>NC_062224.1:38232857-38977303 GCF_902686445.1 Sciurus carolinensis
AGGAAGAAAAGAAGCATTGACACTATCTATAGGTTCTATTTTCACATTTCATCAAAAATAAATACTCTTGAGGCAGGGAGGGATGGGGAAATGCTGGGGAGTGATTTGGGCCAAATGATGTTGTTACATTGTGTGCATGTACAGATGTGTAGCAACAATCCCATCATATGTGCAACTATAATACACAAATGAAAATGTGGGGAAAAAAGAAATATAAAATGATAATAATAATAATAATACTGTTGAGGCTGGTGTAAGGGAGTAAAGAGAATATAGACCCAGAAGTTGGAAGTTAGAGACTAACAGGGCTAAAGACACGTTTCATGGTAAAAAAAAAAAAAAAATGGAAGGGGAACTAGTATGTTTCCAGATGGATGTAAAAGCTCATATTAGAAGTTCAATGCTGGTAATCAGGAGAAAGGAGGGGTTCTTGGCCACCTTAAGGTGCGGACTTGCAGGATCATGTGCTAGGGTAACGGGTTTATATGCATAAGGCCTTAGCCCGTGGTATGTGTTAGGTGATGACAGCTGCTGTAAACAAAGGGGTCCAAAAATTCAATGACTCAAACAAGATAGTTTGCCTTGCCCATCTAACAGTCCACTTTGGGAATTCTGCGTTTCTCTCTCTTCCAGCTGACCGGTGTCAGTTCAGCACACACCTTCCAAGGCTGCCAAGTTGCAGCCAAGCCACACTGCAAGGAAGGGGGGAAAGAAATGAATCCAGAAACCAGAGATTTCCTCTTCAGCAAGGGAATTAGAAGTTGCTCCCACCATTGCTGCTCACACTCCATCAGGGAGAGTTGAGTCACAGAGCCACATGGTGCTTCTGCAAAGTGGGGAGTTGGTGGAAGATCTGCAGCCCCTGGAAATGCAGCCAAGGTCCGCAGGAGAAGTCTAATACTGTGGAGAGATGGCAGAATGAGTCTGGGGGTCAGCTAGCAGGCTCCACCAGGATTTTTTCACTAGTCAACACATTTATGAAAATACCTGACTCTCTCTCTCTTTTGCTAATAAAGTGCCCCAGTTTATCATTAGACCAGTTTAATGTTTATTCCAAATTGTGATCAAGATATAAAAATTAAGTAGTGTACCTTACATAATGAAAGTTACCATGACCCTGTAGCATAATCTGTTGGGGGTTCATTGAAGGCATGTTAAAACATAAATAAATAGATGTTATAGGCAGTATACATATTTGATGTACTTCTGCTCTGCTTTAGAATAGTATTTAATTCTTAAAATGTAAGTATCAGAAGGAAAATAATAGTAAGTTAGTAAGGTGATATATTATCGCGCTCCCTCTGCCCGCAGAGAGAGACACGACAAACGTCTGAAGCTTTGGAAGTTTATTATGTACAGTCCCTCTCCTACACTTCCCTTACTCCTAGCTTCCGCGCACTCCCAGCTTCTCTTCTCTCAGCTTCTTCCTGCTTCCGCGCACTCCCAGCTTCCAGCTCAGCTTCAGCCTCCGCCGCTTCTGCCGCTTCTGCCGCTTCTGCCGCTTCTGCGCCCGCTTCTGCCGCTTCTGACCGCTTCGCCGCTCTGCCGCTTCTGCCGCTTCTGCTCTCTACTCTCCCACCCACCAGGCTTATATACACTTCAAAGCCAATCAGGGGAGAGTAACACGAGGTAAACTGGACAGGCTGCAAGCATAGGATAGGTACACGATGGGGGCATGGTCTAGTCACATCGTAACTAGCCAATCATTGGAATTCGCTGGTTGTTTACTGTATAGGCTGGCCGCTTTTGGCTCAGCGTCAGGCGCCATCTTCACCATGCCCAAGGCTGGGGGGCCTGGAAAACCCCGACAATATAAGAGAAGATATAGGAAAAATTTACAATTTCATTTATTAAATTCACAACCAAATCTTTTTAGTGGTGGTATACATTAAAATTTTTTAAGTTATAAAAAAACTTTGAGTTCTGACTCATTAAATTACTGTCAATTTTTCTTTTATAGCAATTAGGGTATTTGACTTTATCCGCATAATAATTTTCTTCTTCCTTTTCCACATATTATTAGTTTATACTTTCCAATGCATTCTAAAATTATTTTCAACATAAAATGGCTTTGCAAAAATACCTATGTACTGTGTAAGATACATTTTTCTCCACTACTTTCTCAAATAAAGCCCAAGAGCAATGTAATTGTTACTAAAGAAACAAAAGACATCCAGTTATTTCTGAGTTTGGATGGCTTTACAGCTTTGCCATTGCTAAACATCAATAAGATACAGCCAAGAAACTGTGCTGTTATTGCTTTGTTGGAAGGCAAGGTAGGGTACATACACGGTTCCAGATGACCTTCAAAAAGGACACAATGTCAGCATTCTGCCATTCACACACAAGGGAATGAAATCCATAATGACAGTTAAAATCTTTCTTCTCCTAGTAAACTATGTCACCAGGGTTATCAACTGTAACAATGGCACAGGAAATATCTGACTGTTTTGCCCCTGGTTAATGGTTAGTGCCTGTTCCTACTGTGGCTAATTGCTTGAGTTTCTGAGAAAACAAGAAATGTTTCAGAAACCTCATTATGAGAAGAGAGATTGCAGTTTACAGGTAAATGAAGCAAGCATTGTACTTGCCCAGATGTGACCAGGCCCCTGTTATATGAGCCCTGGCAAGTTAAACAGGCTGTGTCTTGTCCTCTGCAGCAGCTAGGAATGCCCCCAGTTCACCAGAATGCTTTGGAGACCCCAGTGCTGGCTCCGGGGAAAAGGTTTGAGACAAAACATGAAATTTGCTCTCTAACCTGCAATGTTATCTTTTCAGTAGTTAACAAGATAAGTAAATAACCTAAACCCTCCGTGAACTTGTTCTCATGTTTTTAATTGAATACTCTGGCACACTGCAAAAAGGTGACTGGGATATAAGGATGCATAAGGCACAGTTCAGAGAGGGAAACAGTAGACATGATGTCAGGACCTGAGGAATGGTCAAGGCAGATCTCAGAGGAGCAAACACCTGCCTGAAGATCAGAAATGCTCTCAGCCAGGAATGTAGAAGTCAGGTAACAAGGGAACAGGGAAGTCCTTCTGTTTGAGTTTAATCCAGAAACATGCACAGTGACTTGTAAGATAACCTTTTTTTTTTTTGCAGTTCATTGAGAAAAGCTAGTATAGTGGCTACTGTTTATTGAACTGAATTGTTGTACTAAGATACCCAGTTAGCCTTGTATCCATGGGTTCTGCATCAAGATTCAACTCACTACAGATTGAAAATATTCCAAAAAATAATTGTGTCTGTATTGAAGCATGTACAGAGACATTTTTCCTTGTCATTATTCCCTAAACAATATAGCATGACTGCTATTTACACAGCATTAAGTATCATAACTAGATTGTTGTTTTGTTTTGTCATAGTGCTAGGGATCAAACCCCAGGCCTCGTGCATGCTAGGCAAGAATTCCACCAATCCAGAGATAATACTCACACACACACACACACACACACACACACACCACAGCACACACACCATAGAGTGGGTGACCTAAGCAACAGAAATTATTTTATCCTAGTTCTGGACACTTGAATTCCAGATCAAAGTGCTGAAGGATTGGCTCTCTCTTTGACTTGCAGATGGCCACCCTCCTGCTACTTCTTCACCTGGTCCTACATCTGTGAACACAGGGCTCCTGGTGGTCTCTGTGTATCTTAACCTCCTCTTTTTATGATACTAATCTGTTTAGAATAGGGCTGATCTTTAACCTCATTTGAACTTAATTACCTCTTTAAAGGCCCTATTTCCAAAAAGAGTCCCATTCCTAGATATTGGATATTAGAGCTTCAATCTGTGAATTTTGGGGGACACACAAAATTTTGTTTATGCCTATATATATTTAACTATGTCATTTGTCTTCAACAACCCTGTAGGAATGCAGAATTAAGCTAGCTCAGAAAGGCTTAAAAATTAGCCCACTTAATAAGTGTCAGAAAATGTAAATCCAGGACCTTTGAACTGAAAAAGCCCATGTTTTTAATTTCTATCTATACTTAGAAAAGAGAGAAAAATAAGTAGTAGTATGAAACTCTTCTGTTACCTGGTATCCCTTTGCACACAGTCATGCCATTAAGTAGTCCAACATTTACTAGGTGCTTATGATGAGTCTCAGGTGACAGTGGAAGCTGTGACTCTCCCATGAGAGAACTGCAGAATTAAAACTGGGAATAAATTTTAATAGGTGAAAAAAATTGAGTGATTCTCCCAAACAGGAGATCTATGGGGGAAAAAATTCAGGATTCTGTCATGTGCAAAGATCTTTAGAACAAAGATCATCATGCAAAATCCAGTGAACAGATGTGGGATTGACAATGCTGTAAGGAGAAGATTTGGTAATGACTGACTTGAATCAGAGGATGTGGAATTCTGGGACCACTTTCTTTAAATTATGCAGTCAACATGCAACTCAGAGATGCTCAGGGTATTTCTACCATATTGCAGACATGGATTTTTTGTAATCTCCCCCCAAATTATCCCGAGGAGGCAAAACCTTAACAGTTATTGTTCTTTAGAGAACAAGCATATTTAGACTTGGGAGGGTTTAGAATTAAGTATAGAAATGTCTATAAGAATAAAACTTGGGCTGGGGTTGTAGCTTAATGGTAGAGTGCTTGCCTACCACTTCTGAGGGACGGGTTCAATTCTTAACACCATGTGAAAAAAATAAATAAAATAGAGGCATTATATCCATCTACAATTAAAAATATTTTTAAAAAAGAATGAAACTTATATTTTTTTTATTCTTAGTAAGTACACATCCATTTCATTTGGGAACAGGAAAATGTATATTATTATTTTTAATGAGTAACACTAGCACATTTTTATGAGCCACAGTGTAATATTTCAACATATATACAGCATGTACTGATCAAATCAGGGAAATAAACATTTCAATTTATCATTTCTTAACTGGAGCTTTGAGCTCCATACTTATAATACCTTGATTTTAAGGAATCTATATGTATTTAATAACATAGTATTCCTAATATTTGTCATTGACTGAATATTTGTGTCCCCCTGAAAATTAATTATCTAAAATCTAGCCAGGTAGACTGGAATGTGCTCAGTAGTAGAGCACTTGCCTCGCATGCAGGACACTCGGGTTTATCCCCAGCACTGCAAAAGAAAAAAAAAAAAAAAGAAGAAGAAGAAGAAGAAGAAGAAGAAGAAGAAGAAGAAGAAGAAGAAAGAAAGATCTAATCCCTGGTGTGATGGTACTTGAAAATGGGACTTTGGTAAGGTAATTAGGTCAAGAAGGTGAGTCCTCAGGAATGGAATCATGCCCTTACAAGAGAAGTGAACCTTCCTTCTCTACGACCCCTGCCGTGGGAAGATATGTAACCATCTACCACCAAAAACAGGGTCCTCGCCAGACCTGATCATCCTGGCACCCTGATCTCAGAATTCCAGTCTCTAGATCCATCATAAATAAATTACTATTGTTGATACACCACCTAGTTTATAGTATTTTGTTTTAGAAGCCGAATCGAAATGAATACTTAAAAGTACTTATTTGACCTTTTAGTTATTTATGAATTCTATAATTCCTATTTAGTGTACATAATAAAGAAATTTACACTTATGTGATTTTTGGGGGACTGGTATTACCAGGGATTGGAACTCAGGGGCACTTGACCACTAAGTCACATACCCAGCCCTATTTTGTATTTTTATTTAGAGACAGAGTCTCACTGAATTGCTTAGTGACTCACTTTTGCTGAGGTTGGCTTTGAACTCGTGATCCTCCTGCCTCAGTTCCCATGCCATTGTAATCACAGGTGTGTTGCCACTGCAACCACTACACTTATGATTTTAAGTTAAAAATTTACTGTTTATGTATAATATTGATCCTTAGAATGAAGACTGGCCACGAAATAAGTCAGGCCAGAAAGAATAAGTACAACATGTTCTTATGCCATTTGTGGAAGCTAAAAGTATCAGTCACATAGAAGTATAGAGTTAGAATAGCAGTCACTAGAAATTGGAAAGGATAAGGTAGAAGGGGATAGGGAGAGGCTGGATGACTGGTGCTAAAATACAGTTAGATGGGGGAATTAATTCTAATGCAGGCTAACTGGAGTCTACAACAATTCATTATACATTTCCAAATATTTAGAGGAGAAGGTTTGGAAGTTTCCTAACAAGGAAAATGACAATATACAAGGAGTTAGAAAATGCTAATTACTCTAATTTGATTATTAGACATTATATAGATGTATTTAATCATGACAACTGTACCCTATTTAAAAAGTTCAAATATTATGTCATTTAAAAAGAAAAGCAGTTAATTAATTAATTTGAAAATAATTAAGGCTGGATGTACAATCATGTGATCAGATTTATAAGAATTAAACATTTAGGAAGGTCTTAACAGCCAGGCATATGAAATACTTTAAAACAATTATTGTTTATAATCTCAAAGTTCAAACATATAAATGTTTACACTTGTATATGGACCAAATATTACTCAAAGGACCCCCTAAAATGTTGACATTTGCTAGATTTAGACATAGAACAAGTAACATTTCTAAATGGACCTTGAAAGGAAGCCCTTGAATTTTTTTTCTTTTTCTTTTTTATGTCCTGGGGATCAAACCCAGGTCCTGTGCATATGAGGCAAGCACTCTACCACAGAGCCACACCCTGTAAGACCCCCTTGAGGTTTTTATAATATGGAATGTAAATAACGGTAATTTTTAAAGTCAAAGGAAACCCCCACATGAGCTTTTCTCTTGGTTCAAACTACCTTTAAGGACACCAAAAGTCTTATTTAACACCACCACTGTACCAGCACAGGGATACAAGGATGAGACAGAAATTTATACCATCTAGCAGGGAAAAGCATATGCAATTACAATAGTGGCTACAACAGAGATATATGCAGAGTAAGGCTGGAAGCTAAGAGTTGCACCTGATGGAAAATCGGGGAAAAGTTTTAGAGAGGGAGGACCAGGAATGAGCAGAAAATTCTCCCAGATTTGGATGGGGGAGGGGTGCATTTCCAGCAGAGGGAAAGAAATGTGAAAGCCACAGCTACAAGTAGGTCAGGATTCCTGAGTCACAAACTGAGTGGGAAACAGGGAGGTCAGACAAGTAGGCAGGGACCACATCATAAAGGGATGAGACTCAGGGAAAGACAATTCCATTGCAACCTATATGCAATTGTGAGACATTGAAGAGTTCATCCTCTTGATCCAATTTGGCCTGTAGAGCTCACGTTATGAAAAAAAATAAAGTGATTATTTTGGCAAATGTGTGAGGGAAAATGAGTGTGGAAAAAATATAAGATCAAGCTAAGGACAAAGTTAGTACTTAAAGCACATTTTTATGGGCCATGTATACTTTGCTAGAGGTATGCTGCAAAATTTATCAATGTAACTGAAGAAAAGAAAGAGGGAGGAAGAAAGGAGGAAAGGAAGAAGGCAGGAAGGAAACTGAATCAGAAATTAAAGTAAGAGACGTGGGCCAGGAAATGTGTTTTAGGTATCAAGAGCAAATACATGGGATCTAAGATGGCAGACTAGAGGGTGACTGCATCTCCTGTTGCTCCAGAACCCAGGATTCAAGAAGGGGAGGCATTGAGAGACTCGGACTAAAATAGAGCCACAGGGTGAGTCTCCCCCACCAGGAGAAACTCAGCCTGGGTGGCAGGCTTGATAGGGGTGGCTTATCAGAGCAGGGCAGGGCAGCTAGAGTCTTCCCCAGGTAGCCCTGCTCACTCTGGCAGTGGGCTCCTCCCACAAGGCCAGCTTCTTGGTGCAGGCCCCCTACTGAGAGCCTTTCTGCACAGATCCAGCTCCAAGCTCTGGAACCAGTAGCAGACTAGGCACAGCTTTGTTCAGAAGCACTGCATTTTCAGTTCCTCCAAGACATCAGGCTACTGAAGGCTGGGAGGTGATACACTAGAAATCTACAGGGACACTATAAGCCATAGAGAAATCTGGAATATCTCAGAGTCCCATTGACATCTGACCAATATGAGAAAACAAGGGAAGAAAATGTCCCAAACAAACCTAGATACTATATAAATAAAACCCAGTGACAGCACAGCAGAAGAAATGTCAGAAAGGGAGTTCAGAATATACATAATTAAAACAATCAGGGAAACAAACGAAGAGATGAAAGAGCAAATGCAGGCATTAAATGATCACACCAATCAACACTTAAAAGAACAAATATGGGAAGCATAAAACATAAACATAAACAGTTAGAGATACTGAAAAAAAAAAAAAAAACAGAAATCCTTCAAATGAAGGAAACAATAAACCAAGTAAAAACTCCATAGAAAGCATAACCAATAGGATAGAACACCTGGAAGACAGAACCTCAGACATTGAAGAAAAAATATTTTATCTTGAAATCAAAGTTGACCAACAGAGAAGATGGTAAAAATCATGAACAGAATCTCCAAGAACTATGGGACATCATGGAAACGCCAAATTTAAAAATTATTGGGATTGAGGAAGGCTTAGAGAAACAAACCAAATGAATGAACAATCTATTCAATGAAATAATATCAGAAAATTTCCCAAATATGAAGAATGAAATGGAAAAACCAAATACAAGAGGCTTATAGGACTCCAAATACACAAAATTACTACAGCACCCACACCAAGGCACAATATTATGAAAATACCTAACATACAAAATAAAGACAGAATTTTAAAGGCCGCGAGAGAAAAGAATGAAATTACATTCAGGGGGGAACCAATAAGAATATCAGCAGATTTTTCAATCCAGACCCTAAAAGCTAGAAGGGCCTGAAACAACATTTACCAGGATCTGAAAGAAATGAGATGCCAACCAAGAATCTTATACCCAGCAAAACTTACTTTCAGATTTGACGATGAAATAAGATCCTTCCATGATAAACAAAAGCTAAACGGAATTTACAAAAGAAGCCAGCATTACAGAACATTCTCAGCAAAATATTCCATGAGGAAGAGATGAAAAAACGATGCAAATCAGCAATTGGAGGAACTAGCCTAAAGGAATAGCCAAATAAAGGGGAAACCAAATCATGTCAAAAAACAAATATGAGTCAAATGACTGGGAATACAAATCATATCACAATAATAACGCTGAGTGTTAATGGCCTAAACTCATCAATCAAAAGACATAGACTGGCAGATTGGATTAAAAAAAAATCCAACAATATGCTGCCTGCAGAGACTCATCTCATAGAAAGAGATACCCATAGACTAAAGGTGAAGGAGGGGAAAAAACATACCACGCACACGGAAACAGCAAAAAAGCTGGAGTATCCATCCTCATTTCAGATAATGTGGACTTCAAGCCAAAACTAGTCAGAAGGGATAAAGAAGGACATTACATACTGCTTAAGGGAAGCATAAATCAGCAAGACATAACAATCATAAATATCTATGCCCCGAACATTGGCTCATCCATGTACGTCAAACAAATCCTTCTCAATTCCAGAAATCAAATAGACCACAACACAATAATACTAGGTGATTTTAACACACCTCTCTCACCACTGATAGATCTTCCAAACAAAAATTGAATAAAGAAACCATAGATCTCAATAACACAATTAACAATTTAGACTTAACCGACATATATAGAATATACCATCGAACAAAGAACGAATACACTTTCTTCTCAGCAGCACATGGATCCTTCTCTAAAATAGACCATATTTTGTGCCACAAAGCTAATGTTAGCAAACACAAGAAGATAGAGATAATACCTTGTACTCTATCGGATCATAATGGTTTAAAATTAGAAATAAATGAAAGAGTAAAAAACAGAAACTTGTCCAATACCTGGAGATTAAATAATACACTATTATATGATGAATGGATAACAGAAGACATCAGGAAGGAAAAAAAATTCTTAGAAGTAAACGAGAACAAAGACACATCATATCAAAATCTCTGAGACACTATGAAAGCAGTACTTAGAGGAAGATTATTTCATGGGGTGCATTCAAAAAAAGAAGTAGAAATCAACAAATAAACGACTTAACAATACAACTCAAAGTCCTAGAAAAAGAAGAGCAGACCAAACAAAGTAGTAGAAGACAGGAAATAGTTAAAATCAGAGCCGAATCAACGAAATTGAAACAATGGAAACAATCGGAATATTTAACAAAATAAATGGTTGGTTCTTTGAAAAATAAAGAAAATTGATATGCCCTTAGCCACACTAACAAAGAGAAAGAGGGAGAAAACTCAAATTACTAAAATTTGGAATGAACAAGGAAATATCACAACAGACACGACTGAAATACAAAACATAATTAGAAGCTATTTGGAAAATCTATACTCCAACAAAACAGAAAACCTTGAAGACATCAACAAGTTTCTAGAGACTTATGAAATACCTAAACTGAACGAGAAAGACATACACAACTTAAATAAATCAATTGCAAGCAATGAAATAGAAGAGGTCATCAAAGCCTACCAACAAAGAAAAGTCCAGGACCAGATGTGTTCTCAGCCGAATTCTACAAAACCTTTAAAAGAGAGCTCATCCCAATACTCCTCAAAATATTCCATGAAATAGAAGAGGAGGGAACCCTCCCAAACTCATTCTATGAAGCCAATATTACCCTGATACCTAAACCAGACAGAGACACATCAAGGAAAGAAATTTCAGACCAATATCCTTAATGAACATTGACACAAAAATTCTCAACAAAATTTTAGCAAATCACATACAAAAATATATTAAAAAAGATAGTGCACCATGATCAAGTGGTTTTATCCCAGGGATGCAAGGTTGGTTCAACATCCGGAAATCAATAATGTCATTCACCATATCAACAGACTTAAAGTTAAGAATCACATGATTATTTCAATAGATTGCAAAAAATGCATTCGATAAAATACAGCATCCCTTCATGTTCAAAACACTAGAAAAAATTGGGGTAGTGGGAATATTCCTTAACATTGTAAAGGACATCTACGCTAAGCCCATGAACAATATCATTCTAAATGGTGAAAAACTGCAATCATTCCCCCTAAAAACTGGAACAAGGCAGGGATGCCCTCTTTCACCACTTCTTTTCAATATCGTCCTTGAGACTGTAGCCAGAGCAATTAGACAAACCAAAGAAATTAAGGGATACGAATTGGAAAAGAAGAACTCAAACTATCCCTGTTCGCTGATGACATGATTATATATTTCGAGGAACCTGGAAATTGCACCAGAAAACTTTTAGAACTCATAAGTGAATTCAGTAAAGTAGCAGGTTACAAGATCAATGCTCATAAATCCAATGCATTTTTATACATAAGTGATGAATCTTCAGAAAGAGAAATTAGGAAAACTACCCCATTCACAATAGCATCAAAAAAAAGTAAAATACTTGGGAATCAATCTCACAAGAGAGGTGAAAGACCTCTACAATGAAAACTACCGAACACTAAAGAAAGAAATTAAAGAAAACCTTAGAAGATGGAAAGATCTTCCATGTTCTTAGATAGGCAGAATTAATATTGTCAAAATGGCCATACTACCTAAAGTGCTATCCAGATTCAATGCAATTCCAAGTAAAATTCCAATGATGTGCCTTACAGAAATAGAGCAAGCAATTATGAAATTCATCTGGAAGAATAAAAAACCCAGAATAGCTAAAACAATTCTCAGTAGAAAGAGCAAAACCGGGGGTATCGCAATACCAGATCTTCAACTCTATTACAAAGCAATAGGAATAAAAACAGCATGGTATTGGTACCAAAATAGACAGGTAGATCAATGGTACAGAATAGAGGACATGGACACAAAGCCAAATAAATACAATTTTCTCATACTAGAAAAAGGTGCCAGAAAACATGCAATGGAGAAAAGATAGCCTCTTCAACAAATGGTGCTGGGAAAACTGGAAAACCATATGCAACAGAATGAAATTAAACCCCTATCTCTCACCCTGCACAAAACTCAACTCAAAATGGATCAAGGACCTCGGAATCAGACCAAAGACCCTGCATCTTATAGAAGAAAAAGTAGGTCCAAACCTTCAACTTGTTGGCTTAGGATCAGACTTCCTTAACAGGACTCCCATAGCACAAGAAATAAAAGCAAGATTCAACAACTGGGATAGATTCAAACTAAAAAGCTTTCTCTCAGCAAAGGAAACTCTTAGTAATGTGAAGAGAGAGCCTACAGAGTGGGAGAATATCTTTGCCAACCATACTTCAGATAGAGCGCTAATTTCCAGAATCTATAAAGAACTCAAAAAACTCTACACCAAGAACACAAATAATCCAATCAACAAATGGCTAAGGAAATGAACAGACACTTCACAGAAGAAGATATACAAGCAATCAACAGATATATGAAAAAATGTTCAACATCTCTAGTAATAAGAGAAATGCAAATCAAACTACCCTAAGATTTCATCTCACCCCAATTAGAATAGCGATTATCAAGAACACAAGGATTAATAGGTTTTGGCGAGGATGTGGGGAAAAAGGTACACTCATACATTGCTGGTGGGGTTTGCAAATTAGTGCAGCCACTCTGGAAAGCAGAATGGAGATTCCTCAGAAATCTTGAAAATGGAACCATCATTTGACCCAGCTATTCCACTCCTTGGCCTATACCAAAGGACTAAAAATCAGCATACTACAGAGATACAGCCACATCAATGTTCATTGCTGCTCATTCACCATGGCCAGCTGTGGAACCAACCTAGATGCCCTTCAGTTGATGAAGGATAAGAAACTGTGGCATATATATACAATGGAATATTACTCTGCCATGAAGAATGATAAAATTATGGCAGTTGCAGGCAAATGGATGAAATTGGAGAATATCATGCTAAGTGAGATAAGCCAATCTCAAAAAACTAAAGGACGAATGATCTCACTGATAAGTGGATGAGGACATATAATGGGGGGGGTGGAGGGGTTAGCGTTAGGGTTAGGGTTAGGTTTATGGTTAGCGATAAGAAGGGTGCTAAGAATGGAGGGAGGAAGGACTGTATAGAGGGAAAAGAGGGGTGGGAATGGTGGGGGGGAATGGAAAAAAAATAACAGACTGAATCAAACAACATTATCCTATGTAAATTTATGATTACACAAATGGTATGCCTTGACTCCATGTACAAATAGAGAAACAACATGTATCCCATTTGTTTACAATAATAAAAATAAATAAATAAAAAGGGTTGAAGATGTAGCTTACTTGCAGAGGACTTGCCTAGTAAATGAGGCCCTGGTTTAATCCCTGGTACTAAAGGTGGGGGCGGGGGGGAGCCGCATGTCACACAGAACATTTGTAGACCAGATCCAAGTTCTTTCTTCCTCTATCAACTGGGCAATGGGGGTGCTCCTAAGGGCTGAATCAAGGGAGGGCCAGCACTGCAGCAGGAAGTGGTGGATACAACTTGCATCTGCTTCCACACCTACTTGAACCCAACTACAGAGATCCCTCTTCCATTCAGTTAGAGACTGTTTCTGCATACACCAAGCCTTATGGCTTAGGGACCAGAGAACCCTCTCTTCATGGTGGGAAACTGAAGCCATATAGTCACTTGGAGTGTGTCCACCATGGTGTGGTGGATGCTGTGGCACTCTGCTCATATCTTCCAATTCAGGACTAAGATGCTCATTACCCCTGTTGGCAGGAGCATCATCACAGGAGCCTCCTCTGGAAATTTCTCAAAGCCCATGGGAAAAGCTTTGCCAAGATTTTCCCTTCTCTTTGGGAGAAACCCACATCCCATGCCTGCCTGATGTAGCAATACCGGCACCTTTTTCTTCCTAAGGCAGGACAACTCCGTAGGGACATCCCAGCTCCAGAGCTCCCCGAGCCAGCAGCAAAGCCCTCAGTGAAACGCATCATGGTTCAACCACCCTCTCAACCAGTCCTGTCTCTCTACTGTCTTACAAATTGTTGCTCCCAAATGTGGTCCCCAGTATGCTGACCCCCAACTCAGAGTTAGCTTCCTGGGGAACTAATCAAATAGTCAAATGTTGAGACTCTACAAGGTCCTTACCACACAGCCAGACTCTACTTTGCCAAGGAAGAATAGTCAATTCAGGAAGGCATTGCTTTGCTTCAAGACCCTATGAGATTATGCAGTGGTTCTCTTTGAGGGACTGCCCTATTCCAGAAAGCTCTGAGTGCTATTGGATCTCTGGGGCTTAGGCCTGAGCCCTGGGCAGGGTGACCTCTATCATAACCTGGACCCACTACAGAATTTGCCCTTGCTCTGGATTCCACTTAAAACTCGGTCTCACAGCTTACTTGGTAGATCAAATGGAGCAGCACAGCCCACATATAACCTCTGAGATCCAAAGAAGCTCAGGAATGGTACCAAGAGTTCAATAAAACACATTAGTTTCACAAACACTGATGCCCACTTTATGTTGGTCACTCCAGGGGATGCATGGAAAAAATGAGAAATGGGTTCACTCTTTGAAAATTTTGGTTTATTCAGTTACATAGCAACACAGTTGTGACTAGGACACTTTGTGAACAGTGCCATACTACTTAACGAATGAGGTTCTATGAAGGAGAAGGAGGGAGTAATCCTCCTTGCCCTGCCAGGCTGGACGGGAGAAGTGGTTGCCATCAGATCATATTAACTGCCAACTGATCAGTTTCAATAACCAAAATATTTTATTCAGGCCAACATGGAAGGTGTTAAGATATTTCTTGATTTTGGGATTTCATGACCCTTAGGAACTCCTAAGTGTGCAATTTATGTATCAGATACATTTTTTTCCTAGGTGTGATTCTAAAAAATTCAATAGAATGACTTTCTGCTCATTTGTAGAAAGAGAATTAAAAAATAATATAGCAGATAATTCCTGCGTGCTCTTCAAAACAGTAACAATATCATCCTCACTGTCATCACCTCCTGCTTACAGCCTTTCATCAAACAGATAACAGCCACACAGTTAATGATAAATTACATGCTAAATTTTGCATACTAAGTATATTATTGAAAATACAATGTTGGCACCAAGTTTTGAGAGACAACTACATCCTTTCTTTTGTTTTTATTGCTGAGTCAGATGCACAACACGCAGAACACCCCAGCATTAATTCCTAGTTAACTGTTTCTTTCTTTCTTTTTTTTTCTTCAAGTTACTTTTAAGGTTTTCTTTAAATTACTTTAAGGTAAGTAGGTAATCAGATAATGCAGAATAACAACAGGTATACAAATAGAACAAGAGAGTCAGATTAAGAGATACATCAAGAAAGACTAATGGGGCTATTATTAACTCTTGACAGGGGCAGTGGGGTCATTGTGAAACTAAAATGTATGGCCATAAGTTCTCAATATATTTCAGAAGAGAAATTTCTTAGTGCGGGAGCACAAAGGTAAATTCTTTCTGGTCAGTGACCCCAATACTCACATCAACATAGGATTGACTTGTAAATGAAGCACCCCCAAAATAGGATGGGCACCATGACAGTTTCTGGAGAGGACCAACTAGTGTCAAAAATCTTCCACCTGATTGAAGGAGTTGACATCCGATTGGCAAAGAGTGCTGAAGGTGGACCGCAGTTTCTCAAGGCAACCACAAACCATAAATTGGGAAGACAGAGAATTTGTCATTCTCTGCCAGGAAATGACCCACTCTCGTGAGACTACTCTTTGTTTGAGCCTCACTTTACTTTTACTTATAATAAAGTTCTCCTGCATGGCAAAAAAAAAAAAAAAAAGAGCAATAGATGGTAATTTTTGAAAATCCCAGGTAGATTTGTCAGTGTCATGTCATTATAGTGAAATACCGACACAGGCCCTTATAAAAGAGAAGAGCGTTATCTGGGCTCACGTTCTGAAGATCCAAGTCTAATGGATGACCCAGTGGTTTGGGACTCATATGTGTGGGTGATACATCATGATAGGGAATTTGTGTCAGAGCAAGTGCTCACATCTTAAGCCAGAAAGCATAAAGAGAGGATAACAAGAGCCCATAATTCCTTTCAAGTGCCTCCAATGACCATGAGCCACGTCTCTTGGAAGTCCACAGCACACCCCCACACCACACACAGCCCCTCCCCGGGAAACAAGGCTGTTAATACATGGACATTTGAGGGACACTGTCTACAGTCAAACCATAGCAATAGGAATAAGATATTCCAAAGAGCATGTAGAAGGATAGGGAAGAGCATAAGGCTAAGAATAAAATCAGTGGAACTCAACATTGAAGGCATAAGGGGTAGGGAAAAAAAAAAAATCAAGTCAAAATTCACCCCTAGAAGTAGGAGGGCATCCAAAGAAAGAGGCATCAGAGCATCAAGATGAGGATTTCAGAAGATGGAAGAAACTGAGCTCAGATATTAGAGAGAAGATCCAGAAGACAAATAAGTAGTATGTAAGGAGTCATCCAGCCAAGTCTGTAAAGAATATCCACCCTTAGCTTTATAACAGTTCTATAAAATAATGAAGGCAGAGGGGCTAACTCTGCTTTCAAATCACCTTCTTCTACTCTCATACTAGGCACCAGATCCATTATACTTCTTGATCAACAGTCTTTGTCAAGTGACCCCCAGTTACCACCTCTACTTTTAAGCAATGTGACCCTCCTTTGGCTTCTGTAACTTAGCCCTCCCTGGGCTTTTCTCTTCCCTTTCTCTCTCCCTCCTCTCTCCCGCCCTTCTGCCCTTCCTTCTCCCTCTCCCTCCTCAATGCAGGCATTTCTCAAGGCTCAGTGTTCAGTCTTCTGTTGGTCTTATTTCTAGAATAATTCTGCTGGACTGATTTAATTTCCTCCTTCAGCTATAATTTCTTGGCTGATACTTCCTAGAAATCATAAAATGTTGATATTGTCACTGTTCAATCTGTTCAATATTCATTGCAGAGAAAAGAACCACTAGTGTATAATCCCGCAATCAGAATCCCAGATACAAAGTGCTGCACATACCTCATCCATTATTCCCCTATTCTCTTTTTCTATTATTATTTTCAAGAAAGCTCTAGGCAGCTTGGTGCTTCCTAGCTTCTGGGACCATTGGCAGGAATAATAATGACTTATCCAACTGCAGCAACAAATCCAACCATACAACCACTATTTTTGCAAGTGAGTTGAAAATTATATATGGTCCTGCTGCTAGAGTTCACCCCTGAGAATATACTCAACCCACCAAGAATCCACACCATTTGTACTGCCCACATGAGTGGGTTACACCGCATTAGCCTCTTGTTTCCATAAGAAGTCCTGTAATTTTATCATATTTCATCATTATGAAAGTTTACATTTTACTTTACAATATCTCAGAAATTGAAATGCACCTTACAATTAGTTGGAAATACTTTTCATTATAATTGAAATATAAAATAATGTGTCTTACAATCTATGGCATCATAGATATGATGGAATTTGGGTATTCGGAGAATAATGCAAAAACAAATTAGTTTCATTTATTGTACAACATGGTGGCTATAGTGAATAACTACATATTTTATTTTGAAAAGAACAGAGAGTAGATTTTAAGTGTTCTCACCACAAAAATACAAGTAATGGAGTAAAGCATATATTAAGTAGCTCAATTGAGTCATTACACAATGTATAGTATTTCAAATAGCATGTGGCTCACAATGACAGTCTATAATTTTTATTTGTCAAATACACTTTTAAAAGTGTATTTGAGAACTTAATATTTTCTCTGAAAGACAATAGTATGGAGACTAAAAGATGGGCTTAGAAGTCAGATAGACTGGGTTTAAATATCAGCTCTTATTCTTATTTGCTGTAATAACTAGGGAAAATTGCTTAATTTTCAAGATCTTCATTTTCTAACCTGAAAAACTGAACTAAAGGACCAGAGAGATCCACCCCTGGGATCCTGCAAAGTTTAGTGTCTGATGTGCTCAGCTCAGTGCGTGACCCTAGGAAACATTGGTTGTCTGCTACATTCCAGTCCTTGTGTTTTTTCAAAAGTACAAACTAAGAGGCATAGGAATAATATTGAATTCTTATTTTGACTCAACTAGGTAAAATTCTGTCATCACTATAATCAAGAAGAGAAAAAAATGAACACCCCATAACCCAGACTCTAAATAGAGTCCTAAAACAGACTGAGCAAGTTCTCATGCATACAAGTCATAAGCAAAGTTTCCAAAGATGATAAACCAATACTGTCTCCTTTTCTATATCTCACACCACTAAAAATGTGCAAGCACATGTTGCAGATTAGACCCAAATTCACCCAACAGAATATCCCTCTTCCCTCTGCAAGACTATGCGGTCCAACTCCAGCAACTCCTAAGTTGACCAGAGTCAATGTGAACTGAGACATTGACTAAAATGTTTGGTGTTTCTTTCAGGGCAAAAGTTATAAAACTTCATATGGTACGGTGAGATTTTAGTAAATATACATACATTCATAAAAAAAGAACTGAAAGGATATATATACCAAATAGCCAACTGGAGAGTGAAATTCTAAAACTTTTTTTCCTCTTTGTCACTTTTAACTTGTCAATAACTGAAATGGATTGCTTTTGTGGGGGAAAAAAAAACATAATCTTTCAATTTTATAAAATGAAAAGGTGCAGATGTGGTGACACATTCCTGTCCTCCCAGCAACCCGGGAAGCTGAGGCAGGAGGATTGCAAATTCAAAGCCAGCCTCAGCAACTTAGCGAGACCCTGTCCCAAAATAAAAATTAAAGGACTGGAGATGTAACTCAGTGGTAAAACACCCCTGAGTTCAATTCCCAGTTGTAAGCAAAAATGAACCAAAATGGGAGTAGACCTCCACAGATCAGCCATGACTTTTATAATAAGCGGCATCAATCAGTGAGCTCAGAGGGATGCATTTTCAGGGGACAAACGGTGGGGTGCTGCAACAAAGGTCAAGTTATATAGGGCCGTAATGGGAGAGACAACTACCTTTGGTGGGCTTTGGGCAGGCAGGTGAATTTTGACTCTTGGCCCTTGTCCTTCCTGAAGGGCATGATTTTCCATATCCTTCACCCCTAGACGAAAGGGCTGTGTGTGTCGCATTGGAGTAGAGCATCTGCCTAGCATGTGCAAGGTCTTGGGATTATTTGATCTCCAGCACTGAAAAAAAAAAAAAAAAACAAACTTGTTTTTAAACAGGATTTTGGAAACATTCTTTTCAGTCAATACTTAATTCTTGTGATTTAAACATGTAACTGAAAGCTCAGTCCTCATCCCCAATGCTAATTCAATAACCAGGACAAGGTTTTGAAAAACCTTGAAAAAGGAAAAAAATGGTTATGGTTTTGCTAGCAAAGGAGAAACACAGGGGACTCCCGTCCCGAAGACTGTGGTTCTGCCCATCATGGGGAACAGGGGGCCTTTACAAGGTGATTCAGAGAAAATGAGATTAGGCAGGAGAGATCAGGAAGGAGATCAGGGAAAAGAAGATCAGGGAGAAGGTCAGGGAAAAGGTTGGGAAAAAGAAAAACACATCTAAGTTTCAAAGCAACAAGGGATATAGTCTAAGAACCAAGTGAACCACTGTTACAAACACACTTAGGAGACATTAATTCAGCTTTTCTAATGAAGACTATTAATTGGTTCCCCATGAACTACTGCAGGATAGACACACAGGAGTGACATATTCATAGCAACAGGTTCACTCTAGCAAGTAAAAGTAGATCAGAACTTTCTAAGCAGGCCTAAGTGAGCCCAAGGTAGAAGAGACAAAGCAACAGCTTCCAAGGACACAGCTTGGGACAACTACTCTTTTGGAGTGTTTAGGTGAGAAAAATTGTGTTTTGTTTGTTTTATGGCCTTGGGGATTGAACCCAGGTCCTTACATGAACTAGGCAAGGACTTTACCACTGAGCTATACCGCAGCAGAAGAACTGCTCTTAAAACTTATTGAGCAATGCAAATCAAACCCAGGAACACTCTACCATTGGTCCACATCCCTTGTCTCCTTTTATTTTTCATTTTGAAACAGGGTCTTGCTAGATTGCCCATGCTGGCCTCGAATTTAGGATCGCCTGCCCCAGCCTCCTGAGTAGATGGGATTACACCACACCTGGTCCCTAATCTTGCTTGTGTATTAATTCATGTATAAACTAATCTGCTGTAACAAAGGGACTGCAAAATGATCATTCAGACAATACAGAAATTTATTGTCTCTTGTGTTATTCCCAGAGGCAAGGTTGTTACACTGCTCCAAGTTGGAAAATTAGCTACTCTACCACCCCCAGCCAGAAAGATAGTTCCTGGAATCCATGTTATGGCCCTTTAGATTAAGGGAGTTAAAAATTGCCCAGACACCCCTGATCCTTGACCGGATGCTTTAACTGCTAACTGCTTTCCTCTGCTTCTGTAAAACTTGGCTTGCTTGCATTGGCTACTAACCCCAGCGGGCGATGTCATGCCACTTATATGTTATTTTCCCTATATATGCTGTAGGTTATCGACCCCAGGGGTGATCCCCCTTTTTGACACCACTTTTAGGTTGCTGACCAGCTGTAATAAAGGCTTCTTTTGGTTATCACATGATTGGCTCGGAGATTATTTTCTTGCAGTTTTCGCTCTTTAGGTACGACAAGGTGATCCAAGGGTGTTAAGGTAGCTCTTTCCAGGAGGTCATCTATCTTGTGACTCTGCCTCCTGGTGTCACCATCACATCTGCATCCCAAAGGTAGGGAAAAGGAGAAGAAGCAAAAAACAAACAAAAAAAAAAAAAAAAAAAAAAACCACAAGTATCTTCTCTTTAGAAAATAATGTAGAGGCAGTAAACCCTGGGTTCCATCCCTAGCACTTAAAATAATTTGGAAATTGCATACCTTCCTGGACACACAGCCCAGGAGTGAGAACTTAGATAGCTCCACCTGCTACAGGAGAGCTGCATACTGGAGCCAGTATCCGAGAACTCCAGTCCCTGCCTGCTAAACCTCAGGGGGAGGGTATACACAACTGTAAGCTAAAGAGAGGTGGGCTGCTGCCCTTAGATGCGGTTTCTGCCATAAAGAGCAATTATTGGCCTATTTCTAACTTAAATATTTACATTGCTTTTACATGTCCATTCTTTTATTTATCTTTAAAAAATTTTTTTTGACCCCTTAGTATGGAGATTGAACCCAGGGCCTCACAAAATTAAGCAACTGCTCCACCACTGAGCCACACCAGCCCTTCTTACAGTTCATTTATTTATTTATTGAACTGTAAATTGAACTCAGGGCACTCCACCACCGAGCCACATCCCCAGCCCTTTTATTGTGTTTTATTTAGAGACAGGGTCTCACTGAGTTGCTTAGGACCTCACTAGGTTGCTGAAGCTGGCTTTAAACTCGAGATTCTCCTGCCTCAGCCTCCCGAGCTGCTGGGATTACAGGCATATACCAGTACGCCTGGCATATTTTAAAATAGGGTCTCTCCACTTGGAAATTTTTGTCTTAGCTTTCCAGTAGCTAGGATTATAGGTGTGTACCACCATGCCCCACTTGTCCCTTCACTTCAAATACTATCGATATGTACTTCAGATGCACCAACCAAATAGTGCCAGCAGCTACCAGAAGCTGGGAGAAGCAAAGAACCAATTCTACCCTAGAGTGCCCAGAGCAAGAACAGCCTGGCCACTACCTTAATTTCGGCCTACAGAAACCGATTTTGGAATTCTGGTCTCTAGAACTGTGAGAGACTAGAAATCTGTTGTTATAAGTCATCCAGTTGTAATGATTTGCTACAACCACTATAAAAAATTAATACAGTGACATTCATTACTTTAATCTTGGTGGTTTTTTTCATACCTACAGCTGTTGGCCAAAAGTTCCCACTGATTCTAATTTGATCTATAAATTGAAGTTAGTGGTTTAGAATTTAGTTGAGCATTCACCTAAAAAAATTAAGTGAGCTGTAATCAGTAGTCAGAATTTCATTTAAAACAAAACAAAACACAGTGTAAATAGGGAAGCCTTACTTGGGGAATTTGGGGTTGAAAAGAGGGGAAAAAATTCCCAAAGTTCATTTTCACTCATTAACTCATTCGATAATATTCACTGGACACCTGCCACAGACCAAACACTGGACTTGGAATTGGGGAACAACAAGTTCCCCAAGGGAATTGCAGTCTGTTTTAACTTTCAGTGATTAGCAGAGAAAAGGAAGGAAAGCACAAGGTGGAATAAAATTAATTTGAGAAACAGGCTTTATAAAATCACTCACAAAAAAATATATAAAATATGTCATAACACCTCTCAAAGCAGTAAAGTAATGTCCATGAACCAATGTTTCGAGGATAAGGAAGCCTTCCTGAATGTGAACTCCAAGCCAGGAAAAGGGACTCAGAACCAGCCCCCCTAGCAGACAGAGGTGACATACCCAAACACAAAGCATCAGGAGGGAAAACGAAGGCAGCGCATTTGCTGTCTGTTGCCTCATGTCTTGCAAAATATCTCAAAATCATACACAAAAAATCTTATAAAAGATAGAGAGAGACCAGAAAAGGATGATCAAATGGGTACCAAGTTGCACTTAGATAAGACCTGGTGTGCTATTGCATCCAAGAGAACAATAGTGTACTGTACCTTTCAAAAAGCTACAAGAAAGAATTTTGAAAACTTTTACCAAATGACAAAAATTTGAGGAAGTATATATATTTACCTGATTTAAACAATACACAATGTGTACATGTATCAAATCATTACATGGTACCTCATTAGTATGTATAATTTGTATGTTTTTGTGTGTCAGTTAAAATAAATTTTTTTAAAAATAGAGGCTTGAATTCTGAGGTGTGCATGTATCAAAATACCACACCGTGCTGGGCATGATGGTGCATGCCTGTAATCCCAGTGGCTCCAGAGGCTGAGGTAGGAGGACTGCAAGTTCAAAGACAGCCTCAACAATTTAGCGAGGCCCTAAGCAACTTAGGGAGACCCTATTTCTAAATAAAATATAAAAATGGTTGGGGATGTGGTTCAGTAGTTGAGTGCTCCTGGGTTCAATCCCCAATGCCAAAGGGAAAAACAAAATCACATTGTACCCCATAAATATCATAATTTGTTGATTTAAAAAGAAATAAAAAATTTAAAAATCATATAAAATGCAGAACCATGTTTTTAGTTTCTAAAACTGAACTCTTAATAAGTCGAATCAAATGAATTACAAACTAAAAGGACCATATTCATCAATTAATCTACATAAAATAATTTTCCTATATTTAAAGTCCACCATAATCCAAATTCTACTAAAGACTTGCAAGTCTGAAACTGACACAATTATCTTTATGTATGGGTGGGGGTTGTAAAAATCTAGGGGGCAAACCTGAATTGCCCAAGGGAGCTGACTATATAATCAAATTATCCAGCTCAAAGAGCAAGTCATGTAAGTGAAGACCATAAAGGAAAAGTCCTCCTATGTTGCTCAATAACAAGTTTCCATTGCATAATATTTTCTTGTGAAATTGCCTTCAATTCTCCACTTTATTTTATATTTGTAGACATAATCAGTGGAAATTTTTCCACCATAAAATAGCAAAGTCACAAGCATTCTTGCTAAAGAAATCTAATATCACACATCCTGACAAATCTCTTTGGACTTTCCTCACTTCATTCAAAGGTTCCAGCTCCTCTGGTAGACTGGTGGGAAGAGCCAGCAGGAACCTTATTTACCACAGGGCCTGAATCGCTTCCTGGAAAATTCTGCCACCCAAGAGAAGCTCTCAAAGGTCAATCATGAGCTTGGCCCAGTGACAATGCCTCCCTGGTCCCAGAGGAAAGGTGATTCTCAGTGCACTCTGATCTGTGAATAAGATTTGTCCACCAGCCCCGCCCCCATGAACTCATGTCAGAATCCTCGAGAGGGGCATGAAAAACAATAGCAGCTTTTGCTAGAATTTGTTGACCAAGTTTAATATTGCTAGAAGTGGACAGCCAGACACTCTGTCTCTTTATGAGCTGCATTAGGAAGTTCTAGACCACTTCTGCATTAGGAAGTTCTAGACCACTTATAAATTCCCATCCAAAACTGTAATAACAATAACAATAACAACTGAACCAGAATCAAATCAACCCTCTGTACCTCATTAATACCAATTTACAAGAATCACAGGGAACTGAGGGGCATTTTGAATGATCCTTTGATGATATAATCAGCCAAATCCAGATTGTGGAAAATTCCGTGGGACAAATGACCAACTTCCTTTAACAAATACATAGTTTTATTTATTTTTATTTTATTTATTTATTTTACTTATTTTTTTTAGTACTGGAACCCAGGGGTGCTTTACCATTGACCTCCATCCCCAGTCCTTTTATTTTTAATTTTGAGACAGGATCTCACTAAGTTCCTGAAGCTGGCCTCAAACTTCAAATCCTCCTACCTCGGCCTCCTGAGTATCTGGGATTATGGACGTGCACCACCATGCCCAGGAAATACAAAGTTTTTAAAAAGTTTAGGGAGGGCTGTGGTTATAGCTTAGTGATAGAGTGCTTGCCTAGCATGCGTGAGGCACTGGGTTCCATCGTCAGCACTGCATAAAAATAAATAAAATAAAGGTATTATGTTCATCTACAATGTGTGTGTGTGTGTGTGTGTGTGTGTGTGTGTGTGTGTGTGTGTAGGGAGAATTACTGTGGGTAGCAGAAGACAGAAGACACAACCAAATACTTGTATGGACTATCTTTAGAGTTTGATTTAAAAAAATCATCAGTGCAAAGACATTTTTGAGACGATTGGAGAAAGGCAATAGTTTTCAAATATCATGAGCCCTCTCTCCATTTTCTGAACTCTCAGAGCAATTTCTGTTGTTCTTTGTGGTAGTGTGCTTTCTTTTCTTGGTTAACTTTAGTATTTTGCATTCCTGATGGGGTTTAAAGCTCTCACAGGGCAGGCACATGCTTGTTATTCTCTTAGCATGACAGCTTGACCCCAGACTCTGTCTTAAATTATCTTGACTAACATATGATGGGGATGTCTCTCTTAAAGCCCTGACCTAAGGGATAATCACACAAGATAAGAATCTGGAATTCTGAGTCAGTGCCTGCCTTAGCCAGGGCCGAAAGGGACTGAAAAATCAACTCCTCCAGGCATAAGCAAAAAGTTGGGGTGCACTGATTCCAATAACCGTAAAGTCAACGTGTAGATTCAGAGACCTAAAGGTGTTTTCAGTTTCCTTCCCCTCCCCCTTTCCCCATCTCTAGGTTTTCCCAGCTGTGGCAGACCCCCACTCTTACCAGCCTGGGTTAGTATGCTGAAGGGAAAAGAATGTGATTTTCCCCCAACCTGCATATCTGTGCATCTCAATGAAAATTTCTGATTGGTTCAGATTGCATCTCCTGCCCAACCTTAGGCCGGCCACCTTGGCTAGAGGGAACACAAGAATGGCCAGATCTGGAGTACACTGATCCCAGGGGCCAGGGGATAAGCAGATGAATAAGCAATTCTTATTGCTCGGGGAAAGGACTCATTCACCCCAAGGGAAAGGGAGGAGTTCCCAAAAGAATGGAGAAAGGAAATGCAGGGGAAATCATTCCCCTCTCCCAACCCCCACCCCCAAACAAAACCTTCCCCACAGCCCTAGCTCTGTCTCTCACCTGCCAATCATCCTAGACCAATTGCTTAATAAAAGAACAATGTCACAATTTCTTGAACTCTTGCTATATATCAGATATTGTGCCAGTACTGTTGTGTAAATACAATTACATTTATAAAGTAATTTAGTGTGTGTGTGTGTGTGTGTGCGTGTGCGTGTGCATGTGTGTGCAATCACTAATCCTCTGAATAACTCAACCAGGTAGATATTATTAGACCCATTCTACAGATGATAAAATGAAGACTTTAATAGGTCTACAGATCTGTTTAAGAACCTGCTTGTTAACACAACAGCTTCTTTGTGTTTCCATTTCCCTGTTTACCAGGTTTCCAAATACCACTCCACCTCACCAAGATGGGTAATCACAAAGGAGAAAGAAATATGCAGGATCTTTGAGACCTACTCATAGTCCCCAGCATACTCCACCCACATCACCCCCTGCAGCCTTCTGAGTCCTCAAGAACTTGTCTTCCACAGAGCAGCCTTGTGTCCCCACTGTGGATTTCCTGGCACCACACACAGTGCTCTCAGGGAACTACCACCTCCTCTTCCTCATCATGGACAGGTGGATATTAGTGCCCTGCTAGTCTGAATGTCATTGAGAAAGGGGGCTATTTCTAACTCAATTTCATGTGTAGCATGTTTAGCCCATTTGAGAGGTTTTAAATAAACACTTAATTAAATAAGACTTTTGTTTAAACCATTCATGTTGTGATGGGCTGATAGATCTGGCTCCGTGGGAATGTTACAGGTCAGACTATGGGGGAAATAACTGGATAGACTCCATATTGCTCTGAGACTCCATGTTATGTAGGAAATAAGCTTCTCCCATGGGAACACCACGCCCCTCTACCCATCAACAATTGCTTAGCTTCTCCCATGGGAGCACCCCACCTCTGTGTCTATCATCGGTTGCTTAGCATGACATGTTTAGTAATACAAAATGACAATTCTTATGTAATAAAAAATTGCTCTCTTTTGATCCCTTTTGCTCCTAACCAATGTACCATGTGAACAGTGATTGCGTGGTTGTTAATAGCCATTCTTTAGTTTGTACCTAAGTGACCCACTTCCCCCTTTGTCGATGATCTCATGATGTTAGTCTGTCATTTCAAATCATACAACAGACACTTACGATTGATGTGATTTTTGGTATAAAAACCCCTACAACCCTGTGGTCGGGGCTGTTCTCCCAATAGCCATTTTTTGGTGCATTGTGTGAGACAGTCAGCCAGCCAGCTTAATAAAGACTCTCATATTTGGGCTTCTCAGTGGTGATCAGTCTGTTCTTAAGTTGCGCCCCATAACAATGTATAGGAGACAAGTGTCCCTATAAATTTGAGGCAAAATTATTTGGGCTTCAGATAAAAGCACAGAGTGAAGCCAGGCACAGTGACACAAGCCTATAGTCCCAGTTACTCAAAAGGCTGAGGTGGGAGAATTGTAAATTCAAGGCCAGCGTGGGCAACTTAGTAAGACCTGTCCCAAAAAAGAAAAAACAAAACAAAAGTAGAATGTTAAAACTATAAGAGGTTTCCTAAATCTAGGGCCAGTCTATAAGTTAGTTGTTAGTGATCCATAACAAAATAAGAAGTTGAGAGTACACATTTAACCCATGTATGTCTATGTGTGTTGCTAGAGACTGAAACCAGAACCTTGTGCATGCTCAGCAAGCACTCTACTACGGAGTTAATCCCCAGCCCATGAAATTTAGAAAATTTTATGGCAATTTGGCAGCTGAAATTTATGTCTATGTTTATTGAATCTAATAATAAAGAAAATTAGACTGTATTCTGTATTTTTTTAAATAATTTTTTAGATGTTGATAGATCTTTATTTTATTCTTTTATTTATATGTGATGCTGAGAATCAAACCCGGTGCCTCACACATGCTAGACAAGCGCTCTACCATTGAGCCACAACTCCAGCCCCTCTGTATGTTTCTGTAAATTAATTTTTCTAATAATTTATTTTACTGTATTTTACAATGGATTAGTCCACAATGGATTGAGAGGTTAAAAAAAAAAATCTATTTCTTCACCAGAGATCATTGGAATGCACAGATTTTGTCTCAACTTTGTCTCAGAGCAGGACCCTCTTCTCTATCAATGGCCAACCAGTCTCTTTTTGACACTTTTCAACAGGGCATTCACACCACGCATGGTCCACCTGCAGATTATTTCATAACTTAGCTATTTATATTCTGACCTTGCAAGGTTCTCTGGCTCTAGGAGAGAAGAATGCAGACTTCCCCAGCCAAGGGTGGAGTTGGATGCTTGAGAGTCATTAACGAGAGGAAGCATAAAATTTCCCAGGAGAGTTGGGTTCTCAGACTCAGTTTTCTCATCTGCAAAAGAAGAACCTTTTGATTTCTGATACCTGAGGATCCTGTGATTAATTTGTGAACTTTTCTATCCCTCGGTTGTGAGGGATGTTCCTGCTTCTGAAAAAATAGCCTACTGTCACTACCTCCCTTGAAAAATGCTAGCTTTGACAGCAGTGACCTGGAAGTACTCCTGCAGGACAACTCCTGTATTGTTTATATGGAGTAACTAATATTGGATCATTCCAAAATCCAAATATGACAAAGGTTAAGAGAGTTGCTGTAGAAAGCAAATCTCTGCTTCTCTATACGTTGTAAATTTAATAGTTGCAGTAGTAGTAACACAACTAAGCACCCACCGAGTGCCAGATTTTGGGTTAGTGCTTTACAAAATTATCTCACTTATTTATCAAAACATCATTTATGAATTAGTACATTTTCATTTACTATAACAAAATACCTATGGATGGAAAAGTTATAAAGAAAAGGTTTAATTAGTTTGGGAGACTGAAAATCCAAACAGCAGGCTGCCAGCTCCAGTGAAGACATATCTGACAATGTCACTTGATGCCATAAGGCATCACAATAACAAAAACATGTGGAAACAAGATCACAGCAAGACAGAAAGACAGTGCTTGACTAGAGGTCAGGCTCAATCTTTTAAATTATTCACTCTCAAGAGAATTAGCTCAGGGTCTATAACAAGTACTTAATTTCTTCCCAGGACAGCTCTCAGCTCTCTTCCATTAGGCTCCATCTCTTAAAGGTACCACAACCTCAAAGCTGTCACTGAGGACCAAGCAACTCACATGTGGACCCTTGAAGAACAAACGGTCTCCAAACCTTAGCAGTGAGTAATGTTATTATTCCCATTTTATAGATAAGGAAACTGAGGTATTAAGAGGTTAAGAGACTCACCTCACACATGACTACAAAGTGATGAACCAAGATTAGAATCCCGCTGGTGTAAACCCAGAGCATTCATTTCTAACCACTGTGCTATAAGAAGGAGGGAAACAAAGAACAAAACCAAAAAACAAAAATAGTGATGTATGCTGATTCTTCAAAATAGATGAAATGTTTTGCATGCCAAATTTGGTTGAACTATTTATTTAAAATAATAAAGCAACACAGCATTCTTCCTGTGCTTTTACAATTGAATAATATAAAAATCTTTCATGCTTACTCTAATGAAACCAGACAATTTAGAAAAACCAGACAATTTAGAAAAACCAAACCACTCCTCAGTGAATTTTAAATACATAATTCCAGAATAATGACATTTTTATAACTATAAAAACTGTAGATGAAAACACAAAGATTTAAATAGATGAAATGAAACAGACATTCATAAAAAGTTGCTGTGCAAAAAAATTTGCTTGTACTTCAAAAATACAAATATTTATAGATTAAGTCCTATAAAATATATAGTAGCAATGAACATATTCACATCATTTATAAAATATGTGAAAACGTGGAGGTTATTGTAAAATAATCACATACAACAACACTGGTGTTATCACATCAAGTGTAAATTTTCAGTGTGGACACAACTGATTGTACAAGTGACATATGAAATTCTTTTAAATTTATTAATAAAACCAGGATTTCAGTATATTTTATAATGTTCAGAAGAAAATGTGATCTTGTATTTTCAGCAATATGTTATTTAAAATAGTAATTATGTGCTAGTGATATAAACCTTGGACAAAAATTAAATAGGTATCAGAAGTTATCCTGCCTGATCTAGGCAGACCATCCCCGGTTGAATGAAGTCATATTCAGAAGTGCGAATGAGGCCAGTGAAGATCCCCAGAGCTGCCACAGTCGACCCTGAGATGCATGATTATAAACACAGACTTACAAGCTGCTGAGATTTTGTGACTGTTTCTTGCATAACTCATTGGAACAACATTTAAAAGTTACGGTGGTTTTTAAATATGTCCAAAAATTTTTAATTCTTCTTTATGAGACAGAGCCTCATTTCCATCCCTCAGGTATGAACTGGACTTAGTGATTAGCTTCTAATTTTAAACAGAATGCAGTGGAAGTGGTGGGTGGACTTTTGGAAGGTAGAACATAAAGGGTGCTGTAGCTTGCTCCTCATTCTGAGTGCTCGGTTTAGGGAGAGTGAGCTGACATGTTGCATAGTGAGAATCAGAGGCTTCCTGCCATCCTCCAGTGAGGAACTGAGATCTCCTGCCAATAACCACACAAGTGAGCTACTTTGGAAGTGGATTGCCAGGCCCCAGCCAAGCATTCAGATGTCTACAGCCACCGGAGACCCTGAGCCAGACCCACTCAACTAAACCGCTCTTACTGCCTTGCCCACCATTACTGTGAGGTTTTTTCTTTTCAAGGTTTCTGTTTAAGCCACTAAATTTGGGGGTGGTTTATCATGCAGCAATAAATAACTAAGACATTCACTGTGTAAAGATACATTAGACATCAACTTGAAAAGTAGGAAATGCCAACTATATATATTCACCCATGTCTATAGTAGTCTCCCTTCTCTTCAAGGGGTATGTTCAAAGACCCCCCAATGGATGCTTGTCCATAGTACCAAAATATATTTATTTTATTTTATTTATGTATATATGTATGTATACATGTATATGTACAATGCTTGTTTCTTCTACATAAAGTGGGTGTGTGTACATACAATGCTTTCTTCTTCTACACACAGATATTTGATAGTTTATGAATTAGCTACAGTACTAAAAATAATAACTAATGATAAAATAGAATAATTATAACAATGTAATATAATAAAAGCTATGTGAATGTTCTCTCTATATATACATATCTCAAAATATGGAATTTTTCATTTAGTATTTTCAGAGTTGACCACACGTAACCAAAACTTAAGAAAGTGAAACTATGGATAAAAGAACCAGGGATAGGACTCCGGTACTTCCATTCCCAGGCATGATGGAATAACTGGTATTGTACTAGCTCTCTACAATAAACAACTATTAAACTGGATAAAATGTATGCAATAACTGTTTTCAGATGTTGAATAATGAGCACTGCAGGACTTTTCTCCTGGAGAGAAGAGAAACAGTTGAGTACCAGGATCACCCCAGCTTTCTGCCTGGGGGCAGTTTTCAGACTGGCACAGAGAAGGAAGACTGAAGAGAACAGGTGTTGAGGAAAGAGAGATTGGTTGTTTGGTCTAATGAAGTGGCTGAAATCTGTGGGCAGGATACCAAAGAAAAGGAGCTGTAGGCTGTGGTGTAGCTCAGTGGTGGATTATTTGTCTAGCAGGCACAAGGCCCTGAGTTCAAGCTCTAGCACTGGAAAAAACAAAAGAAGAGAGGAAGGAGAAGAAGGAAAGAAAGAAAGTTGTATGTACATAAAAACAAGACATTAAAATACATGAAACAAAAACCCAGGAGTCTGACATAGGAGAATCTCAAGTTCAAGGCTAGCCTCAGCAACTAAGCAAAGTTCTAAGCAACTTAGCAAGACTATCTCAAAATAAAAAATTAGAAAGTGTTGGGGATGCAGCTCAGTGGCAAAGTAATCCTGGGTTCAATCTCCAGTACCTGCCCCCCAAAACTGGCAGAACCAAAGGAACGAATAGACAAATACTTTTCTTTTACAGAAGATTTCAACATTCCCTTCAGTAACTAGTTAAATAAGTGTCATAAAATCAATAAAAATATATAAAACCTAACAAAATCAGGAACTGAGAGTATAGCTAGGTAGTAGAATATTTGCCTACTGTGTGTGATGACCTGGGTTCAATTCTTAACACCAAAAATAAATAAGTAAATAAATAAATAAATAAAACATGAAAAAACCCCACCCCAGTTGACATTCATAGAAGCTATACCTAATAACTGCAGAATACACATTTTTTTTAAAAAGTTACTTGGAATCAGTCATAGTGGCACACATCTGTATTCTCAACTACTCAAGAGACCAAGGCAGGAAGATCAAAGTTCAAAGACAGGTTAGATAATTTAGCAAGATCCTGCCTCAAAAATAAAATTAAAATGTGTGCATGTACAAATATGTAATGTTAAATCCCACCATTATGTAACAACCACAATGGGCCAATAAAAAATATAGAAATAAAATTAAGGTCTGGGGATGTAGCTCAATGGTAGAATGCTAGCCTAGCATGCCTGAGGCCCTGGTTTCAATCCCCAGCACCAATAAATCAATAAATAAAATAAAGTGATATGGAACAGTCATCTGGAGAGAGCATTTGTTAAGATACAAAATAAGCCTCAATAAATTCTAAAGAATTGAAATAATAGAGGATATTTTCCAACTATGAATAAATTAAATTAAAAATCAATCTGAAAATAATCTGGAAATTATCCAGATATTTTAATATGAGGCAACAGAACAGAAAAGACCCTGTGGTTCAAAGAAGAAAATAAAAGAGAAGTTAGAAGATATTTTTTAACTGGGGAGAAGTTAGAAGATATTTTTTAACTGGGAAGGGAGGAGGGAGGGGAAAAGAAAAGAAGAGTGGGATGAATTTAACGGAACTTTCCACGCACATACAAGAATGTACCAGAGCAAATCTCGTCCTTATGTATCTCCATAATGCACTGATTCAAAGAAAACATAAATAAATAGAAGAAAGATCAATAGAAAAGGAAGAGGGGGAGGGAAGAGGGAAAGGGAAAGGACTGGGGACTGAATTGGAACAAATTATATTCCATGCTTGTGTAATTATGTCAAAATTATGTATATATATTACATATATATGTATGTATGTTATGTATATCTATAGTGCACTGAAGGAAGAAAGAAAGAAAGAAAAGAAAAACAGAAAGAAAGAAAATCTTTTGAACTGAATTATAGTGAAAATACAACACTTAAAAATTTGGGGCTCCTAACCAAGGTGATGATGCTTAGGAAATTTATAGCTTTAAACATTCATTAAAAAAAAGTTTAAAATCAGTGACCTGTGTCTGCTCCTTAAGAAGGTAGGGGTTGCAGGGAACTCACACTTATAATCCCAGCAACTCAGGAGGCTGAGGCAGGAGGAACACAAGTTCCAAGCCAACCTCAGCAATTTAATGAGACCCTAAGCAGCTTAATGAGACCCTGTCTCAAAATAAAAAATAAAAAGGACTGTGGTTGTGGCTCAGTGGTTCCAATCCCCAGAACAAGAAGAAGGAGAAGGAGATGGAGAGGGGGAGGGGGGAAAAGAGGAGAGGGAAGGGAGAGAGGGGAAGGAGAAGGAGAAGAAGAAGAGGAGGAAGAGGAGGAGAAGGGGAGGAGGGGAAGATGAAGGAGGGGAAGGTAGAGAAGGGGAGAGTATATAAAAATAGGAGAGAAAGTCAATAAAAATAAGAACAGAAACTGATGAGATAGAAAATAGGCAGAGGAAGAGTAAAACCTGAAACGTGGTTCTTTGAAAAGATAACTAGACTAAACTAGACAGAACACAGAAAAAAAGAAAACAAACAAATTCTCAGTATCAGGAATGAAAGAGAAAATAACACTGTGTATTCTACAGATTATAAAAGAAAAATAAGGGAATAGTGTAAAAATATTTATGCCAGTAAATGTGCCAACTTAAATACAATGGAAAAATTCCTCAAATGATATAAATTACCACACTAACACAAAATAAATTTAAAATCCGAATAGTACCATACCTATTAAAGAAGGTGAATTTCTAATTTATAACTTTATCATGAAGAAAATTTCAGGACTTCCCCAGTAAATCCTATCTAACATTTAAAAAAAATACTATCACTTTTATACCACATCTTACAGGAAATAGAGAAGGAAGGAGCATTTCTCAAGTCATTTTATGAGGGGGATATAATATTAATAGCAAAACCAGGCAAAGACATTATAAGAAAATGAAATAACAGACTAATATCCCTCATAATCACAAATGCAGTCTTTAAAGAGGACCACACTAAATCCAGTGATGCCTTACAAGAATAATACATGGTGACCTGGTAGAGTTTATCTCAGCAATGCAAGGTTGTTTCAACATCCAAAATTCAATCAATATAATCTACCAGGACAGCAAAATAAGGGAGAAAAAGAATCATGTGATTATGTCACTAGATGCAGAAAAATAATTTGGCAAAATTCAATGACTATACATGCAAAATAAACTGAGGAAAATGAGATAAAGATCATCTATGAGCTGAGCATGGTGGTGTATGCCTGTAACCCCAGCTACTTCAGGAGCCGTGACAGAAGGATCACAAGTTCAAGGCCAACCTGTGCAACTTAGTGACACCTTGTCTCAAAAAAGAGAAAGAGAAAACAAAGAGAACACCTATGAAAAAATAAGTGTTAACTTCAACTTACTGATGAAAAACTGAATGTTTTCCCTCTAGGAATAGGGAACAAGACAAAGATGTACACTCTTACCACTTACATTCAATATTTCATTCATATTGTTAGTTATTGAAATAAGACAAGAAAATACAAATAAAAGGCATACTGATTGGAAAGGAAAAATTAAAAGCATTTTTATACACAGGTGAAATAATTATAAACAGAGAAGTCATGAAGAATCCACAAAAATCTAATGGGACTAATAGATAAGCTTGGAAATGTCAAAGAATATGAGGTCAACATAGAAAATCAACTATACTTCTATTTTCTACCAACAATCAATTGGAAAATAAAAACTTTAAAATAAAGAAGTGTGAGCTGGGCATGGTGGCACAAGCCTATAACCCCAGCAGCTCAAGAGGCTGAGGCAGGAGGATCACAAATTAAAAGCCAGTCTCAGCAATTTAGTGAGGCCCTATCTCTAAATTAAAAAATAAAAAAAAAGCACTGAGGATGTGACTCAGTGGTTAATCCACTGGGTCAATTGCCCCTGGGTCAATCTCTGATATAAAAAAATAAATTAAAATAAAATTAAATTAAAATAAGCCAGGTGCTGTGGCAGAGGCCTGTAATCCCAGCATCTCAGGAGGCTAAGACAAGAGGATCACGAGTCCAAAGTCAGCCTCAGTAAAAAGCCAGGCCCTAAGCAACTCTGTAAAATCCTTTCTCTAAATGAAATACAAAATAGGGTTGGGGATGTGGCTCAGTGGTCAGTGTTCCAGTACCAAAATAAATAAGTAAATAAAATAAAAAATAAAAATAAAGAAGTGTAAAAGGACTTGATCAATGCACAGTGTATGCATGTATGATAATTATCACAGTGAATTCCATTCATTTGTACAATTCATATGTGCTATTATAAGAAAACATTTGCAATAGCATCAATAACATAAAATGTTTGAATTTGTTAGTTTGTTTGTTTACTTTGCAGTGCTGGGAATTGAGCCCAAGGACTTGCTCATGCTAGGCAAGATGTCTACCACTGAGCTTTATACCCAGTCCAATGTTAATAATAATAATGCAATTGTGTGCAAGAACTCTATCTGATACATTGACAACTACAAAATATTGCTAATAAGAAGTAAAGAATACATAAAAAATATACAATATTCAGGGATTAGGAGACAATATTATTGTCATATTGCCAGTTACCTCACAAATTGTTCTGATTCAATGCAGGCTCAATCAAAATCCTAGCAGGCTCTTTTGTAGAAGTTGGCAAACAGATTGTAAACAGATTGTAAAATTATCTTTAAGTGAGTTAATAAATAAATGAATAAAATTATATTTGAATGCAAAGAACTTAGAAGAACCAAAACAAATTTGAAAGGAAAAAAACATAACATGGGAGAAATTACATTATTGCTGTGGTATTTAAGAGAAGGTAGTAAGTTCAGAAGTAGGCTCACTATATAAGGGATCTATAGCCAAGAAGAAAAAGCAAGTCAATAGAGGTCTTTTTGTTTTTTCATTTTTTTCTTTCTTTTCTTCTTTTTTACTCTTTTTTTCCTCCTTGTTGTAGATTAAACCCACGGCTTTGCACAGGTCAGGCAAGCTCTCTACCATCAAGCTGCATCTCCAGCCCTTTATTTATTTTATTTTGAGGCAGGGTCTTACTAGGTTGTCCAGGCTGACCTCGAACTTTCAACCTCCTTCCTTTATAAGCATTTTATGGTGTTCATGAAATTCATTTTTGTGAGGCTTCTCTGGTATAGTTGCCTCTGGAAAATAATTTTCACCAAATTTAAGGGAGAGACTTAAAATTTATAGGGTCTGAAACTTATACAATTTGGCTAAAAGGGTCTCTTCAAGAAAAAGTATACAAAATCATAAATGCGAATGTAGCGCAAAAGTATTCAGAATGAGAAAAGAACTTACAATGAATAACACATCTCTGAAAACTGATAAATACCACAAAATACAACAAAATTACGTAATCTGTTTCTTAAAATTTATTTTGCCCCACTGTCCCAGATGTGGAATACATGTGGAAAAGTTCATATATTATATAATAGATACTATATATAATATAATAGATATTATATAGATATATATTATATAATAGATATATATATTATATAATAGATATTATATATGTTATAATATATGTTATATATTATATTATTTTATATAATATATAAATTATATTAGATAATATATGTAATATGTAGTATATACAATCATCTAATGGTAACACAATTATAATGGAATATGTATATAATATCAATTAATATGATACACAAGGTCTAGATCATGATTTCAAACTCATTTTAATGCACCTGTGTCAATTTCATTGAAATACATGCAGAATTGAAAACGGGACCTAACAGGTTACTGGCTGGCCCACCACTGAAATAGTTTTCCGCAGATGAGCTTCTGGCTCTACCAGTTCCTCCTCACTCCCTGCATCCTTGCAGCATCAGTTCAGGTGACAGGTTCACATTGCCCTTCAGTCTCTTGCTCTTTGTCCTCCTTGCACAACACCAGGTGCACTGCCCAGCAAACAGTAGGGCACTCCTGAAGCCCGTTCTTCCCCCGAACCACCAGTGACTGTCTATAGTGTAACTATGAACTACCAGTTCTACTTCTCCTTAGCCAGACCCCAACATGTCTGTGGCCAGCTCCAATGTCACCTGACTGGTGGGGCACAGTGACAAGGAGAGGAAGAAGAGAAAGACAGTGCCCCCACACAACCGCCATCAAAATGTACTTTTGCTAATCACAGACACTCGCAGACACTACTACTGCACAAACACAACGTCCCCGGAAGGGTCCTGCCCACAGGGCCCTGATGCTAAGTCTCCTTAACTACCTCTGGGCATGTGGTGTGTGCACTTGTTGAGGAGGACTTTTTGCTGCATTCCAGAGACTGGCATCTCCCAAAGAGGTAACAAGTCAGGGTGGTCACCGCATTGGGTGACCTTGACACAATTTACAGAAGTCCTGGAGAGAGGAGTGAGAACCCAGCCAGGGCCAGCCAGAAGAGAAAACAGGCCAAACATGAGCCACAGCTGAAAAGTCACAGGGAACAACTCTTCAAACTGCAGGCCTAGATTTGCCAAGGAGCTGCTTCTTGCAAAGTTACTGGATCTGGTTTGACCTCGAATGAGGAGCAGCAACTAGTTATTTATTTAAGGGTGTTAAACAGCTCTCCCAAACATAGCCAACAAAGCCAGTGAGTGCTAAAAGCAAACTGCCTACTAATAATTTGAAAGCCTTAAAGTTGACATTACCCAGCTACTAAAAAAAAGAAGAAAAAATGCAGAATTTGAGCATCATACAGCTGTGGATGCAAATCCAGGTTTTGCTTTTCACTGGCCATATAAACCCAGATAAGGTGCTTAGTTGCTTAGAACCTCAGTTTCCTCACCTGTAAAATGGGTTTAATAATATTCTTTCAATAAGATTAATTGTTTATGTTAATTTTGTACCCAGCAACTTTACTGAATTAATTTATTAGTTCCAACTGTTTATATCTGGCATAAAAACAGACACATAGACCAATGGAACAGAATGAAGGGCCCAGAGTATATCTATACATTTATGGTCAATTTATATTTGACAAAGTTACCAATAATACACAATGAATAGTCTGTTCAATAAATGGTACAAGGAAAATGAAATATTCACATGCAGAAGAATGAACTTGGACCCTTATTTCACACTACATGCAAACATCAACTCAAAATGGATTAAAGACTTAAACATAATACCTGAAACTATAAAACTACTAGAAGAAAACAGAGAGAAAGTTCCACAACATTGACCTGGACTATATCATCATCACCATCATCATCACCATCACCATCATCACCATCATTATTATCAGTATTTTGGATATGATCCCCAAAACCACAGGCAACAAAAGCAAAAGCAGATAAATGAGACTTTCTCAAATTAAAAATCTACAGAGCTAAATGTGGTGGCACACACCTGTAATCCTAGTGATTCAGGAGTTTGAGACAGGAGGCCAACCTCAGCAATTTAGTAAGACCCTAAGGAACTTAGTGAGACCCTGTCTCAAACTAAAATTAAAAAGGCCTGCGGATATGGCTCAGGGGTAAACTGCCCCCAGATTCAATCCCCAGTACACAAAGAACTCTGCACACAAAGGAAACAATCAATAACAACTTATGAAACAGAAGAAAAGATTTGCAAACCATATGCCTGACCAGGAGTTTAATATATATAAAGAACTCAACTCAATAGCAAGAAAATAAATAATCAAATTTAAAAATGGGCAAAAGACCTGAACGGGCACATCTCAAAAGAAGACAAACAGGGAGTGGAAGATCGTGTGTGACAACATGAAGCTGCTCACCCACAGGCCGCTTAGCTCACATGTGCGAGGGGTGGGGCCTCGTGGCTTCCCCTTGGTGCCTCCTAGCCACTGACGTCCGCATCAACCCCTACTTAGTGGTGCAGTTGACACCCAAGGTGGAGTGGGCAGTGCTTCTGGAGGCCGCGGATACCGCCTCTTAGCCACAGTTGCACCTGATGTAGTTTCCCAGAGAGCGATGGAAGGGTACGTTTCTGAGAAAGGTGCACCTCGTGTTTCTGGAGGTGGACGTGCAGGAGGGCACCTTGCAATGCCCAGAGTCAGGACGTCTGTTCCCCATTGGCCATGGGATCCCCAAGAGACGCGGGATCCCCAACATGCTGCTGAATGATGAGGAAACCGAGGCTTAACTGCCAGGCACCAGTTTTACCTTCTGTGACTGTCTGTATCTTTGTTGATATATCTTTTGTTAGTTCTGCAGTGTGTAGCCCCAGCCCTTGATCCAATGACACACTGACCGCAGTGTTCTCAAACTCCATAATATATCCTTTTTTTTTTCTCATTGAGTCCAAAACCTAAAAAAAAAAAAAAAAAAGACAAGTGTCCAACAGATATATGAATAAATGTTCAACATTACTAATCATGGAGGAAATGCAAATTAAAAGCACAATGAGCTATCACCTCACACCTGTTTTATGGCTATTATCAAAAAAGACCCACAATAATAAATATTGACAAGGTATGAAGAAAAGAGAACCCTTGTACACTGTTAGTGGGAATGCAAATGCATGCAGCTGTTATGGAAAACAGCATGAAAATTCCTCAGAAAAGTAAAAATAGAACTACCATAGGATCCAGATCCTGCTACTGGCTGTATATCCCAGAGATATGAAATCAAAATGTTGATGAGATAAGAGACCCCATGTTCATTCACCATTGTCCATAATCATCAAGATATGGGCTCAACCTAAGTGTCCATCAATGGATGAATGGATAGAGTACATACACACACACACACATACACACACATACACACACACACCATACTATTCAGTCTTAAAAAGGAAGGAAATATTGTCATTTGTTAAAACATGATAAATAGGAGGACATTATACTAAGTGAAATAAGCCAGACCCAGAGAGGCAAATGCTACACGGTCTTACTTATATGTGGAATCTAAAAGAGACAAACCCAGAAGAAACAGGAAATAGCATGGTGGTTACTAGGAAGTGGGGGTGAATGAGCAGATGTGAGTTAAAGGGTTCAAGGTTTCAGTTAGGCCAGATGAGTGACTTCCAGAGAGCTAGGGTACAGCATGATGCCTAGAATTAATAATAATGTGCTGTATACTTTAAAATGGCCTTAAATACTTTTTAATGTTCTCACCACCAAAGAAAAGGGTAATCATGTAATGCAACATATGTTAAGTGGAATAATTAAGTGGATTTAATTATTTCACATAAATATCACATTGCACACCATAAATACACACGATTTTTGTCAATTATACCTTAAAAAAGCTGAGTAAAAATTAAGAAATACAGAATAAAAAATAACCAATAGCAGAGGGCTAGGGTCCTCTCCCAAGAACTAAACTCCACCACATGCCAAACTACCATTCAATAGTCAAACCTAATTTCTTTTTACTTCTAAAAACTTTTAAGCAAGTTTTACAGGGAATTGAGTGTTTGCATTTCAAAACACCATGGATTTCCTAGGTTCTTTCCCCTCATGCTCATCCTTGTATGTTCCCTCCACATGTCAACATTAAGACCTACCTACCCATTGCTCAGCATACCTGTAATCCCAGAGTCTCAGAAGGCTGAGGCAGGAAGATCCTGAGTTCAAAGCCAGCCTCAGTGACTTAGAGAGGCCCTAAGCAACTTTGCAAGACCCTGTCTCTAAATAAAAAAAAATAAAAAAGGACTGGGGTTGTGGCTCAGTGGTTAAGGGCCCCTGGGTTCAAGCCCCAATATAGCAAAAGAAAAAGACCTAGGTACCCATCTGGTTGCATGCCCTTCGGCACTGAAGCATGAGGCCTCATGGGATGAAACAGTAGGTCTGAGCAAGCAAGGCTTTTCTCTTTGCTGCCTGTGTTAGTCTACTTTCCAATAGTATAACAAATAACCAAGATAATCAGCTTAAAAGAAAAAAGGTTTATCTGGGTTCATAGTTTTAGAGGTTTCAGTGCATGAGCAATTGACCCATTGTTTTGGGTCTGTGATGACACATCATGGTGGGAGCACATGACACAGCACACTGTCCATCTCATGGCCAGGAAATGAAGAAAGAAAAGGAAGAAGTGGGGGTCCCAATGTTCCCTTCAAGGGCACACCCTCAGTGACCTAAGACCTCCCACAAGGCTCCACCTCTCAAAGGCTCCCATATCCCAACAGTACTAGCCCAGGGACCAAGTCTGTAACAGGTGGGCTTTTGGGGAAACATTTCAGATCTGAATTAAAGTACGCCATATTCATTTCAACAGGTTTTCCATTATTATTACTTTGACGTTTCTATTCAAACTGTGGTACATCCAACATTAAGAGGTGTTTTTACAGGAGGCATCACAATACCGGATCCTAAACTATACTACAGAGCTATTGTAACAAAAATGGCATGGTATCAGCACCGAAACAGAAAAGACCAATAGAACAGAATAGAAGACACAGAGGCAAATCCATGTAAATACAGCTATCTCATATTAGACAAAGGTGCCATAAACATACACTGGAGAAAAGATACCCTCTTCAACAAATGCTGCTGGGAAAACTGGAAATCCATATGTAGTAAAATGAAATTTAACCCCTGCCTCCCAACCTGCACAAAACTCAAGAACCTAGGCATGAGACCAGAGACCCTGGGTCTACTAGAAGAAAAAGTAGGCCCAATTACTTTTTTTGTCATGTCACCTTAGGAACCAAATTCCTCAACAAGCCTCCTAAAGCACACAAAGTAAAATCAACAATTAATAAATGGAATGATATCAAGCTAAAAATCTTCTTCACAGCAAAGGAAATAATCAAGAATGTGAACAGATAGCCTACAGAATGGTATGAAATCTTTGCGACCTGCACGTCAGATAGAGCATTAATCTCCAGGATATATAAAGAACTCAAAATATTCAACACCAAAAAAACAAATAACCCAATCAATAAATGGGCAAAGGAACTGAACAAGCACTCCACAGAAGAAATACAGTCACATTTAAAGCAGTTCAATTCACAATAGCTAAGCTATGGCACTAACCTAGATGCCCTTCAACAGATGAATGGATAGAGAAAATGTGGTATATATGCACAATGGAATATTACTCAGGCATAAAGAAGAATGAAATTATGCATTTGCTAGTAAATGGATGGAAGTGGAGACTCTCATGCTAAATAAAATAAGTCAATCCCAAAAAGCAAGGGTCAAACCAAAAAAAACAAAGAATGTTCTGTCTGATACATGGATGCTAATTCATAATGGGGGTGGGGGCAGGCAGATAAGGAAGAATAGAAGTACTTTAAATTATACAAAGGGCAATGAAGGAACTGAGAGGGATGGGAATAGGAAAGACAGTAGAAGGAGTCGGACATTACTCTCCTATGCTCATATATGAATACATGACCAGTGTAACTCCACATCATGTAGAACCACAGGAAAGGGAAGTTTTATTCCATGTATATAGAAATAGTCAAAATATACTCTATTGTCATGTATAACTAAAAAGAATTAATTTTCTTAATTTTTTTTTGGTTGTAGATGGACACAATACCTTTGTTTTTTATTTATTTATTTATATGTGGTGTTGAGGATCAAACCCAGTGCCTCACACATGCTAAGCAAGCGCTCTTCAAGACACTGCACTCACAAATCAAAGGACTGTGCCATCACTTCCAACCTCCTAGAACTTTCCTGATGGAAGAAGTATCCCAAAAGATGCTTTATCCTGAGACCAAGCCTCCTGGCTGTGTCACAGAAACCAAGTGGGACGTTAGAGACACAGGAACTTTATGTGAAAGGGAAAAAAAAGAAAAAAAAAAACAAAAAACAAAACTTCAGGATGCAGACCTGCCACCTAACAGACCATTCTCACATCCTGCAGTTATTTCAAGGTACAAGAAAAATACATAGACCTAGAGGAGGAAGAGGGAAGCAGAAGGATGACGACAACCTCAGAGCACCTCACAGAGACTGCACCAATGAGTTTGTTTCTGACTTTGGGAGGATTCCTGATTCTCATACCCTCTAGAGGCTTCCACACATATTAATTTCCATGTAACCTTTGCAATTTTGGCACTTTTAGTTTTTTGCTTATTTTTCTTAATTCAATTTTTCTGTTATACCTACAAAAATATATTTAAAACCTCAACTGTTTATGGCAATTGTCAATCAAAATGAGTACTACTTGCCTCAAATAAAAATTAAATTCAAAATCCAAAAAAAAAAAAGTCATATGGCACATTTCTAATTTAAATGGATGAAAGCTACTTTTGTGTTGACAATGTTGATTCTCCCTATAATCATGGAAACTGGTCTCCAGGTTACAGAAATGATTCCCTTGGAGAAGCCTGACTTTGGTAGAAACCATCACTCTCAGGTCAGAGCATGCTGTAAGTTTTTTCAAGGTGCATTTCATTTTGCCAAGAAACATTACACCATTTGCAAGGGACATTGAGAATCATTCACAACCACCTGTTTAGGGGAAGTTTTTGGTTTCTGTTTGGTTTACTTTTTTAATCTTAGGACATCTTTAGAGACCTTACTGGTAAAAAACGCCAAAGGTAAGTTCACCATCTTGTGACAAGTCCTGATTTTTAAAATAGATATTTAGGTTGTTAAAAGGCAGTTCTGGAATGTTCAGATTTTGAGGACCAGAATTAGAAAAGCAGAAAATGATCATGTTCAATCTGGAGAGAGTATTTTGTTTTACTCGGCTTACTTGAAGTTTGAAGATCTTATAAGATCTTTGAACAAGGACAGACAGGCCATGTTGTGACTGGCAGACCTATCTATAGTGTGGGTTATCTCTAAAGACAAACATACAGTCAGCATACTTTATAAGATTCGAATTTTAAGAAAAAGCAAAATGATTTTTTAAAGTCATTTAAATGTTTTATGAAAAACAAGGTAACTAAAAAATTAAATACAATCATCACACATTTAACCTGAATCTTATTCTCTTATTTTCCATAATTTCTAAAATATAATGATAATGGATGGTAATATACCATCGTGGATGATATTATGTTGAAGAAACAATTTCAGCTCATCAAACTTTCACCATTAACTCCAGGATTACAGTACTCATTCATTTTGTGCACAGAATATTTATAGCTCTCTGCATTTCCTACTGCCCTTGTGTTTGAGTGAGACCCAAGAGTCAGCAGTAGCCTATGAGTTGGAAGGTGGAAGCAAACTGTGAGAGCCTCCAGAACTCTTCTTTCTGTCACAGCCTGTACCTCCGGGTGAGGACAATGATGACATGAAGCAGGGTCCCCATCAACCCACAGTGAACATACCGAGTAAGAAAACAACACTTGTTGCCTTAAGCTACTGAGATTTGGGACAGCTTGTTGCTTCCGCATACTATCATTTATGTAACTGCTACAAGTTCCATATATTAAGATAACTTTATAATTTTTAATAAAAGATTTTTAAAATTTTATCAATTTATAGTGATATTTTTTAAAAACCAAAATGAGTTAGTAATGTCTCTGCATCACAGAATTTTTAAGAAAAGCATGTTAGAACTGCTTCCTATGTTACTAACCCCACCTGACTCCACCATTCTTTCAGCCCTCCTTTGACTGGAGAATAAATGGTATTATTGTCAATGGTTTTATTCACAGTGGTTTCATTTCTACTCTGTGTCTCTCAAGTAGGTAGGAGGGGAAAATCCAAATGAACAAGGGTGTTGACCAGAGCAGATGGGCCTATCTGGTTACATCTCTACCAGGCACCCACTGGTCACCTTGAGCACAGCACTCACCTTCACATGTAAAATGGTGATAATGTGATAGGACCGAGCAGGGTGTGCAGTAAACCTAACTGGCACACAGTAAGCCTCCTACGACATTATCACAAATTATTCAGAGCAGGAACCTTCCCTTGACATTTAACCCACATCCCACAGCTCAGTGTCCTGCCAGAGGTGACTGCTCCAATAACGCAGTTGTCAGACAATATTTTCCAAAACAAATCAACTCTTCTTTCTTCAGTTCATGGTTCATCAGCTAATTCCATCTCTTGGGTTAGAGATCCCTGCTGTGGTGTTTTAAATGCAAACATTCAATTTCATTTTTAAATGAGAATTTTGATAGCCCATAAAAATAATTCAAGTACACCTATGAGATTTTCCCTCTACGTACCCGTGGGAGGCAGTATAAGGAGATAGAAAGAGCTTGGGTTGGGGAGTGAGTCAGGCCAGGGGTCAAATTCCAGCCCTGTCCTTAATTATGACCTATGGCAAACATAAAAATTCTTTAGTTCTTAACTTCCTTAACCCTAAAAGGAATATTAATATTCACATAAGTATGTTATAAAAATGAACTGAGTGTACATGTTAATTCACATTGCCTGGGATACAGTGACTTTAAAAAAAGGAAGAAAAATATTAGTTCCCTTCCCTTGTTCTGCTTTTGAATTTTTGACATAGTTTATTAAAATTTAAGTTACTGTGAAGAGAATGATGCTTTTGAAACTGAATGTGTCTCACTTTCTTGGAACTCCTTCCAGATCCCTTTGCACTAAGATAAGTAATTCTGCTTGATTTTTTTTTTCTTTTATTGTACTTGGGATTGAACCCAGGTGTGCTTTACCTCTAAGCTATATCCCCAGCTTCGAGACAAGATCTCCCGAAGTTGCTGAGGGTCTTGTTAAATTGCTATGGCTGACCTCCAACTTGTGATCCTCCTGCCTCAGCCTTCCAGACCACTGGGATTAAAGGCATTTGCCACAGCACCCAGCCCATTTGAATTTTAAACTTAAAATCCTTTGTGTTTTGCAGATATTTTTTCCCCAGTCAGTGCCCTGTCAGTGTCTTTTACAGAGATTTAACTTGAATAAAATCTGACTTACCAAGTATTTTTTTCCTGCATCACTAGCCTAAGATCAATCAAAATTCAAAATCTGAAGTATGAAAAATACTTAATCCACAAAACTTTTCACCATTGTAAAGTTGAGAAATTCTAAATTGAACCATTGTAAGTATGGGACCATCTGTAACTATTTTTTAGTTTTGCATTTTACTTTTAGAACTACAATTCATTTCAAAATAGTTTTTATGAAATGTCCGTGTCTAGATATTTGGATAGTCTTTTTCTTTTGCTTAGGAATTTTAGACCTTTCATATTTAATGTGATTATTGATGTATTGGATTATTATCTACCATGTTCATTACTGTTTTATATCTACTGCTTTTGCTCTTTATGTCTTTCATCCTGTATATCCCTTCCATCTATCATTTCAATTGAGCATTTTAAATTATTTCATTTTATCTCTTCCCTTAGCATATCAATTATGCTTAATTTTTAATTTAGTGATTGTCTTATAGTTTAAAATATAGATTTTAACTAATTTAATTCTACCTTCAAATAACACTATAAGGCTTCACATGTCTTTCAGGTACCTCAGAGCATTCTTATTTAATCTCTCCCTTCCTTTACAACATTGACATTATCCATTTTACTTATCCATATTTTATAAGTGGCTACTGCACTCTTATGTTTCTTACTTTTAAGTTATATTTTAGATAAATTAAAAATAAGAAAACTAAAAGAATTTGTTTTACCTTAACTTATTCTTTTCTGATACTCTTCCTTTTTTATATATATTCAAGTTTCTGACCTGTAATATTCTCTTTTCTCTGAAGACCTGCTTCTAACATTTCTGGGAAAGTAGGTTGTCTTTGTACATTTTGTGTTGCTATAAAAGAATGCTGCAGACTAGGTAATTTGTACTAAAGAGAGATTTAACGATTTACAGTTATGGAACTGAGAAGTTCAAGATTAAGAGTCTGTATGTGCTGAGAATCTTGTTGCTGCACCATCCCATATAGGAACAGCAAAGAGAAGGCAAGAGAGAGAGGACAGGAGAAAGAGGAATACGGTGTGAACCCACTCCTGACATAATGATTCTACCTCCATAATAATGACATGAGTCTATTTTTTATTGATAGAATTCCTTTAATGTTTTTCTGATTTATTTGGTGCTTAACAAAGGAATTACTTTGGCTCTTATATCTCAATTTATTGTTGTACAATTCTTTTTTAATTTTTAATTTGTTCTAATTAGTTATACATGACTGCAGAATGCATTTATGTCTCTTGATAGATCATACATAAATAGTATAATTTCTCATTTTTCTGACTGAACATATTGTAAGATCACATGGGTCATGAAGTCATATGTGCACATGCGGTAATATGCCTGTTTCACTCTATTATCCTTCCTAACTCCTATGCTCCCTCCCCTCTCTTCATTCCCCTCTACCTAAAGTAACTTTATTCTTCCCTACTCCCCCCACCACCACCTTATTGTGAATTAGCATTGGCTTATCAGAGAAAACATTCGGGCTTTGGTTTTTTGGGTTTGACTTACTTCGCTTAGCATGATATTCTCAACTCCATTCATTTACCAGAAAATGCCATAATTTCATTCTTCTTTAAAGCTGAGTAACATTCCTGTCTATTTTTATATGTGTAAACTTTATAAAGCAAACACCTCTTAAAGGTTCTACCTCCCAGTTTTCTTCAGTGGCAATTAAATTTCAAATTGTTTTGGAGGAAACAGATACTCAAATCATAGTACAGGCCCATTGGTAATATAATCCCTCAGTTTTTGTTTGTAAATGAAAATGTTTATTTCTTTTTTATTTTTGAAGGATAATTTCATTGAAAGTACAGTTCTATTAGGGGTGTATTTTTTTTTCTTTCAACACTGAATATTTCACTACATTTATTTTTCTTTCTTTTTTTTTTTTTTTTTGGCTTGCATGATTTCTGATGAAAAAGCAGTCCACTATAATTTATATACTCTGCATTCCTTTTCTTTCTCCCTACCTACATTTTTTTCTTTTTCCTTCATTTTTTGCAGTCATATTATAAGTCTAAGTTTAGATTTCTTTGTATTTGTCTTTCCTGTTATTATGTGAACTACTTGAATCTGTGGTTTGGCATTTGTCATAAATTTTACAAAGTTCTCAGCTGTTATTATTTAATTTTTTCTGCTATATTCTCTTTTCTCTCCTTCTGATACCCCAATTTGTTATGCTACAGCTTTTGATATTATCCCAAAGTTCTTGAATGCTTTGTTTTATTCTTCTCCTTTTTTCCCCCTTGCCATTATGTTTTCTCTTTCAATTTCATTCTGGAAAATCTCTAATGACTTATCTTCAAGCACATTGATTCTTTCCTCTGCCTTGTCCAGTCTACTAATGAGACCAGTAAAGCATTTTTTAAAAATTTCTGTCACAGAGTTTTTTATTTCTAGCATTTCCTTTTGATTCTCTCCTAGAATATTTTTCTAAAATCTCTTACTTAATCCATCTATTTTTAATGCATTCCACCATTTTCATGAGAGACTTCAACAAAAATAATACTTTTACATTTCCTGTCTGATAATTCCTGCTTCTCTGTTCTATCCAAATTTGGTTTTAGTGATTATGTTTGTCTCCTTACATGCCTTTTTGCATGTTTTTGTAATTTTTCACTGAAGGTTGGACATTTTCCATCAGGCAATAGGAACTGAGGTCTTTAGTGTGATGAGTCATGTAATTTGGTTAGTAATGAAGTCATGTTTAATATTTGTTGCACCTGAAGATGACAGAAGCTTTTAGTTCCTCTAGTGTGATTTTGTTTTTGTCCCTCCTCTTGAGTTTAGACTTCTTTTCTCCATTTTACAGAGTATCTGTGATTTACAACTTTTTCAGCCGAACTCTATTGCTAGTATACTAGCATATTGCTATACCTACAGGTATAGTGCTGTGTTGGGGAGCAGGAGAGTTCTGTAATCTTCCAATTAAATCTTAGTCTTAGAGTGAGTCTGTTCCTTTGGTCTGTGACCTTCACAAGTCTTCCCCCTGTGATATGTAGCTATTGTCTCCCCACCACTATCTTCCTTCCCTGGCTCTAAGCTTTCTCCAAATATTCTTTGGAAACTGTACCTATAGCAGAAGGAATGACCTTCTGGCGAGAATAATGTTGACGATAGTCTTTTCTCTTGGGTGTAGGCCTCTGTTATGAAGATAGCTCTGAGGATATTTCACAGAGATAATTCTTTCCCTCCTCTTGAGTCAGGAGGGGTCTTTCTTGGATTTTCACCATAGAAATCTGGTGAGATTTCTGGAAGCCTAGTTCATGAAAGCATAAGTCCTCCCCAAGATAATGAGCTTTGAGAGTTCTTCACTCCCACGCGAGTCCACATTCAGCCTCAACCCCTTTGTCAAATACTTATTTTAGTGGTCCTACCTGTTTATGGATACAACAACTTCTGCTCCAAGTAAATATGTCTTGGGTATATCTGTGGATGAGCCTTTCTCTGCAGATTTGGGTGTTGGAGTTTGTCCTTAATTTTACTAATCTATTCTAAGAAAAGCAGTACTTTTCATTTGATCGACTTTCTCTTGTGGTAAGGATTGGAATGACAACTTTTAAGTTCTCTATGTGTCTCAGGTGAAGTCAGAAATCATTGATTGCCTTTTGAAAGTATAGTATATTTTACTGCATTATTAGTCTCTTAAAGGTAGAGGAGGAGAGTCCTTTGTATTCACCTTTATATCCATAGCACATAGCCAAGAACCAAGCAGAAAATGAAGTTATCTGATAGATAACAGAATGGATGAATGAATGATGAATAGATAGATGAATAAATGGAGACTTATGGAATAAATTAATAAAATCTGATATAAATTATACTGTAGGAAATAAGAGAAATGAGAAGGGAAAGTAATTTTTTGATTTACAGAAGATAAGTCTAGGAAACAAATTAAGAATGGTGAGAGACCATTTTTTTAGGACACTGATGAAAAATTAAAGGACCTTATTCTTTATCACTACTCCCAAATCCTTCCATGCCAATTCTAATTTGTCTATTCTTGAGAAATTCCTTGACAGTTCTGAATGTTTTTTTCCATATACTCATGCTCTGTACAGATGCTCCTCAAACTATCATAAGTTGAAAATATTGCAAGTTAGAAATGCATTTAATACATCTGACCTACCATGCACCAAACCTTAGCCTAACCATCATAAATATGCTGGAACATTCACATCAACCTGTATTTGGGCATTGTGAGAAAGCATGATACCACATATATTGCTAGCCCAGGAAAAAAACCAAAATTCAAAATTCAAAGTATAATTTCTACTAAGTACAAATCACTTTCACGACATTGTAAAGTTGACAAATCATAAGGGAAGCCATCGTAAGTCAGTAATTGTCTATTTTCATTTTGTGTAGAATTTAATGTAATACAGCAACTCAAATTAGTTGAAAATAAAACAAAAGTGTATTTTTATTTGTTATTTTAAAAAATCAGACAAGAACAACTTAGAGGAGGAAAAGTTTATTTTGGCTCACAGTTTCAAAAGTTCAGTACTTATGGGCTGATTCTATTGCTAGGCCCTAGGTGAGGCAGCACATCACAACAGAAGGGCACAGAGGAGAAAAAGGCTGCAGGGGAGATGAACTATCCCAAGTCAAGCCCCCAGTGACCTACTCCTTTAGCCTTGCCCACCTGTCTATAGTTGCCACCCAGTTAGTCCATTCAAACTAGAATGAGTTGATTAGGTTATGACTCACAGTGAATCATTTCACTTCCTACATTATCACAGAAGCATTTGGGGGTCATCCCATATCTAAACCATAATGATATTTTAGATGCTAACTGATTTTAATCCTTTTAATATCTGAGGTTAAAATTCTGCTGTAGAAAAATAAGAGAAATTTGGGGGGTGTATGATAAAACTTTTAATAGCTCAAACATATTTCTTCATCATGTATTTGGATTCTGTTTTAATGTTACTTCTATGCAATGATCATAGTTGTGATAGTCAAAATTAGGATCAACTTGTCAATAAAATATTGTACTTGATTTAAAACAGTAAACAAATAATATTTTAATATACATTATTTAATAAACACATCAACTCTCATATCCAAAATAACTTTGACAACAATGGTCTCTATCAGTTAGGTCCATGGAACATATTGTATATTAGAATCTAGATATTATTAGAAGTCACTTATTTCTACATTTTGTTCTCTAGAATAAACATACACCAACATATAGATATAGATTAAAAAAAACTGGTGTTTATGTGTTTATGCAAACTGGTATTTTTTAAAAAGACACTATGTCAGAAAATTTATTTTAATAGTTACAGACATCAATCCTGATATCCCACAGTCTTCAGCTAGTTGAAACATTTATTTTTGCAATATACACAAAAAAGTACATTTCATCTGGTTTTATTTTGATCTGATGTAATAACTGATTCAATCATCAAGGCTATGACTTCAAAATTAACCTTATACTTCATAATAGTTTAAATATAATTAAGGAATAATGATTTTTAAAAAGAAGGACTATTAGCAGGTATTATCAGAAGATTACATTGGTTATTCTTTAGGAATAACATCTGACATTTTAACCACATACATCCAGGGCATTTTGTCACATGGGATTTGTTATTGTGCAATACTCTGTTCTCCATTCCTTTGTTTGGAAAAGTATCCACTCATATTAATTTCCTATGCATTCCTCAGTGCATTCCTCAGTGTTAATTGAAATCATGTACATTTGTACAAGCAGTTTTTGGAAACATAAATAGAACACACACAAATTTAGTTATTGTCTATTTGGAATTATTATTAAATTTGCTGTGTGCACACAAAACTCCATACTGTAGCAACCCTTGATCAATGTAAGGACTGATTTTTAAGCATCCGGAATTAAAATTTGCTTATATTTCATGCTATATATTTTTTCTTTAGTTTTGAAGTACTGGGGCCTGGCCAATGACAAAAGTGTCTGAAGAAGAAAAAAATAAATACATTTTTCTTTGCTACAAGGAGGTAAAATAAGGGTGGCAGCTTCTCTGCCACAACCCCCAGCTTGTGTTTTCAATGCCCACCATGTCATGAAATGACATTGCCTTTTGAACTAGAGTAGGTGTTACTAGATGTGTCATTTCCTATCAACTGATAACTCACACCTTTGGAGCACTTTGACAAGGTAGTCATTACTTTACATGCATTACACATATTTTCTCAACAAATTTTTGACATAAGCATTTTATTAATGTTATTTTACACATCAAAGTCCAGAAATTGAAAGTCTACACAGCTAACAAATTAGATAGGATTTGTACCTAGACCATGGATTGGTACAGTGCCCATATTCTGCTCTTTTATCTGGAAAAAGTCTTTGTGTGTGTGTGTGTGTGTGTGTGTGTGTGTGTGTGTGTGTGCTGGGGATCAAACCCAGGGCCTTGTTCTTACAAGGCAAGCACTCTACCAACTGAGCTATCTCCCCAGCCCCATAGAAAAAGTCTTTACTTGTATTAATTATCTAGTACATTCCTTGATGTTGATTTAAATTATGATTCTGTTGTATTTCTCCTAAATAGAAACTGTCTATATCCTCTATTATCTATCACTTTTTTTATTATTCACTAATCACTTTGAAATCCTGATTCATGATTGCCAACAACCAAATGGAACTTGATTTTTCTACATAGAAATTATCTGCTCTTAGCCCAGATATTTATTTCAATATTCCTACTATTGAGAAAATATATTTATTTCAGAAATTCCTAAATATCATATTAGTTCATTTTTATTTTGTTTTGTTGCAGAATAAAATGTTTTTCGTATGTGAATTTTACACACAAATAATCATACCTTTTCAAATGCCAATTCTAGAAAAAAAATAATATTTTGAAGGATTTCTGAAATGACTTTCTTAAACAGAAATCTTTGCTTTATGACTCAGAATCATTTATATTTATGTTGTGTGTTGGAAATAAAACACTCATATTTTTAGGTCAATTCACATAAAAGCAAATAGCATATGTCAAGAATAAAAATTTAGGATTTAGTAAGGATTATTTTTTATTATTTTCTGCACTTGAGCATTTTTTTATCACTTCAAAATTATGGACTGTTTAGGGGGTGCTGAGGTTACTAAGAGTTGAGTCTCTAGATAAGAAAAACAGTATTTAGTTTTGAAGTTATAAATATAGAGCACTTTACACTGAAGTACTCAAACCTCTATTATGATATGCTCTTCATTGTATTTTGAAGTAATTGTGGTCAAAGCAAGTTATGCTATGTAGAATTCTCTTTGCCTTTAAAGTTGATAATTCTGTTGCTCTAGGGTTTGAAGTGAAATAATGCTATGAATGCTTAGAGCTTAGCAAAGCTGCAGAAGGCTATTTGCATAGTAACTGTTTTTTGGAGATAATTTTTTTTCTCATTATGCTTATGTCTTGAATATTCAAACAAAGAATAAACTGGAATTTCTTGGTAGATCTGTTGTTGAACTTTAGCTGTGTGGGCAAAGCAAATAACACATGTACATGAAGATTAATTAGCGATTATTTTGCTAGGAAGAATAATGTTGCTGAGTCATCTGTATACCATTGTTGGGAGGGCAATAATGGATTACTCATTGAAATATTTCATTTCTTTGTTCCAAGACTGTCGGTGATCTCCCAGGTTCTTATTAAATTAAGGCAATGCTGAAGTTTAGGAGTAGTGGGGTGACAGGATAGTGTGTCTCCATGATTATCACTGACAATAAACAAGACAACCATGAGAATATCATTCTAAACTACTCTTAAGATCTTACTGTCATATATGCCATTAATATCATCATTATCTTTTCCCACCACAAAAATAGCTCCAATACTATAATGGCCCCACTTCAAAAGCTTATAAAAGTATTCTAAAAAGACAATGTGAACATCTATATCATCTCAGAAGAGTTGAACGAGCTGCTCATAATCACAACACAAAATAACTAGATTGGCATTTTTCCACATAGCACTGTTTTTTGTATTCTTGATAGACTGTTTATTCATAAATATACTTGATCTTTCATTCAGTGATATTGATTCAGTAGCTATTTTTTCTGTTGACAAACTGCCAATTATATAATCCTAAACAAAGCAGAAAATTTGCCCCAACTTCCTGATTTTCCACTTATTTATTCTGCTCTGGAGCCCAGGTCTTTTGAAGCTCATATGATCTCAATCTCTCCAGGTTAATATTTCCCCAAAGACCTTGAAATCATTTTATAAGCCTTGTTAGAGATTAATCTTGTGAAATAGTAAGTCAAGTCATTTTGGCTTTCCCTCAGTATATGAAGTATGTGTGACTCATGTAGAAACTAAATTTTAATCTTATATATAGACTCCCCACCAATATAACTCTACTGAATACAAGGCATGATGCCAAATTATCAAAACAGATTACCTTAATCATAAAATTATAAAGCATATGTATTTATTGGAAGGAAGATAAAATGAGAATATGTATAATCAAATTAAAAAACAAAGTATTTACCTCAAAAAGGATATAGAAATTACTAGCTAACTCACTCTATATCTTTCTCATCACCAAGGATCTATTAAGGCCTAATCTGATAGTGCTACACAAAGAAGAACCTGCAAGCATAAACCTTGCCTTTGCAAGTGTATGATCTGTAATAGAGTTAGTGTCTAAGGAGATGCATGGTGCCAAGAACATTCTAATGGTCATTAGCTTCTCATTTTCTGCAACTTTCCTATATTTATTTTCATTGTACTTTTTGATTCTCAAAAACTTTAACACCCAACTGGTTTTGTTATTGTTGTGTTGTCTTTAAATCTCATTCTTCCCTATATTTAGACTTCAGAAGCTCTTGAAAGTCTTTCTAAGCAACTAAATTTCCCTTTCTTGTATCAGTACTCTGCATCCTTCCATATGTGTCATAACATAACTTTTTTTGGAAAGCATGCTAAGACTATTTTCCAAGGCCACAGACTCTGGGACTGAATTCACAAATATGACTATAAGAAGACAAGTGAGCCACCTGAATTTAAAATCCTGCAACAAATGTTATATGTTGCCTTGACCAGTTTTCCTAGACAGGGTGGTCTGGAGATTCATAATGTGACCAGAGTTGTAAGCCTCTGCCCATTTTTATGGACCATTTTAATTGTGTGGGCATCCAAAAAATATATATGTATATATAAGGTGAGTGTAGAAATAAATGGTGTTGTTTGAAACTGTCACCTTCTTTCAGTCAGTTTAATTTTTGGAAGTGAATTACCTGAAATTACTTTGGAAAATTTAAAAAAATTATAAAAATTAGTGAGTGTATAAATAATGAAGCACAATAGCTACCATACATTTAATAACTACGACACACAAGGCATTGTTCCAATTTTACTTCGTGTGTTCTTATGTATTTCTCATGCCAGTCTGGCAAGATGTGTTTATTATATTTATTAATAGGTGGGGAAGGCACAGAGAATTTAAATAACAAGAGACATTGGTATCTCCAAATTTTTGTTCTTCCCACAACAGCACATTAGCTTCAGAGATTTAATAAGACTATGTAGGTATTTGGAGAAAGCAGCACGTGCTTTGAGAAGGCTTTGACTTTTGTTTGAAAGGATGTAGAAAGTAGAGATAGAGATATGTATCTCTTTGTGGAAAAGAACATTCTATGCAAGGAGTGTGGAAAAGAGGGGGTCATTTAATAACAATCTTCCAGGGACACAGCAAAGAGGAAGATTATCTAGTTAGTCTTTATTATTGGCAGAAACAAGGCATCAGGAAGATGAAGGTAGAAGAAGCTGTCAATTAAAATGTTTGCCATGTGTTAGACACCAATCCAAGGGGCATCACAATACCTAATGACAGATAGAAATTTAAGTTAATTAATTATTAAATAATATAAACATATGAACAGGGAACAAGAAAGGGAATGTCTATGGGTTCATTCCCCATTTTAAAAAAATTTCATTTTAGTTACTTGCATAAGAAACAGAAATAAATCTATAAATGAATTATATATAAAGATATGTAAATGGTATTTGCTATGTACATATATTTTGTGTTGGACTAGAAAACTATTTCTCACAATTCCATATTTTCTAGATCTCAAGTTAACAAATACTATGTTGTCTCTCCTTGAATGCAGTAATAACTCTATTGCCCAAATTTTATTAACCCTTTTGTTGGAATAAATTGTTACTCTCTATAGAGAGTACGGAATACAATACTTGTATGGAATACAAGTATTATTTATAGTTTTATGTTCTGAAATTATCAAATAACCTTCTTCCGAGGCCATATGTTAGAGACTGTATAGAATAGTAGAAGTTATCCTGGACACTCCAAGAACTCTATTGGCCTAATAGTGCAGTGTAAATGGTCCTAGATGCCTTAACATCATGTTAGCATCATGTAATAATGATCCCTATCATTAGAGAAATTGCCAATAGTCTTAGATATCCATGAAATAGGCAGGAGTGTGATTCAAGTGGAAACATTTAAAAGTATAAAGTGCTATATAAATACCAAATGGAATTGTAGAAGAACATTAATGCACATCCCCTATATAAAATATAGGAGCCAGATTCCAAAGATTCAGAAGAAATCTTTCTATGGGTGGGTAGTCATGGGATGAGGCTGGTCAGTCTATAGTCACTACTAGAAACCAGAACCTTGTGTGAAAGAACTGAAAAAGAAGTTCATACAAAGCCAGATTCTGGACACCAAAAATTTGAATACAAAAATATGCCCAAAGAGAACCAAACAAAATGTTACACACTTATAAATGAATGATAAAAATATGTTTTTCAAAGTTTTGTATGTTCTTTCTGTTTTGGTTTGCTTTCCTGAAACAGTGGAGGCACTCCTTTTGGGAACATTAATGGCTGCCCACGGCTACTTCTTTCCAATGTCAGATCACATTCTCACACTCAAGGATGATGGCACCTTTTACTGGTTTCAAGTAAGTTGAAATGAAAATGTTCTTTTACAACAAACGAGAACCTGGAATTTTGTTTGTTGCTTTTTTTTTTTCCTTAAACAGAACATTTGAGAACTATGACTTATGTTACCTTGACTTAGGCTTATTAGAAGCTAATTAAATTTAAGACATGAAAAATAAATGGAGAAAGTTGGGACTATGCGTAGTGCAAATAATTTGTGAAAGTTAAATTGTGTAACAATTGAAGTCACATTTAATGTAAACTTAAGGAAAATTCACAAAATGACTTAATGGAATTCAGGAAGATGGAAGTCTTCATTCCTGCAATGCTCTAATTAGTAGGAAGTAATTTGAGCAATGAAAGTGAATTTATTACACCTTGGCCACTGCCTGTGATCCAGAACCATCCTTCAGTCCAAGCAAGCTCTCAAGGGAATGCTTGAAGCTCGCGGATAGAATTTAACTAATTATACAAGCTCTGGACTTGTTTATGTCTGAGACCTTTCCAAAAGTCTATGGAGACTGACTTTGTATAAACACTTTGTGTGTGTAAACTCATCTGAGACAGGAGGATACCTTAGATAATGTGTAAACTGGCCAGTCACTATGGTTCATTTCCAAGTGACAGATGCAGTTTTTCTTTTGAGAAATGGTTGTGGACTCATTTCAATGGTTGTGCATGCAGTTGACACTTGAGTCACAGTGATGTACTGAAAGTGTATTCTATATTTTATTAGATAAGATGGTTAATTCATAACTGATGAGTGGATTCCAGTCTATAAATTAAAGCACATACAATGCCAGAATGCACACTCTAGCTTATTTGCTGAGGTTATTTTCTGAAGAGTTCTCCTGATTGTTCAACTTTCAGAGATTGCAACATTTTTGCAACTTGTTCTGAATATTATTCAGTGTTGTTTGTCTGAAAAAAATGATGGAATAGCAGTTTAATTGGCTAAAACTTGTTTGGGAAAACATAACAAAGAGCAAATATGCTTAAGAGTAATTTTCAGAGATAATTGACTTCATAAAACTGTCTTATTGCTATTTCCTTATGACTATTTTATCCCATTGCAAATAAGCATAGAATGTTTTGCATTAATTGCTAGGAAATGAAGCAATCTCCTGAAACTGTCATATTAACCTTAATAGTCAAGCACTTTATAGCAGCAAATTTTTGTAATTTAAAAAAGGTTTTAAAATAGTAAAATATGGCTAAACTTATATTAATGGTAGCTTAAAACAACTTACTGTAAAAGTAACTTGTGGTCTTATGGGTTAACATTTTAATACATAAGAAGTATTTGTTGGTTAGCAAATAAATCACTTACATGTGACTATTCTTGGTTTTTAAAGGAGTCTCTTATTACTGCAGAATTAAGCATTTCCCAAATGATCTTATTGTTATATAGAATTTTCATATAAAAACTGGAAGTAAATTTTAAGACTAACAAAATTGTCACAAATTCTGAAGGAAAGTTTGGTTTATGTTTGCAAAAGTTAAAATTTTTACTCATCTTCAAAATCAGTATTAAATGTAAAATCTTCTATATGTCAAAGCAACTATCTCTAAAAAAAACTTTGATATATTCCTTCTCTTGAGGATTATCTAATTCAAGAATATTCTATGAGAAAAATTAGGTCAGACATAGCCCAACATTAGTGACGATGACTTGAATTAGCAATAATGTGAGACCTTTATCTCTGTTGTTGTCATCCCAAGCTGAAATTGGTAGGCAGACAAGGTTTAAAGGTCTTAGTCATGCTTGTAAGTCAAAGATGAGCAAAGTTGGAGTGCACCACTGTGCATTCAGGAAAAAAAGACATTTTAAAGAACTTTTCAATATAGCAAGGGAGTAGATGCAAATGACATATTAATTTCATGACTACAAGGTATAGTACAGGGTTTTTCACATTCCATGTGCTGATGAATATATGAAATATGTGTGTGTATCTATGTAATGTACATCCACATTTGTAGTAGTATCTAAATATGATATATTTATAAACAATGAACATAGAATCCTAAAACCAAAATTTTAAAAAATCAGACACAGAAAACTCAGGGTTAATTTAATTCTTCCTGTAATGTCTATCAAGGCATTAATCAATCTATATTTGGACAGCCTTAATAACAGAAAACACATTTTTGTTCAAAGTGTTCACTTTCATTTTTATGTTGGTTCCAAGCAGCAGAGGGTCTTTACTACATTGAACTGAAATTCAAGTCCTCAGAAGGACTTTCAAAATCATGAATTAAAATGGGAAATGTAGGATGCCATGTTTACAATTCATCCAGTGATTGATGGATAGTCCAACCATCATTAAGAAGCTAAAGAAACTCCAAACAAGATCAAGGGAAACAAAACTCTTAATTTCATTGGCATGCCACAGTGTATTTGCCTCAAATTTTCAGTGCATGTATTAATCACATGTAAACTTGTAATTATCTAATCATCCTCTCTTTGCTAATTGGAATTGAGATCTGACATGATTCTCTATGTAGGTCTCTGTCATGACTCTCATCACCTCAATAGATGTGCCAAAGTTTGAGCAGTGACTGAACACTTCTATGATAGCTAAGGAAACCAACAGTGAAAAACACATTAATGCATTAAAATTTCCTAAGGTCTAGTAGTACTATGAAAATATATTTTTAAATTTCGGTGACCTATAAGAACTTGTTATTCTCATATGCTATCTATTAGCAGAAGTCAAAACATTTTTTTCCTAGGAAAAATCCTCTAATGTTAGGAATATTGGCTTTATGGTATTTCCTTGTAATATCAAAAGACAAAATTCTTTATTTTCACAGTAATGAAATTTTCAGTAAAGTAAATGACAGAAGAGTAAAGAAAAACTGAGAATAGATGAGAACATTCCTTTCATTTTTGAGGGGAAAAATGTATATATTTCACCAGTCTGATTAGAATAGATATTTTAAATTTAGATAAGCAGATATGTGTGCTCATGCACACACACACACACACACACACACACACACACTAAAAGCAATACAAAAAGATTAATGTACTTTATAAGAGATATCTCAAAAGTCAGAATCCCAAATGAAAGCATGCTTTTAGTTACTTTATTATCCTATGATGCTCTCCTAGAATCCTGATCCATTTTTTTTTAAAGAAATCAAATCTTTCCAAGTTCCATCTCCCACAGAGTCAAGTGGAATTGGGAGTGATGAGCTTGTTCTATATAAGTCTTAATATCCCTCTTTATCTCATGGTTCACTTTTATTTTCTTCTCAATCCCTGCTGCAATCATGTTCATACCTGCACAAAACTACTATTAGCCTTTTTTTTTTATATACTGTAATAATCCCCAAGAAACATTAGAGGGTAAGTCAAAATCCCCTTTTGTTCTCAGAGAGTTTGGAAAGACTTCCCCTCCCAGAAAAATCAAGCAGTTCTCCCCAACTATTCTTCCTAGAGAATCATTCTTTTAATGAATACAATGATCAGCTAATCAGAGATAACCCCAAGTATGCGCAATGCATGTGGATTCTCAACATATTTAAGTGCAATGAACTCCACGATGTTGGTGTCTGTGATCACTGCTCCATTCAGTCCTGGAGGCATTATCATTCCAGGAAATAGGGTGAGAGAAGCAGACAAGGGGTCACCATGCCTTCCCATGGGCTGCAGGTATAGTGAGCCAGGCAGAAAATTCTTTTAAAATATATAAATTTTTAATATTAGTGATAATAATAGTTTTTTTTTTTTTGCTCAGACATTGTCTTTATAATTTACTCAGTTCCTAAAATTTTACAGAATCAGAATTCTGCCTATTGCTACAACTAAGACATTATTATTTAAAAAATGACCTCTGGCTTGTGCAGTTTAAAACTTTAGAGCGATGAATGTCTTTATAAAAGAAATATTTTTTTATTGTAAACAAATGGGATACATGTTTTTTGTCTGTTTGTACATGGAGTAAAGGCATACCATTTGTGTAATCATAAATTTACATAGGGTAATGTTGTTTGATTCATTCTGTTATTTTTTCCTTTCCCCCCCACCCCTCCCACCCCTCTTTTCCCTCTATACAGTCCTTCCTTCCTCCATTCTTTCCCTCCTCCCTAACCCTAATCCTAACCCTAACCACTAACTCCTCCCACTCCCCATTATGTGTCATCATCCGCTTATCAGCGAGATCATTCATTCTTTGGTTTTTTGAGATTGGCTTATCTCACTTAGCATGATATTCTCCAATTTCATCCATTTGCCTGCAAATGCCATAATTTTATCATTCTTTATGGCTGAGTAATATTCTATTGTATATATATATCTATATATATATATAGATAGATAGATATATACATACCACAGTTTCTTTATCAATTCATCAACTGAAGGGCATCTAGGTTGCTTCCACAATCTGGCTATGGTGAATTGAACAGCTATAAACATTGATGTGACTGTATCTCTGTAGTATGCTGATTTTAAGTCCTTTGGGTATAGGCCAAGGAGTGGGATAGCTGGGTCAAATGGTGGTTCTATTCCAAGCTTTCTGAGGAATCTCCATACTGCTTTCCAGAGTGACTGCACTAATTTGCAACCCCACCAGCAATGTATGAGTGTACCTTTTTCCCCACATCCTCTCCAACACCTATTGTTGCTTCTATTCTTGATAATCACCATTCTAATTGGGGTGAGATGGAATCTTAGGGTAGTTTTGATTTGCATTTCTCTTATTACTTGAGATGTTGAACATTTTTTCATATATCTGTTGATTGTTTGTATATCTTCTTCTGTGAAGTGTCTGTTCATTTCCTTAGCCCATTTGTTAATTGGATTATTTGTATTCTTGGTGTTGAGTTTTTTGAGTTCTTTATATATTCTGGAAATTAGTGCTCTATCTGAAGTATGAGTGGCAAAGATTTTCTCCCACTCTGTAGGCTCTCTCTTCACATTACTGATAGTTTCCTTTGCTGAGAGAAAGCTTTTTAGTTTGAATCTATCCCAGTTGTTGATTCTTGCTTTTATTTCTTGTGCTATGGGAGTCCTGTTAAGGAAGTCTGATCCTAAGCCAACAAGTTGAAGATTTGGACCTACTTTTTCTTCTATAAGATGTAGGGTCTCTGGTCTGATTCTGAGGTCCTTGATCCATTTTGAGTTGAGTTTTGTGCAGGGTGAGAGATAGGGGTTTAATTTCATTCTGTTGCATATGGTTTTCCAGTTTTCCCAGCACCATTTGTTGAAGAGGCTATCTTTTCTCCATTGCATGTTTTCTGGCACCTTTTTCTAGTATGAGAAAATTGTATTTATTTGGGTTTGTGTCCATGTCCTCTATTCTGTACCATTGATCTACCTGTCTATTTTGGTACCAATACCATGCCATTTTTGTTACTATTGCTTTATAATAGAGTTGAAGATCTGGTATTGCGATACCCCTGCTTCGCTCTTTCTACTGAGGATTGCTTTAGCTATTCTGGGTTTTTATTCTTCCAGATGAATATCATAATTGCTTGCTCTATTTCTGTAAGGTACATCATTGGGATTTTAATTGGAATTACATTGAATCTGTATAGTACTTTAGGTAGTATGGCCATTTTGACAATATTAATTCTGCCTATCCAAGAACATGGGAGATCTTTCCATCTTCTAAGATTTTCTTTAACTTCTTTCTTTAGTGTTTTGTAGTTCTCATTGTAGAGGTCTTTCACCTCTTACATTTTAAGAGTGAAAGTAAAAAGTTGTTTTAATGGATAATATTGAGAGCTGCATTATATAATCAATAGAGTCAAGTAAATGATTGCCAGACCTCAGGGGAAGATTTTTGTCAATTGAGTTTTTTGGATCCAACTGCAGTGTTGAGATACATGATATATAGAAAACAATTGGCTATATTTAAACATATTTCACTGCAAGTCTTGCTGAGTATAATAGTCTACTTTCAGTCTTCTCTGTGGATGAAAACTTTTTGTTTAAATGATGCAACCATTTAAACTTTTATGTCTATTGGCTAGAATTGTAACAGTGTATGGCATTTAAATGCCTGCTGGTACAGCGAATATTTAAAGGCTGAGCCATTGATCAGAAAAATAAAGGTAGATGAAAATCTTATAATGTCTCTCTTAGAAATTGTTCTGAATTATAAACATATTAGCAAACTGTTCTAGATAATTGCTGAATATAAATACAGCTAATAAATCAGAAATTTACCAAATTTTTATTTATCTAACCTGAGTTCCACTTCTTATTGTTTCACAGACACCCTATTTTTTGCCATCAAATTGTTGGGAGCCAGAAAACACAGACTACAGTCAGTGCAATATCTCATCATTTTATTATTGATTGTCAGTGTGTCCGTATTAATGTGTACTTGCATTTTATTGCATTTGTCAACAAGAAAGGTATGGAATCAATATTTCTAACACTAAATTTATGAATGGCCTTGTTTGGAAGGTCATCAAACCTGGTGGTAACTTTTTCCATGTTATACTGCTCTTTACAACTATTAAAGAAAAGTTTCTAAATAGGTTAAAGAGCTATAAACAAGTTTTAAAAGGTTATTATTATTTTTTCATGGTACCCTGGATTACTAGAAGGAGCAACAAAAGATCCCAGAGAGCAAGAATTCTATTTCAGTTCTTCCACTTTGCTGTGTGGTTGTTGGCAAGTTCTTTGACTTCTCTAGGCTCCACTTTTCTCACTAATATATGAGGCATTCCTATAACTCTATAAACAAAAGGCTGTGTTAAGCATGTAGAAGCCAATTGCAAGCAAAAGAAATGATACAATCACAATTTTAATCCTAATAAATAACATTCAGTGAATTTAGCATAAACTTGATACACCAACTATAATTTCAATTAAACACTATAAGAAAAAAATAAGTACTAAAAATAAATACTAAAAAGTACTCACCCTCTTACATCTTCCTAAAAGCAACCATTTTCAAAAACAAGATTGAATATTTTTAAGTATTATTTTTACAAATACATACTGTGAATTGTTCCAATGCCAATTGCTGTAGTAGGTGCTGGGATAACAAAGGTGACTGACTTCTTCTACAGCATTGAGTAGCTCATAGGCTAGATGAGAAATCTGAAAGGGAGTCACCATCAAGTGCCAAGAGAATACAGCAGTGTTATAAGCAAAAGATGTGGAAATTTAAAAGACTGAGAGATTGACTTTTCCTGTGGGAGGTAGGACCATTTCAGAATGATTTCATGTAATAACTGGAAACATTTCATCTGGATTTTAAAGGAGAGGCTTTGTGGGAGAGAGTCTAACATAATGTGCAAAGAGAACCTTCCAGGCAACTTAGCTTTTTTTGGTATTGCTGCTGGAGCAATGTTTTTGGAAGAAAAGGCCTAGGAAAAGCCATGGAAGACCAATGGAGCTATCCTTCACTTGTGTCATTGCAGAAACCTAAGAGTTCATCCAAGAGTGGTCAGTTACCAGTTAAAGGATTCCAACTAATGTATGTCATAGGAAAAAATCTAAAATCTAAAATTAAAGAGACTAGATGATTCCTTTCCAGTAGCAGAAATGCCAGTTTCTTCATGCAGAGCTCACATTTCTCAAAACTGAAGCCCTTAGAGAAGGAAGTCAAAAGACAACTGCCGATTTGTAGGTCTGAGTTGGAGAACTTTCTGGAGCATTTTGTCAGACTTTGCATAATTTCTGGGAACTGACCCACTGAAATGTATACCATTCTAATAAAGAGAGCAACTGAGCAGCTGCAAAAGAACTTGTGGAAAAAGTCCAGGTATTGAAGGCAGGCAGACCTACCCAACTATGGTCACAACTGTAGTCATCACATACCAATTGTGTGACTTTAGGAAAGAGTGTCTCATTTATGAGCCTCAGTTTGCTTGATTTTCAAACAAGAATAGCAACAGTGACTTTATTTTTTTCCTTTTAATTTTTTTTTTCTGGTGATAGGGGGATTGAACCCAGAACCTTGCTCTACCATAATGCTATGCCCCCCCAGCCCATAATGTTGACATTCTACTTCTGGTGGAATAATTCAAATTAGTATGGCTAAGGAAAGTTGGCATTGTTCTTCTCACATATCAATAAGTCAAAATTATTTTCTTATGCTCATCATTGTTATGCCTGTCAGATACACTGCCTCCTCTTGTTCTCAATGCTTCTCTATCCATATTTTATGGTTTTCATAAATGTGCTACAGTGATCACAATTAAAGCTCATGTTTTATGACTTTAAGTAGATTGATATTTCAATGGTGAACCTGAGGAAATGTCATGGCCTACACAGCACATCATTTAGAGAACATCCTTCAAAGTGGGTCATCCAACATGATTAATGTCATTCAGCTTCACACTAATTTATTGATGCCCATTTCAGTAGTGGTCATCTTCTAAACTTTTTCCTAAAATCTGAAATGCCTTTTTGTTAACTAACTGCAGGCATAGTCTTTAATTACTGTATTTGTACTCCCCAAAAAATGTAGTCTTGTTTGTGTTTGTATGTTGCTTGTTTGAATTATATACAAGTAAATGATAAAATATTCAATATGAGTTTAAGCAGGGGTGAGGGGATGAAGAGCAGATTTGGGGATGATTCAGACACTGTAAATCTGAATTAAGGCAATGATGTTTCATTTTCTGTCATTTTTCTTTTTTAGGTGCAAATGAATTATAGCAGCAATTTGAATTATCGAACTTTATATTTCCTTCTACCATTTGTTTAAAATACACTTATAAAGCCTGAACTCTTCTTTTAAGATGATATTGAAGCCATGATGTACTTGGCTATGAGATTCAATGCACAGTGACTACTATGACTGCATTTTCTAAAATGACTTTGGGCAAAGAAGATTTATTGTATAAAACAGGGTTAAAAGCAATTTCTCTCACTATATTAGCTTTTGAAGCTATTTTTCCATCACCAACTTGAATTTACTATGTAGATTCTGCAGAACATAAACATCAGTTTCTAAGGAAAAACACTTTTCCATGGTTACCTTAGTCTTGTAGAAAAACAATGTATTTATTATGTCCAGTGACTGAGATAAGATTAGTCAATATGGACTACAGCATCTACATTTCCATGAACTCCGTGTTTTGAAAATCAGGTTGGTGCTGGGGTGTAGTTCAGAGGTAAAGCACTTGCCATGTGCTAGGCAAGGTAGATTTGATCCCTAGCACCCTGGGGAGAAGGGCAGGGGAGAGCAGGGGAGAATACTGTTGAAAATCAGATTGGGTAAGATATCTGATATTTTTCATGCAAGTACAAAAAAAAATCATTCCAAATGGGATTCCCTAGGTGTATTTGCATATAGCACACAACACATACATGTAAAAATATTCTGCATCTTTAGCAGTCAGGGAAATGCAAATCCAAACTACATTGAATTTCATCTCACTCTAGTTAGAATGACAGTCATCAAGAATACAAATAATAAATGCTGGTGAGCATGCAGGAAAAAGGAACCCTGACACATTGTTAGTGGAATTATAAATTAGTACAACCACTATACAAATCAGTATGGAAGTTCCTCAAAAGACTAGAAATGGAACTATTATATGACCCAACCATACCACTCCTCAGTTTTTATCCAAAAGAATTGAACTCAGCATAGTAAGTGACACATGCATACCCATGTTTATAGCAACACAATACACAATAACCAAGGTATGGAAGCAACCTAGTTGTCTATCACCAGATTAATGGATAAAGAAAATGTGGTATATTCACACAAGGGGGTTTTATTCAACCATAAAGAAGAAAGATATTACGTCTTTTGCAGCAAAATGAATGGAACTGGAGGATATCATATTAAGCAAAATAAGCCAGGCTCAGAAAGCTGTATATTTTTTCTCATATGTGGAAGCTAAAGAGAAAAAAAGGATCTCATGAAAATAGAAGGGTGACCAGTAGGGCAGAGAGAGGGGATGAAGGAACATAGGAAGAAAGAGCAAAGGAGATGCTGGGGAATGAAATTGATCATGTTGAGAGCAGGGTGGTATCTGTGCTGCTAACTGTCTCAAGGACAAACAGGACTGCTGGGCCCCTGTGCTTACCAAGGTTGTTAAGAGATATTTGTCCGAGGAATGTGCGGTTGCCTGGAGACCTTATCCGTCAAGGACGAGAGCAGGGCCTAGCCCCGACTCAGCTCCTGAATAGTTCACCCCTTCCCTCCTCCCTTCTTCCTCTAGGACCGTCCAGTTCTGGCCGGACCCAATGAAAATCAAATAGATTGACCGGACCCAACCAGGGGAGGTTTAGCTGTTCGAATGTTAGCCAATTAGAAGAACACTGTAAAACTGCTTGCTTTTCCTTATAAAAAACCCTGCTGATGAGGGCTCGGGGCCTCTCTCCTAGCGTCGTTGATTAAGGACGCAGAGGACCGAGTTCGAACTCGCTAATAAATGACTCTTTGCTGCTTGCATTGATCGTGGTCTCTGGTGGTCCTTGTGGGGTCTCAAGCCTTTGGGCACAACATATGGGGGCTCGTCCGGGATCCCCAAGCCCACCCAGACACCTGATCATAGAGTCATAAGTGACATCTTCCACCGGTGAGTAAGGCATTGCCGTGTGTTTTCTGGTCTGAATTGCCTGCAGGCTCTGGTTCTGGGCTGGCACAGTCCTGGCGGACGCGCTATAGAACCCCAGCAGGGTCTCGGGAGACGTCCCCTCGACCCATCTGGTGACATTTGTCACATCTGAGCAGCGGGTGCTGCATTCTGGCGATTCGTCGCATCTGGTGACATTATTGTCACATCTGAGCAGTGGGTACTGTATTCTGGCGAGTCATCGCATCTGGTGACATTATTGTCACATCTGAGCAGTTTGTGCTGCATTCTGGGTGAATTTGTCACTTCTGAGCAGCTTGTGCTGCACTCTGAGCAGTTTGTGCTGCATTCTGGGTGAATTTGTCACTTCTGAGCAGCTTGTGCTGCACTCTGAGCAGTTTGTGCTGCATTCTGGGTGAATTTGTCACTTCTGAACAGCGTCTGCGCTGCTTCTGAGCAGCTTCAGTATTGCATTCGGACGACTGGCCGCATCTGGTTAACTCTTTGTCCCATTTGGGCTTTGTGTGGCACCTGGGAAACTACAAAATACCAGCTAGCCAATTTTTGATTTAGCATGCTATGTGTCTGTCTGTTTGTGTATTGTACTATATGGTCTTTACTCTTACCTTCTATTAAATTCTTCATTGTGTTAATCCGATCTTAGGCTTAGGGATACTCATTGCAGGGTACTTTTACAGTCCTTCTCCTTGTTCCTGAGAGATTTGTTTACTCCAATCCCTCTAGGCAGAGAGCTCAGCAGCTCCATTCCTCAAAAGTAGTGAGAAATGATGTTTTGTAATCTTCTGCATTCAAACCTAACCTGATTTCTCAACCAGGAAGAAAAAGGGTTAAAAAGTCCTGGGTAATCCTCCCTCCCCTCTGCCTGGTCTTGCCAAAAGTGCATTGGAATGTAAGCTGCAGCAGTCTCAGCGGGAAGGGGCGGGTAACCTGAAGAAAAGAAAAAAAAGTGTCTGTTTTAAACTTCTGGGCTGGTACCCAGAACTAACTTATTTTCTAGGATTCTTCGTTTGTTTTGTTTTTCTTTAATGCTGTATTTTTGAGCTCATAATTTTGATCTTGCATACCTAGGTTAATGATTTTTTTTGATCAGTTCTATTTTTTATTCAACTAGAGTTTTTGAACATCTGTTACATTGCAATGGAGATAAAGTTACAAGGCCTTATCAAAACTGAGCGCTCCTAAAATTAAAATTTAAAAATGGATCCAAATACTTTTAATTCATGTGATTTAAAGGTTCAATTCAAATTGGGTAAACTAATGAAAGTAAAATGTCTTTGAAAATAACTCACAAGTCTCTAGGTGGTCAAGCAAATAAAATATTGATGTTAATAAAATGTCTAATATCAATTGTTCCTAGGACTTTTCTTCAACAGGAAAGAGACAGCAAATACTGTTCAGGACACTTGCCTGCTTTCTTGGTTTTTACAGAATAAGTGAATTAGAGTTAACATGTATGGGATTACTCAAATGTGTTTGTTGGTGACATCTGATTAATTTGCAAAATTAAAATGCTCATTGTTAAATAACATCAAGTACTCTTAACCCCTCAAATTCCATGGGGTATCATACTTAAACCTTATTGGTGTTTTCATAGGTTGGTAAATAAAAGGGTTTAAACTTGCTTTGTGTCATCACTAAACTAAAAACAAGGTTATTAGGAGTTATGTTCTAACAGATAAAACCTCAACTCGGAGAGTGAGTGTTCCATCTGCTCCCTTACCACTTCCCCCTGCTCCCCCTCCAGTTCTGCAAAGCTCCAAGGAGCTCTTAGACTTGGATTTAGAGCTACCATCTCCCCTTTCACTGTGTTTCAGTTAGAGTTGTTTCAGAATGTGAACAGAAAGGGGTCAACAGGTAGGGAAGAGAGAATAAAAGGTTCTGGGTTTGGAAATATATTTAATAAAAAAAAATGTTTCTGGGTAAGAAAGTGCCTGTGTGATGGAATACATGAGGGTCTAAGTAAGTGCTAAGAAAGTCTGTGTGTAAGTAAAGGGCAAGTTTCAACAAGTCTGTGTGTAACTAAGTTGGTTGTGTGTATGTGAGACAGCTAAAGCTATTTAAGATTTTTCCTAAGGTGAAATACTAATGTTCTGATATAAGCCAAAGTTTAAAATATATGGTAAAATAACAAGGATTTCTTAGAAACACTAATTTACTCTTAACTTTGTGTCTATTAAGTTTTATTTTTTAAAACAATTAGTCTTAAAAATTGGGGTTTATACAATTATGGTTAAACAACCGTTAAGAGTATTGTACTGTGTTACAGAGTCTAAATTTTTCTTTAAAAACTAAATTTAGTAAGATTAAAGTGTCAAGGTAACTGTGAAATGGTCACTCCTTGTATATTAAATGTATTCATATTTTCCAGGTATACAAGTTTTTAAAGCAGGAAATTTGTCAAGCTGCTATTCTCCAGAATAAACTTGTCTGTACTGGTAATATTAAACTTAAAGAGTAAATTTTATTGGGGATTTATTTCTATCATTTAATGTTCTATTATGGGACATATTATCAGTAAGGTATATGTAAAATTGGTTACTTATTTCACTGAGATAAAAATTTAAATGTAAATATATATCTAAGAGTTAGTGACAGCCTGATTTGTTTAAAGGTTCATATTGTAGAAGGTGAAAGCATTTTGCTACACAAAAGAAAAGTTAAAAGCTCTCTCCGCCTTTCTTTGATTGATTCCTGTTCTGGATATAATGTTAGACTGTGTTAACTAATATTCATAGGGACTCAGAAATCAATATATGTAAACTTCTTAAAATGACATTTAAGAAAGAGTATAATGCACAATAGCAAAAATGGGACAACAATGACTGAGATTGGGGTCCCTGACTTCATGACTGGAGCATGCCTGGTGCCTGGGAGTGTTCCTGTGTAGGAGCACAAGATGCCTAACTGCTGTGGCAGTAGCCTCCCTGGGGAGGCTCTGTACAGGAGTCCTATCAGCTCTTACATTGATATCAGGCACACAGCTCTTGGGCAGAAAGAAATTGTTTTGCTAGATAACCAGTGTTTCATCAGTTCCCTTCTCTAGTTCCTGCCCACCTTACAGTAACTTTGGACAGTGGACTTCTTTGAGAGCTACACAGAGTTCCTAACATTGCACTTTGCAGTTGTGGGAAAAAGTTATGTAGATGGTCTAGTCTCTGTAACTCTCCTGAAAACAAAGAATAATGCTTACATAGTCTTTAACTTAATAATAAGACATGTATAAATGTTGCTAACATAACTCTTTAGATCTGCATTTCCATCAGAGAACAGAGCTCCATCTGATCTCAGCTTAATCTTCAAAATCTGTGTTTATAAATCTTTATTTTCTAATACTCCTTTGACCCTCACTGAACTTGAAAATTTGGTCATGCTGGTCATGACAAAAGGGGCAAAAATTAGTTTTAGGATTAGAACATTTTACTTAAGACTTGTGAAGAGCCCTGCCTTATCTGAGATAAGGCTCTGCCTCACCCTGCTACATATTAGAATGACTCCAAAGTAAGCCAGACTTTAACTCATTTAAAGTTGTGCTCAAAAATTTGATGTTTGTTGTAAAGATTACTGTGATCTCAAACAGGGTATATAATGTAGAACTCAGCCAAAATTCAAGATAACTATTATACAAGCTAAATATGTTTTTACTCTTGCTAATTTCATTTTGTAAAACTGTTGCCTGTTACTATTTTGCAGAAGTAGCTGCTTCCAGAACACGCAACCTAGGTAACTTGTGATAATAAGCCATCACCTAACAGATAGTGGTAACAAATACCAGAACAGATAGTAGTAACTTCCAGTACTAATGCAGACTCCAGTTAGATAAAAAGGTAAATAACTGCAAAGTTATGGACATTGAATTTAAAGCCCAGTACTCTTACTTTATGACTGGTGAAACTGGCTTGCTGGATGATTAAGATCAAACTTAGAGATTGGAATTAAATACAGAAGGCAAGATAGGCCAGTATTTGGATCTTTTGTCCTCAGTCAGCCTGAACCCACGAACAAGAGAACTTCTCTAAGGAGCTTTGCAACTCTGGGTCACACAACCTCCTGATCAAGGAGATTGTTGAGACTAGAGGATGAAAATCGCTCAGTGCATCTGCTGCAGAGGAGGGTCATGGAAAAAAAGGGAGACACCCCTAATGCTTTCAAGGAAAGCCACCTCATCGACAAGACCCTGCCTAACCAATGGCACTAATGGAGCTAAGAAGTTGCTCTTAAGTTCTCTATGAGTGGCCCCTGTGGAAACTCAGCTGACTCTTTAATAAGACAGGAACCAGGTCAATTTGACCAGCTTGGTCTTGGACACCCAGCAAAACAGTTAAAACCAAAATATAACCATTCTTGGGCATTTAAGAGAAATAACAGTTAAATGTAACTTAAGATGTACACTTGTGTTAATCCACTAGAATAAAAACTGGAAGCTACAAATGAAAGAAAGATTCTTCAGCAAATGTGCCTGATAACTATCAAGAGAAACTGCCAGAGTCAGAAGTTTTTAGTCAGTTTAAGGCCTACAGACCTTCCTAAGCTATACAGGTAGACTTGATCTATGTTTGCTCGTATGATTACCTAGCCCTAAGTAACAGAAGTATAGAGCTCTCTACTAAACACAGGTTATACAAATAAAGGGATATTTTACAAAAATCAGATGACATTAAGTAGCTTAACTATATTTTTGGGGATATCTATGACATTAAAAATTACATGTTGTGTTTACATTCCTGATAACCTGGACAATGTTAAAGTTCTCAAATAAAGGCCTTGTCCTTTCCAGCCTTTGCTAGGTCTAGTTATGGGAACAATTTCTCAGTTCTTCCACCTCCTGGTGAGAGATTGACTTCTGTCATTTTCATGATACTCAGTGGCATGCTCCAGATGCTGCAACATTTACTTTGTACTAATTTCATTTCAGTACTCATGTCTTTTTGTTCTTCTATCATAGAAGCACGCACCCCCAGATGAGTTTACAGCCTGCTCTTCCCCAACCTGACTTCTACCTTGGATCCCTCAGTTGACCTGATTTTAAAAAGGGAACTCCAAACTGCTTGCCCCACGCTGCCCACTTCCAGCTCGAAGAAGTCAGATTGGTCATCGCCCATTTTCCCTACAGCAGTGAAGGAGTTCCTAGTATTAGAGGGGTAAATGAAGTCAGAATAAGGACAGGTAGTTAGTGTAGAAATAGGGAATCGGGTCAATTTGAGGAAATGAAGCCATGAAGTCATCTGCCTTTGGAAGTTGGAGACTGCCCCTGGAAGAATAAAATGTCAAGGATCTCCGGAGCTCATTAATTACCAAATTTACCTGACTTTAAAGACTGTAAGCAAGGAGGTCTATGTGCAGCTCTGGGAGAAAAATGTTGGTTTTATGCTAATCATTCTGGAGTAGTGAGGGAATCCATGGCAAAAGTCAGAGAAGGACTAACAAACAGAAAGAAAGAATGGGAAGCTAGTCAGAACTGGTTTGAATCCTGGTTCAATTTTTCCCCTTGGTTAACTACTCTGGTGTCCACTACAGTGGGACCCCTAATATTGTTGTTACTAGCTTTAACTATAGGACCTTGTATCATCAATAAGTTAATTACTTTTGTTAAAGATAAAATAAATACAGTACAGCTAATGGTGCTAAAGGCCCAATATCAGCCCATTAAGCAGCAAGAATTAGAACAGTAGAGACCCAAGATTGGCTCTCTAAATGTTCTTGGAAAGGGGGGATGTTGAGAGCAGGGTGGTATCTGTGCTGCTAACTGTCTCAAGGACAAACAGGACTGCTGGGCCCCTGTGCTTACCAAGGTTGTTAAGAGATATTTGTCTGAGGAATGTGCGGTTGCCTGGAGACCTTATCCGTCAAGGACAAGAGCAGGGCCTAGCCCCGACTCAGCTCCTGAATAGTTCACCCCTTCCCTCCTCCCTTCTTCCTCTAGGACCGTCCAGTTCTGGCCGGACCCAATGAAAATCAAATAGATTGACCGGACCCAACCAGGGGAGGTTTAGCTGTTCGAATGTTAGCCAATTAGAAGAACACTGTAAAACTGCTTGCTTTTCCTTATAAAAAACCCTGCTGATGAGGGCTCGGGGCCTCTCTCCTAGCGTCGTTGATTAAGGACGCAGAGGACCGAGTTCGAACTCGCTAATAAATGACTCTTTGCTGCTTGCATTGATCGTGGTCTCTGGTGGTCCTTGTGGGGTCTCAAGCCTTTGGGCACAACAATCAAATTATGTAAACATGTATGTACAAATATGTCACAATGAATTCTACTCTTACATGCAATTATTGTGCACCAGTAAAAACAATTTTTAAGAAATCAAGGAACAATTTGGCACAAGTAACTTCTAGCAAGGGCTAGAGGCCAAGGCACAAGGAAGTTCAAGAGAATTTTGGTAATAGAGACAATATCGATGGTAGCACAATTAAAGTGGAAGCCAGCAACAGGGTTTTCACTGGTATCTCTGGACATGTATGCTGCACAGTGAACGTCCTGGAATTGAGCACATATTTAATAACATCTTTAGGCTGGCTTCTTCCAAGGGTTGAGTATCTAATGTCCAAATAGGATTTAAACCCCAAGAGATTAAATTTCCAGTAAAGAACCCCTGTATTTGTTTGATTCACCTCAGTTATCACAGCCAAACCCCAACCCTCTGTGTTTTTAAAATTTTGACACTTTACTTATCATAAGCTTTTTAAAACTAATTTTTTCAAATATTGTTATTTTTCTTATCTTCTGTTACCTCAGATTTCAGTACAATGTTGAATGGAAGTGGTAAAAGGTGACAACCTTGAATTCTTCCTGATCTTAGTGAGAAAACATCTAGTTCCTCTGATAGTAGCTGTAAACATTTTGAAGGCATTCATTTTAGTCAGCTTTGCATTGTTATGACCAACATACTTAGAGGAGAAAAAATTTATTTTGGGCTCACAGTTTCAGAGGGTAAAGTTCATAGATGGTCAACACCCTTGCTCTAGGCTCAAGGTGAAGCAGCATATCATAGGGAAAGGACCCAGTGGACAGAGCTGCTCAGGTCATGGTGGAGTCAGGAAAACATGGGGAAGAGGCCACAGGGAAGATGTACCCTTCCATGGCAAGTGCCTAGAGACCCACCTCCTCCAGTCATACTTCTCCTGCCTACAGTTACCACCCAGTCATTCAAACTATGATAGACTGATTAAGTTATATCTCTCACAATCTGATTTTTTTTTACCTCTAAACATTTCTTCATTAACACAGGAACTTTGGAGGGACACATCATATCTGAACCATAACACTGTTCTTTGTCAAACTGAGGAAATTCCCCTATATTCCTAGTTTGATGAGAGTTCTTTTTAAAATCATGGCTAAGTGCTAGATTTTACCAAATGCCTTCTCTGCATCTATTGATATGCTCATATGACTTTTCTTCAGCTGGTTGATGTGATGGGTTACATTAATTGGTTTTCAAATGGTCAACTGGCCTTGCATACCTGGAATAAGTATTTACTTTGTTATTATGTATAATTATGTATGTATAATTATTTATATTATATATGTTATATGCTAAGTTTTGGTGATTTTATAGCTCTATCCATGATACTGATTTGTATCAAGTTACACTCCATGTATATGTATCAAAATACATTCTACTGTCATGCATAACTAAAAGAAACAAATAAAAAATAAGTTTTAAAAATGTGTTTCTTGTTGACAAAATATAGTTGGTCTTGTTTTATGTCCACTGATACTTTGTTTTAACTGGTGTGTATAGACCATTCATAATGTCATTTTATAATTTTTGTATTAGGGTATTGCTGAGTTAAGAAGTATTACTTCTGCTTATGTTTTCTGGAAGATTGTACAGAGTATCGTTTCTTCCTTAAATGTTTGGTAGAATTCACCAGGAAAGTCAACTGATCTTAATACTCTCTATTTTTATTAAGTTGTTGATTATTGATTCAATTTTCTTAGCAGGTATAGACCTATTTAGATTATCTATTTGGTGAGGTTTAGTAGATTGTGCCTTTCAAAACATTAGTCTGTTTCACCCAGGATATCAAATTTGTGGGTTAGAGTTATTCATCATACTCCTTTATTATCCTCTTAATGTCCATTGGATCATGATTCCTAAAGTGGAAGGTTAAATTATAAATTTTAGATCTGTTTTCTGTTATATGTATTCAAGGCTAAGCACAGATTTTACTGTGTCCACGAATTTGGGTAAATTGTATTTTCATTTTTATGTAGCCCAAACACATTTTAATATCTTTCAAGACTGCTTCTTTGACTGCTTCTTCTGACATTGTTTAGAAGTGTATTTAATCTACAAGTATTTGGCAATTTTCCTGTTAACTTTCTATCATTTATTTCCAGCTTAATTTTATTGTTGTCTGAAGTCATACTTTGTACAATTTCTATTATTTTGCATTTTAAGGTGTATTTTATAGTCCAGAATATGGTCTGTTTTTTGCATATCTTAGGAAATTGGGGATATAGTTGCTTTCTGCTATTGTTGCATTAATTGTTCTACAAATGTTGATTAGATCCACATGACTGATGATACTATTCAGTTTGATACAGTCTTGCTGATTTTCTGCCTGCTGGATTTGTCAACAACAGATATGTGTGTTGACATCTCCAATGGCAGTAGTTATTCATCTCTTTCTCCTTATAGTTTGTCAGCTTTTGTGTAAATATTTTGATGTTCTGTTGTTAGGCGTAGTTATGGTTTGGATATTGAAGTGTCCCAGAAAATTTATGTGTTTACAATGCAGAAATGTTCAATAGTGAAACAATTAGATTATGAGAGCCATAATATAATCAGTACATTAATCCTTTTGATGGTTTAATAATTTGAATGAACTGAGTGGTACTAGGCAGGTGAGGCATGGATGGAGAAGTAGGCCACTGGGTGTGTCTTTGGGGTTTACGTCATGTCTCTAGCATTTTCTCTCTCTCTGCTTCCTGGCTATACCCAGCTACACCCTTCCACCATAACATTCTGCCTCACCTCAGGTCCACAGCAATGGAATGGTTGGACCATGGACTGAATTTCTAAAACTGCAAACCCAAAATAAACTCCTCAAAGTTGTTCTTGTAAGGTGGTTTGGTCACAACCACAAATGCTGAATAGCATAGGCATACATATTAAATATTGTTAAGATTTTGTGGTGAATTATCCACACCTTTATCCTATGAAATTCTCCTGTTTATCTCTGAAAACTTTTTTATTTTTCTGAAGTCTGCTTTGTCTGAAATTAATTTATCTACTCAAGGTTTATTTTTATTTCTAAGAACATAACCTATCTTTCTCCCTTCCTTCACTTTTCCTTGTGTCTTTGTATTTAAAATGTGTTCACCAGATTGGACAAGGTGGAGTAGGGGAAGATGGGGGGGTGGGAATGGGAAAGACAGTAGAATGAATTAGACATAACTTTCCTATGTTCACATATGAGTACACAACCAGAACTCCACATCCGTGTACAACCACAAAAATGGGAAGTTACACTCCATGTATATGTATCAAAATACATTCTACTGTCATGCATAACTAAAAGGAACAAATAAAAAATAAGTTTAAAAAATGTGTTTCTTGTTGACAAAATATAGTTGGTCTTGTTTTATGTCCACTGATACTTTGTTTTAACTGGTGTGTATAGACCATTCATATTAAAAGGGATTACTAATAAATTTGGATTAGTATCTCTAATGGATTATTCCAACAGTATATTTGGATTAATATTTTATATTAGTCTCCTTTTGACTTTGCCTCTCTCCTCTCTCTCTCTCTCTCTCTCTCTCTCTCTCTCTCTCTCTCTCTGTCTCTCTCTCTCTCTCTTTTACCCTTTTTTTTTGCCTATTCTGATTTTCAATGGACACTTCATATGATTCCATTTTACCTTTTCTTCTAATGTATTATTTATGCTTCTTTTTAATTTGTTAAGGTCTCTTTAGAGTTTGCAGTATATTTCTACAATTAATCCCAATTTATTTTCAGATTACATAGTACGCTTCATCTGTGACACAATTATTTATAACCAAGTGTACTCCTAGTTTCTCCCTCCTGCCCCATAATATGACATTGCTGTCATTGTTTTCATTTAAGCAATCTTTACTACATACATTGTTGCTCTTATCATTTTGAAAAAAAAAATTTATCTCTTAAATCAGTTAAGAATGAGAAAAGTTTTAGCTGTCAAGAAATACAAATAAAAACTATACCAAGATTTTATCTCACTCCAGTTAGAATGGCAAGCATGGAGAATGCCAATACCAATAAATGCTGATGAGGAAGAAGGGGAAGAACTCTTACACTGTTGGTGGGAAGTAAATTAGTATAGTGTCTATAAAAATCAGTGTGGCAGTTCCTCAGAAAACTAAAGATAGAATTACCATATGATATAGCTAAACCACTCCTTGGTATTTATCCAAAAGAATTAAAGTCAGCATACTTTAGAGATACTTGCATACCCATGTTAATCACAGCATAATTCACACCAGTCAAATCATGAAAACAGCTTGGGTGTCCATCAGTTGATGAATGGATAAAGAAAATGTTGACTGTATATACACACAGGAGTTTTATTCAGCCAGAAAAGAATTAAATTATGTCATTTTAAGAAAAATGGACAGAATTGGAGATTGTAATATTGAGCTAATTAAGTTAGATGCAAAGAGAAAAGTAGGGTGTTTTCTCCCATTATCCTGAAGCTAGAGAGGAAGAATTAAGGACTCTATGAAAGTAGAAGGGAGACCATTAAGGTAAAGGAAGGAGACTAAAGGGAGCAAGGAGGGAAGGGTGGGGGAGAAAATGTGTAGTGAAATTTATTATGTTATGTTTTGTGTATGTATGGGTATACCACAATGAAACCCACCTTTCTGTATTATTAATATGCACCAATAAAACAGAGTGCCCACTTCTCCAGAGTATCCTATTTTTACTATGGTTACTTTGCATTTTGAAATCTTTGATAATTTGTATATATTATTGGATAAATAATAGAGATAAGTACTTCAAATTTAAAAAGAATTTTTAAAAGTAAGAAATTTTATGTCTTTCATTTATTTTTTTAAAATTCATGCTAATTAGTTATACATGACAGTAGAATGCATCCATGCATTTTGATACAATCATACATAAATAGAGTATAATTTCTCATTTTTCTGATGGTACATATTGTAGGATCATATCAATCATGCATCAAATATGTACATGAGGTAATAAAGTCTGTTTTACTCTACTATTCTTTCTATCCCCATACCCCTTCCCCTCCCTTCACTCCCCTGTATCTAATCTAAAGTAACTCTATTCTTCCCGAGTGCTCCCTCTGCTTATTGTATCCATGTATCAGAGAAAACATTCAACCTTTGGCTTTTTGGGTTTGACTTATTTTGCTTAGCATGAGATTCTCCAACTCCATCCATTTACCAGCAAATGCCATAATTTCATTCTTCTTTAAAGCTGAGTAATATTCCATTATGTGTGCGTGTGTATATATACACACACGCGCACACACACACACACACACACACACACATATATATGTGATATATATATATATATATATATATATATATATATATACCACATTTTTTAATCCATTCATCTGTTGAAGGGCACCTAGGTTTGTTCCATAGTTTAGCTTTTTTTGCCGTGCTGAGGATTGAACCCAGGGCCTTATGCTGGCAAGGCAAGCATCTACCAACAGAGCTATATCCCCAGCCCTTAGCTTTCTTTAATAGTTTTTTCTTTATGTAGACTTGAGTTTCAATCTATAACATTTATCATTTTCCTTTTCTCTTTTATTCCTGCAAGGCAGATCCCCCATCAACCAATTCCCTCAATTTTGGAATATCTGAGAAAATCCTTTTTTGTCTCAATTTTTTAAAGATAATTTCATAGAATATAGAGTTCTAGGTTGGTGAGATTTTTCTTTCAACAGTTTGCATACATGACTCCTCTTTCTCTTTACTTGAATGAATTCCATTGAGAAGTTCAACATAATGTGTGTACTTTGTTCTCTTTAGGTAATATCCCTCTTCCACCTGGCTTTTTCAGAGTTATTTCTATATCTTTGATTTTTCCAACTTTGGAATGTGTGTCTGGTGTAGTCATTTTAACTATTTGTCCTATTTTGTGTTTTCTGAGGTTTCTGTTTCTGTGACTTTGTCTATTAGTTTGCTAAGGCTGCCATAACAAAATATCACAAACAGTAACTTTAACAACAGAAATTTGTTCTCTCACAAATAAATGGCAAGCTAGCAATTTTCTGCAATCTATAAATTCAAAAGCAATCTATTTGCAAGGTTGTCTTTCTCCTTGACTTTCAGAAGTCCAAATTCTCATTGCATCCTCTCATGCATGGCCCTTCCTGTGTATAGGTATGTACCTGGCATCTCTTTCCTTCTTTTTTTTTTTTTAACAGACTGCATTTTGATTCATTGTGCTCAAATGGGACATCATTTCCTTTCTGTGGATGTATACGATACAGATTCACACCATTCATGTAATCATACATGTATATAGGGGGATGATGTCTGTCTCATTCCACCATTTTTCACACCCTTTCCCTCATTTCCCTCTATATAATCTAAAATTCCTCCATTCTTTCCTATAAGAACACAAGTCCTATTGGATTAGGGCCTCACTGTAACCTTAATTGCCTCTTTAATGGCTTTATTGCCAAGTAGAATTAAATCCTAAAGTTGCTGGGATTTAGTTTCAACATATGAATTTAGGGGGAGGTACACAATTCAGCTCATAATTTCTGTCATTGATTTGGGGAAATGTTGAGTCATTGCTTCAAATGTTTTTTGTTTATTTTTCTGGTATTCTTAGTACATGTATTTACACCTTTTGTAATTTTTTCACAATTCTTAGATATTCTGTGACCTTGTTTGCCCCTCTCTCTCATTCCTTTTTCTTTGCATTTCAGTTTTGGAAATTTCTTTTGACATATGTCTAGTCTCCAATAATTCTTTCTTCAATCATGCACTATCTGTCAATTGATACATCAAAAGTATTCTTCATTTTCTGTTACAATAATTTCATATATTTTTCCTATTTTCTTTTGATTTTTTTCTTAGAATCTCCATTTCTTCAATTTCAGTACTCACCTGTTCTTACATGTTACTTATGTGTTCTATGAGTTCCCTCAGTGTTTAAGTCATAGTTGTTTTTAGTTCTGATAATTCTCAAAATTCTTCCATATCTCAGTAAGGTTTTCAAGTTTGTTCCGTCTGTTCAAACTGCATTTTTTTCTTTTAGAATTCATTGTAACTTTCTGTTGAAAGCAGGACATGATGTACTGGATAGAAGAAACAAAGTGTATAGGTCATCTGTGTGAAGTTTTTTGTTTTTCTGGCTAGCAGTCAGCTGTCATTAGAGGTTTCAAATGCTAACGTTCCATTGGTATCCTTGGTTAGCTCCCTTCTCCCCTTTTTTCTTTGGGTTTTCCTATGAAATTCTCCTTAAATAAAGTCTGCAATGGGTATTTTAACTTACATTCATCTACAGAAACTCCACCAATATGTTGGTAGGGTTTCAGTGAAGGGGGGATGTATTGTACAATCCCGTGATAAAGGCTAGGTGTCATAGCTAGTGCCTGACCCTAGTCAGTGATCTTCACATGTGTTTCTTGAGTTTGGGGACCATTTTCCCACCTAGGTGCAATAAGAAGATTAGAGGAAACTGTACTTGTCTATTTCCCTTCCACCAGCTCTAATATAGCCTCAATCTATAAGGCTCAATTATTCAGGTTCCCTGGAGGCACACTTTCTAAAGAACACAAAGTTCTGGGCATATTTCAAAATGTTACTTTTTGCCCCTCCCATTGTTGGAAACATGAGAGAATTTTCTCAGATCCTCACTTTGAAAACCTATGGGATCTTGGAGATAAAAGGCACAAAGTCGCAAGTTGGTAGTTCACTGCCTCCCTCCCAGCAAAAGAGTTTTTAGATGCTCAAATTTATCCACATGGAGCCTCCAGGAAGTAGCCAGTTGAAGCTTCCTATTCCAGCACCGGGTTTCCCCAAAGGTTTCTGTTCCTTTAAATGGTGATTCTCTATATGCCTGTCTATCTCTCCAATCATGGGGTCATTGGTTTGTCCCCTGACCTTAATCCTCTGATAAATCTGAAGAAATCATTGGTTTTTACTTTGTTCAGCTCTTTTTTTCTCTTGTGAGGGTGGAGGGCAATGACCACTTCCAGATTTCCTGGTTACTATATCAGACACCACAGGACAGCAGATTCTTGCCAGAGAAAGAAGGATTAACAAAGTTCAACTGAGCAAGTTGTTTGTATTTGCTTACTAATTTCTGCCTTTGTTTTTTTACTTTTTAAATATATTTCATCATGAGATAGTCTCTGAATCAAGATCTGAGACTAATGGGGATACTTGGAGTATGTTATTTCTCCTCCGTGTTTCTCCTTGAACTTGGGGAGTGTCTGAAATCCAACCATTGCATCATGGGAAACCTTTCTTGACAGATTGATATTTTACCATTGGTTTCCTGTAGCTTTGAGCTGCCCTGTAACAGGCAGAGAAACCTGGCACTCTCAATTGGTAGGACCAGGAAGTAATAAAAGGGCAGAGAAGTAAAACATGAGTGTTTTTCTAGGCAGAATTCTAGGAAGTGTGGCCTGCTTTTAAACTCTCCATGTGTTCTATCATCAACCTGAGAAAAACATATTTAGTATATTAATGTTCTAACATTTTTCCTAAAGTTAACATGATCAATGTGTGTTTCTAAATTGGAACAATTTAGAGGTAGTTTCAAGAATAAAAATAAAGCATTTTGTCTTTCCAGAAAATGACCACACAACTTGTATAAATAATGGACTTCCATATCTCTCAATAAAAAGAAAAAGTTTTATTTATTGTATTATTTTGGATTACTATAATTATAAAGCATAGCATTGGTATTATAATTTGTTCTGTAAAATAAATATTCACCATGTACTATTTTCAATGAAAATAAACCATAAACTATGTCCTTAAAAATAAAATACACATAATACACACTCATTGCTAAGACATTCATTAGAAGGAATTATATATGTCATTATTCTAAAAAATCCATATTATAGACCCAGTTATTCTCCTCCTTCATTAATTATTTTAAAGGTTTTGTCATTCCAAAACCCAAAATTTCCTGATGAAATATACAGATCATGACAAGTTTGACTTTTACTTATTTATGCAAAGATTAAAATACTTGATCTCTCTTACTCAAATATTTACATTAGTATACATATGTAGGTGGATATTGCATATGAATATAAATGTATTTTATGTATATTTTTATCATGCCTATGTACAATTCAAAAATAGCTATCCAAATGGAAATTTAAATATTCCTAAATGTGACATAAATTAAGACCATATTGATATGTTTGGAATATAGTCCTAGTTCATAAACTCAGTCTCTGGAGACTCTCATTGTTTTACTAAAAGTAGCTTAGAAGTTAACTGAGCCACCAGCTTGGAGTGCCTTGCTGCTTATCCCTCCATGTGCACAGTAGAGCTCCCAAGGTTAATGCCTAATGACCTTGTTTCTGATTTAGTTCCTTCCTTCCTTTCCTCATGAGTATACAGATATGTATTCTTTTTCATAAGTAAGCCTATCAGCAAAGATATGAGAAGACAAAAAGAAAAACTATTTGCTATTTTATGTCAAAAATGAGTATTCAGCTCTTATGTGTTATTAGTGTCTGAATTGTGTTTTACCTTTACATCATTTTTTACTCATATATTAAGCAGGTAAAAGTAATCCTTTAGTGGAACCATTTCTCACATAGTACACTTATGTATATTGTTTGGAAATTAAGGGAAAGCTTCAATGAAAGAAGAGAGTTTGGAGTGAATAAGAAAACCAGTGCATCTGGCACAGATGTTTGACTTCTTGCCCAGGACAGAGAGGAATGAGCAGAAGATTCTTAATAGTCTGTACTGTTTGGGTGACATTTTTCATTCATGCTATAATTTAGAACTGAGTGTCAAGCACTTCTGATTGTGGCATATTTAGGTAGAGGGAAAGACTTTATCTGATGGTGACTGAGTTTTATATAGAAAAAGAAAGAATTTAGTAGGAACAATAAAGGGATACATACAGAAAAATTAAGGAATAGCAGTGTGATTATGTGAGGAAACAGATGCATGCGTTTCGGAAAGGGAAATGGGAATGAGTCACATTTGTAATGTGGTTTTGTTATTTTCATATGAAATTATTGGAAGCTTACAGTCCGGGAGTGCCATTTACTCAAATATGCTTCATTACACTTTATGGGATTAACCAAACAATTTATAACAAACTAAAGCGATGAGGATTTCAAATTAGTCATGAACATCAGCCTCTGAAGATCAGGAAATTACTGGAACCCCTGAATCCTGACCAAGTGCCCTTACAACTTTATGACAGTACCAAGTGCTACATGACAGTCATGCTTCTTGGGAACATTTGAATTAGAGTCCTCAGTACATCTCTTTTAGCAAGCTAATTTAGTTCATGTATTCCAAATCTGAGTGTAACCTTTTTGCTTCATATTTTCCTATATAAACTGAAGGAAACCCTTGCAGCTTTGGATCATTTCAGACTGCTTTGAGGGCTTGCTTTGAGAATCATGGATTTGTGGGTGTTTGGAATAATAACTTTTCCAGCCCCAGCTCCTTGGTAAGCCAAGTATTCCTAGTTTTCTTGTGAATTACTGAACCAGCTAAGTAGGTGCCTTTTTCAGGTTACAAAAGAAATAATTCTGGTGATCCCAAGGGAGGAAGAAGTTACTGCCGCCTCCTCTACGATGATCCCAGTTGTCCGTGTTTACCGCTCCAGTGGAGGGAGGGGCGTCTTGCCGAGCAACTCTACTTCACAAAGTTCCCTGCGTTCAGGGGCTACCGCCCCATCCGGGACGCCTCCCCAATGGGAGAGACTCACCCGGCGGCTTTGAGTTGGTCCCAAGTCTCTCACTATCTCCTATTTTGAATCCTGCGTTCTGGAGCAACATGAAATGCAGCCACCCTCTAGGCCGCCATCTTGAAACCCCCCACTTTTGCTTTTTTGAGACTCTGGTTCTTCTAAAATACTGGCAGAGGATCTCTGGAGGCGGTGTGCATGTGTCCCAGGACAAGCCACTGTAGCCTTTGTATGGTTCTTCTCCAGGGTGAATCCTCTAATGTTGAGGACGAGTTGGGTTCAATTGTAAGTTTTGCTACATTCTTTACATTTGTATGGCCTCTCTGAATATGAGTCCTTCCCTTTATCACCTTTTGAAATGAACATTTTACTGCTGGTTCTGATGGAAATTCTTGGGTTTGATGAGAATACTTAACCAGAAAGATCAAGTTTCTGTAGTTCTCCAACATCACATCTCTGTATAAATTCTGCTGAGTCGGGTCCAGGCTTTCCCATTCCTCTTGAGAGAAATCAATGGCCACATCCCTGAATGTCAATGGTTCCACTCCTGATCCTCACTGTGCCCCGCTTTCTCCCTCGGAGTCTTTCCTTCCCTGTATGGCACAGAAACCTTGGGCTCCTGAGCACAGGAGGAAAAGCCAGAAGTGGATCCAGAGAATGGCAGCTCCGAGACAGAACAGTTTTATATTCCAGTACACATACAATTTCTCAGTCCTTTTTATTTATTTATTTATTTATTTTTTTGAGACAGGGTCTCACTAAGTTGCTGAGGCTGACCTTGAACTAGTTATCCTCTTGCCTCAGTCTTCTCAGTCACTGGGATTACAGGTGTGCACCTGGGTCTGTTTGGACTATATAATATTTTAGATGCTTAAAAAGATACAAAGAGAAGCATGAAATATCAGAAAAATGGGATTTGATTCTTGAAATTGAGAAGGATTTGTTTGATGTACATAGATGCTCCATTGTTTGGGAGCATAGATATTTACAATCCTTATGTCTTGCTGATGTATGATTCCTTTTAGTAGAGTGAAATGTCCTTCTTTGTCCCTGCTGATTAATTTTGGCTTGAACTCCACTTTTTGTGATATGAGGATGGAAACCCCTGCTAATGTGATGTGTTTTCTCCCATCCTTTCACCTTCATTCTGTGGATGTAGTTGCCTATGAGGTGAGACTCTTGGAGACAGCATTTTGTTGGGTCTTGTGTTTTAATCCAATCTGCCAATCTATGTCTGTTGACTGAGGAGTTTAGGCCACTAACATTCAAGGTTATTATTGAGATAAGCTTTGTATTCCTGGTCATTTTGGTTTATTTCTGGTTTTTAATTTGATTTAGTTTAATATTGTCATACTACCAAAAGTGTTATACAAATTTAATGCAATTCTTATTAAAATCCCAATGACATTCTTCATAGAACTAGAAAAAAGCAATCATGAAATTCATTTGGAAAAATGAGAGAGACAGAATTGCCAAAGCAATTCTTGGCAAGAAAAGTGAAGCAGGAGGCATCACAATACTAGACCTCAAACTATACTATAGCTCTGTAGCTATAGTAATAAAAACAGCATGGTATTGGCACCAAAATAGACACATAGACCAATGGTGCAGAAAAGAAGACACAGAGAAAAACCCACATAAATACAGCTATCTCACACTAGACAAAAACATTCACTGAGAAAAGATAGCCTATTCAACAAATGGTGCTGGGAAAAATGGAAAGTCACATGTAACAAAGTGAAATTAAACCTTTATTTCTCACCCTGCGTAAAACTCAACTCACAATGGATCAAAGACTTAGGCCTAGAATAGAGATCCTGCACCTACTAGAAGAAAAAAGTAGGCCCAAGCCTTCACCATTTTGGCCTAGGATCTGACTTCCTTAACAAAAACCTAAAGTCCAAGAAATTAAATCAAGAATCAATATATGGGATGAATTCAAATTAAAAGCTTCTCAGCAAAATAAGCAATCGATGTGAAGAGAGAACCTACATACTGGGAAAAAATCTTTACCACATACACCTCAGATAAAGCATTAATCTTTAGGACATATAAAGAACTAAGAAAACTTAATACCCCCCCAAAAAAATAGACTAAGGAACTGAAAAGACACTTCACAGAAGATAAACAATCAATCAATAAATATATGGAAAAATGTTCAATATCTCTAGCAATTAAAGAAATGCAAATCAAAACTACTCTAATATTTCATCTCACTCAGAATGGTAATTATCAAGAATACTAGCAACAATAAATGTTGGTGAGGATGTGAGGGAAAAGGTACACATTGCTGGTGGGAATGCAAATTTGTGCAACCAAATGGAAAGCAGTATGGAGATTCCTCAGAAAACTTGGAATGAAACCACCATTTGACTCAGTCATCCCACTCCTCAGTTTATACCCAAAGAACTTAAAATCAGCATATTATTGTGATATAGTCATATCAATTTTTATAGCAGCTCAACTCCCAATAGCTAAACTATGGAACCAATCTAGGTGCCCTTCAACAGATGAATGGATAAAGAAAATGTGGTAAATATGCACAATGGGATACTACTCAGCTTTAAAGAAGAATAAAACTATGGCATTGGCTGGTAAATGGATGGAGATGGAAAATATCAAGCTACGCAAAATAAACCAAACCCAAAAAACCAGAGGCCAAATGTTTTCTCTGATATGTGGATGCTAATTCACAATAAGGGGGTTGCTAGGGAAGAATAGAGTTACTTTAGGTTAGGTAGAGGAGAGTGAAGGGAGAGAAAGGGGATTGGGGGTAAGAAGGATAGAGTGAAACAGGCATTATTACTTCATGTACATATAGGACTACTTGACCGATGTGATCCTACAATATGTACAATCAGAAAAATGAGAAATTATACTCTATGTATGAGTGTATGAAAATTCATAAATGCATTCTACTCTCATGTATAATTAGAACAAATTTAAAAAATTAAAATATTATAAAAGAAAAAAATTGGAATTGTTAGGTAACAATAATATCAACTTTGAAAAATTCCAACATTTCATGGTTTATAACTTAAAATCATAGTTTTAAATGATTAGTATACTCAGGGAAGAAATCACAATAGAAATTATAAAAGAACTGTGTTTCATTTGTTTTGAAATAAGATTTCATTGTTTAAAAATATTTTTAGAAAAATTTGAAGTATATTACAAATATGTCAACTTTATATTTTGAACTTAAAACCAAGTATTCAAGCAAGTTTGAGAATTTTGATAGATTTTTGACATTTTACAATTATGTCTGTTAAAATCTCTTTAGGGATTGTAGGACAAGGGCTACATTTATTTAGTTAGTTAAATAAATATATTTTATATTATAAATGTATCAACTATATATTAATAATTGTAAAAATAGCTGAAATAAAGAATTTTTTCATAGGAACCTCGTAATGGGAAATTTAAAAATTTTAATTCATTTACAAATATATTAACAGGAAAGGCTGATGGGTTATTGTCAGGATATAGTCTATTGAAATGCTATAATTGATATGAGAGTTCAAAAAGAGAAGAATTTTGCCAAATTCTTTCACAGAAGAGCTTATTCACTTGTTTTCTTTGCTATTTAGAATTGGTTGGTCACTTTTAAGAGAATGGGACAACAGTTTTATAGATGGTCCTCATGTTACAGTGGGGTCACATCCTCTACATAAGTTGAAAATACTGTAAAATCAAAACTGCATTTAATATTCTTAATATACCAAACATAGCAGCTTAGCCACATAAAACACTGTAGAGTGTTGTTTGTCTAGCCACATGTGTGCATGACTGAGTGAAGCTTTGGCTTGCTGACATTGCTAAGCATCACTAGCTCAAGAAAAGGTCAAAATTAAAAGTAGATTTTTTATTGAATTCATATGACCTTTCTCACCATTGCAGGGTCAAAAATTAAGTGAACCCATCATTCAGGGACTGCGTGTTTTAAAAAAGTGGGTATTTATGACACTCCAGAATTACACAATTTACATATTTTTAAATTAATTTTGAAAACATTCAAGGTCAACTTAGAAATATATTCTTTTGAGGTGGGTGCCTGAGCAAACAAGCATTCAAAGGTCATTCTAGATAGGGCATCCTTGAAGTCATGTTGGCTATGATACATTTTACATAGAAGGATAGTAAGATCTGTTCCTAAATAATTTCAAAGTATGGTTAAATGTTGTTTTTAAGTACAATGGGAGAAATATGTGTAGTTTCACATAAACTAAGTAAAAAAGGAAAAAGAAATGAACTCCTTGATGACACCATATGTGTAAAAGGCTCTCAATAACTTCACCAAAAAGCTAGATTTTTTTCTTAAAAATTTCATTATTATAAATGTTCATCATAATGGATTGATGTCTATAGTATGAAGGATTAGAGAATCAAAGAAAAGCTGAGGCATGTAGAAGATTCAAGGCTAGGTCAACACTTTAAGACTCACAGACATATGACCAGTTCTTGACCTCCATTTGCTATTATAATCTTGAGGGCTGGGTCAGTCTGTGTTTGTGGACTGTAAACCACTTGTGAATTCAAGGACTAAATTTTATTGATCTTTACATTCCCTACACCTAGGACAATATCAAATGCTTAAGTAGGTGTCCAGTAAAAATGTGTTGGCTAAATGTAAATAAATGAAAAGTCCCAAGTCTTACAATTTATTTTACTCATTAATATTAAAGGCATACTATTCAGCTGTAAGTGTACCAACTACCTAGAATCAAATTGATAATAAAACAATGTAGGGTTGTGAACAGAAGCATTTTAGATCATTATCTCTGAATTTCACTGAGAAGCCTTATGCTTGTCCAATGGGACTCTTGGCTTCAGAAAATAATGCAGATTACTCACTTACACAGTTTGAGATTACAGTTAAGTAGACATACAAGAATAGCCCCTGTCTTATAAACCCTAGATGGATTTTAACAGACCTAATTGTAAAATGAGAAAAATCTATAAAAATGGTCAAAATTGTTAGAATACTTTGCTTTGATTTCATATTCTAAATGGACATGTAATTGTTATAAGCTTCAAAAGAGAATGGAGGTTAAGTATGTGAGAAAAACAAAAGATCTGCTAAGGGGAGCATTAGCATATAATTATGGGATACATTATGCACACTGATTTAATTAACTTTTATAAACACTAAATAGGGAAGCCATATGGGGAAGCCACATAGAAGGATAGTAATATCTGTTCCTAAATAATTTCAAAGTATTGTTAAATATTGTTTTTAAGTACTATGGGAGAAATATGTGTAGTTTCACATAAGCTAAATAAAAAAGGAAAAAGAAATGAACTCCTTGATGACACCCTATGTGTAAAAGGCTCTCAATAACTTCACCAAAAAGCTAGATTTTTGGCTTTACAAACTGCCACTCCCACAGGCAATACCTTGCATGATAAGATCCTCCCATCTCCTCAGAGTCTCCAGTCTTCTAGCAACTTCTCAGACTAAAACCTCTATTTGCCCCCTGGCTCTGTCACTATCTAGCTCTGAGAACTGTAACCAAACTCTTTTTTTGCATTCTGAACTTTGTATTTCACATCTAATAAAAAAGTAATGTAATAAAACTAATACTTTTTAACTCAGCACTATTGCAAACCTCAAAGGAGATAATAGGTAGGAAAGTGAGTTATACACTAGATTGGCATGAAAAGTAGTGAGGTTATTCACTCATTTCTGAAGTGTATAGCAAAAAATTAAAAGTAATTATTGTTAACATACTGTCATCTTTCCCCAATTTAACCTATGAGTCTAGGAACATTGGTCCTAAGAGACTAGGAACACTGATCCAAAGTATTTATCTGTATTTCAACACCAAGAATAATACCTTGCACATTAAATGAATGAAGGAATGAATGAATTCATTTAATTTAATATAAAATTACATCTGATATTGGAAAACAATGTGCCTTTGCTCCATTTCTTTTTTAATATATTTGACTATACCTTAAAGAAATTAACATAAATATACTGTTGATTATGCTAAAACATGTTATTTTAGCCTCATGAAGCCAAATTCTAATTTATTTCTAAAAAGTACATGTTCTTTTGAATCTGAAGTTACAGATTTTTTATACTCCAGTAAAGAGCTGATAGTCACAATGTAGAGACAGTCAATTCCATATTTGCATAAGTTTTCAAAAAGCTTTTACATTGATCTCCTTTAATTTTCATATCCACCTCCAGTGAAGTCATAAAAAAAATCATTAAAATGCCCATTGCTCAGGCATCATCGAGGACACAGGACTTGCCTAACTAGAAACAGGCATCAATTAACTTAGTTCAACTTTGAAGAGTCTGTAACCATTCACCTTTGAAAGTCCTGACTTTTACTCATACTTTTCTTGGATTTGTGGGGCAATTTGGTCCATTTGTTTCTTAATAGTCTTAAATAAAATGCTTCTTAGCCAATATGCAATCCTGGAGTGGTTGCTCCAATCATAACTCCCTGATAACCTTTAAGCAATAAAGAAACCATGCATGGAACCTCTGTGAAATCTATTCTTCCCTCCCTCTCTCCCCAATCCCTTCCTACATTCCTTCTCTTTCTTTCTCTTTTGCACTGGGGATTAAACCCAGGGGTACTCTGCCACTGAGATACATTTCCAGCCCTTTTAATTTTTTATTTTGGGACAGGGTCTCACAAAATTGGGGAGACTGATCTTGAACTTGCCATCCTCCTGTCTTAGTCTTCCAAGTCGCTGGGAATACAGGTGTGCCACACCTGGCCTTCTGGGGAATTTTGAATGGAGAGGAATCTATTAGTGGTTTCAAGAGGGGAAAAAAAAAGGTATACAATAAATAGGTAAAGTTTAACAATAGAGATTAAAATCCCATTTCATAAAATTGTATAACTGGTTCTTAGTTTTACAAAGCACTCTCACCCTACTTTTTTTTTTTTTTTTCATTGATCTGGCTACTTTCACAGTTTTTTTCTTGTACTCTTTGAAATATCCTGTCACTCATCTCAATGGAAGGATGGTTTAAAGTGCTCTTCAAGTTGTTTAACATTTTAGTTATGCTCTTGATTCAGAGTTCACATGAAATATCTCTCCAGATAAGAATGGTTCTTCCCAGACAACTGGGTTCAAATTCCAACTTAATTCTGTATGAGCTGTGTAACTTGAATAAGTCATGTCAACTTTTTGTGCCTCAATTTCCTTAACTATAAAGAGGTGATAACAATAACACAGACACTCCTCATAGGTTGTTTAAATAAATAATTGGTTAATTTATAAAGTATTATAACTGCTTGGCACATGGCAAGTGCTACTTAAGTGTTAATTATGATAATGATTATTTTCATTATCCTTATTATCTTTAAACTTGTTTTAGTCAGCTTTCACTGCTGTAACTAAAAGACCCAACCAGAACAATGTAGAGAAGGAAGTTTATTTGGAGGCTCATAGTTTCAGAGATCTTAGTCCATAGGCAGATGACCCCATTTCTCAAGACTGAGGTGGGGCTGACCATTATGACATAAGAGTGTGGTAGAGGAAAGGAAGCAGCTCACATGATGCAGAAAAAGAGATTCCACTTACCAGATACAATATATATATCCCAAAGGCACACCCCCACCCACTTCCTCCAGTCACACCCCACTTGCCTTTAGTTACCACTCAGTTAATCCCATCAAAGGATTCATTTGCTGATTGGATTAAGGCTTTCATAGCCGATCATTTCACCTCTAAGCTTACTTGACATTGTCTCACACATAAGCTTTTGGGGGACACATCACATTCAAACCATAACAAAGCTACTATTAGAATTGTCATAATCTTTTTATAAAAAGAAGGGTTTGCTGATGGTATAGCTCAGGGGTAGAATATGTGCTTAGTATGCATTAAACCTTGGGTTCAAACCCAGAACCAAAATAAATAAATAATAAAAAAATAAAAAATAAAAAGAAGGGTAAAGTCTCCAGAAGTCCTCATAGTTTTTCAGTCAGGAAACAAATTTTACCATTTTTCTTAAGACTACTTTGTGCAAGGGTAGGGAGAGGAGAGCAAAGACTTTGTAAATCAGTTTTTTTTTTTCCTGAAATACCACCAACCTCCTGTGCAAGTTAGAGAGAGGTTCACTTTAGAAACAAGTTCAGGGCTATTTTCAGCTCACTATCATCTTAGGGTTATTCAGCACAGCTCTGAGTTTCAAACTCATATGAGTGAATCAAAGCACCCAGATAATTTAGTCAGTAACTTAGGTCCAACAGTATCATATTTTTTGTTGTACCAGTATTTTTCAGCACTCTATCTCTCTCCTTTTATGTAGGAAACCAAAAATAATTTTTAAAAACAGAGAAGTGAGAAGGAATCATAGTCAGATATACAAATGTAGCAATGGTTAGTATTTTAATCCACAGTAAATGAACATAGATTATTTGTTCAGAAGTTGCACAGCTCACATTCCACTGGATGGTTTATTGAGTTGCTCTTTAAAAGGTTCATTATCTCATATGCAGAAGCTAGAGCAAAATAAGGGAAAAAGGTTGTGGGAATCAGATATCATAAAGATATAGGGAAGATCAGTGGAGTAGAAGGAGGAGATGGAAAGGGAAGGAAGAGGGATGGAAAAGGGGAAGGAAATAAGAAAATAATTTAACAAAATCACACTATATGCATGTATAAAATAAATACCACCTATATGTATAAAGCAGGGGTTGTTGCAGGAACCTATATGTATAAAGCAGGAAGTCAGGTGTTGTAGATTACTAGCAGAGTCTCTGAATTTGTACATATTGTTATTACAGAAAACATTCTTTTTAATCACTGCTCTCTGACTAAGGGACTAAGACACAAACACATACAGTTGACTCTTGTTATTTGTGGTAATACTGTTCTGTAAAGTTACCTTGAACACCAAGTTAGAATACTAAACCACTGTTCCCAAAAGAAGCACAGGATTGTGTTTCTACAAGCCTTGGGTCAAACAATTTTTATCATTTGATGAACACATGACCTTGTTTTCTATATGTTTCATCTAAGGACACCATATTTAATAAATGTTGATTCATTGCTACTAAATAGCACTGAACAAAGCTAAATACATGAGCAAAGCTTAACTAACACACATTTTGTAAGGCATGTCACAGCCTTCTCACACTTAGGAGCACCAGAGGGAACATTTCAACACTGCACTTGGGACCATTTTAAATAGCAATAGCATCAACAAGAACACAATAGCAACAAAAGAACACATGCAAAAAATGCATCAATAAGTGTACCCAAAAAAGGATGTTTATTTGTAGCATGAGAGTTGAAACAAGGCAGCAAAGTATCTTGTTTGATTAAGCTATGAGGTGACTACAATTTTGCCATTCTCTGACTATGGAAAACTGCAAATATGACATCAGTTATTGATTTGGGGACCACAAGTAATTGGCAGTGCAGCTTGTAACAATTTGTAAATATGGAATCAGCAATGACTATCAACCATAGTTTTTAAGGGAGATTTAAAAAGTAATGGCATGAAAGAAGTATGCACAACAACATTAAATAATTTTGCAAATTGACAAAACTCACTGAATATTAAAAAAAAAAACAAGTCTTATAGAAGCCATTCACATAACTCAGTGGTTCTAGTTTCTTTCTTTAGCAATTTAAGTCCTTGGGGTAAGGGTAACCTGCATAGAATCTATAAATGTAGTTTATGGATGAATGCCAAGAGCTGGATTAAAATTTAAAAAGTCTCAAAATGGCAATAATACATCATATATTGAGGAGCAAGAAAGAAGTACAGTAAAATAGAACCATGTGGGAAACAAGAATCAACCAACAGAAGCTTTCTCCTCCCTTTGTGGCACTGATGGGAATTTCTTTTTTTTTTTTAATGCGTGTGTGTATTTATTTATTTTTATTTTTTTTATTGTAAACAAATGGGATACATGTTGTTTCTCTGTTTGTACATGGCGTAAAGGCATACCATTTGTGTAATCATAAATTTACATAGGGTAATGTTGTTTGATTCATTCTGTTATTTTTTCCTTTCCCCCCACCCCTCCCACCCCTCTTTTCCCTCTATACAGTCCTTCCTTCCTCCATTCTTGCCCCCCTCCCTAACCCTAACTCTAACCCTAACACTAACCCCTCCCACCCCCCATTATGTGTCATCATCCACTTATTAGCGATATCATTCGTCCTTTGGTTATTTGAGATTGGCTTATCTCACTTAGCATGACATTCTCCAATTTCATCCATTTGCCTGCAAATGCCATAATTTTATCATTCTTTATGGCTGAGTAATATTCCATTGTATATATATACCACACTTTCTTTATCCATTCATCAATTGAAGGACATCTAGGTTGGTTCCACAATCTGGCTATTGTGAACTGAGCAGCTATGAACATTGACATATTCTATCAGATCATAATGGATTGAAGTTAGAAATAAATGAAAGAGTAAAAAACAGAAACTACTCCAACACCTGGAGATTAAACAATATGCTATTATATGATGAATGGATAACAGAAGATATTAGGAAGGAAATTAAAAATTCTTAGAGGTAAATGAGAACAAAGAAATATCATATCAAAATCTCTGGGACACTACGAAAGCAGTACTTAGAGGAAAATTTATTTCATGGAGCGCATTTAATAAAAGAAGTAAAACTCAACAAATAAACGACCTAACACTACAGCTCAAAGCCCTAGAAAAGAAGAACAGACCAACACTAAAAGTAGTAGAAGACAGGAAAGAGTTAAACTCAGAGCTGAAATCAATGAAATTGAAACAAAAGAAACAATACAAAAAATTGACAAAATACATAGTTGATTCTTCGAAAAAATAAACAAAATTGATAAACCTTTAGCCACACTAACAAAGAGAAGATGAGAGAAAATCCAAATCACTAAAATTCGGAATGAACAAGGAAATATCACAACAGACACGACTGAAATACAAAACATAATTAGAAGCTATTTTGCAAATCTATACTCCAACAAAATAGAAAATTTCGAAGACATCAACAGGTTTCTAGAGACATATGAATTGCCTAAACTGATCAAGGAGGACATACACAATTTAAATAGACCAATTTCAAGTCATGAAATAGAAGAAGTCATCAAAAGCCTACCAACAAAGAAAAGTCCAGGACCAGATGGGTTCTCAGCCGAGTTCTACAAAACCTTTAAAGAAGAACTCATTCCAATACTTCTCAAAGTATTCCATAAAATAGAAGAGGAGGGAACCCTACCAAACTCTTTCTATGAAGCTAATATTACTCTGATACCTAAACCAGACAGAGACACATCAAGGAAAGAAAATTTCAGACCAATATCCTTAATGAACATCAACGCAAACATTCTCAACAAAATTTTAGCAAATCTCATACAAAAACATATTAAAAAGATAGTGCACCATGATCAAGTGGGTTTCATCCCAGGGATGCAAGGTTGATTCAACATCCAGAAATCAATAAATGTAAGTCACCATATCAATAGACTTAAAGTCAAGAATCACGTGATTATTTCAATAGATGCAGAAAAAGCATTTGATAAAATACAGCACCCCTTCATGCTCAAAACACTAGAAAAAATAGGGATAGTGGGAACAGTCCTTAACATTGTAAAGGCCATCTATGCTAAGCCCATGGCTAATATCATTCTAAATGGTGAAAAAATGAAAGCATTCCCCCTAAAAACTGGAACAAGGCAGGGATGTCCTCTTTCACCACTTCTTTTCAATATCATCCTTGAAACTCTAGCCAGAGCAATTAGACAGACCAAAGAAATTAAAAGGATATGAATAGGAAAAGAAGAACTCAAACTATCCCTGTTTGCTGATGATATGATTATATACTTAGAGGAACCAGGAACTTCCACCAGAAAACTCTTAGATCTCATAAGTGAATTCAGTAAAGTAGCGGGATATAAGATCAATGCACATAAATCTAAGGCATTCTTATACTGATGGGGATTTCAATGACGTGGGATTTTCCTTGCTGTTTTGTGGGCCCTAAGGATGTCTTGTGTGGCCACAGAGACCCACAATCCCCACCACTTACTTATCATTTGTATGCCCTGGAGAGGGGACTCAGGTTTTCTGCGTTTTATTATTATCATCAATTAAATAAAAATTAATAATGCCATCTTTCTAAGATGGTTGACTTAACACTATGGAAAAAATATACCAGCAGAATCTAAGCAGGCTCACAATAGGAGCATGAAATAACATTCTCTTTTCCTTAAGGAAAACAGAAATCCACTGCCCTCATTCTTTTCACACTGACGGTTTCCAGCTTTATTCCAGAAATGTTCCAAAGTAATTCTTTTTCTTGGAGGATTAGATCTTCCAAGGGAGTAAAGTTTTCATAGTCCAAGTGTTAAATTTCCATAGTAGGTCTTTCTTCTCTTAATAAATTATAATAAGTCAAGATACATAATCCCATTTAATAACTAATTTCTACTCTTACATTATAGTAACATAGTCTTTAACATTAATATATGTCAGAAATTATATAACTTAAAATCATTCTTATAATATTTTCTCTAGTTCTTTTTCTCTTAAGATTTAATTTCCCTTGAAGTTAATCAAGGGTTGAATTGCTCTGGAGTCATTTTTCTAAAAATTAAATTCTCTGAAAAACAGATGAAAGGATAAAGAAAATATGATATATATAAAATAGAGGTTATAGAGTTATAACAAATGAAATCTTGGCATTTTCTGGTAAATGGATGGAACTGGAGAACATCATGCTAAGTGAAATAAGCCAGATTCAGAGAGTTAAAGGTTGAATGTTTTCTCTCACATGAAGAAACTAGAAAAAAATAATGGAAAGAAGGAGGTGAGGGAATCCCATGAGAAAAGAAGGGAGGTCAGTGAGTGGGGAGGGAATAGGGATGGGAAAGGAGAGGCATGGTGGAATGAAATTGACAAAAGTATATGAATATATTAATACACATATGTGAATATACCATGGTGAATTTCACCTTTATGTATAAAGACTTAATTTCAAAAAAATACTATAAGTAAATAGAAGGAAGAGGAACAGTAGAGGGGGTACAGTAGAGGAAGGGGAGCAGGGGGAGGAAGGTGGGAGGGATGGTACTCAGGACTAAAGTGGAACAAATTATATCCCATGTTTTTATGATTATGCCAAAATGAACTCAAATATGTATAATCATAATGTATGAATGAAAACATTAAAAAGATCTATATTCAATGAAGAAAAATCTAGAGTTTTAAATGTAAGTCCATTCAACACAAATCTAATTTCAGAATATACTTGAATCTTGGAGTAGATGAAGGAAGTAGCAACAGACCAACACTCCATACTTTCTCTTGCACAGAATAAAAAGAAAGAATAAATACAAAACTGGAATGAATGAAAGAAATTATTAGAACAAAGGTGGAAACTGGAGAATCATGCTGGTGCTGCATATCACTCATTTGAAAGATCAACATTTTTCTGGAATCAATAGAATTTAGCCATATGGAAAGGACATGGTCATGTTAGATTTATAATTTCTCTTCTTAGGAAATTAGGGCAGGTTTATAGAACTGGATGCACTCCTGACCAACCTATTAATGATTCCCAATATCCATACTTGTGAGTTAGAAGTAGAGGCAGGGAGAGCAGAGAAGGATCTGGCCCATTTTGGACCAAGGTTTCTTAGGCTTGAACATGTCATCAGAACAGAAAGACTTGTCCTTAACTTTGGTTCTTAAAGCAGCACAAGCTCTCAGGCATTTACCAGCAAATATACCAGTAGAGAGTAACAAGTAGGTTCTAAGTATTACAGCTATATCCTTAAAGGACTGTTGCAGCTGCTGGTTGATGGATATAAAAGAACCAGGATTATCAGTATTGCTCTCCAGGTCCACTTCACCCATACAGCAACCTGCAAACAAGTGAGCCAACCTCAAAGGAAACCAGAAATAAGACAGGAGTCCAAAAAAAAAGTAATACTGTTTTCAGAGGATTTGAACCCTAATAGAATCATTTCAACAAATTAGACTTAAAAAGAAAACCATGCTAAGAGTTTTTAATTTTCCAAGATACAAGCTTTCTCTGCATGCCTTTCAGTATCTAAATAATTGTGATAAAAAAGTTTCCAAAAAAAAATGTGATACTACAATCAATTTTAAAAACTATAATAGTATACAATAAATTCTTCTCATTAAAAAAAATTAGGAGGACTGGAAGACTGGGGGTAGTGAAGATATGCTAATTTCTTTATCATTTATTCAGGGAAACATTAGGCAGTATTTAATTTCTGAGGTTAAATTTCAAGAGATAAATAAGCATTTATCTATAGATAAAAGAGCAGCTACTAATGGGATGACAAGAAGCCTTATCACTTCTCAATGATTAAAGTAGTTTTTAAAGAAAAGTCACTCATGTTAAAAAATGTAGAAAATAAAAGAAACCAATGAGAGAGAGACAAAGAAATGAGAAAAGAATGTCAAGCATAACTGTTAGTAGAATGAAGGTGTATTAAAAGAACATGTCTTATTAGGTTACATCATAAATAAAATCCAAGAATATCTGTCTGAAATGAAGATGAGTGAAACAAACCAACTCTGTAAAAATAAGTGGGAGGAAAAGACATACCAGGCAAATACAAATATAAATTGAAATAAGCAGTTATAATATTGGATGAAATGGAAAATGACCTTAGGAAAAGAGTGTTAAATGGAAGAGTATTTAATTACTGAAGGGAAAGTCCATAGAAACCTTTTACATTAGACAGGCACAGTGGCACATGTCTATACTTCCAGCAACTCAGGAGGCTGAGGCAGGAGGTTGCAAGTTCAAGACCTTAGCAAACTAGTGAGTCCTGTCTTAAAATAATGGGTAAAGAAGATGTAATAAACAGGAAAATAGTACTCAGTCTTTTAAGAAAAGGAGGAAATCCTCTTATTTGCAACAATGTGGATGAACATGGAGGTCATTACGTTTAGTGAAGTAAGCCAGATAAAAAGACAAATAGCACATTATCTCACTCATACAGTATTCTAAAATGTTGCTGTCATAGAAGCAGAGAGTTGAATGAAGCCTAACAGGAGCTGACAGCTAGAGTCAGGAACTGGGGAAATGTTGGTTAGTGGGTACAAATTTTTATTTAGAAGGAATAAGTTCTGGAGACCTATTCTACAGCCTGGTGACACTAATTACCAAGTACACTTGAAATTGCTTAGAGACTAGATTTAAAATATTTTCATAAAAAAGGATAGGGATATGAAGTGATAGTAATATGTTAATTAGTCTAATTTAGTCATTCCACAATATATATACATATAAAAAAATCACTTTTATCTATTTTAAAACTAAGTAAAAAATTTAAAAAATTTCCCTTGAAGTGCCTATTCTCTTTTAGTTACCTACCAGATTTAACCTTTTATATTGGCAATAAAATTCAAATTATTCATCAAATATCATAAAAATCTATTCCAAGGAAGAAAAAATATGTCAGTGCTGCCCCTTGCTCCTCTCCGTTCCTGTACTCCAACCCAGAAAGATTATCAGTGCTAAGTCTTGACATTAATTATTCAGAAAAATATTAGACAAATTTGGACATCTATGTTTTTTTATTTTTTTTCTTTCCTTTTTCCTGCTTTTTGTTTGTTTGTTTGTTTGTTTAAGGTGCTGGGGGTTGAATCAGGGCTTCATGCATGTTTGGAAAGAGTTTTGCCACTGAGCTACATCCTTGGCCCTTTTAATTTTAAAAAAATTTGAGACAGAATCTTGCTAAATTGCCCACACTGGCCTCAAACTTGTCCTCCTGCTTCAGCCTCCTAAGGAGCATGGTATGGCACCACCATACCCAGTCATCTAAGTTTTCTTTTTTTTTTTTTAATTTTCAAGAATCCCCTAGATAAATTAGATAAGTTAGATATCATAGATCTGCTTAACCATTAGCTGTCTCAAGAGGCTTCAGAAATGACAAGCAACTTGAGTACACAAAGACCAGCACCTCAGATCCAGTTTATCAGTTATATTATCTTAACCATCATATTAATGATCAATTTTGAACTGGAGAATTTGATTTTTCAGGCATGGATGCTAGTTTATAACATATATCTGATGATTCAGTCTGTGATTTTTTTTTATAATCAATTAATTTGTTGAATAGTGTTAACAGTTGACTCAAGTAGGAATTTTAGATATCTATTAATGATTTCTTAGATAAAAATGTTAATTCTCTTTGGGGCTGCAAATCAGATATTGGAGAGAAAATTCTACTTTATGCCTTCAGTGGTTGATGCAATTTATGATGCCATTTGTTAAATATCCCATTTGGTGTGAAGTCAAACTGGATTAGAATCCTAGCTTTTTATGGGAAGAATTTTAGATTTCAATTAATTCAGATTCCTCAAATGTGTAAAAATATAGCACACACACATACATCTTGTGTTGTCTACAATTAATCTATTTTGCTCCTCAGAAACCTCTATGTACAGTCATAATTCAGATCCTCAGATATGAGCTTTGGGAAACATTGATTTAGGCTCATCCTTCATGCTAATGGCCATCTGATACTGAAGATTCATTTTGGATGATCATATGTTAGGCTTCTTGTGGGGGCCTGGGGCTAGCTATCTCATAAGCTCCCTCTTACTTGTCTGGACATTTTGTCACTCCCCTTTACTCTCTTGCAGTTTCCCCCCAGAGAAGAAAAACCAGACACCTGCTAAACTCTGCATCTTAACATTGTTTCTTTCTCTCCAGGTTACAAAGGAACATGCTTTCCTTTTCTTAAATATCATATCCTAGCTATTCCCACCCTACAACATAAAGAAGAAAATCGCTATGACCTATCTTCCCAAGCTTTGCTTTTTTAAAAACAACTTATTTTTATTTTAAACAAGCTTTGCTTTTGATATATTGATATTGACATATCAATAGGAGCATAAAGCATTTTAGGGTCTTCCCTTCCCTAATGGCTCAGGCTTAGGGAAGGAAGACTGCAATAAAATAGAAATTGAACAGGAAATGAAAACACAATGCTTTAATATTTTCAAAACATTATCTTTGTTACCTCTAGATCAATGGTTGTGAATTCTGACTGCTTATCAATATCACTGGCCCTTTGAAAATAAAACTAATGCATAGATAGAACATGAAAGATAGAGAATATCAGGAACTGATCAACTTGATGCTGGAAGAGTTTATGTGAATTGCTCACTACCACTTAGTAAGTCAGTACCCCTTCCCAGCTTGGTGCTCTGCCTTCTTCCTACACTGCCAAGCTGATCACCATGATTAACAGCTATTTGTATTCCTAAATAAATATACAAACCAATCTTGTAGTTTATTTTATACTTATACTGTAACGTGTGAGTGTGTGTGTGTCCACAGTTTACACGTAACCTTTGCCAAGCATGGTGTTGCATGCCTGTAATCCAAGTGACTGGAGGCTGAAGCAAGAACACCACAAGTCCAAAGCCAACTTCAGCAACTTACTGATGTCCTAAGCAGTGAGACTGTGTCTGAAAATTTAAAATAAAAAGGGTTGGGGATATGGTTCAGTGTTCAAATGCCCTTAAGTTTAATCCCTAGTACAAAAAAAAAAAAAATGGTGAAGTTCTTTCAGGATGCCTATTTCTAAGGAGAAGTTTCTTTTAGGAAAATGTCCTATGCGCTTGTTCTACAAAGAGCTGCTCCCTGCTGTTTGCCAGTGGTTGTGGAAAGCAGCTCATTTCTGTAATCATACCAGCACTGCCCCCTTGCCCTTCCCACCAATCCTATTCCAACTCCACAAAAATACTTCTGCAGTCACATTCACAGACATCTCATGCTTTTAATTTTCTTGCAAACTGTGAGAAGAAATAGAATAGTTGAGCAGAGATGTACAACTTGATTTCTTTTTTTCACTAATACCAGAGATCCCTAAATCCTATACCAAAAACCTGGAAGCATGGAAACACAATTCATGTAAGCCATTCATTTCTAATTACTTCTAAAGAATGAGTTCCTTACTACCTCTAAGATACCATGTCTTTCTGAGTCTCCTTTTTCTCCAATTCATATTCCTCAGCCTTTGCCTACTGCTTCCAGAATTGCTTTGGAGGAAAAGTTTGAAGTATATTCCCATTCATATTCTGTCTTTCCACACTCTCCTCCTCTTCCCCACTCCTACTCCCTTTTTCTCACTCTCCTTCACTCCTACTCCCTCTTTCTCACTCTCCTTCCCTCCCAATTTTCCTCTCTTCCTCTAAATACAAAGGGAACTTACAGCTATTTGTTTCTGTGTGACAGACCAGTAATTCTAGCAAAATGAGGCTCAGAAAATTAGCAGCAGGCAACCTACTCTCTTTCTCCAACTCCCCTGTTTAAAGGGGTTCTCCTGCCTGGAAAAGAAGATGTATAGTATATTGACTACCAGTGTTTTTCTTTATCTTCCTCTTTTTAGCTATGAACTCTCTGCTATCTGTTATAAAAAAAAAATACACTGTGATTTCTCAACTGAATACAATTTTAGTTTTCCATCTTGGGAAAAACAAGTAGCCATATGAAAGTAGTGTTGTTGTCTTCCAGGTGTGGTGGAACATGTCTGTAATCCCAGCAATTTGAGAGGCTGAGGCAGGAGGATCACAAGTTCAAGGCCAGCCTCAGCAACTCAGGGAAACCCTAAGTAACTTAGCAAGACCCTGTCTCAAAAAAAATTTTAAGAAAGTGCTGGATATGTGGCTCAGTCATAAAAATCCCCTCTGCATTCAATCCTTAGTACCAGTAACAGTAAATAAATAAATAAAATCTCAATAGTCAATAAAGACCTGTTCTACAGGATGCTGTGTACAGATATCATTGTGGAATATTACCCCATTCCTCTCAGGACACCCCTGTTCTGTCTGTTCCATTAGCAGCTATAAATAGCAACATCTACTTTACATGCAAAACACAATTTTTTCTCCTGGTTTCTCTAGGAGTTGAGAAAGGTATCAGTAGAGTAGAAGGGAGTCATGTATTTCATTACTGATCACTGCTGATGGAGTGGTTGTGGCCTTCTAGGAAGTGCTGCTGGTGATTAGGGTCATCACAGCATTTCTAGGTTCTAGAGAGCAAGTGACTATGGATGAAGGTACTGGCCAGATTGTTCACACCCAATTCCTTTGTTTCTCTGTTTTTCCATTTCCAGCCTGGATGTGTAAATACTACTGAAGTGGACATTCTCCAGAATGAGAAACCCACACAAAACAAGGAAGGTAAAATGTTTGTTGTGGCTGATATTGCTTCACACCTGGAACCACAGAACACCTCTATCCCTTTCAAAGAGCCTTTCTTGCTCCTCCAGATCTTCAGTCCTCACTTTAGGAATTGTGTCCCACCCAAGTTAGAAGGGCAGTGCTGACTGGTTCTGACAGGAAAGGTCAGGGAAACAGCCTCAAAACTGTCACAGAAAACGAAGTTCTGAAAAAATCTAATAGCAAGTAACATGAATACCATTGTTTTCTACATTAGAGAAAAACTGATTATCTCATTTTTTGATCAGTATAGCTTTTTGTGGACTTGAGTGCTGAATTTGCTAGAATCTTCACAGATGGTGATGATATTGTACATAGAAGACTTCAGGACTCCAAGTCACATATTGACTTGTCTTTTAGAATTATTGAATTATCACCCAGTAGAGATAATGAGACATGCTTATGTCAAATATGTGAAGAGAAGACTTGGTTGTATAGCTTTTGCAGATACTTTGAGTTAGGTTATATTTGGTTAGGAACTGGAATGATCCATTCAATTAAAAAAATTAGCAAGTCTCCACTAAATGGAGGTCAGGGAAACTTCGAACCTCCACTCCTACTAAAGGCTTAGGAAAAGAAGTTGGAAGTTATTTGAGAAAAAGTGATAATAGTGAGGGCATTTTTAGATAAAAGTCAGAGGAAAGGAAGAGTCTAAAAGGTATCTAATTAGAGAAAAAGTATAAGGACCCCCTTTAGCATCTAACTTGTGTGACACAACCATAAGTTAATGGTAGTGAAGCCAGAATTAAGGACAGGTAGTTAGTGTAGAAATAGAAAATCGGGTCAATTCGAGGAAATGAAGCCATGAAGCCATCTGCCTTTGGAAGTTGGAGACTGCCCCTGGAAGAATGGAATATCAAAGATCTCCGGAGCCCATTGATTACCAAATTTACCTGCCTTTATCAAGGACTGCAAACAAGGAGCTGCTAATTAATGCCCCCTGGCCCTTACCCGCCTGAATCACCTTGGCCCTCCCCCTGCCCTTGGCTTCTCACTTATGCAAAACCGGGCCTAGTCATGTAGGCAGGAAGGAGAGAGAGATAAGGGGGGAGAGAACTGGAGAACAAAAGAGACTTTAACCTATAAAAGATGCAGGGTGTGCTCACTTCTTGGGACTTTTAGAACATCAGCCATGGCCCCCTTCTCCCTGCCGGGAGAAGTCTGTATTATTCCCTTTAAATAAACCTGCTTAATATGCTTGCCTTGGCGTGCTTCTCTAGTGCTTAATCTTCAACATTAGAAGAAGCAGAACTCGTCACCGGTAAACGGCGGTATCAGATTTGGAGGTCCCACCGAGACTTACGCCAAGGTAAGTAAGCTTCTCTCTCCACACACCCCACATCTGTTTGAGGTGCATCTTTCTTTCTGTCTCTTTATTTTTGGAGGGCAAAATGGGCACCCGTCGGCTACTTAAATGCAGTTAGTGCAGCCGCCATCCTTAAGACTCGGGTGAGAGGTTTCCCGGCCCAGGCAAGTTTCCAATCACCTGCTCTGTAGGCATGTTGGACTGTGCTGAAGCCGTTTCCTACTTTTCTGTCCAGGCCCGGAGCACAATTGCCGCCAGTACACAGTGTCCCTAGTCCTGATCTGCCCAGGATGCGTGGAGGTGGAGGAAGGGTTGGAGCAACTGCGGGGTTCTCGGCCCGGGCTACTCTCGGGTGGACCCCAAAGGTTCCTTCTCCAGACTCCCCCTCCCGACAGCCCTGAAGGGTATCCAGGCTGATCGGTAGACAATGGCACTGAGGGAAAGCACCAATCACCTTTGCCTCCGTATGGGCCATACAGTGCACAACACTCCCGCACATCCACTCCCTCCTGGATGCTCCCCTTCCCTTGCCGGTCAGACATTAGGAATTCAAGCTGTAGGATTAAGGCCTGGGATGATTAGTATGAAAATGCCCAGGTTCCCTTTGTTCACATAGTTAGCCTTCACTAGTCTATCTAGAGTCTCCCCATTACTGTTCCCATGCTTAAATGTGCTCACTGTGTTCTCTTTAAGCTGCAAGAGGGAGGCATTTAAAAACCCCTCCCGTGAGACCCTCCAAGCAAAGGGTGTTATACGCCTAATAACCAATAGATGTCCCCTCACCCTCCGGAGATTCCTTTAGTTTACAGGGCAAGAAGATAGGTAAAAGGCACACTTTTTACTTTTGTCATCATTTTTCATAATTAGGAGTTTATAGTGGCAGGGAGGAAAGCAGTAATGCCCTTAAGTCTGAATCCTCCCAGGGTCTCTAGCACAGGGCAAACTAGAGCCCCAGCACTTTGCCAAAGGAGGCCAGAAATACTTTGGCAAAGCCAGGTAGTGAGAGACGGGTTTTCTGGACCGGATTGAAGCTCAAACTTAGGGAGACGTCCCTGCACATAGTCTCCGGCGCGGGCGCCTGAGGTCTATTTTTCTTTTCTTCCACTTAGATGGGAGCTTCACTCTCAACAGTATTGCCAGGTTCACCACTAGCCTGCATACTGCTAAATTGCAAATGATCAAGAAAAGTGCCTTTCATATGTTACCATGCTTGACAGCAATAATCTCTACCATGAGAGGAGAAAGCCTTGAGGAATCGCCCACTAAGGGAGGAAAATTGAGGGAACCCTCCCAACTTAAGATAGACAAAAATTTAAGGAGGCTTTTGGAGGATCCTAATAAATATTGAGATGTTTCAAAACTTATGCCAGGTATTTGACCTCACCTGGAAAATTATGCTATTAACCATCTAGAGTACAGGCAGTTCCCAGAAACCATCCTAACTGGGATTCAAATAATGAGTAGGATGCGTAAAAAAACTATTATGCAGCCTTCAGGAAAGTCCTGCTATTTTCATGGAGAGACTTAGGAAAGCAATAAGAAAGCACACCACTCTGAATCCTGAATCCATAAAGGGCCACCTACTTTTAAAGTATAAATTTATCATTTAGTCAGCCCCAAATATTTAGAGGAAATTTCAAAATTGGCACATGGCCCTGATCAATCCTCAGATGATCTTCTCCAGCTTGCATCTTCATGTTTTAATAGACATCAAAAGAAAAAAGGGAACATATAGGCAAGAAAAAGGACTTATTAAAGATCATTCAAACTGATAGAAACTTTTAATGCCTTGCAATAGTCCATGCAATTTGCCCATTTTAGGAGTTAAAAAGCAAACTGCCTAGTCCAAGACCTTAGAATAATGAAGCAGTAATTTCCCCCACCCTGTAGTTCTTAATTCATACACTTTTATCTTGGATTCCAACTGCTGCTTGGTTTACTGTTAGATTTAAAAGATGGTTTTTCCTGTTTATGCTAGACTCTGAATAGCAATTTGTTTGCCTTTGAGTAACCAGATACTGTATCTCAACTAACCTAGACAGTATTGCCTCAGGATTTAGATGGCCCTCACCTGTTCCGGACAAACCTTAGCTAAGGACTTAACAAAATTCAGAGATAAAACATCTGTGATTGTTCTCCAGTAAGTAAATGACATCCTTTATGTGTCTCCACCCAGGAGGAATATCAAAAGGCCATTGCAGAACTCCTAAACTTCTTAGCTAATAGGAATTAAAAGATCTCAAAAAATAAAGCTTAATTATGTCATCAACAGGTTCAATACTACAGGAAATAGCCACCATAGGACAATATTCTGCCCCAGGAAGGGGCCTTACTTCAAGCTCCTGTCCTCAGCTTACCTATGAAGCAAGATTTAACCTGTTTGTCACAAAAGGGGAAAATAAATCCTGGATAGACAGCCATAGGCAACTCAATAACCAATGGCATATCTCAGTGAGGAACTTAGCAAAGTAGCTTCATTCTCAAAAGAAATGGAAAATAAGGTCTCATAATTTTCTTTGACATTCAACCTGTCCTGATGAGATGACTAAAATACCCTAGGCACAAAGTTTCTGTTAAAACCTGTTAGGTCCTTCCAGATCTCAGTCAAGGCTTACATTGAAATGTAAATAAAAGAAGCCCAAAGACTCAGTAGGAGACCGGTCTCAAACCCAAGGAAAAAAAAGCTAAAAAAGAGCCTTACCTAAACTCCAGCAAAAGTGAATTTTATGGTGCTTTACTGAAGTAATTAACGGCCGTATCATTTTTCCAGGACTCTTGTTTTTTTTTTTTTTAATTCTATATATTTTTTGAGCTCATGATTTTTTTGATAAGTTCTATTTTTCTATTCAACTAGAGTTTTTGAACATCTGTTACATTGCAATGGAGATTCACCTATAAAGTTACAAGGCCTTTGATTTTGTGTTATTTGTATGTCGTGCTGTCTGGTGTTGTCTGTATCAAAACTGAGCGCTCCTAAAATTAAAATTTAAAAATGGATCCAAATACTTTTAATTCACGTGATTTAAAGGTTCAATTCAAATTGGGTACACTAATAAAAGTAAAATGTCTTTGAAAATAACTCACAAGTCTCTAGGTGGTCAAGCTAATAAAATATTGATGTTAATAATATGTCTAATATCAGTGCTGGCCATATGGCCCAACTTGCAGAGTGCCTGCCTCGCATGCTCCAGACCCAGGTTCGAGTCCCCAGCACTTTGGAATTGCGGAAGTAAAATGTCTAATATCAATTGTTTCTAAGACTTTTCCTCAACAGGAAAGAGACAGCAAATACTGTTCAGGACACTTGTCTGATTTCTTGGTTTTTACAGAATAAGTGAATTAGAGTTAACATGTATGGGATTATTCAAATGTGTTTGTAGAGACATCTAATTAATTTGCAAAGTTAAAATGCTAATTGTTAAATAGCATCAAGTACTCTTAACTCCTTAAATTCCATGGGGTATCATACTCAAACATTATTGGTGTTTTCATAGGTTAGTAAATAAAAGGGTTTAAACTTGCTTTGTGTCATCACTAAACTAAAAACAAGGTTACTAAGAGTTATGTCCTAACAAGTGGAATTCTATGTACAAAGGGTCCCAAAAGTTTCAACTGTGTTTCAATTAGAGTACTATAAATAACAAAATATTTAATCTTATTAAAATAGAGCAATTTATCTAAATTCAGAAATTTCATAAGAGTTGTTTCAGAATGTGAACAAAAAGGGGTCAACAGATAGGAAAGAGAAAATAAAAGGTTCTGGGTATGGAAATATATTTAGTAAAAGGGGAAAAGGAAATGTTTCTGTGTAAGAAAGTGATTGTGTGATGAAATACATGAGGGTCTAAGTAAGTGCTAAGAAAGTCTGTGTAAGTAAAGGGCAAGTTTCAACAAGTTTGCGTGTAACTAAGTTGGTTGTATGTATGTGAAACAGCTAAAGCTATTTAAGGTTTTTCCTAAAGTGAAATACTAATGTTCTGATATAAACCAAAGTTTAATCTATATGGTAAAATGACATGGTTAAATGGCAAGGATTTCTTAGAAACACTAATTTACTCTTAACTTTGTGTCTATTAAGTTTTTTTCTTTAGAACAATTAGTCTTAAAAATTGGGGCTTATACAATTATGGTTAAACAACTGTTAGAGTATTATACTGTGTTACAGAGTCTACATTTTTCTTTAAAAACTAAATTTGGTAAGATAAAAGTGTCAAGGTAATTGTGAAGTGGTCACTAGTTGTATATTAAATGTGTTCATATTTTTCAGGTATACAAGTTTTAAAGCAGGGAATTTATCAAGCTGCTATTCTCCAGATAAACTTGTCTGTAATGGTAATTTTAAACTTATAAAGAGTAAATTTTATTGGGGATTAATTTCTATCATTTAATGTTCTATTATAGGACCTGTTATCAATAGGGTATATGCAAAATTGGTTACTTTTTACACTGAGAAAAAGAATTTCAAATGTAAATGTATTTATAAAAGTTAGAGCCTGACTTGTTTAAAGGTTAATATTCTGAAACATGAAAACATTTTGCCACTTTGACATACGAAAGGAAAGTTGAAAGCTCTCTCAGCCTTTCTTTGATTCATGTTTTAGATACAATGTTAAATTGCGTTAATTATAAAGTTTGTATAGGCTCAGGAAACAGTATATGTAAACTACTTAATGATATTTAAGGAAGAAGCAAAGATCAACATCAGAATTAGAACACTTAAGATCTGTAAAGAGCCACGCCTTACCTGAGAGAAGGCTCTGCCTCCCACCTTACTGCATGTTAGAGTGACTCCAAAATAAGTCAGACTTCAGCTTATTTAAAGTTATAATCAAAAGATTGTTTTTTTGTTGTAAAATTACTATGATCTCAAATAGGGAATATAATGTGGTTCTCAGTCAAAATTCAAGATAGCTATTATACAAGCAGAATATATTTTTACTCTTGCTAATTTCATTTTGTAAAACTGTTACCTGTTAATGTTTTGCAGAAGTAGCTGCTTCAAGAACACGCAACCTAGGTAACTTGTGATAATAAGCCATCACCTAACAGATAGTGGTAACAGATACCAGAACAGATAGTGGTAACTTCCAGTACTAATGCAGACTCCAGTTAGATAAAAGGGTAAATAACTGTAAAGTTATGGACATTAAAGTTAAAGCCCAGTACTCTTACTTTATGACTGGTGAGACTGGCTTGCTGGATGATTAAGATCAAACTTAGAGATTGGAATTAAATACAGAAGGCAAGATAGACCAGTATTTGGATCTTTTGCCCTCAGTCAGCCTGAACCCAGGGAATAAGAGGACTTCTCTAAGGAGTGCTGCAACTCTGGGTCGCACAACCTCCTGATCAAGGAGATTGTTGAGACTAGAGGATGAAAAATCACTCAGTGCATCTGCTGCAAAGGAGGGTCATGGAAAAAGGGAGACATCCCTTTATGCTTCCAAAGGAAGTCACCTCATCAAGGAGACCCTACCTAACCAATAGCACTGGTGGAGCTAAGAATGCTGCTCTTAAGTTCTCTACAAGTGGCCCCTGTGGGAACTCAGCTGACTCTTTAACAAGACAGGAACCAGGTCAATTTGACCAGCTTGATCTTAGACACCCAGCAAAACAGTTAAAACCAAAATATAGCCATTCTTGGGCATTTAAAAGAAATAATAGTTAAATGTAACTTAAGATGTACACTTGGATTAGCCCACTAGAATAGAGACTGGAAGCTACAAATAAAAGATCCTTCAGCAAATGTGCCTGAAAACTCTCAAGAGAAACTGCCAGAAGTTTTTAGTCAGTTTAAGGTCTGCAGACCTTCCTAAGCTACACAGGTAGACTTAATCTATGTTTGCTCGTATGATTATCTAGCCCTAAGTAACGGAAGTATAGAGATCTCTACTAAACACAGGTTATACCAATAAAGGGATATTTTACAAAAATCAGATGACATTAAGTAGCTTAACTCTATTTTTTTGGGGACATCTATGACATTAAGAGTTAAATGTTGTGTTTACATTCCTGATCACCTGGACAATGTTAAAGTTCCCAAGTAAAGGACTTGTCCTTTCCAGCCTTTGCTAGGTCTAGTTATGGGAACAATTTCTCAGTTCTTCCACCTCCTGGTGAGAGATTGACTTCTGTCATTTTCATGATACTCAGTGGCATGTTCCAGATGCTGCAACATTTACTTTGTACTAATCTCATTTCAGTACTCATGTCTTTTTGTTCTTCTATCATAGAAGCACCCACCCCCAGATGACTTTACAACCTGCTCTTCCCCAACCAGACTTCTACCTTGGACCCCTCGATTGACCCGATTTTTAAAAAAGGAACTCCAAACTGCTTTACCCCTCGCTGCCCCCTTTCAGCTTCGAAGCAGCCAGAACGACCGACGCCCCCTTTTCCTTAAAGCAGTTAGGAGTTCCTATAGCTAAAGGGGGGAATGAAGCCAGAATTAAGGACAGGTAGTTAGTGTAGAAATAGAAAATCGGGTCAATTCGAGGAAATGAAGCCATGAAGCCATCTGCCTTTGGAAGTTGGAGACTGCCCCTGGAAGAATGGAATATCAAAGATCTCCGGAGCCCATTGATTACCAAATTTACCTGCCTTTATCAAGGACTGCAAACAAGGAGCTGCTAATTAATGCCCCCTGGCCCTTACCCGCCTGAATCACCTTGGCCCTCCCCCTGCCCTTGGCTTCTCACTTATGCAAAACCGGGCCTAGTCATGTAGGCAGGAAGGAGAGAGAGATAAGGGGGGAGAGAACTGGAGAACAAAAGAGACTTTAACCTATAAAAGATGCAGGGTGTGCTCACTTCTTGGGACTTTAGAACATCAGCCATGGCCCCCTTCTCCCTGCCGGGAGAAGTCTGTATTATTCCCTTTAAATAAACCTGCTTAATATGCTTGCCTTGGCGTGCTTCTCTAGTGCTTAATCTTCAACATTAGAAGAAGCAGAACTCGTCACCGGTAAACGGCAGTATCAGTAGTACTTTAGAGTTTGTTCTGGGAAAATGTGTAAGGGAAAACTGTCTGGAATTCAGTGACATTTCAGTAGCCCTTTGAAGCTGGGCACAGTACAGCATGTCTGTAAATCCAGCTAGTCCAAAGTCTGAGGTAGGAGGATCACAAGTTCTAGTAAGCCTGGAGAACTTAGTGAAAGCCTGTCTCAAATTTAAATAAAAAGCATTGTGGATATGGTGGAGAACCCATTGGTTCAGTCTCCAGTACAAGACAAAGTAAATAGCCCTCTGAAAACTCTTGGCTGTGATATCTGCATTTTTTTTTATTAATTCCACTAAAATTTTTGATACATATAAGAATTTCTAGCCTGTAGCAAGCATTCTGAGGACACAGTCCACAGGTTAGTCCGGCCTGAACATCCCCCAAAGTCAAGGTTCTCAGCCTCTGTTCATTTCTTTGAGAATCAGCTGTAATAATATTTCTTATGATTATATGTAATAACCCAAATAAATAATCCAGTAAGTTCCTGAAGTAATAATCTAGTTTTATGTGCCTAAAGAATATCAGGGTTATTTTTGCACTTTATTTTGAGATGTGGCATGTAAGTATTGAGTTTCAAAAATGTTTATCAAATATGTGAAGAGAAGACTTAGGTGTATAGCTGATTCTAAATATTCTAAAATCCTGGGATTGGTCAGTTTTCAAATATCACTTCTTAATTTTATTATGCTTTACTGAAATCCAACAAAATAGTTAAGATGTTTTTCCTCAGTCTCTAAGAAAGAATAATAGCCATAAAAGAAATTAGCCTAATATAGACAAGTTTTAAGGGATATACTATGCCTGATGATCTTTGATTTAATACAAAAATTTTTAAGAAGTTGTGTATTAGGGTTTTCCAAAGAAATAGAATTAACAGAATGTGTGTATGTGTGTGTGTGTGTGTGTGTGTGTGTGTGTACAGAGAGAGAATAAAATGTTTAAGGAATTAACTTAAGTGATGGTTTGGAGAGGCCAAAATCTGATGAGGGAGAGCAGAGGACAGAGAAGCACTACAGATTGAATCCAGAGGCAATCTAGAGGTAGAATTTCTTCTTATTCATGGGAAGCCAATCTTTGTTCTATTTAGACCTTCAACTGATTGATGTGGCCCACCCGCATTCTGGAGGGCAATCTGCTTTACTCAGAGTTCACCAAATGAGATGTTAGTCATAGGCATAACAAAACTCTCACAGCAACATCCAGAACAATGTTTGGCCACATATCTTGGCAGCATGGACCAGTCAAGTTGACACATAAAATTAACCACCACAGGCAGGACCTTTTATATGACAACAGCTAGGAAGGTTCAAGAACACAAGACTGAGGAAAATGACAAAATCATTTGCATATGTGACTGAACCACACTTTGAACTGCCTCTTATGACTTCAGAACTCATCTTCAAAAGCAAAAGTAAGCTTTTTCTGTGTCTTTTTTCCCCTGTCAGCTTCATCTGGACTTTAGTGGCATTTACTACTACTGGCCACAGCTCATGGACTGAACCCTCAGGAGGAGGCAGGGCAACACTGGCTCTGGGTGTGCCTGGACCCATGAGCCCATTGGAGACCATCATAGCTCTCATGCCCTGTCTCTCCTCTTTTCTCTGGTGTGCTGTGTGTACTGGCTTCCTCCATATAGAGGCAGACCCAGTCACAGTCTGTTCTCTAGTTCAGTTGAACAATCCAGAAGGATTGTTCCAGCCCCAGTAACAAAAATACTAGAGATTGCATTTCACACAGTGCACTTTGCACTTACAAATTCTATTTTAAAGGTCCATTTGGACCGCTATACCAGAATATCTTAGACTGGGCAATTTGTAAAAAACATAAATTTATTGCTGATGGTCCTGGATGCTGGGAAGTTCAAAGCAAAACGCAGGTCCTTTTTTGTAAGGATATTAATCCCAGTTCTGATGACAGAATTCTCATGGACTCTTCACATCTCAAAGGCTCCACTTCCAAACATCATCACCTGGAGAGATTAGGATTAAACATATGAATTGTGAGTGGGCACAAATATACAGATGGTAGTAGTCCCCCACACAGAAAGGGAAAAAAAGAATTTTTCTTAGTTGTAAAATGTGAAAGGAAATCATATGTGAACAGATTCATGTGCAGTAGAATCTGTTTCATTTAATAAATAATTTACATAGCACTATATATGAAAAATGCCTGTTCTAGACACCATGGGGAATAAAAGGACGTGTTAATCAAGTTAAAATATCTCAATTAAATAGTTGATTTTGCTCACAAAGTTCAAAATGAATTTCAAGTTATTAATTTAACTTTTGCCCATCTATAAACATTAAGACATTACAAAGACTTCATTTCTCTAACTCCCTAACCCTGTCAACTGCTAATTTTATTCCACCTCACTCTGTACCACATTGTATTATAATACATTTCCTTTTTATACAAAATGCTAAGTCTTTCACATTGCAAATAAGCCTCATAACTTTGCTGCCAAAAAAGGATCAATTTTTTATCTTCCTTATTCATAAAGTGATATTCTTTGTGGCTGTTTTCATTAAAGCCAAGAATCAAAGTTAAAGAATAAAAGTTAAAAGCCCTCAGTCACCAGGAAAAGAACAGCACTCTGACTAATGAAATTTGGACCTCTGATGTTTACCTGCACGTTAGACAAAAATTAGAAATTCCATAGTAACCTCAGCACCAGTACTGAGTTTCCTGAAGATTTAAAGCAACACCTCCCAATGATTTGGGCCATGGTCTTACACAGAATTTCATGATGCTCACATGAAGTGCATGCATGTTGAAATAATTATGGAAATATACAGATAGCATGTAACTTATCGGATCATTTTAGTATTATGACATCACAAATTGCAGCATTTTTTTCTTTTTAACAGTCTTTTTAATTACTTTTCAACTTAGCCAGAAAAAATTACTCTTATAACTCTCAACTTTTTGGGCACATTGGCACACGCCTGTAATCCCAGCAGCTCCAGAGGCCAAGGCAGAAGAATCAAGAGTTCAAAGCCAACCTCAGCAACAGAGGCACTGAGCAACTCAGTGAGACCCTTTCTCTAAATAAAATACAAAATAGGGCTGGGGATCTGAATCAGTGGTCAAGTGCCCCTGAGTTCAATTCCTAGTACCCCCAAAAAAGAAAACAAAATCTCTCAGCTATATTGTTTTATAAGCTCTGTTTATGTGACATGTAGATTCTTTTTTTTTTTAATTTAAAATAATTAAACCAAGATCTGAACATGGCATAGGCCAGTATTCCCAGCTGCTCCAGAAACCAATGTGGGAGGATGGCAAGTTTGAGACCACCCTCAGTAACTCAGCAAGACCCTATCTCAAGATTTAAAAAGAAAAAGTGGCTAGGATGTATCTCAGTGATAAGGCAATCCCTGGTACTGCAAAAATTTTTTTTAAAAAAATTAAGGGTAAAAAGAATAGAAAGTTCATATCTTAGAAGCTTTATTTTCCTTATCAAAATTTAATGTGATGCAACTGAAAATATAGCAGACACCAAAAATTTCAACTGTTATTATAACTGGTGGTCTTTCACTTGTCTAATTAAAAAAATAAATAAATAAACCTCAAATGTTATTTCAGAGTTCAGAAAACTGTTTAATCATGTTCAAATATGGCTAGTATCAGTTTATTTAGGCTTTTCTGTTTTTTTCAAACTGTAACCTTTGGTACTTCAGTCCCTGTGTCATTTAATTTTTAATTTTTCTTTGTAATACTTATCACAGTTTTAATCATATACACATTTGTGTGTCTGTGAAACTTGTTTCCCTGGTACAGGGTTGTAAGTGCCAATGAAGGAAGCAACATATGTATTTGTTTTGCTTCTATATCCCTTATGCTTAGCACTATATCAAGCATATAATAAATGTTCAATAAATGTTGAATGAGTGAATGAATGTCTAAACAAATGAAAGAAAAGAGCAGGACCAAGTCATTTAGCCCAGTCCTATTAGTAGCATATGCTGTGTTAAAGTGAATGGTCAGTGACAGGAAATAGGTTCTAAGGGGTTTGAGTTAGGACAAGAGAGGAGATTTAAAGGGGCCTTCCCAAAATAGTCTGGAAATGGATGATCCAGATGATTAGACTCAAGTCAAAGTGTGTTTTAAAAGGGCTAACACATAAATAATGGGAGCAATATATATAATGGGAAAAAATCAAGTCCAAAGGGTCCAGGTACAGAGCCAAGAAGTAATGTTGACAGAACATTTAGTTTCCGTCCAACTGAAAGTAGGTCAGGAACAAAACACGTTTGAACTTAGAGATACCAGCAAGTTTGCTGATAGGCCTGAGAGTGGACTCCATTGGGCATTTGAATCTACCCTCATCTAATTTTGACAAATTCTTTGCAAACCTATCTGGAAACTTTAATTCTGCAGGGCTTGAGCAGTTTTACTAGGCTCTCATCTTTCATTTCCATGTCTAAAGAAGTGCTCCAGGACACACCTAATGCTTGTTTTAAAGTAATAATACTTTGATATGTAAAAAAAAAAAAAAAAAATGCCATTTGGCTTCTTTCTTGAACTAACATTTTGGGGATAATTTTTTATCCCTCAGTCTCTAGATCTTTCTAAGCAACGGGTCTTTCTCAAAAAAGAGTCTTTAATGACTAGCTCTGACCTTTTGGAAAAATTAATTTAAAAAAATAACTGCAGCATCAAGAATTTGAGATGTGTGAAGCCTTAAGGTCACTAATTTTGCCAAGGTACCCAATAGCAAGACTAATATCATAACATAAATAGGCAGTATTAAGACAGGAAGTCAGGGCACTCTGGGGTGTCTGATCACACCATCAGAAAACAAGGCAGCAGAATCTGCAACATAGTATTCCACTCCATTCCTACATGAAAATCAAGGGTTATTTTCATCTTCTCGAGTTATTAAATTTCCATTTTATTTTATATCTACCTCTATTTTATTCTTAAATCAATACTTAATAAATGTTACTTAGCTTTGTCATTCCCCAACTCAGCACTCCCACCCTGCCCCCAAAATTTTATCAAACCTGCCATATTTTCTACAAATCATCAATTATTCCATTCCAATCAATATTCTTAACACATATGTTTAAGGACCAGTACCTCTATTGTGCTTGCATGTGATGTTTATGACAGCAGTGCCTTTTGGACTTTGATAGAAGTTTCATCAAACAATTTTTGAGTTACTTTACTGAATATGTGACACAAATTTACTTTCTAGAAAATCTGTGACTATGAATGGTATTTTGTCTTGATTCATTTTTCATTTTAATATAGCCTATGGTTTACAAAATATTAGAAGTCACAGTTCTACCCACACACCCACACCAACAACCTCCAACAGAAGGTGAGCTGCACCAACAGGTGAGTCAACCTAGAAAATGACCTTCAAATGATTATTTGTCACTATTAACGTTCCCTATCTGGTTGTCAGATCAGATCTATACAACCAGATAGTGAATGTTAATAGTGGATATTTTGAAAGATAATTTGTGTGGTCACCTATTTCATATAGATTTGCAGGTAAAAGGTGATGGAAGTTGCTAATGAGAGGACAAAATGTTGGGGACATTAAGTCACACATATGAAGTGATCACCAGGAAAAAGTTCTAATTCTTATTTCTATGGTACTGATTTCTTGAAACCTTTGGAAGTTTTTCCTTATCAACACTGTTATACTATTATAGTATATATTGCTTCTTTTTGAAAAATCGTTGATCAATAGTTTTTTCTTCAATAAATATTTCAAAGCAAACATCAATTTCTAATTTCCAATAATAATTAGATTTATTTATTGGTTTAGTCATAGCTCCCCACACACACACTTCTGACTCTTTTCTCCTAATATTTTACTGAAGAATGATGGTTCATTAATGATGTGACATAGGCTGCGCCAACGGCTGCGGATGGCCGCTCGCCGCTGGCCGGGGCGGGCGGTGGCCGGGCAGTGTCGCCGCCGCGCCAGGCAACGGGGCCAGAGCTCGCGGCCCGCGTCCGCTGCGGTGGAGTCCGCGCGCCCCCGCCGCCCGCGGGCGCGCCCCGGCGACCGGCCGCCCGCCCGCCCAGCGCTGAGGCTCGGCCGCCCCTCCCGAGGCCTCACGTGAGGCCGCCGCGCTTCCGGTGCGGCCGGCGGGGCGCCCGGCGTGAGCGGAGGGGCCGCGCTCGGCGCCCGCTCACGCCTGCTCGCAGGCATTTTTCCTGCAGCGATGCGCTCCCCTTCCCGTGCAGCCTTCGTTTCGCTGTTCCTAGGGTCTTCTTGTTTCTTTGCATTTTTCGCCCCCGCGGACTCCTTCCGTAGTGACTCCTCCAGGGTGGTGTCCAGTTCTGCTGCCTCCCCGAGCCCGCCGTCCTATCTAATCCGGATCAGTTACTCTTCAGGCGAGCACAGGTTCCATCCCGGTAGTGTTTCTTATTGTGCACCTGACTTGCTTTAACCGTGCCTGTCTGCATCACTTCAGTGAGAACCTCTGCCAGGAATTCTTACTCCCTTTGGAGAGAGAGCCTCTTCCCTCCGGGCGTCCTTAGGATCTTCTCTTAGGCTTTGTGACATTTTATAGTGCGCCCAAGTATGTAGAGTCCCACTCTTTAACCCTGCGGCCTGTCCTTCAGCTCTGGGTCCTTCAACTCTGGGCACTTCTCTGGAGTCCTTGGAAGAGCTTTCCCCACTTCCATTTTGCTCTTCCTTCTTTGAGGAAGACAACATTGTATTCACCCCTTCAACCTTGTCTTTACCTTTCATGTGCCATTTTAATTCTCATTTCCCGGAGAGGACTTCGATTTGTTCTATAATTCTGTTTTAACGCCCCCCACCACCACCACCACCACTACTGGGGTTGAACCCAGGGGCGCTTTACATTCCCAGTCCTTTTAGGTTTTGTTTTGTTTTGTTTTTTAATTTGTTTTAATTGGTTGTACATGACAGTAGAATGCATTCTGACACATTGTACACAAATGGAGCATAACTTTTCATTCCTCTCTCAGCCTTTTAGTTTTTTTGTCTTGAGACTGGGTCGTAAGTTGCTTAGGGCCCTGCAAAGTTGTCCAGGCTGGCCTTGCATTTGTGATTCTTCTGCCTCATTCTCCCGAGTAACTAGGATTACAGTGGTGTCCTATGGTGCCTAGTTTTGTTTTAAATTTTTATTTCTACAAACACTTTTTAAGAGTATATGTGCCCTACCCTTACAGTAGTCTACTGTTTTACGTGTTAATTCCTTGAGGAAACTATTCAGATCTCTTTGTGTTTGGATTTCTTGTTAGTGGCAGTTTTTTTGTGTGTGTGGGGGGGGTAAATGTTGTCTTCTTGCCTTGCATGGCAGGTCCTGGTTCAGTATTTGTATTATTATTGTCTAAGGCAAAAGGAAGCTGGCACAGAACCCTTGGTCTGTGTGGGGCTGGTTTTGAAAATGGGTGGGTTTTCCCTGGGAGCTTGTTACAGTAGGATGTCAGATCACACATTTCTCTCTGGTTTGTGCATCTTTCCTCTAGAAGCCCTCTTTACCTGGAGTCTGCTCCACTTTCTTCGTGGGGGCCTTAGGAGAGGGTGATGTTAGAAGCAGGCCTGGCCCCCTCTGCCGAGGTCTTCAACCTGCCTATGGGCTTCTGTGGGGTCAAGAGCCCCACTCCCTGTGTTGCCTGGATTGGATCCTCTGTTTGTTGGAAATTAGTGAAGCCTTTTGCTTGCCTGTGCATTCTCTTTCTTGTGGGTTTATTATGTCTATTAAAAATGTTTTTAATGGAACAATTGGCCAGTCATCTTGAGCAAGAATTCAAAACCTGTTCTCTTCATGCCACTCCCTTGCCTCCTTGAGGTCTTGGAAGAGGACTGGTGTCAGGTCCATAGTCCCTGTGGTCTCCTCAAGTTGAGAGAATGGTCCTGTCTTAGCTGGGGAAGACTAGTCAGACATGTGCAGCGAACATCACAATTTCAGACCTCATTTGGCTTTTCCCAGGACCAGGTGCATTGAGCTACACTGGGCAAGTGGCTCAGTTTGAGGCAGATCTGCAGTCAGTGATGGCTACACTTGGAGTATAGCCTGATGCAGTCCAGTAGTCTCATGCTTGCAGGTTGTGCAGGACATTAGCTCTGTCTGCCAGTCTTACTAGCAGAGTGGTCCATGGCACTCCCACAGCATTGATCAGCATCACTTTGTTTGAGTTTGAGATATGCAGACTTTCAGGCTCACCAGACTTAAATGGAATCAGAATCTACAACTTGGGATTGAATCCAGAGGTGCTTAATCATTGAACCACATCCCCAGTCCTTTTATATAGATATATTTAGAGATAGGGTGTTGCTGATTTGCTTAGGGCCTTGCTAAGTTGCTGAGACTGGCTTTGAACTTGTGTTCCTCCTGAGCTCAGCCTCCAGAGCTGCTGGGATAACAAATGAGCACCACTGCCCCCGGCACTAATGTCCTTTTTTGTTTCAGTATCTAGTGCAGGACTACTTCTGCATTTAATTGTCATGCCTCCTCCAAGCTGTGGTATTACCTAATCCCAAAGTATCTCTGCCATGATATTTATAAATCACAATGGGAAAAATAAAATAGTAACTACACAGTGGTACTTCCTGAAGCACACGACCAACATTAATGTTAACTGGTAATGAGACACTGATGTCAACCCTCCATGAGACAGAGCAAGGAGACATCACTCTGGTGGTGGTGCCAGAAGTGCAGTCCTGTCACAAGGAAATGCTGGACTCAAGTTGAGGGATGTTCACAGAATCCTGACCAGTGTTCCTCACAAGTGGCCAGGTACTGAAGGTCAGAGAATCTCAGAATTTATGGCAACAAGAGGACCAGGTGATGTGTATGCACATTAACGCTAAAGAAAGATCTCCAGACCAGGAAATAGGTGAATAGGTGCTTAGAGACATTATAGATGAGTTTGCAATAATTATTTTATTGATAGCATTCCATATGACTTGTCTTTTTTCCTTATAATTGTCATCTATACTATGTAAATCCCCAAAACTTTAGTTGCTTGAGTAAATAAATTACGCGATGAAAAGAAAAATAATGTGACATAGAATTTTCTACTGTATTTAAAATCACCATAAAGGAAAATTAATTCAGAAAAATTTTTATGGTTTTCCCTATGTGTTTATATGTCATAAGTTGATAAAATTATTCTCAAAACACATATTACTGATATTTTCTTGGGATAGTGTTAGGAGATAGGATTTATTTTGAAAATGTAGTAAAAATTTTAAAAAATATGTTTATTTTCTTAATTAAATATTTCTGGTGAAATGTAATTCTGGATTTGGTTATTCACCATGAATGAATGTTTTAAAACTCTGGAACATTTTTGAAATAAAGTTACATTTTGTTAAAGTAAGCAGAATGTTCAAAGTGTGCTGTTCTTAAGTTATATTGGTTATAATACATTCAAATATAGTTTCATTTTTTGTTAACTATTCAGAGCGCTCTGCTTTTGTCAACTTTGAAATTTTCCTGCCAGAATATAACACCTGTTTGAAATTGCCTGTCAGAATTTAGAGTTGAAAACTGTGGTGTTGCCACTTACATAACTAATTCTCTAACCTTCTTTTCAGATAAAATATTGGCAAATACAGTTAGACATTGGTTAAAAATATCAAAAGTTGCTGATAGGTAAGTATGTCAAGATGTCTACGTAAATTTAAAAGTTGCACAAGACAGTTAAGTTTGTAGTAAGAAACAATTGTTGGAAGGAGAGTTAAGATAAAAAAAATTGGTTTTTGTACTTTCTTTATACATATAGAAAACTTTCAAAGCATTCTTTTGTTACAGTTTAAAGGGCAACATGATCATTATTGCCGTAACTCCCAAGAGGTCCTATCTTTGTGCAATCACTACTCAGATACATAAGATAAAGCCAAGGAATTAAATATTTTCACTCCTACTCAAAGAACTGAATGCTAATTTACCGGCTATTTTTTGGCAACTCTGAGACTCTATAAATTCATCTGAACATTCACAATTTACTCTTGTTATTTCATGGTTTCAGAATCTGAATTAATCTCAGAGTTTAGATTTTTCTTTTTTAAAATCTGCTCTTAATGAAACACATATTCTTCACTTTGGGGCATTACCAAGACCTCTCTCTCCAACATTTTTTCTTTCTTCTCCCTTCAGTTTTTAAATTCAGATTTTTTTTTTTTTTTTTTTTTTTTTTAGTGGTAGTTTATTGGGATTGAACCAGGGGTGCTTAATCACTGAGCCACATCCAGCCCTTTTATTATTTCTACTTTGAGATAGGGTTTCACTAAGCTGAAAGGGTCGTGCTAAGTTGCTGAGGCTACCTCAAACTTGTGATCCTCTTGCTCAACCTCCCAAGTCGCTGGGATTACAGGCTTGTGCCATTATAACCAACCAAATGTAGATGTTTTCTAAAAAAAATATTTTTGTCAGTGATTCTTCTTTTACCTCATTTCTGTCATTACATTTGACAAGCACTTCCTTTTAATCCCTTCTCCTGGTTAACAAAGGATTGGAATGGACCCTTACAGCTGCCCTTCAACATGCAAACCTTTTCAATGTTGCTTCATTTTAATGGAAGAGTAGTGACTTAATGGCTCAGGTGTGGAATAGATAGAATCTTTAACTATATTTGTCCACCAAAAAGCCCACTGAGTGATTGCATGCATGTTATTGAAACATGAAAATTGCCATTGGGCTTTGCTCTGTAAGTGGGCAAGGATTCCTTGGCCCAATATTTTTATATCGCTTCTCTTACTGTGGAATGAGTATAACTTCAGGCAGAAAAACTAAGTAAATGTTTTTTCTCCCTAGTCTACTAAGTTATATGGAAAACAGTATGTAGAATATGACCCATTTCTTGTGCCACCTGACCCTTCTAATCCATGGCTGTCTGATGATACTACTTTCTGGGAACTTGAAGCAAGGTAATGACATTTTCTTTTCCTCCCAAATATGTCACTTATTCCAGGGACTGTGTGAAATAGGAATAACCCTGTCATTTATTAATTGTAATGATGATTTCCTCTTTACATTTGATTTGTGATTTAACATTATTGTTTGCGGTTTTTGAATCTTAGACATTTGCCTCTGCATTAAGATTTGCATTGTTGATGGAATGCTATTCAGCCTTACAAAAGAATGAAATCTTGTCATTCATGACAACATGGTTGGAAGTAGAGATCATTATGTTAAGCAAAATAAACCAGGCACAAAAGTATCATATGATCTCACTCATATGTGAAATGTAAAAAAGATGATCTTATGGAAGTTGAGAAGTTGAGAATGGTGGTTATAAGAGGCTGGGGAGAAAAGGAGTGGGGAAAAGTCCACCAATGGGTACTAAGTTATAGTTAGAAGTAAGTTTTGGTATGGTATTGTACTACAGTGTGACTATAGATAACAATTATGTACTACCTCTTAGAAGCTAGAAGAAAGAATTCTGAATGTATTCACCATAAAGACATGGTAAACATTTGAGGAGATAGATGTTTACCCTGATTTACACATTACATGATATATACATATCTTGAAATATTATGTCACTTTATAAATATAAACAATTGTTCATGTTTTATGTGTCAGTTTAAAAGTAAATTTAATTTTAAAAAATATTTGTACTGCTAGAAAAATTGCTTTAAAATTTGAAGTGCAAGTTTCTAGATGGATTAGTCAGATTTCAGATCTTCAGTTCTTGAAATATAGCTTATTGATATTAGCTTCTTTGAAAATCTACACAGCCCAAAAGGCCCATGTATTCAAGCAAAATGAGTGCTAAATCTGTACTTCTTAAGTTTAATACAATTATACCCTTATAAATTCAGTTTTAAAACAAAATTAACTTACAAACACATTAAAATACAAACTAATATTATGGCATTTGCAGATAAATGGATGGAATTGGAGAATATCATGCTAAGTGAAATAAACCAAACCCAAAAAACTAAAGGTCAAATGTTTTCCCTGATAAGTAGATGATGATACATAATGGGGGTGGGAGATGGGGGGGTGAGAGAAGAATGGAGGAACTTTAGATTACATAGAGTGAAATGAGAGGGAGGAGGGGGCAGGGGTATGAAAGATGGTGGGATGAGACAGACATCATTACCCTATGTACATGTATGATTACATGAATGGTGTGAATCTAAATTGTGCACAACCATAGAAACGAAAAGTTGTACCCCATTTGTGTACAATGAATCAAAATGCAGTCTGTAAACATAAAAAATAAAAATAAAAAAAGAAATCTAAAGCACATGACTCCAGTTACATAGGGGAAGCATACTATCTATCTGGATAGTTATGCAAAGATCATTGCATGTCTCTTTATACAGAGAGGATTAGGACTCTAACACTTCTCTAAATTGCATTATGGACCTTCTTTTACTTCTACAGCCAGCCATGGATCTTGAACACTTGACAAGTGTTTAAGACCTTAACACTTGACAAGTCCAGACTCCTCAGCCACAAGTTATAGATTTTGCAGATGAGGAAGATGGAAATCCCAATAGTCATGACTCGCCAGGATTAGGTCGCATGTTTAATTGCAGCAGAGTTATACATTAGTATGGCCTTTTGAACACTGATGCATCTCACCCCCACCACCAGCACTTCATTTTTTAGTGGTTAAGAAATGGGGTTTTAGGGCAAGAATGTCTGAATATTACTTATTACTTGTCTGACATCTCTCTGTGCCTCCATTTCCTCATCTATAATATGAGAAGAATAATAGTACTTATAAAGTTACTGGGAAAAAACTGAGAGATCATTTATTTAGATCACTTAGCACCTAAAACTGAGAGATTATTTATTTGGACCATTTAGCACCTAATGCACCTAATAAATATTAGACATTATTGTTACTCTAACTTATATCACACAGTGATTTATTAAGAGCCATCTATCAGATATTTATTTTTCTCCTGAATGATTAGTTAAAGAGGGGAACTTTAAAGCATACATGATTTTGAGGACAAATCTAATAACAGAAAATAGAAATTGTACTGAAAGAACTATATTTGGCTTTATCTCCTATAGCAACAAACTGAGCCAACAGAGGGTAAAACTATGGGGGTTTGGCATGGATGAGGCATTGAAAGACTCAGTTAGAAGAGAACAGTTCCTTAAATTTCTTGAGTCAGAATTCAGCTTAGAAATCTTAAGGTAAGACACCTGCTTGATTCTTACAACACAAGCCAGAGCAACACTCTCTCTGATGTAAAGTTATTTTGGATTTATGAAACCAATTATGCTTCTGTCAACATCGTAATTTTATGAATCTGTTGAACTTCTGCCACCTAATGGGAAGAGAAAAAGACAGAAGCAGTCCAATATTATCAATTCCTCCCAATAACTGACTTTTACACTGTCTTTGGATTTTTAACTATATACATTTAGTACTTGTGAAATGAACTCTAGAAAGAAGTATAGTATTTAGAACCATGTTTGGCAAAGTGGAGAATGGCAGTGGTATTTGTGCTGTTAAAATGTATGACCTATTTATCATACATAATTTACTTGTGATTATAACTTCTCAAGTAAGATGGAGAAGGGAGTCAACAATATATCAAATATTTTGAGATAAAGCTCTAAGGGCAGCTCCTTTTAATACAGCTTCAGGGCAGGTAAGAGCCCTGAAGAGCTGTTAATGAGGCAACGCATTTTTTTCTGCTCATCTGTAGTAACATCATTCTTATGTATTTTTAAATTTTCTAATTTAAAGAGCACCTGGAAACACCATTATTTAAAAGGAAACATTAGAATGGATTTTAATAGTTCTATTTAAGATCATTGAAGTTAGTGATAACTTTTCACTACAAGAAACTTGCATGAGTTCTTTTATTCATTATTCTTTTGAAACCTGATACCTTATTTTTACTTTTCCATGACTTAGAGTCCTGTGAAATTCGAACAGTATCTGGAGGAGTTGAATTTTCTACGTGTGCTCTCCTGCACTGTTGGGTAGCACTTGCCTATTTTCTTTCAAGTTTATGAGAAACCTTCTGGAAGGGCTTTTTTAAGACCTGCAGTTTAGCTACTGTAATTTTATTAGGCCTACTAATAATACTTGGTATATCTAAATCATATTACCAGTGAGTGAAGCAAGAATGCATAAAAAATAAACATAAAAGGATTTGTTTTGGAATAATAGAGAATGGGATAGTGTACTCTGCTCTAAAATTTTGAAAAGATAATGACATTATATAATTATTTGTGATGAGAAAATAAGTAATGAGTCTTACCTAGTCACAACACAAAATGATGGATGTTTAGATAGAAGTACAAAAGAAGGCCTAACCTGGAATTAGACATTGACAAAGGCATTCTGGGAGAAATGGCTTCCAGGCTGGGAGCTGGTGATGAGAAGATAACCAAACAAGACAGGAGGAGGGAAAAAAATTATGGGGCAAAGAGAGTAGCATGTGAATATTCTACTTCACACATGAATCAAATCACTTCCCATTCCTTATTCAGTCAGCCTTAACCATTTCAATTCTATACCTACTGATTTTTCATGCTAAGTAATTATATATAAAAATGTATTTAATATTTTATACATGTATATGCACATATATACTCTCTGAGTATCTACTACATACCTATCATGTTTTCTTTCTAAATATAGATAAATGAATTATAGAAAGGTATAACTAAATTATAGAAACTGAATTATATATAAGTAAATTATAGAAACTGAATTATAGAAAGATATAACTAAATGAATTATAGAAAGATAAGAATTTTGAACACCTGACATATACAAGAATGTTTTATATCCACTACTCCTCTGAATAATGTTATACTACATTTGCCTTTCATTATTTATGATCATCACACTTCTAATAATTCCAACAATGTAAGTAGTATTGCCTCACTTTAGAGAGAAACAAAATAATATCTGAGTTCAGTTTACACCTTGTGCAAACTCAGATTCCATGTACGTGGCATTCTTGGTTTTTTTTATAGACTATTTCCAAGCTACTGTCCACTTATCCCCAAATCTGAGCCCCAACCTGCTTCCACCTACTATCTGAATCACATGCTGAGGGAGACAAAACAGTTCACTTAGCCAAGAGGACTGTGAATTATATGTAAGTAAATTTTAGTACATTCTAAGTGGCAGCAGCCTTCTGAGGACCTACTCTTCATGGGAACATGCTAGTCACGTGAGCTTCTACTTTAAATATTAGAACAGGAAAAAAGTGAAGAGAACCTACTTATCCATCACCACTTATTACTCAAATACACCCTCTACTCCCTAAGGATGTGTGTTTTGCTCATTCCCTTTTCAGGGAAAGCATAAAGAGAATACTAAATAAATAAACAGCATAAATTTTATCATTGAGGGCCTAAAAATATACCCAGCATTTGTCAGTGACTTTTACATAAATTTATATCATTTAATCCAATGAAATTTCACCAAGATGGGCATTATCATTCTATTTTATTGATAAAGAAAGCAAGACTTTTCTTGAAGACATTAAAAAGTTTCCTTAGATTCCAGCTACTGTTAAATTAAAAAGAGTGGGATTTTAAATGAGCCTTTTTCATTCTACTAAGCTATTAAAACAATTACAGCAATGATGAGGATAAGGAAGGCAATGATGCTCTTAGGGAGGCAGTGGGAAGGAGTGGTTATGAGCTACAGATTTTCCAGAAACGAAACCCCAGTTATGCCACTAATGGAGGACAAACTTAAATAATCTTAATCTTCATATGCTCAGTTTGTCTTCTAACATGAGGGAAAATAATATCACCTAGTTTATGGAGTTGTGGAGACTGATTGTAGAGATAGATTAGGTATGTGATAGACACCTAGTGCCTGTATCCCCTTATCAGTGAGTGTGCTATTATTAATGTCTCTACACTTTGACAGTTTTTCCTTATTTCCAGGCTCATTTCATCTCGCAAATCACTACATCTCAAATAGCTTTCTTAGACCGCCCACTTTACATCCACATGCTAGCCTTAGCACTGGGGCTTATTTCTGGCTCAGCATTCCAAGACTGTCTAGCATGTACTCTTCCAAAGAGATTCTCATGTGCTTCCTGGGATTCTGGTCTTTTTCATGACTAGTTCTTTGAGAACTGACACTTTATTTTGTTTGATGTCTTCAAAGCATGCTGAAATCAACTTAAATGAGCATCAATTACCACACTCATGCAGCCTCAGATTGTACATCATATTCCTATTAGACTTCACAGTGTGTAAATCTGTGTTTTAGAAAGACAGTCTTGATCCTTCCTTTCTGAAAGTAATAATGGTTGTTTCATATTTAAGGCTTTGTCCACATTAGATTATCTACTATTATGTATCTCTGTAACAAAACAGTATCTGGAAATAAAAACTGGAAAATCAGTAGTCTGACTAGTATTTGATACTCTAATTGTAGTTAAAGTGACTTTTTACTGATTTCTGGTCTTTCATTAATACCCATATTAAAATTTAGTGGAGGGCAGAGCCAGAGAAACTGGGGGTGGGGGACAATGGGTCAGTTCCTGGTGCGACTCGGTGGAGTTCTTTAAAGGGGAAGTGAGCTGGACTACAGGGCGGACGCAGGGTGCGGTGGCTGGCTGCGGAGGTCCCCCGCGTTTTAAAATAATGCTGGCGGCGGAAGCGCGACCATGCAATGGCGAGCGCTTGTCCTAGAGCTGGTGCTCCTCCGGCTCGGCCTCCATGGAGTGTTGTGGCTTGTCTTCGGGCTGGGGCCCAGCATGGGCTTCTACCAGCGCTTTCCGCTCAGCTTCGGCTTCCAGCGCTTGAGGGGCCCCGAGGGCCTCTTGTCACCCGCCTCGGGGTCGGCGGGTCGGTCCGGGGTCCCCGGGAGTCCGTCGGGGCGTCGTGGCTGCAGCCGCCTGCGGTCGGGTGGCGGCAGGCCGGCCCTGGGCTCGCGGCGGCCCGCGCGGGGCGTGTGCGACCCGGGTCACTGGGGCTACGTGCTGGGCGGCCCGGGCTGCGCCCGGAGGAGTGCGAGAAGGGCTACAGCGGCGCCTTCCCGCCGCAGCTGCCCGCCCAGATGCGCGACCTGGCGTGGGGCATGTTCGTTTTGGGCTAAGACAACTACATGGCCGCACGCCTTTCCTCAGGAGGAGCTCAACCCCATCCACTGCCGCGGCCAGGCCGACTGCGGGGACCCTTCAAATCTGAACATCAATGATGTCCTGGGGAACTATTCTTTGACTCTTGTTGATGCGTTGGATACACTTGCAATAATAGGAAATTCATCCGAGTTCCAGAAAACAGTCAAGTTAGTGATCAACACAGTTTCTTTTGACAAAGATTCCACCTTTGAGGCCACGATAAGGGTTCTGGGAAGCCTCCTTTCTGCCCACAGAATAATAACTGACTCCAAGCAGCCCTTTGGTGACATGGCAATTAGGGATTATGATAATGAATTGTTACACATGGCCCATGACTTGGCTGTGCGGCTCCTTCCTGCCTTTGAAAACGCCAAGACAGGGATCCCCTATCCTCGGGTGAATCTGAAGACAAGCTTTCCTCCTGACAGCAATAACGAGACGTGTACGGCAGGAGCTGACTCCCTCCTGGTGGAGTTTGGGATTCTGAACCGACTGCTAGGGGATTCCACGTTAGAGTGGGTGGCCAGCAGTGAAAGCCCTATGGAACCTCAGGAGCAATGACGCGGGGTTATTAGGTGTGGTGCACCTTCTTCTGCCATTGGGTCTACGTGACATATGGTCCCCTCTCCTTTCACCTTCTCTGGCTAGGACTTTCCTTCACTGTCGCTTCCTTGTACTAGTGAATCTGAAAACTGACAACTCAGAAAGAGTGGCCCTCAGTGTTTCTACATTCAGATTCTTTATGTGACCTTTGGCTTAGAGTGAGGCTGTAGGGTTTGATGGAAAAGAACAATACTTATGCTATTTGAGAACTCACTTCTGTTTTGAATCCCTTAGCATATTCATTTGAAAATTGTTAATGGAAATGCTATAAAAAGTACAACTGCGAGGCAGATTTTATTACTTTAATATAAGATTCTAAATATAGGAATTCTAGAGTTACTATGCAATAACTTTGTCCTAAAAAATCTAGGAGTGTGATGGTAGATTGAAAGCCCAGATTAGACCTATATTAGGTGGGCTTTTCCCCTTGAGAATGTTAACATAGTATTTAAAAATTACTATGGAATATTTCAAACATCAATAGAAAGAAAATATAATGAATAATAATGCCTAAATATTTATCATTCATCTTTAATAATTATCTGTATGTTGCTAACTCAAGATGGATTTTTACCTCATATACTTGTTTGGGACACGTTTTCTTTTGGTGTTGGAAAGTAATTGATTGAGTGCTCTAGAATCATAGTGGATTATTGTTCTGATTTTTAAAAATGATTGTGGGGATACGGATGTGGCTCAGTGGTGAAGGGCCTGCCTAGCATGCATGAGGCCCTGGGTTCAATCTCTAGTACCACATGCACACACACAAAAGTGATTGTGTATTTTTTTTTCTCACGTTCTAAAATTTACATATAAATTTCTTGTATTTAACAGCATAAATAGAAAGAAAGTCACTTAAACTGTCAATCCATCACCAAATGGTTTATATGTATCATCATAAATTTTAAATCTTATAGTCTGGGATATGCAACTGTTATATATTTTTAATTATAACATTAAAAAACAAAAGATTTTTATTCTTCCTTAAATTCAGCAATTCATTCCAGTGTTTCTGAGTTATCTTATTTTCATAGTCACCATGTTTACAAGCTACATAATTGTCTATTAACTCTTTTTCTTGTGTTAGACACTTTTATTTCTTTCTTTCTTTTTTTCTTTCTTTTCCACTTTACAGATAATTTTCTGGTGGACAGTAAAGATCCACACTCCCGGCCCCTAAACTTCTTTTAAAAAGAACATTTGCTCTTAAAAAAGAATGAAATTATGGCATTTGCCAGTAAATGGATGGAGCTAGAGAATATCATGCTAAGTGAAAGAAGTCAATCCCAAAAAACCAAAGGCTGAATGTTTTCTCTTATATGTGGATGCTAATTCACAATAAGGGCAGGGGTCGGGGGAAGAATAGAGTTACTTCAGATTAGGTAGAGAGGAGTAAAGGGAGGGGAGGAGGCATGGGGTAGAAAGAATATAGAATGAATCAGACATTGTTACTCTAGGTACATATATGACTACATGACCGGCATAATTCTATATCATTTACAACCAGAAAAATAAAAAATTATACTCCCTTTATGTATGATGTATCATAGTGCATTCTACTGTCATGTATAACTAATTAAAATAAATTAAAAAACAAATTAAAAATTAAATTAAAAAACATTAGCTCTGAAAAGCATCTTGTTTTTAATATTACTAACATAAAGTATAGATGGTAAAGAATGAGATACACAATTCTTCCTTGCTTCTACTTTTGGTAGAAAATAGCTTTCTTCTTGGCTCTAGTTTAAAGAAATGAATCAGTATGTAGTAAAATAACACAGATTTTAATAACTACCCAGACATCCCTATTTCCCATGTCTCAGCCATGGTCTCCTGTATAGAAATAATTACATTTTACAATGGCACATGACAGAGAGCAGAAAGAAAATTCTGGTCCCATTGATCACTTCCTTGTGATTTATTTTTCTTTTGATTCAAGATAAAATGTGGGCATTTTCTAAAGCCTATGATGTGTAAAATGTTCCTGAAGTCTTACACAGAACCTTTCTTTGTTGTCTGTGTCATTAATAGGGTCCCCAATAAAACAAAAAGGGATATTTATCTATGGGGAACATTACTACCAGATCTTAGAGTCTACCTTTTATTTTTCCAATTAAGCTCAGATATTTAACTTGTGTGTGTGTGTGTGTGTGTGTCTGTGTTTTTGTTTGTTTTCCTGCTGCAAGATATAATACCAGAAATTCCTGCCATTATTTGAGAAGAAATGTGATGTAATGGTTAGCAATAAAGATTCTGGAGCTAAAATACCTGGGTTCTGATCTGAGCTCTGTTGGGAAACATCTTAGAAATATTACACTTCACACCTCAATTTCTTCATATCTTATATGGACATAATATTGGTTATCAACCTCTTTGGGCACTGTTGAGGATTTAATTAACTAACGTAGACCAGTGCTTGATTAGAAGATCCCCTGGCCTATACTCAAATACATATGAGCATTTACTGTGTATACCCCAAACTCTGCTAAGCATTTATCATTCCTTCAATCCTCACAGCAATACTATTTTATAAATTAGAAAATTAAGAATTGGAGAAATTAACAAATTTATCTAAATTGAAGCTGTTTATACGTGGCTGATCTTAAGAAAGGCAGGATCTGAATTCCAAAATGCCTAACTTCAAAACCAGGAATTATTCTACTTTTATATAAATTCCAATACACTTCCAAATTTACCATGTTCTAAAAGTTCAACCTTGGGTAGATCATGAGATTTAATTAGGAATGTCATTTAGTGGTTTTTTAATAACTTCAAATTATTACTGGTGTGTTTAAGACCAAAAGTCACTTCTTAAAATATGCATTTTTTTCCAAAGATTGGGACATCCAGGTGACTCTCAAACAGTTTATACATTTGACTGATATTTCACTAGACTTGGAAGATTAAGGAGCATTTAATCTTTCTTGAACTACAACAGACCAGAGCAGAATCATCCATGAATGGATCAAGTGTGAATCGGATAAATAGATATTTTCTTTGTTTGACTTCTTTTTCTACCAACATTCATCACTACAATAGAATGAGGGCTGTGAGTATAGCTTGGTGGTAGAGCACTTGCCTAGCATGCACAAGGCCCTGCGTTTGCTCCCTAGAACCACATAAAGAAAACCAAAATCAAATATGAATGAATGATTTGATATTTACCTAATCTTTCTATGCATGAGTGAAATGAAAGAAAATGAATTTGGAGATTTAACAATTAAATATCACAAATTTTTTTTTGGACTTGAGCTCTGATTCAAAGTAGGTGTAGATGACAATTTTCCATATAATTTGTACCAAAGAGATGATTCATCTGAACTGTCTGAACCCTCTCAGAAAATGTGGAGGCCAAAATTATCTAGGATGATTACTCAGGTTTGACTTTACAACATCTGCTTGTGGCCTGCAGTAATTTTAAAAGATAGCAGATATATTTATATTCTCAAATGTGCTATATAAATCAACTACTTGATTAGAAATTATTTCATTACCTCCCATTAACCAAATTCCATCTTTAAAAAAAGATGACTGGATGTGATTTTCCTCCACAGTAGCTCCAAGACCAATTTAAACATTGATCCATGAATCAGATAATGAATCAGAAGATCTAAATGTCCTGTAAACATAAGCTTTACTTTGCCATCACTATTTTTAGCTGCTGCTAGATTTGTTCTTTTACCACGTTTGATGTTCTTATAATATTTCACTTTTCCTAAAAAAAAATAAAGAAGTGTCTCAACCATTTTTTTAGGAGCATATTTACAAACTGATGAAAAGTGATTCATACCCACGTTTTATAAGATCCAGTGCCTATCAGGAACTTGTACAGGTGAAGAAAAAGGTATTGGTTCTTTCTTGAACTAATTCTCAGTTATAATTATTTGGACTAATTACCTCTGCTTGGCCCAGGGTATCAAACAAATGGTAAGTAATCATACTCCAAGACCCTCCCCCAATCCTTTTATTTTCTAAGGGCCATTTAAGTTGTTTTTGTTTGTTGGTTGCTTATTGTATTATTTTTTTGTTTGTTTCTGCAGATGTTCTTGCCTTACAAAATTTATGAGAATCTGTTTTCAGGTTTCATGTTAACCTTCTATATGCCTAGTTTAAGGAAATAAAATATTACAATAAATAAAAGGAACAAGGTCAAAAATTTGAAAAGGGCTTCATTAAGAAAGCTAAAATTATGTTCATAACTAAAAATAAACCTGTCTCTTTTCAATGATAGTTGCCAAAATGTACTTAAGTTTTCATTTTCATTAGGAATTTATCCCAAATTACAAAGTTTCTCTGTGATGAATTTTACACACCTAAGATCATAGCCAAGCACATATTCGAGGGACCTCATTATTCAATTAATGTTTCTAATCAAAATCTTACTGTCCATAATTCCTTAGGTGATCAATATAGAAATGTATAAAACAGAAACAGAAACATTATTTATTGCTTTTTAATGTAGAAATAATCCATAGTTTATTGAACTTCTGAGATTAAATTACAGCTTTATTCAATTCATGCATTTAACCTAATGAGATTTTTTTAAGTGTATTGTTTTGCATCTAGAAAGATATTCTGTTTTTGTACTATCCAAATACAGCAGACACTAACCACATGAGGTTGTTTAAATTTAAATTTTAATTAATTAAAATTGCACAGTATTCTAGCCAAATATCAATTGTTCAGTAACCAAAGCTAAAGGTTTTAGCACAGGCAGTGTTTAATGAAATTTACATCCTTACAAAAAGGTCTATTCTACAGCAATGGTTTAAAGAATTAATAATGTCATCTAAAAAAATTTAGCCCTGACAGAAAATTATGAGAAAATTTCAAATATATAATATGAGATTTTCCAAATACTTAGGCTTTGCAAATGTCTGCATAAAAGTGTCACCTATATGCTTAATTTGATTTTACTTGGGATCATACCATTTTGTTTGCATAAGAGTTTTTGGTGTTAAAAATAAAAACACTAATGAAAACAACACCCAGGTCGTGTGGCCAGAGGCCTACTTTGGCAACTCTCCTACCTTTGTGGGCCTGTGATTTAGAACATGGACTTAACGTTTCATCATTTTGTCATTCATTTTCTGCTCTGTTTTTCTTGCTGCTTCTTTCTTCTTTCTTTCCTTTTTTTTTTTTTTTTAATGTTCCCTTACTTCCCTTAACCCTACACCAATCCACATATATAAGTCTGGAAACTCATGGATCACAGAACATCTTTTGAGAAATTTGCACAAAATGTGGTAAGTTTTATTTTTTTCAGGAGTTACAAGTCATTAAGTCCAATGAAATTTTCTTGGTTTCCCCATTTCTAGACCCATTACTGACCTTGCATTCTTAGGTGTAAAAGCAAAAGTATTGCCTTTATTCAAATTCAGAACTTCATGCTTACTGTTTATCTTTCTCTCTGGGTCCTTTGTAGAATAGATAAAGATGTCACATGAACTATGACCTTGTGTTAAACTAAGATTTGGAAAAAAAGTGTGTATTATGATATATAAAATGAAGGAATTAAGAAAATTTCTTTATATTTTGTTCCGTGTATCCTTTCCCTTTTTAAAGATATTGCATGCATTTCTATACTCTTACCCTTAGCTCTCTCTTAGATTTAAAATATTAAGAACAAGAAGTGTTGCTGGACACAGGGGCTCACACACCTGTAATCCTAATGACTCAGGAGGCTGAGGCAGAAGAAATGCAAGTTGGAGACCAGGCTCAGCAACTTAGTGAGACCCTAACCAATGTAGTGAGATCTTCTCTGAAAATAAAAAATAAAAAGGGCTGGGGATGTGGCTCAGTGGTTAAGCACCCCTTGGGCTAAATCCCCAGTAACACCTCCTCCCAAATAAAAGAACAAATGTTCTGTGCTTTCTACCTCTGAAGGGAGAAAATGATCTTATACCCATTTTAAAGCCAAAGACTTGACATGAATGTTGGTTGGTGACAAGATAATAGCTCACCACAGACTCACTAGCATGCCTCTCTTAATATTTATTTTTCACAAAGGTGTTAAAAACTTTTGCATAACTCATGCAGGATGCCAGTAGCTTTCCCACTAGAGTGTTCTTAGTTCCTTGCCATGTGTTTTGGTGATATATATTTGTTTGTGGGATTTTTTTTAATTTATTCATTTTTGAATTGTGCCAGTGCCTTTAGAACTTTCTGACATTGTGTAAGCTTAAAGTAAAGCCTTCGACACACTTATTTTCATAGGGCAGAAACATTCCTATTTTCCCATGCCATAAAAACTGTACACCAACACTGAGGGCCAGCACTAACCTGTTATGAAAAGAGGTAGAAAAATCTTGGTTTATACTCAAGTTTGTCTGCACTGTCTGTTGAGTTGTGTGGTTAGCTCCATGCTGTGTGTGTGTGTGTGTGTGTGTGTGTGTGTGTGTTGTGGCTTTTGCTGTGATAGCCAGTTCAGTGGAGTTATATGTGTTGAAATATAAGCAAACTGGATTCAACAAAGATGTGGTTTTTGTTTTCCATTTTTTTCAAGGATCTTTGTGGTGGGGAATGTCAGTTAATTTTACTTTTGAATTATGATTGTGACTGTACACAGAGTATTTGAAAGACTTCAAACAGTAATATATATATATATATATATATATATATATATATATATATATATATAACTAATGGAATAACAAAAATACTACGATATACAAGGAAAAGATAAACTGTTGAGAGGTGGCTCCAATGTAATCTGAGAATTCCCAGAAGAGGTAGCATTTAACTGGATGAATAGGACTTCCTTAGACCAAGAGGTAAAACTCTATTTAAAAAGAAGTTGGGGAAAGGCTAGAAAGCAAAAGAAAAAGAAGTTGATTAACATTCACATACACACACACACACACACACACACACACACACACACACCCCTATGCATGCATATACAACATACAAATGACATTCAGAAAACCCTAATTCTTTTTTAATCCAGGGAAATAAAAGTGACATTTTTCAGTGAATATTGTGTTTTGGTGTTGTTCAGAAGAAATGGAGTTAAGAACATCAAAGAAGCTCTCTGGATTTCCTTGTTAGAGTGTTCCTCCGTATTATTGTGACTTTTAGGGTCAGCAGTGGTATCAGGGTACCTAAGCATCTACAAACTAAGTTCAATAGAACCTCTTTGCAAGATAAATAGAACAATTCAAAGACAACATAAAGAATGGATGATTTTATTTTAATCAGATAGATATGAGATAGAGTTTACATTAAAGGACCTCCATGTGCAGATCACCCTGGTAGACACAGGGAGGCTGTAATATAGGGACAGGATCCAAGACAGAAGTGGAACAGGGAAAATATGGCAAACAGTATGTGCAAGTATGTATGGAAGGAATTGGGAGAGATGTGATAACAAAAGACATTCATTGGTACCTACATTATTAGGCTCTGCTGCACACATTCTGTATTATTTAAACTAATTTAACTTAATCCATACACTGATCCTGCAAGACAGGTATCATTACACTCAGTATTTTATCCTTTTATAGGCAGAAAAACAAAAACTGAAGTTTAGGCAAGGTACATAATTTGCCCAGAAGCAGTGTATACTGACCCAAAATTTATCATTACTAGATTCTTTCTCACTCCACTCATCCACCTTACTGCTCCCATCATAACATCTGTTTGCCACATAAACCTTTTAGAGAAACAGCAAATAAAGGGTATGCAGGGAAGGATTGATCACCTTGCCTTCTACCATGAGCCAACTATATGTCTCACCTCCTCTCTTTAGTTTGCATAGAGGAAATTAAATCAGCTTGGTTTTTGGCTAGAAAACTAGGAGAGTAGAGATGAATACTAGGGAATGTTCACATCGAACTTTCAGGAATTCACTGATCTAACCTTTTGGGGAACAATTTTCAAAGAAGACTGTGATCTACAGAGACTTTGAAAGAATTAGTAGCAAAGCTCTGATGGCCTCCTTGGCTATTCCATCCCCTTTGCATTGGCACACTTCTAAATTAAAGTGCTCTGAGTTTTTTAGGTATGTTCTGGAGACTGCAGTGAATTACCAGAAGTGGTGGAGACTCCGTGAGAGAACATTAACAGAAAGAGTGGGTTGACACCACAATGAGTCCATCTTTTGGGATCAAATCTGTACCTAACTCTATTACCCAATAAGCTAAATATCACAGAAACAAATGTAAATATAAATCTCATAACTTATTTGAAGTATTAAAAAGATCCAAAACTTAGGTTCTTTTAACATTCTTTTGGGTTAAAGCAAATTAAAGTATCTAAACCCTTTATGGAGTCACTGATAAAAGTACACTTATTAAGCAGGACTTTTATAAGTAGTAAAATGTGATAAAATGAACTTGGGCCTGGGAGTTTAATGAGTTTTATTTAAATTTGAATCGAGTCCCATATCTTCCTGTCAAGTGAATTTTTAGAAATCATTTAAACTGCCGAACCTGTTTTTCCATTTTTAATCTTACTACACAGATATGATTCTAATTTGCACTTAAATATTAAAGAAACAGGATTAAATAAGTATATTTTTGAAACACTTTATTCATTTAAAATGTTTTTAAAATATTTTCCAATTTCATATTCTCTATAGCATAGGTGATATGCTGATACAATTTTAATTGTTTATTATACAAAAATATCATAACAATGTGTATGTATAGAAAAATTAGAAAATTCTGAGCAGTAAGTTTGTGTGTCTGTGAGAGAGAGACAGAGAGAGATGAAAAAAATGTCACTGCTATGATCTATGTAGTTGTACCCCCCCAACCAAATGTTGAAAACCTAACCCCCAAGATGATGGTCTTATGACATAAGGTCTTTGGGAGTTGATTAGGTCAGAGAGTGGAGCCCTGTGTTAGTTAGCTCTTTGTTAGTGTGACAAAATATCTGAGATAGTCAATTTATAAGGAAGAAAGTTTTTTGTTGTTGTTTCTTTTTTTTGTTTGTTTGTTTATTTTTGTTTTTGGTGGTACTAGGAATTGAACCCAGGACCTCAGCTCCCCATGGAGGAAAGGTTTATTTTTGACTCAGATATTTAAGTCCCTGGCTGCTTGGCCTTGTTGCTTTGGGCCTGTGGTGAGGCAGATCACTGTGGCAGGTAGCACACAGTGGAGCAAAGTTGGAACTGGGAAGCAAGGAGAGAGAGAGAGAGAGGAAGGAGGGGCCAGAGTTTCAATATTCCCTCCAAGGGCACATCCCCCAGTGACTTCACTTCCTTTCACGAGGTCCCACCTGTGATAGTTGTGCCATCCCCATATGGTGCCAAAACCTGGCAACCAAGCCAGGGAGACATTTAAGATCCGAACCACAACAAGCCCATTTGAAGGAAATTATGCCCTTATAAAAGAGGCTCCAGCGAAGCCCCTCACTCCTTCCAGCCTATCAGGACACATAGGAAGTTGTTCTCTATAAGTCAGAAAGTGGACCCTCACCGGACCCTGAATCTAATTGATTCCAGCCCCAGAATGATGAAAAATAAATTCCTATTGTTTATAAGCAATGAGAATGGACTAAGATACCTATCTTAGCAGTAAACAATGTCAACACCTTAAAAACAACTTTTCAGACTTTTTAATGCAAATATGTATGTGTATATATATATATGAATGTGTATATATATGTATATACATATATGCATATATAGAGGGAGAATTTCAACATATATATACACATATACACATATATACATGCATATTTATAAACACTTTTAAAAAGAGTAAAATGATGTGTATTCTGTTTCATCTACTTTTGTATCAAATATATCTCTAACAGATTTCTATGCATAAAGAACATTTTAAGTTCTTTGGGTATAGGCCAACAAGTGGGATAGCTGGGTCAAATGGTGGTTCCATTCCAGGTTTTCTAAGGAATCTCCACACTGCTGTCCAGAGTGGCTGCACTAATTTGCAACCCCATCAGCAATGTATGAGTGTACCTTTTCCCCCACATCCTCACCAACACCTATTGTTGCTTGTGTTCTTGATAATCACCATTCTAATTGGGGTGAGATGGAATCCTAGGGTAGTTTTGATTTGCATTTCTCTTATTACTAGAGATGTTGAGCGTTTTTTCATATATCTGTTGATTGCTTGTAGATCTTCTTCTGTGAAGTGTCTATTCATTTCCTTAGCCCATTTGTTGATTGGGTTATTTGTATTCTTGGTGTAGTTTTTTGAGTTCTTTATATATTCTGGAAATTAGTGCTCTATCTGAAGTATGAGTGGCAAAGATTTTCTCCCACTCTGTAGGCTCTCTCTTCACATCGCTGATAGTTTCCTTTGCTGAGAGAAAGCTTTTAAGTTTGAATCTATCCCAGTTATTGATTCTTGCTTTTATTTCTTGTGTATGGGAGTCCTGTTAAGGAAGTCTGGTCCTAAGCCGACCTGTTGAAGATTTGGACCTACTTTTTCTTCTATAAGATGCAGGGTCTCTGGTCTGATTCCAAGGTCCTTGATCTATTTTGAGTTGAGTTTTGTGCAGGGTGAGAGATAGGGTTTTAGTTTCATTCTGCTGCATATGGATTTCCAGTTTTCCCAGCACCATTTGTTGAAGAGGCTATCTTTTCTCCATTGCATGTTTTCTGGCACCTTTGTCTAGTATGAGAAAACCGTATTTATTTGGGTTTGTGTCCGTGTCCTCTATTCTGTACCACTGATCTACCTATTTTGGTGCCAATAAAATTAGCATACTACAGTGATGCAGCCACATCAATGTTCATAGCTGCTCAATTCACAATAGCCTGGTTGTGGAACCAAACTAGATGCCTCTCAATTGATGAATGGATAAAGAAACTGTGGTATATATATAAAATGGAATATCACTCAGCCATAAAGAATAATAAAATTATGTCATTTGCAGGCAAATGGATGAAATTGGAGAATATCATGCTAAAGGAGACAAGCCAATCTCAAAAAACCAAAAGATGAATGATCTCACTGATAAGCAGATGAGTGGAATTAATTTAAAACTACTAGCTGCCTGCTTTATTGACTGAACTGAAGGCAAACACATTGCTACTTACATTTATTTCATAATAGTATTTTTCAAGTATGAGGACTGTGGTACACTTAAAAGCCTTCCTTCTGTACTCATCCTGGCCAGAATTGGCATTGTACTAAAATTTTAAATGTTTATTTATTTATTTATTTATTTATTTTTTGTATTGGCAAAAAGGGTGCTTCCATTGCGAGGTCTGCAAGGTGGTTCTCAACATGAACAACTACAAAGGCTATGAAAAGAAGTAATGCGTAAGTATTGTCGGTGTGGCATGCCAGGTGTGGCATAGCATGAGAGCATAAAAGTCAGTGGACCTGCCTCTTCTGAAAAATTGACTCATTGTGTCACCCAGGTGTGCTGATGGCCATGTACTTTGTTGAAGGTCACTGCATTTATGTCTTGCTAATGTGTAGGATAATTTGCCTTCATCTTCTACTCAGTTAGTTTTTGAAGGTCATGGCATTGCGGAGTTAGGGACATTTATTAGAAGTTGCAGAACTTACCTCCTGAGAATGTGTGGCCCCTGACATGTATGTCAGGTAGGTTTCCATTTTAATCATATGTCAATTTCCATTTTAATCATAGGATGTTGCCATCTTACAATTTTATATCTGAACCTAGTTGCTAGGGAGAGTCCCATTCGTTTGGCCTTAGCTGAGACCACTTCAGGCTTTGTGGGGCTTAAACAGGGAAGCAAAGATTTGAGACACGGGTATTTCTGGCTGGTTAGTAGTAGGTCTGCTCTAATTGATTGGGTATTTCTGGCTGCCTGGTAGTAGGTGGGGATTAAAGAAGTTAAGCTTTCTTTAGCAAGCTTTTCTGTAGGCATGCTTCTACCTTATAATAGCAAGTACTTCACAGTGATGTAGTGTTTATCATGTGTTAGGTCCTCCTTGTTCTGAGCAGTTTATGCATACTGGTTCAATCTTTACAATGACCCTGCAAGTTAGGGGGCACCATTATGACCCCTATTTGATAGATAAAGAAAGTGAGGCATTAGAGGATGGGCCTCAGGAAGGGGCCCAGATTACCATGTTGGCCAGAACTTCCAGATGGCTATTTTGTGCGTTGGAACACTTGTTTGCACTGCTGTGAGCATTCCCACCAGAGACTGTTTTCAGCTGTGGGCTCTTGGCCCTGAATCTGGAGCCTTCCTCAGTGAGCCTTCTTCCCAGTTCCCCTTTAGGGCTGGCCTACTCTACTAAAGGTGGCAGAGGGACCTCTGGATTGCTGGCCTTTTGACTGGAAAGTTGCCAGAGCTTCATCCTTCCCAGGGTATTAGCAGCAGCTTCACTCAGGTCTCCTAGAGATGGAGGGTCTGGTTCCATGCTTCACCCCATACTGGGAGTCTGTCATCATAGACAGCGAATTTTTGACAAAACAGATGTAATGTGCTCTTACCTTTCTGGTGAAGGTTTTTTTTTTTTTTTTTTTTTTTTTTAAGATTTTATTCTCCTTGTTTTCCTTCAGTTTAGTTAGTGCTAAAAGGTAGGCCATAAACTTTTTAAGAAATCAGATGTCCTGTGCAGATTTCAGGACATCCTTGGATAAGCAAAATCCACAGATTTTCCCCAAAGTTCTTGTTGTCTTCAATCCTCCTAGATCATGCCTCTTATGGGGAAACATGAAACAAAAATGGGATTTCCATATCAAGATCTCCTGCTTCCCTTAAGGAGAGGTATAAATGCCTGGTTAGAGATCAAAGGCAGATGACAGTGAGGAGAAGGAAAAGGGCCCCACAACCCATAAACAGGGTAATTGTTCTTTGATTAAAGGAGAGTGAACTGTTCTTCTTGTGACTGCTTCAACCCACAGCCTGACTCCATCAGGCTTTATGGGCCACATCAGGATTCTTTACAGCTTATGCCCACCCAAGTGATAACAATGCCTTTGGGTGCTTCTGGTAGGCCTGAAGGGTTTGGGAGGGAAAGGGGAGGAGGAAGAGGAAGTAACAGTTGCAATAAAGATGACTAGATGGTGAATTGAATTCATGAGAGAAAAAGAATTGGCAAAAATAAAAAGTACATAAAAAAGATGCAGCTGAAGTGGAGTTATTGATTATTTTGGGTCACTTGAAAGTCCACTGCTTTCTGCTTAGTGTCAGTTCAATGTGAGTCATGGATGACTCAAGAGGATTGGTTTCACTCTGACTCAATGGTGAAGTAGTGCCCAGAAGTGTTGAGATGTGGACTGCCCCCTCCAAAAGAAAAAAAAAAAAAAAAGAAAAAGAAAAAAAGAAAAGAAAAAACCTTGATTTTAAATAGGAAATACCCTACTGTGTAGCTTGTAGGTCTGTGTTTTATTTTCAATACTTTACCCCTAAATCAAATGTTCAGATGTTCTAACATTTCTCATGATTCCAGAACTTTATGGTGAGTTTTAAGTCAAAGTTTTAGGGTGGCTTCCCAGGGTTTTTTGCTTGATATTGAACCTGATAGTCCACTTTATTGAGCAGATTACAAAAGGAAGAGTGGAACCCACTTTTTTTAGTGAGTGAATGAGTAGGGAGGGTTGATGTTTTACATATATTTGTTTTAGCTTTAAGTTCAAGCCATAGCTTGATATACTGTCTCCAGATAACCAGCCCTGGCGAGTTGCAGGTTCTGTCTGCCACTAGGGTTCCAGGCTTAAAGGCATCTGTAATTCCTAACCCATATTTTTCTAGGAGTGCGTGTTGTCATGTAATGTGGTCCACATGGATTACCCTCTGGGGAGCTCAATGCATCTGCTCTAATTCAGGTGGTGTATGTTAATCAGCTGTTCCCTGTGGTTGCAGCCAGAAGGGCAGCCATAATTTCTTTGGGGCAATGGTGGAAAATTGATTCTCTAATGTATACTGCTCCCAGAAAAATGAAACATTTGCTGTCCATGTAAAGCAATATTTTATCTTTACCTAGTTTCGTTCTGTAGTCAATCCACATTCTTTTTCACTCTGTCACTTTTTATTATGAATATTTTTGTGCTTACAAAATGGTTCAAAGAATAATACAGTCATCCCTTAATATCTGAGGTGGATTGGTTCCAGGACCTGCCATATCAAAATCAGTGGATGCTGAAGTCCCTTAGAGAAAATGGTGAAGTACGTGCATATAACGTTACACACATTCTCCTGTATTTAGCAAATCATGTCTACAGTACATGTTATACTTAATGCTAGGTAAATACTATGTAAATAGTTATATTGTGTTGTTTAGGGGATTACAGCAAGAGAAGTGTATACATCTTTACAACCAAAGCAATTTTTCAAAGAATATTTTTTATCTGAGATTAGTTAAATCTGTGAATGTGGAACCTACAGAGGAGGAGGGCCTTTACATCTGTATATGCTTCCACTGAGAGTCAACTCTTAACATTTTGCCATACTTACTTCATATTTTAAATCTAACTGTGCAGAATTTCTAAAAATGGTTGGACCATTTCAGTTTCATATCATGACATTTTATCCCTAAAAACAATAGGCACTAAAAACAAGGACATTTTCTTAAAGAATCACAGACCTGTTATCACACCCAGGAAAATTAACAAAGATTTGATAACTTCTGTATCCTGTTCATGTCTACATTGTCAGCATTGTCCTAAGAATGTCTTTTATAGCTCTTTTTTTGTTTTTAACCCAGGATCCAATCAAGGTACATACTTGTCATTTTATAACAACGAAATGTAAACTTTTCATGGTAATTGGATATTCAATATCAGTTATTTAAATTCTGGCATTTCCCTTAAGCATGAATGTAGACATTTAGAATTTGAAGAAAACATAAAGATTTCTTATTTTAATCCACACCTGAGGGCATTTTTTAATGGAATGCAATAGTGAGTACTTCTTCAGTTTAGATATGTTGCTTGTTTATATTCTCATGTGTTTGGAGAAGAAACAAGTATTCTGTTTGATTTCATGAAAAGGAGAACATGTATAAAATATAATTTATGATATTTAAATTTTGATCTTTTGATAGAATGATCAAAGTAGAATACATATAGATGTAAGCTCGGGCATAAATACACATTTAGTTCCTAACACAACAGTGCACACTATTAAAATTATTTAAAAACTAACTGGTCTATTTGAGTATGTGCCATGTTTTCACAAGCTTTTAGGTTTCATAAGCAGGCAATGGATTCTTTAGTACATTGGAGATTTTTTTAAAATCTTAGAACTTGCAAAGCAAAGAGTACTAAGCAGTATTATTGCTGAGAGATACTGAGAAAATAACGAGATGATTAGACAAAAACCATAGCTCGTATTTACATGTAAATTGATATGCCAAGTTAAACTATAAACATTTTCCTATGCAGCATGCCACACAAAAAATATAAACCCCAAGACCATTTGTCAAATTATTTATTGTTTGCAAAAACTTAATTGCATTTGCAAAACATACATCTGTTCCTCAAATTTCTGAGAGAGATTATCAGTTAGAAGTGGCTATTGCCAATGAGTGGCCAGTGAACTTGACATTTGTTGATAGTGCATTATCTTAGGTCTGAGGAGAGACCTAGGTAATGAGCAATGGTTTAATATGACCTCACCAATCTCCTCCAAATCATTCCTTCTGCAGAAAATTTGGGGGGCTCAACATTGGTCCTGACCTGTTCACGTTTACTGTGTCTAAAATTTTGGGGCTAGAAGAACACACACCTTGGTTAAGTATGTTTGACTACCCTTCCAAATAAGATTCCCTTTCACCAAAAAGTCTCAGATAACATGATTTTGGAAGATTTTTAAAAATGAAGCAGCAGGAGCTGTGTGCTGCATCTCCTTTTTCTCTGGCTGTGCTAGCAGTCCTTCATGTGACTATTCATCAACTGTCCCCAGTGTTGGAAGATGCTGAGCCTGAGCCAGCTGCCGCTCATTATGAGCCACCCAGAATGGTCAGTGCACTTCCACCAGCCTGTCCACTCACCTTGTGGGTGGTTATCTAGGCCAACATTCTGCTGGCTCTTACTTACCTTTTCTCTGTTGGTCACTCCTTGTTAGTTCCTTTGCTGAGGTTATCAGAGGGCAGAGAAGAAAATGCAATAAACATAAACCAGAGAGTTTCCCCACAATCTATTTCTCTTATCTTGGTTTAGGCCTCCCAAATTTGGTTCTGTAACACTCCAAGGACTTGAGTTATCTCCAGGAGATTTATAAAATTCCTGCTATTAGGTGAGCTGTGATTGCTTCAGAACCTTTTGTGAAGTGTGGTATGTTGTAATCAGAGCTTTAGAGCTTGACGGAGCAGGATTTGAATCCTGACTTCATCCTGTCCTACTGAGCAAGTATCTGGATCCCTAAGCTTCAGTTTCTTCATTTATATGGATCTGGATCCCTAAACTTCAGTTTCTTTATTTATAAAATGGGAATGGTACATCCAGACTCACACAGCTGGGTGAGGATTAATGAGATAGCACATGGAAAGGGTCCAGCCCAGTCCCTGGCATATAGCAGTCAGAGACAATAGTGCTCCAGTTTCCATGGTCAGGCTTTTAGGAAGAGTGTACAAAGAAGTATATCAAATAATAGGCCATCACACCTAGTGAGTCACTTATACCAAACTTTTTACACTGTGGATTGCTACCTATTAGAGGGCTGTAACCAGAATTGAAAGAAAGAGGAGGGTAGGGAAAGCATGAGAAGTAAATATCAGAGTGCATTTGAGAAGGAAAAACAATAAAATGATAGAGGTACATCATAGGATTAGGATGTAGAAAATATATTTATTGGAAGTGGTAACTGAAAACATTAATTCTGTTCCATATTATCAATGCTCCCATATATCAGAAAGTGTTGAAATCTGTCTAAGTATAATGCTGTAGGATATACTCATGGATTCAGGCTGCCATTGCTTTCACATGCTTCTGTCTATACCATCCACACCCAGTGGAGGCCAACATAGCCTTCCCTCAGGTCTCAGCCTGGCAGTCAGAGTCTATCCTGCACTGTGTGGGAACCATATGCTTCCTAGTCATATCCCCTTCTGAGGGGCCTGTCTCATCCATCCACATGTCCCTAGAGCCTGGCTCTTAGGAGATGTTCAATTCTTATTAGTCATGACTGTGTAGATCAAGTTAGCATTGCAGAGTGTAGTCTCTGTTCTGAACCCCAGTTCAGGATGAGGCCCAGGCAGATTTCTTCTGGGAAGGCAGAAAGAAGTTGAGCAATTTACAGGAATCCAGCTGGTGTTAGGCTTTGAGGAGCCTGCATGGTGGTTATCAGTTTCCACTAAGTCCAAACACCAGTGGATAAAATATCTCTATTGATGGGTTAGGCTCACAAATTCCAATCCATATTGAACATAATGGAATTTATTTTCATTGCTTAGAAGGTCAGTTTCAAAATATGACATTTAAAAGTGTTTCTTATTGATACTTGCTTATTTTCTTCTGGGTTTAGCTATATTCTGTAAAATGGGAAAATAAATTTTTTCCTAACAGGAATTTTACACAGATTAAGGGGGAAATGTTTGTAAGCCTTAGTGTATCAAACAAAGCCTGATAGGTACCTAAGTGTTTGTTCACTACCTTGCTTATTATAAATTGAAAATTGTCTCTTTTTTCCCCCTCCTTAAAAATAGGAGAAAATGTTACATTGTTAAAAGTGACAGTTTCTAGGGAAGGTTATTGGGGCATATCAGAGTCCTAGTTAGTATCCATTAGAATGTATTTTACCTGACTAGCTAAGTTTGCCAAGCTTGGCTTTGAACTTGCAATCTTCCTCCCTCAGCCTCCTGAGTAGCTGGCACTGCAACTTATCTGACTTCTAAGTTGTATACTTCCCAGAAAAAAAAAAAAAAAGAGAGATCTTTGCTTCCTTCATGAAAGAATGACAGTTTTCCTTTTTCTTTTCATTATAACTGGTTGGTTGAAAAGAAGAGGACATATTTGGAGCCACACAAAATGTTCTAGTATATATGAAAAATGCTGATTTTTCTGTTACCCGATTGACAATATCTAATGCATTTTAGTATTTTTGGAAATCATGCTAGAGAACCATGTTAACAAATCTTGCACTGAGTTCTGTCCCATTTTAGAATGTTTCCAAAGTTTCCCAGGATGTGTAGCTTCTGACTCTTTATGATGATGTATTAATTATGGAGTGATGTCAGATTAGAAAAAGGTTCAAGATGAAGCACAGCAAATATCTCCTGATCATGGTGAAATGCAAGGTTAATGCAAGATACAGATGTGTGTGCTTAAAGGTGTATTGATTATGTGTCAAGGGGTGGTGTAAGAGCACATTTCAATAGGTCTTCTTTAAACATTTTCAGATGAGTGCTTTACAAAGTGGTTCCTGGGAATGTCAGGGAGTAAGAGAGATACAAAAACCATGCATGGCACCCTGTCTTCCAGAGCATCAAGTCCGAGAGTCTCTAGAGGAAGAGGAAGTTGAATTTCTTTTCCTCTTTGTTTCTTCTCTATAGATAGCATTACTGGGCAGACCTAGGCTTTTAACAGTTGAAGGGGGATCTAGAGTAATTTTTATGAACTAGTATCTAGCACATTTCAGCGACTGAGTAAACAGATTATTCTTGTTTCTTCTGTGTTCAGGTTTGCTGCTGGATTTCAGCAAAGTCCTGCTAATGAATCAAATGGTTCTGCAGGTCTCTCTACTTAAACTTACAGGCACAGGCATAACCATGAAAGCAGGACCAGATTTGAATGACCATGATTGTTTACTGCAGCTCTAGAAATGCAGTATTAACTTTATAATTAGCTTTGCATTTTCTTGGTGGTGTCTTGGAGGAAGTGGCTTTGCATTTAGCTGTGTTTACCTTTCTACACTTTCTTTTGATTCATTCCCTTAGAATTTTAGAAGGAACTAGAAGACAACTAGTTCTATGTGTGCATCCCTGAATTGCACCAATAATTAGACCAGTGGTCTGTTATACCTCTGCTTCAGCTCAGCAGTCTAAAAAGCCATTTAGACAAAAATCCTTGATTAGCTCCCTTGGTGCTCATTATCCATCAAAGACAGGTGCAAACCCAACACAGGGAGTCTGGAGGAATAGAATGACTGTGCTCAGCCCCAGGTCTTCAGATCTGGAATGTAGAAGGGAGTTAAATGGTTGCCTGCCAGTGTTGAACAAGGTCTTTAAACATGACTTCATTATCTATTAATTGATCAAGATTATGAATTCCACCAAATTCAGGCTGTGCACAAAAGCAATAACATTGAATAAATGTGCACATCAGTATACACAGATTATTTTTTTCTGGATATCAGGAACTGAACTCAGGGGCACTCAACCACTGAGCCACCCCCACTGCCCTATTTTGTATTTTATTTAGAGACAGGGTCTCACTGAGTTGCTTCCCCTAACTGGTCTCTCTGTTCTAGTCTTTCTCCTTTTGTGTTTTTTTTTCTGGCCTCCACAGTTATCTTTCAAAACATGAGGTCACATTACTCAGTGTCCAAACTCATTTGATGGCTCCTCATTGCTGACAGAAAAAAGCAAGAACCAAAACAAATTGGGTTTTGACATGCAGGGGCTTTCAGAACCTGCCTTCTTCTACCACTTCATTTACCCCGCTTCTCTCAGCCACCCTGTTCTACAGCCCTGAAGTCTACCTCAAGTTTAGCTGAAGTCTCAGTCTCCTCACCTACAAAAAGGGAATTATAAAATATTTGATTTCATGGGCTTAAGGATGATTCATCAGAATACACAAATTGAGTTTCAGGCACATACTAAGGAGTTAATAAAAGACTTAATTTGCATCATGGTAAATCAGCACAGTGATTCAACCCATTATTCCTGCTGATCTGGTGCCTCCGTGTGTAAGACTTTAAGACTTACTGCCTTTGTGAAGGTGTTCTGAATCTTTCAGGCAACTGCTGAACTCTTTCTTTATGCATTCATTATAGTTTCGTAATTGAGTATCCTTCAATTACATCCCTTATCAAAAAAGCCTGTCTTATGCTGTAGTTGTGTTCTGCTACCCATTTGAGGAACTTACCTGCTGAGATAGGGCCACCTAGGTTCTCAGCCTGAGGTGGGAGGTGAGTTGGGGGTGGAGTAAGCTATAAGAGATTGTCTTCTTAAAGGGACCATTTCAGGTTCTGAGTGTGCATGTTGCAGTACTCTAATGCGCTGCTGATGCTAACCACCTGGAGTTAGCATGAGCTCCACAGGTTATGGGTGTAGTCCCCAAGGAGACTGCCCTCACTTCACATGCCAGCCACAAGTTCAGGAGTTCTCAGGTTGCCTTTCTAAGTTGCTGAGACTTGCTTTAAACTCTTTTTTCCCATTTTCATATATTTTATTTAGAATTATAATACTGCATTAACAATTTTTATGAGGAAAAATAATTTATGATTATAGATAAGTAAATGGCAGGTCTTTTAAACCTTTTCTTGAATAAAACTAAAAAGCATTTTTCAGTTTAAAGGATACAAAATATATGTAGGAAAATAAGCTACAAGAACTTGTACATAAAAGGTGTCCTTATATTTGGATAAAACTTTTCCTAGAGCCTTGGCATCATCCAAATCTCTGGGAACCTTCATGTTCACTCTTTCTTCTCTGAAGAAATAAAATTAAAGTGAAAATTTTTAAATAGAATTTTGCCATCATAAAATTGAAGTTAAGGGTTGGGGATATAGCTCAATTGGTAGAGTGCTTGACTTGCAAGCACAAGGCCTTAGGTTCAAATCCCCAGCATGGCGGAAAAAAAAAAAAAAAAAAAACAATTGAAGTTAACATTAAAACAGTTTTAACCAAAATGCTTTGATGCCCTGATCTTTGTTAAAGCCAAATTAACAATTTTTTCATGTTCAGGGATCTGTAAATTAATTGTTTTTAAATTTCTCTCAAGATATAATCTACATATGACAGTCTAGGATGACCCAAATTTAAGGTTAAAAACATTACCTCCAATAATCAGCTTAAAATTTAAGTTTACCATTAAAAAATGAACCACTGATGTTAGCATATTAAAAACATATTTAACATCATTTTGGTTAATTCTCTTGATAATCCGAAATCAGTAATCATTCAAAATGGAAATTAAGTAAAGCTTTCAACAAATTTACCATTCACACTTTTCTGAAATATCTCAGTTCATAGTTCAGGAAAAAAGTTAAAACACCTTTCCTTTTCTATTAATTTTACTTCAAATTTGGTGCCTTGTTTGGATTTCTTACTTGTAAAAGCCTCAAATAATCATCTTTGTGACTTGGTTGCTTTTTGTTGTTGTTATTGTTGTTGTTGGTACTGGAGATTAAACCCAGGGACACTCTACATTCTCGGCCCTTTTCTTTCAAGATAGGGTCTTGCTAAGTTGCCCAGGCTGCTCTCAAACTCACAATCTTCTTGCCTCAGCTTCTCAAGTTGTGGTACAAGCTACAAACACAGGTTCATCCTTATGTTCAATAAGTATTTGTGCAGTCTGTAGAACAATGATAGAGTGCTGCTTTTTAATTTTATTTACTAACCACTGAGCCAGATTCTCACTTTTGTTGCCAGTTGGTCCCAAAATGTGGAGCCAAATGATCTTTCCCCTCTCAGCATCCTGAGTAGCAAGAACTACAGGAGTACGCCACCATGCCCAGCTGAATGCTGCTTTATTAAATCCTCTAAAAATACCTGTTTCCCAATGTGGTAGCACCAGCCTGTAATTCCAGCAGATTAGGAGGCTGAGGCAGGAGGATCAAAGTTCAAAGTCAGCCTTAGCAACTCAACAAGGCCCTAAGTAACTCAGTGACACCCTGCCTCTAAATAAAATATAAAAAGGGCCAGTGGTGGGGGGCTGGGGATGTGGCTTAATGGTCAAGTATCTCTGGATTCAATCCCAAGTACCAAAATAAATAAATAAAAAGATTCTGAGTATGCCTGCATGGGCATGCTCATATGCACATATGTAAAAGGTTTTAGCAGTACATTACTTTATACAAGTAATATGTTATTCTTAGAGAAGAATGGGAGCAAAAATAGCCTTAATTTGGAGTCTGTTCTTTCCCTCTTTCAATCAATTCTATTTCCTACTCCTTGATAAAAAAGTAGAAAGGGTATAAAATTAAATCATAGTAATGTTAACTTTGCAACATAACATGCCACCATCCTAAAAGCATTGTTGCTAAAGTAGGAAAGTAAAATACTAGAGCTAGGAATGTAGTTTAGTGTTAGAGTCCTTGCCAAGCATGTTCAAGTTCCTTAGTTCAATTCCCATTACCACAGAAAATAAATGAATATATAATAATATAAATAAAAAAATTAAGTTTAACTATAAAATTTCAAGTGGATGATGATATAATGGGGGAGGGGCTAAGAGAAGAATGGAGAAACTTTGACTACATAGAGGGAAATGAGGGAGGGGTATGAAAATGGTGGAATGAGACAGACATCATTACACTATGTACAAGTATGATTATACAAATGGTATGAATCTACATAGTGCACAACCATAGAAGCAAAATGATGTGCCCCATTTGGATACAATGAATCAAAATGCAGTATGTAAAAATTTTAAAAAATAAAAATTTCAAGCACAAATAACTGAATAAGGAATTGGGAATGTAGCTAGGTGGTATAACATCTGTCTTGCATGCACAAGGCCCTGGGTTCTTCCCCAATTGGAGGTGTGATGGGGACAGACTGTGAATAAAAGGAACTTAGAGGACACATAAACTTTCTGATGCCTTGAAACCCCATTTCACAGATATCTAGTACCATATCAGGCTGGCCTTTGTTGAAAGTCCAAACATATTTTTATAATTCTTTATATAATCTATGATTATGCCAGGGTGGTATTAGGGTGGTAAAATAGCCCTGAGATATTTTGATCTCCTAAAATAGGTTTCAGGTCTTTCTTAAGATAAAATAATTCTGAAAACTAAAATTTCTTTATAATTTATCAGCAAAAATTTGTTAGTAAAGTTAGTCATAGTCTTTATAATGTTTAGTGTTATTATGTGGGCTTTATTGCATAGATATTAATGTACTGGATTATGAGATGCTACTCTAGATTCTACTGGAGGTATCACATATTATGTGTTATCCTTCCAAAGTGGAAAATTTCTAAATTCTGAAACACATTTTACCAAGATTTTTGCTAAGGAATTATGGATGTGTACTAGATATAGTTTTACAAGATCAACTTCACTGTGAGAAGTTATCTATCCAGACTAGATGATTTCCATAAAACAGAGGAAGAAAGCTAGAAGACAAGATATATGGAAAAAAAGAAATGGATGAATAAAAGCAGACAACAACTGAGAGCAAGGAAGAGTACAAAGGGAGAAAACAGGGATAGGAAAAAAGAAAAGAACACCTTTTTATTCAAACCACAAGTCAATATCTAGGATGAACCATGAAAATAAATTTACTTGGTCAATAACACTAAACAAATGAAGCAAATACAAAATACTAGAAACACCATCAGTTTCATGAAACTTTATTGTTGTTATTTGCTGTTTTTTCCATTCTAGGGATTGAACCTAGGGTCTTGCTCATGCTAAACATGTACTCTGTCACTGAGCTATATCCTCAGTCCTACTTAATTTTAATTATTTGCAAGTGTAACCAGATGCAGTGGCAAATGCCTATAATCCCAGAATCTCAGGAGGCAGAAGCAGGAGAATTGCCAGTTTGAGGCCAGCCTCAGCAACTTAAGGCCTAAAGCAACTTAGAGAGACCCTGTCTCAAAATTTAAAATTAATTAATTAATTAATTAATTAAAAGGACTGGGGATGTGGCTCAGTGATTAAATGCTCCAGAGTTTTAATCCTTGGTACCCTCCACCCCCAAAATATATATGTGCACTCTCACACACAATTGTGAGAGAGAGAGAGAGAAAGAGAGAGAGAGAAGGTTCATGACATTAAAATGTCTTTTCTTTTGTGGTTATATTTTTTAAAAATTTTGGAAGCCACTGGAAAGATGAGGCCTTATTAGACAAGCAAAGCTAGGAAAACCTTACATAGACAATCAAGAGGCAAATTTAGAAACAAGTTTTTTTTTTTTAATTGTAGATAGACACAACATCTTTTATTTTATTTATTTTTATGTGGTGCTGAGGATCCACAATGTCTCACACACACTAGGAAAGTGCTCCTACTGAGCCACAATACCAGTTCTGAAAACAAGTATTTATATAACAGTGCTGATATGAACTTGCTATAAGCCATGAGAACTGAGACACAATCATCATGATAGTTGTTGCTTAAAGTAAGTTCAGCTTTTAATTCACTTTCATCTCATCTCTATCTAGACATTTTCAGTTCTCTCTGAGTATACTTACTAAGCCGAGGAAAACTTTTATATACCCAAAACAACAAATGCTGCAGACAAGAAAATAGACACCAATATAAGGAGTGACATTCTTGCTGACCCAGTTTCTGCCCAGGCTTTTTCCTTCACGTGGTCTCTGCCACCTGGTGCCTCAGGGCCCCGTGTCCCCACGTTCCCATCCCCCACTGGGGTTGTCTGGAGTGCTCCAGTCTGCGATTCTTCAGCAACTCTGCCTTTTGCCATGGCTGCTGCAATGGAAATGGAGAGAAGAGGGTTGTGCTGCACCCCCTTAACCTGCTTTAAACTCTTGATCTTCCTGCCTCAGCTTCCTGAACTGCTGAGAATACAGGTGTGCATCTCCATGCCAGGCACATGGGGACATTTGAAAGAATTTAGAGAAGAGGACATCACAACTTCCCTTAGATGTTTGTTTTTATTTTTAATAATTGATCCTGTTGGAAAAAAATTTCTTTACTGTTCACTCTCATTTTCTCAAGTTCTGTCCTGAGAAATCTTCACAGACCTGTCTGGGTAGTTTTGCCATGGGGTAAGGTTGAGGCAATCAAGACCACATTGTGTCATCACATGGTGCCATCAGAGTAGGTGAAGCCAGAGTCTGCATGGCTACAGAGTATGGGTTGGACCAGGTGAGGCTAATAGAGAGGGCTGGTACCAACCTGGGTGAAGCTGTAAGGCTGCTTGATTGCTCTGTCTGGTCTTTGTCTCAGAGAAGAGCCAGGCATATTTTGAGCCAGATTATCTGTATATCAGGACCACCACCAATGATGGGTCATATTACCAAGGAGAATGCTAAGAGAATTATTGTTCCTACAGGTTTTCCCACTGAATTAAGGTTTTTTTTTTTTTTCCTGTTACAAAGAGTAATTCCAAGTCCATTAGTCCTGGCCTGGCTGGAACTGGTGTGTGGACAGCAGGGGTGGAGCTAATCTTCCATCTAGAAGCCTTTGCTATTGGGCCAGGAGGAAGATTTTCTAGAAAAGGCATCTGTTGGAAGTATTGTGATGGGGTAGGGTGATCACCCTCTACCTCAAGTACCCTATTGGGTAAAACCTTGGGCAGGTATTTGTTGTGAATATCCTACCTACTTGGGACAAGAGCCCCTATCCAAAGGGTTACAATTGATTTTGGGTTCAAGGTAGATTTAGCAAAGCTTAATAGGGTTTAAATACAGCCTTCTCTCATTTTCAGACTTTTATTAAGAATGTAGTTTTCATTTTGTACATTTTATTCAAACCTATTATGCTTTCTTAGATTTATACTTCTAAATGTTAATTTTTTTGTGCTTATTTGTCAGTGGTTGATTTTTGATGTCTTAAGATGAAAAAAATGGCTAAATATTAGTTTTTCCTCCTTTTAACTCTTATTTTGATATAATACTAGACATACAAAATATATTATGAAGATTTCCTTATATACTTTATTCAGATTTTCCAAATGATAATATTTTAATACATTTCATTTATCATTTTCTCTTTCTCTCTTACTATGTATTTTTTTATGAACCACTGAATTAAGTACATTGGAGATATCTCTTTGCTCCTAAGAAAAAACACTAATTCCTAAAAGCAAAGGTATTCCCTTATGTAAATACCATATAATTTTAAAAATTGGGAAATTAGCATTGATACCATAGTATTATCTAATCCACAGACTTTGTTGAGATTTCACTAAATGAAACAATAATGTCACTTTTAGTGAAAGAAAACCTCAGTTTATGAAATTTATTGACTTGTCCCTTGGTCATCTTTATTCTGGAACTATTTTGTCTTTTCTCTCATGACAGTGATATTTTTGAATAATATAAATTAGTATTTTTGTGGAATAACTATTGTTTTACCTTTATTTGATTGTCTACTCATGATTAGATTCAGGCTATGCATTTTTGGGTGGACTACAATTGTTATTAGTTTTAAATATGGATTTATTAAAGTTGGAAACTAGATTTATTTTCATCTCAATATCTTTATTTACCTTAAATGTATATATTCTGTACATAAATCTAATAAGTAATGTATAAAACAAAACAGTTTTTGGGTGTTTGTTTTAAATAATGGTTAAAAAATGCAAGTCAGATGGACTAAATTTCCATTAATCCATTTGACTTGTAACTTAAGCACATTTCCTTAAATATTTAAAGTTGTCATAGTAATTAAATAGGTCCAGTTTGCTTTTAAATCACTTCAAATCTCCAATAAGGCAAACCTGAAGACTTTAGCACTTTCTCAAGTACTTGAATAATTCTTGTCAACTAAAACTTAAATTTACAAATACAGTATATTCCTCATTTTTAAAAAAATATTCTAATTTTATTTGAAACACTCATTTTCACTTTTGCTCAGTCACAGGTTTAAAATCAGTTGCACATTCTCAAAGATATTGGATCCTCCAGATTCTCAAATATTCCATACACTTTTTTTTAAATATTTTTTTTAGTTGTAGATGGACCTTTATTTTTATTTATCTGCATGTGGTGCTGAGACTCGAACCCAGTGCCTCGCACATGCTAGAGAAGCACTCTGCCACTGGGCCACAGCCTTAGCCCTTCCATACACTTTAATACTGAATTTACAAAGATAATTGCAAACTTCATTCAAAACTATTAATACCATGGATTTTATTTGCTTTAACATATTTGTATTTTGTCGTGTCCCTCGCCCGCAAGAAAGCACGACACAGGAATCTTCCTTCAGCAGTTTAATAAGGACCTTAATATTATAAAACCATGGTTTTTCTTCTTCCTTCTTGAGCCGAATTCATACACTTTTATACTCTTGCAATAGCCAATCTACTCCTGCCACTTGGCCTATGTTCATAGGTACTCCCATTTGCAACAGTTGGCTTAACCAAATATGGGCTTGTTTACCTAGAAAGCACTTCAGGAAACCAGCACCATCTTATCATGGTGGTGAGGCGGCTCGCCACAGCTACCCCTTCTTTATTTTATGAACACAGGTGAAGGTAGAGGCCCTATCCTACTGTGCAAAAGTGGAAAATAGTGAACGTCAGTCCCAGAGTGGCGCCTTCTCCGGGCCTAATATCACCTAAGCCGATGCCTTTTTTCGTAGGGTGGGACGTGGACATCAAACCCACATGCAATAGGGCATGCCTTCCTTGAGGTTTAAAATAAAACTCTCAAGTGCAGTGCTTTGCCTCGCATCCTGTGTCCATGAAGACATAGCGGTATGGAAAACCATACTAGGGGGAGCTTATCCAGCTTACGCAACTGCAAAGGCCTGAGGTAGGAAAACACATTACTCTTCTTGCCAACGCTGCACAATACAGGGGCACCATAATGAACACAAGGCATACAGTAACAGTTCTCTCCTCTAACATTATTGTTATAGCTCAAGATTAAAGGTGGAAGTTACAAGGTAATTGAAGCTTTAATTAGTACAAGAAATCCCTAGGATGTAAATTCACAGTCCTCAAAGAAAAGTACATAATAATTACAGCAGTACTCTGCAGACACCTAGCGTAAATGATAATTCTAACTCTAACAGAGATATATTAAAAATGTCACTTATTCCCGTGCCAGATTAGCCAACCACACAGAAGGTGACACCCCTTGTTCAATGGCTAACACAGCTTGAATTAACACCGCCTTTTCACGTGCTTGACGCACTCTTAGCTTGCAAATAAACCAAAGGCAAAGGCAAATGCCTGCAAAACAAATACATCCAAAGATCACCACACCAACCCATTCTTTAAAATAACTAAAGGCAGAGGTGAGCCAGTTAGAGAACTGACTCAAAGTAACAGGCTCAACACGAGTGTCATTTAAAATCGCAATCTGCAATAATTGTTGATTCATCATCTTCTCAGCTTCTAGGGACCAGTTGCCTGCAAGAAAGGCGGAAATCAAGTGGCTTTGATTCTTTGCTTCTTCATATCTTACTGGAGTTATACACATGTGTTTATGATTCCCGATGCATCCAACTTGTGCAATGTTGAAAAGTTCATCCAACTGTACTTGTAGTAAATCTATCCTTTGATTCGCCGCCAAGATCCCTGATAGGATATGTCTGTTGACGTGGTCTTGGGATTCTAGCACCTGTGCAGTTTGCTGTATGACTTGATTAATGGTTTGTGCTGTTTGAACTTGATTGGTCATGGCTAGAGCAGTGGTAGTGGCTGCAGCAGCAGAGACAGCAATAGCAGTTATTATGGCTGCGGTAATGCCAAAGTCTCTCTTTTCTCTGAAGAGGTTCACCAATGGAAAATTATCTGGATTGACCTCCACTGGGACAGGTACAAAGGTGGGTACTTTTACAATCACAGCAACAGATTCACTACCATTCCAACACTCTGAAAGCAGGCAGGTAATATTGTCATTAGAACAATTTAAAATCACTTCTGAACTGTTTGATAATAGAAATAGAAAAAGGGGGGGCAGGCAGCGAACAATGTCTGTCAGCCGCAGAATTATCATGTGCATCCAAAGTTAAAAAATTAATGGTAAAAAGAGCCAAAGACAAACGCTCTTTAGGAGTACAGCTTGCTCCTATTCCCCCTTTTTGTCTTTGTAAAAGTTCTTTAACCATTCTATGAGCTCTCTCCACAATTCCCTGACCTAGGGGGTTGTAAGGTAAGCCATGAGTCAGTTGCACTCCCATAGTGGAGCAGAAAGAGGTGAATTGTTGACCAGTGTATGCTGGCCCATTATCTGTCTTCAAGGAGCATGGAAGGCCCCAGGCGGCCCAAGCCTCTAGGCAATGGGAGATGACATGATGGCCTTTTTCTCCTGCCAAAGCAGAGGCATGCATAACTCCAGAAAAAGTATCTACTGAGACATGAACATATTTTAGGAAACCAAACTCTGCAATATGAGTAAAATCCATTTGCCAAATCATAAGAGGTCGCGAGCCTCGGGGGTTAACATCAAAAGAAGGGAGATGATGAAATGGAACACAATGAGAACAATCTAAGACAATCTGTCTCGCTTTTGCTCGAGGAATAGAGAAGCGCTTATGAAGTGTTTGGGAGTTAACATGAAACTTATTATGAAAGTCTCGAGCACTGTTAAGAGAAGAAAGAAAACAAATTGTACGGGTAGCGGCATCTGCAATAGGTCCAGGAAGAGCTGTATGAGCTCTTATATGTACAGGAAAAAAGGGTGCAGAACGGCCCAAAATCAAATTTTGTAACTGAGTAAATAAAGATGAAACTTTGTTGTTAGGATTGATGGCACCTACAGTTTCCAACACCTTAAGTGCTCCTTAGAGAAGTCCTCTTATTCCCTGGGTTCAGGCTGACTGAGGGCAAAAGATCCAAATACTGGTCTATCTTGCCTTCTGTATTTAGTTCCAATCTCGAAGTTTGATCTTAATCATCCAGCAAGCCAGTCTCACCAGTCATAAAGTAAGAGTACTGGGCTTTAACTTTAATGTCCATAACTTTACAGTTATTTACCCTTTTATCTAACTGGAGTCTGCATTAGTTCTGGAAGTTACCACTATTTGTTTTGGCATCTGTTACCACTATTTGTTAGGTGATGGCTTATTATCACAAGTTACCTAGGTTGCGTGTTCTTGAAGCAGCTACTTCTGCAAAACATTAATAGGTAACAGTTTTATAAAATGAAATAAGTAAGAGTAAAAATATATTCTGCTTGTATAATAGCTATCTTGAATTTTGACTGAGAACCACATTATATTCCCTATTTGAGATTATAGTAATTTTACAACAAAAAAAACCAATCTTTTGATTATAACTTTAAATAAGCTGAAGTCTGACTTATTTTGGAGTCACTTTAACATGCAGTAAAGTGGGAGGCAGAGCCTTATCTCAGGTAAGTCGTGGCTCCTTACAAATCTTAAGTGTTCTAATTTTGATTTTGATCTTTGCTTCTTCCTTAAATATCATTAAGTAGTCTACATATGCTGTTTCCTGAGTCTATATAAACTTTATAATTAACACAATTTAAGATTGTATCTAAAACATGAATTAAAGAAAGGCTGAGAGAGTTTTTTAACTCTCCTTTTGTGTGATAAAGTGGCAAAATACCTTTATGTTTCACAAAATTAACCTTTAAACAAGTCAGGCTCTAACTTTTATAAATACATTTATATTTGAAGTTCTTTATCTCAATGTAAAAAGTAACAAATTTTACACGTACCCCATTGATAGCAGGTCCTATAATAGAACATTAAATGATAGAAATAAATCCCTAATTAAAATTTACTCTTTATAAGTTTAAGATTACCATTACAGACAAGTTTAATCTGGAGAATAGCAGACCTTAATAAATTCCTTGCTTTAAAACTTGTGTACCTGAAAAATATGAACACATTTCATATACAACTAGAAACCATTTCACAATTACCTTGACACTTTTTTCTTACCAAATTTAGTTTCTTAAGAAAAATGTAGACTCTGTAACACAGTACAATACTTTAACAGTTGTTTAACCATAATTGTATACACCCCAATTTTTAAGACTAATTGTTCTAAAGAATAAAACTTAATAGACACAAAGTTAAGAGTAAATTAGTGTTTCTAAGAAATCCTTGTCATTTTACCATGTCATTTTACCATGTAGATTAAACTTTGGTTTATATCAGAACATTAGTATTTCACCTTAGGAAAAACCTTTAATAGCTTTAGCTGTCTCACATACATACAACCAACTCAGTTTCACACAACATGTTGAAACTTGCCCTTTACTTACATAGACTTTCTTAGCACTTACTTAGACCCTCATGTATTTCATCACACAAGCACTTTCTTACCCAGAAACATTTCCTTTTCCCTTTTACTAAATACATTTCCATACCCAGACCCTTTTATTTTCTCTTTCCTATCTGTTGACCCCTTTTTGTTCACATTCTGAAACAACTCTTATGAAATTTCTGAATTTAGATAAATTGCTCTATTTTAATAAGATTAAATATTTTGTTGTTTATAGTACTCTAATTGAAACACAGTTGAAACCTTTAGAACCCTTTGTATATAGAATTGTACTTGTTAAGACATAACTCTTAGTAACCTTGTTTTTAGTTTAGTGATGACACAAAGCAAGTTTAAACCCTTTTTATTTACCAACCTATGAAAACACCAATAATGTTTAAGTATGATACTCCATGGAATTTAAGGAGTTAAGAGTACTTGATGTTATTTAACAATTAGCATTTTAACTTTGTAAATTAATCAGATGTCTCTACAAACACATTTGAGTAATCCCATATATGTTAACTCTAATTTACTTATTCTGTAAAAACCAAGAAAGCAGGCAGGTGTCCTGAACAGTATTTGCTGTCTCTTTCCTGTTGAAGAAAAGTCCTAGAAACAATTGATATTAGACATTGTTTAACATCAACATTCCATTAGTTTGACCACCTAGAGACTTGCAAGTTATTTTTAAAGACATTTCACTTTTATTAGTTTACTCAATTAAATTGAACCTTTTTAAATCACGTGAATAAAAGTATTTGGATCCATTTTTAAATTTTAATTTTAGGAGCGCTCAGTTTTGATACAGACAAAACATGACACCAGACAGCACGACATACAAATAACACAAAATCAAAGGCCTTGTAACTTTATAGGTGAATCTCCATTGCAATGTAACAGATGTTCAAAAACTTTTGTTGAATAAAAAATAGAACTGATCAAAAAGAGAAAAAAAAATCATTAACCTAGGTATGCAAGATCAAAATTATGAGCTCAAAAATACAGCATTAAAGAAAAACAAAACAAAACAAGAATCCTGGAAAATGAGTTAGTTCTGTGTAGCGACCCAGAAGTTTAAAACAGACACCCTTTTGTTTTCTTTTTCTTATCTTCAGATTACCCCCCTTTCCCGCTGAGACTGTTGCAGTTTACATTCCAATGCAGGCTTCAGCAAGGCCAGGCAGGGGGGAGGGAGGATCACCCAGGACTTTTTTAACCCTTTTTCTTCCTGGTTGAGAAATCAGGTTAGGTTTGAATGCAGAAAATCACAAAACATTATTTCTTACTACTTTTGAGGAATGGAGCTGCTGAGATCTCTGCCTAGGGGGAGGACTGCTTCAAGGACATGGGTGTTCCCTCCCTAGGTGACCATGGAGCTGCGTGGAAGGGATCAGGAGGGGGGCCTTTTTCTGTCTCTTGTGATAGTTTCTCTTGATCCAACAAGCCCTTATCTAAAAACCAAGGGGCTTTGTCTTCTACAGCTTTTAAAAACTTCCTAGCTGAGGAAACCTCTAAAGGTGCTCCATTAGCCTTTAATAAAGCCTTTAATAGTCCTTCCATGCGAAGGAAGGCAGCGGCTAAGCCTGCATTTGTTAATGGGCCACCTATTTCTCTACAAGCTTTCATCCATGCCTCTATGTCTTTGCTTTTAAATGGATTAATAGCATTTCTGCATTCTCTTGTACATTGTTCATATACTAATTGTTTAATTAAAGGCATAGCTACATCAGCATCCCCGAAGATCTTCCCTGCTGCATCTACCATTCTAGCCACGAAATCTGAAAAAGCTTCTGTGGGGCCTTGGGCAATTTTTGTTAAGTTACCTCGCACCTCTCCTTTATTAGGGAGTGCTTTCCAGGCAGCAATGCAGATCTTATTAATTTGTTCATAAACCTCTAATGGAAAGCCTGTTTGCTGATTGGCAAATCTACCCTGCCCCAGAAGCATATCCACATCCCAGGCAGGTTTGCCCATAGCTTGGTTGCGTGCAGCCTGTTCATTGGCCCCCTCTAACACGAAGGCTCTCCAGTCTAAATATTTACCCGGGGATAAACACAAACTTTCACTAAACTGGCCCACTCCGAGGGGGTCATGCAGAATCTATTGAGCCCCTCTATTTGGGCAATAGTGCGGACAGATTCTGTTATATTCTTTATCGTTTTAAATCTTATGGGTTCCTGATGTCTTCCCCCATCATTGCCCTGGAATACAGGACAGGCAAACCTCAACTCTACATGGGCAGCCCTCCAAGCTGCAGAGTTAAAAGCTCTACCCGTGCCTGGAACCCCTCCCACATATGGGGGAGGATCATAGGCTAGAGCTGGCTTCTGTTCTTTCTCATAGTCCTCCTGTCTGAAATCTTTTTGCCTCTTAGTTCCCCCTTCTTTTATCTTCACCTTCCGTAAGTGCTGCATTAGCTCTTTCACTTCCTCATCACCGTCTGATTCTGACTCCCCTGTTTCTTCTGGTGTTCTAAGGGCTTTTAAATCTGGGTACAGTCTCCTCTTTGGAATAGCTCCATAAACCTGCTCTCCTGCACTATGTTTACTGGAAGTACTCATAGAATCCTCGGACTTCTCCTCATGTAGTTGTTCAAGAACTTCCTGTCCTTTATGAATAGCTTCCTGACATCTACCATCAAGAATACATCCTTTTATTAATTTCCATAGTGGTATCACCCCTTTCTCCAATTGTCCCTGCTCCTGAAGGAAATCCAAATCTTTTTCCAACTTATCCCAGCTAGCAGGAGTCAAGCTTCCGGAGACAGCAAACCATGGGGCTGCTTTATCAATTCTTACAAGGAATGTTTCCAAAGTACTGCGTTTGACCTTGAGCTCTTTGGAGCGCAACAAAAAATCTAAAGACTGTACTAATGAACTAGATGGAGAATTGCCCATAATGAAAGCAGCATTCAGAGCAAGCAGAATGAAAGCGAAAACAAAATATTTTTCTTTGTTGATCGACTATGCAAGGTCGATTAAATATTTTTCTTTGTTGATCGACTATGCAAGGTTGATTAAATATTTTTCTTTGTTGATCGACTATGCAAAGTCGATTAAATCTTTTTCTTTGTTGATCGACTATGCAAAGTTGATCAAATCTTTGTTGATCGACTATGCAAAGTCAATTCCCGCTCTCTCTTTCAGAGAAGCTCCACAGACCCCACTTACCTGTGGTACTTACCGGTGCACCCCCTGACCACTGAAAGTTCTGATTCCCGGGTTTCGGCACCACTTGTCGTGTCCCTCGCCAGCAAGAAAGCACGACACAGGAATCTTCCTTCAGCAGTTTAATAAGGACCTTAATATTATAAAACCATGGTTTTTCTTCTTCCTTCTTGAGCCGAATTCATACACTTTTATACTCTTGCAATAGCCAATCTACTCCTGCCACTTGGCCTATGTTCATAGGTGCTCCCATTTGCAACAGTTGGCTTAACCAAATATGGGCTTGTTTACCTAGAAAGCACTTCAGGAAACCAGCGCCATCTTATCATGGTGGTGAGGCGGCTCACCACAGTATTTGATTACATTCCTTTCCTAGGGCTGTTAAGACACAGTTCACTGTGGGAAGCAAATCTTTTGTAGGAGGTGGGCTAAAGCTTCCATGCTGATAGTTGAGGACTGGGCCAATAATTTGTGCCCATATACAGATGTTTATCTGGCAGAGATTTTGGGTCAAAGAGACACATGTCCAAATTTTGGGGGGGAACTACAGATAAATCCATTTTCTAATTACTATGGCAACCTAAGGCTGAGTCCTAAGTTGCAATGACAAGAGCAATCCACACCCTCCCCTTGTGATGGATTTTCAACCTTGGTCTCCTGGGTTGATACTCATATGTCCTCCTTTCATCTGATTAAGGTGGACATATGTCTGCATCCTTATTAGGTTGCGACTGATTTCCTCCAGTGCTTGATTGCATTTTGTATTTCTTTAGCTGTTGGCAGCATTTCTGTAGTCATCTTTTCTATCTGGTTGGATTTTACATTTTCTTTTGAAACCTTTGGCACAAGTCTAAAGCTTCATGCTAATGAGAAGGTCTTTCTCTAATTTCTTCATGTTACTGTGAATTATATAGTCTTTAGGGCTTGACTTGGATTCCCACAGTTTCACTAGTTCTATGTAACTTGATTATGAAAACTCCCAAGCCTGTTACTGCTCTCCACGTTGGAGAGCTCTGTGTGCATGCTGTCAGGAGAGATGACTGTGTTCTCTTTAAAAATTTTGTTGTTGAATTGCTCTCAAAAAGATCTGAAGGTTAAATCACAATTGAACCAATAGAATTCAAGTAGGAATGGGTCATGAATCCTGCCTAGTGACTATTTATTATGATGAACTATTTGTGTTTGGTAATTTAATTTCATTTTGCTTTGAGTATCTTGGATGATAGGTCACTCCCTGCTGACCTTTTCTTTGTCTAGGGAGGTTATATAAAAGCTCATGTTTTGGAATTGGTGGGCCTGGGTTCAAATTGCAAATTCTGGAGTTTATTAGCTGTGCAACTCTGGGCAAGTTGCGAAACCTCTCACAGCTTCCTATGGTTCCATCTTCCTCACAAATTCGTCATAAGGATTAAGTGGGATGTGGCTTGCTGAACACATAGCTTGGCCCCTGGAGTCTATAAGTGCTCAAAGAATTAAGTTTTACTTGCATTTGCCCTCCTTGTTGGATTTTGTCACCATTCTTTACGTCTGATCTGCTTTACCTGCTCTGACATCTTGTTGAACCTTGGCTCCTCTTTTTATTTTTCTATAAGCTGGACATTGCTTATATTCACTGTGTATTTCTTCTACCTTGTAATCATGGTGGAGACATAGTTGACAGTACATTTATTTTAAACATTTTTTTCTCTGTGTCTCCTGGGAGAGCCCCTCAGTTTGACCCTCTGGGACACCAATATTGAGCTCAGAACCCAAAGGCCATTAACTCTCTCCATCTTGGAAGGCCATTATTTCTATGTGCCCATCTCTCTGTGATTTTGGAAATTCACAGCAGAAATTAAACACATTTTGCTGCTGTTTATATTGAGTTGGGACAGTGTAGTTTGTTGTGCCAAAGATATAAGACTCCCTTGGTTTCTCCAAATTGGAGAGGCTAGTTTGATGCTCTTTCTCTTTTGTGGTTATAGTCATCATTACCCTCCAGGAGAGGACTCTGGCAAAGAGGAGCTGTTAGATGGATAGAGCTCACAGTTTCCATCATCCTAACATGCTCAGGTCCTTTCCACTTCCAGTTACATTTTTGCTTAGGTGGTACCACCTATAGGGATTGTCCAGGGAGGTAGTGGGTTTAGTGACCATGATGAATAAATTTCAAAGACCAAAAACTCAAGGGGGAAATTAGTCACAGTAGCCATAGTGTTTTTAGAAGCTCAAGTAGGAGTAAAGTGGATTAATCCTACAGATGTCTACTGGCCCAGGCCAAAACCATGTTGGTCATGACCACTGATCTCCCCAGTTTATCAGAGTTGTAAATGAACACCAAGACTTTCTGAACAATGAGCCATGATGACCAAGCACACAAGAATAATTCTGTGTTATTGAATGCAGGAAAGTTATCAGATGAATATTTGTTATATATACTCTTACAGAGTTGATAATAATAATAATAATATAAGTACCAAATACTTTGGAAAAATGTTTCTTTGAATTCTAACAAGTCTTTGAGATAAGTGTTATATTTACCTCTATTTGTACAAATATGAGGTCAAGTACATCGCCCAGAGACACATGGCCAATAAGTAGTAGGGAGGACTTAGACCCATATTTGCCTAAGACCAATGAGCATACTTTCATTACTTTCCTGTAGGCATATGTTATAAGGAGTTGTGTAATAGTTCTTTAATGGGATTTTTCCCTTGTCAAATAGGGAAAGTTTTTGTGCCAGTCAGGAAAGTTAGGAGAAAGTACCAATTCAAGTACTTTCAACTCTGAGACTGTTTTTCTCCCAATGTCCCTTAATCCCACCAATCCATGAATTATTCAGGTAATAAGCAACTCCCCTTTTTCAAGAGGAAGAAGTTATATTAGTCATTTTACCCTAGGTGTGAATTAATTTATCCAGCTTGCTTTCCTAATAGTGAACTCTAATGTATTATGTGAATAAAAGATTTGATGGTTGGAGGAGAAATTGTAGATGATTTTGGAACAAAGATCCTTCAGAATGGGTAGATTTTGGTGAAAGTTATCCAGCCATCAATCACCATGTCATAATGGTTTTTGGATTCTTGAGGGTATGAAAGAAGAATTCAGGATGAGTCAGGACAGGGATACAGAAGGCATGGGGAGGCCCTTGGAGACACGTACTCCTCTCTCCTGCTCTTACTGACCCTGAATATTGCTGATATCAGAATCTTTCTTGTGATGAGGGTAGGTATTTGGAATAAGAAGTAGTCAGGACATCAGTCCTTGGATTTCAGTATTCACCAGACATATTCTTTGCTTTCTTAAAAAGTGGAGATTTTTGAACTCTCTCCTAATCAGGGACTGATTTAGCAAGTAGCCTGAGAAACTTGGATTTCATCAGTCTCACAGGGGATTCTAATACAGATGGTCTGAACACTAAAGTTTTGAAAACCTTCGGTGGGAGTCTCTAACCCTGGGTTAGTAGGCAAGTCTAACCCTCAACTCAGGAAATTCTCCAGTGATTGCCCTGAGGGTGTGCACTCCCTGGCTGAGCAACTGATGGTGACTGAATGAAAGAAGCGCTTCTTCTCTTTGAGAAGTCTCCTTAATCTAAGCAATCAAACCTCTGTAAGATATAAAAAGTTCTGTCTCAGGGACAAGCTGCCTTTCTCCTCTGTAACTCTTTCCTGGCCTCTGGTGTCCTGCCTTGTATGGTCCTGGTTTGGAGGCAAGGTGATGAGGGAAGAGCAGCCAGCAACAGAACCAATGGCAGCATGGTGGTCATTGGAAAAACACTGGATTTCCAGACCTGAGACTGGGACAGTCACAAGCCAGCTAGGATGGCCGGCGACCCTCCTTGCACAGAAACCCTCATTGTGTAGAGCCATGACCAACCCCCTATGCTGCTGGAGGGCTGTGCCATGGTGTCTCAGGTCAGTCGAAGAACCCTATGGGTATGTTTGCTTTGCCTGTCAATATTATTCCTTTTTTCTTTAGTGGAAAACCTCTTTGCCTCATTTCCTAGAGCTCCAGGAGGCTGAATGCAGGCAGCCTCTCCTGGCATAAGAAGTGACTACTCTATGCCTTACTTTTGTCAAAGAGTATTATGTTAAGGCTTGGTCTTAGCTTTTTTTTTTTTTTTTTTTTTTAAATTTCCACTGAGGCTATAACTAGGATGTGGGCTTCCTAAGATTGGAGAAATTAAATCTTAAAACATCCCCTTGGGAGGATGAGGATGAAGAATTGCTAGAAAAAAGAGTTCCAAGCGGACGGGCTGTCCTGCTGGTCAGAGACGCTATCGCCTGCCTCACCCAATCGTTTCCCAGTTTTATTTGCTGAGAGAGACCTCAGTGCATGTTTACCGAATTCAGTTTGGAAGTGGAAAGTGTGTTTTCTTACATGAGGTCTCTGGGGTGGAGTTCAGGCTGTTTTGCTCTCAGCTTGGGATCTGGGGTGAAATAGAGCCTGTTATAAACAAAGCTCTGTTTGAACTGAAATGAGTCACAAGAAGTGTCTGGGAGGAAACAAGTGAGTGCTGGGACTGGAGGAGCATGGCCCTTAGTAGAGGGTAGGCTGCATGAGTGATCCACCTGAATACTCCCATTTTTGGTTTAAAAAAAAGGCATAAAATATTGAAGTTGTGTGATGTGTGTGTACATAGATAACAAATGGGGTCAGAAAAGAATTCTTTTTTGTTGTTTTTTTTTCTGCAGTCCCGGAGATCAGACCCATGACCTTGAATGTTAGGCAAGTGCTCTAACCCTGAGCTACACCCCCAGCCATGAAAGTAAGTTTTAAGAGGAATTGTGAAAATAGTTTTAAGCACAGACACACTGTAGAATAAGTGTAGCATACCTTCTGGGTGGAAAGAGAACAGTGTTCAGCTGGTCAAACACATCTTGATATTTGTCAGAACTCAGTCATCGCCCTGTCCATGATTTGATTTGATTCCAGGCAGTTTCCCTATCTAGTTACTCTTTGCAGATGCTGACATTACAATGACACTAATTTGCAATTGCTTAATGTACACTAACTGATGGGCTAGTTGTGAGGGTAAGGAGAAAAATATTCCAGAAGCTTTCTAACTGGTAAGAAATCTCTTTGGAATGGAAACCTGTCCAAATCTGAATCATTAGGGATTGACGGTATAAAAGATGGTCCTTGGAAAGGAGTCCTCAAATTGCTTATGATATGGGTTTTCATGGGTGGAATGTGTCTCCAAAAGCTTAGGAAGCATGTGCAAGAAAATCTGGGGAAAAAAAGAAATCCTTCCCTCTGACTCTAAGGTTGTGAAATATTACTTTTTCTTTTTTACTTTTTTCTCTTTTTTTCAGTACTGGGGATTGAACCCAGGGGTGTTTTACTACTGAGCCAAAACCCCAGCTCTTTTTGTTTCTTATTTTGATATAGGTATTCACTAAGATGCTTAGGGCCTCACTAAATTGCTGAGGCTGGCCTCAAACTTACAGTCCTCCTGCCTCATCCTTCCTGGTGACTGAGAACATAGGCATGTGCCACCATGCCTGGCATTATAAAGTCTTTTGAACACTGTTGCTAAATGACCTGGAAACAACAGTATAGAGAAAGGATCTAGAGAGTGCAGTATTACTTAAGTCTGATTTTTTTTGTAGCATGGAAAATTTGGCACCTGGGTTTGTCTTAGGTAAATATTCAGGTCTGTGGAAAACCAATCAGAATGTGAGCCTGTCTCCATGCTGGTAGTGCTCCCACAGAGGTGGTAAAACCCACAAGAAAGTCTGTGAGAAGAGTGGCGAGCACTGAGCCCACAAGGAGACCTAGTACAAGAGGGCAGGGAATCTCTGCCCAGGGAAATCAGAGTTGGGACAGGAAGCAGTGTGGCTGTGGTAGGCAGATTAAGCCAATTTTCCATAAAAAGACTAAAACTCCTAAGAAGATTGTGTTGGGGTTGAGTGTGCTGAGCCCAACTGCAGACCTAAGGGAACACTGGCTCTTAAGAGATGCAAGCATTGTGATCCAGGAGCACATAAGAGGAGATGGGGCTGAGAGATCATCTTGAGGGTGTGTTAAAAAGGAAAAAAAGAGGAGTGACTGCATCAGAGCTACAGGCAGTTGCCAGAGGAGGAGCTGCGTGGCAAACTGTTTGGACTCAGAACGACCGCTCCTGAACACTGGGGCGCTGCCCGGAGGAAGAGGAGAAATGTGGCGGGTCACTTGGTCTAGGAGTGACTGCATCAGAGCCACAGGTGGTTGCCAGAGGAGGAGGCGAGTGGTGAGTTGTTTGGACTCAAAGCAACTGCTCCTGAACACCGCTAGCCTGCCTGGAAAAGGAGCGCGGTGGGTGGCTTGGTCTCCGAGTGACTGCTCCTGAACACCTGGGGGGCTACCCCAAGGAGGAGGAGGAACAGGGCGGGTCACTTGGACTCAGAGTGACTGCCTAGGGCTACGGGCGGTTGGCGGGAGGAGGAGACGTGAAGTGAGTTGCTTGGACTCTTAGTGACTGTGTCAGAACACCGGGCGGCTGTCCGGAGGAAGAGGTGTGTGGCAGGTCTCTGGGTCTTGGAGCTATTGTACGGGGCTTGAGGTGGTGGCTCAGAGGAGGGGCCACATAGCCAGGTGATTAGGTGCAGAGCAAGGGTCCCAGGACCTAGGCAGCTTCTAGGAGGAAAAGCCACACAGAGACATGCCTAGGGGCAGAGCGAAGTTTCCAGGACTGCGGGCAAATTCTCTGAGGAGAGGCAACCTAAGGAGACTCGTCTGCGAACGGTGAGGCTCCCAGGCCCAGGAGGTAGGTCCGGGCCCATGGGAACATTGCAGAAGAAGGCAGCCCAGCCCAGGCGGTAGTTGTAGATTGAGGGGAACCTCTAGGAGGGGAACTGACAAGCGAGACCTCCCCACCAGGTGAGTCTTCCCCACCGGGTGAGGCTTTCCCACAAGGATGGTAAAACCAGAGACACAGGCACAAACAGGCCTTGCCTCAGCCCGCAGCCTAGTTCCCCTTTGGATGACCATTGGTCAACAAGTGGAGGCACCTCTACCCAATAGCAGGGAATATACCCAACCTGAGGGTCACCAAACCTAGAGAGGCAGCTTCCTTGTGGAGCACCACATTATCAACTTCCTCCAAGACTTCAGGCTACTGAAGAATAATAGGGGATATACTAGCAATCTTCAGGGATATTATAAGTCAATAGAGGAAATCTGCAATATCTTAATGACCCACTGATTCCTGAACAATATGAGAAAAAAAGGGAAGAAAATGCCCCAAACAAATCTAGATGTTACATCAATAAAATCCAACGACAGCATGGCAGAAGAAATGACAGACAGGGAGTTCAGAATGTACATAATTAAAATGATCAGGGAAGCAAACGATGAGATGAAAGAGCAAATGCAGACATTGAATAATTGCACCAATCGACAGTTAAAAGAGCAAAAGATCTTTTCAATAAAGAGTTAGAGATATTGAAAAAAAACCAAACAGAAATCCTTGAAATGAAGGAAACAATAAACCAAATTAAGAACTCCATAGAAAGCATAACCAATAGGATAGAACAACTGGAAGACAGAACTTCACATATTGAAGACAAAATATTTAACCTCGAAAACAAAGTTGAACAAACAGAGAAGATGGTAAGAAATCATGAACAGAATCTACAAGAACTAGGGGATATCATGAAAAGGCCAAATTTGAGAATCATTGGGATTGAGGAAGGCTTAGAGAAACAAACCAAAGGAATGAATGATCTATTCAATGAAATAATATCAGAAAATTTCCCAAATCTGAAGAATGAAATGGAAAATCAAGTTCAAGAGGCTTATAGGACTCCAAATACACAAAACTACAACAGACCCACACCAAGGCACATTATAATGAAAATACCTAACATACAAAATAAAGACAGAATTTTAAAGGCTGTGAGAGAAAAGAACCAAATTACATTCAGGGGGAAACCAATGCGGATATCAACAGATTTTTCAATCCAGACCCTAAAAGCTAGAAGGGTCTGGAACAACATTTTTCAAGCTCTGAAAGAAAATGGATGCCAACCAAGAATCTTATACCCAGCAAAACTTACCTTCAAATTTGACAATGAAATAAAATCAATCCATGATAAACAAAAGCTAAAAGAATTTACAAAAAGAAAGCCAGCATTACAGAACATTCTCAGCAAAATATTCCATGAGGAAGAGATAAAAAACAAAGAAGCATATCAGCAAAGAGAGGAATTATCCTAAAGGAACTGTCAAATAAAGGAGGAACCAAGGTGTGTCAAAAAATAAATAAATAAATAAATAAAAATTTAAAAAATGAACCAAATGACTGGGAATACCAATCATATCTCAATAATAACCCTGAATGTTAATGACCTGAATTCATCAATCAAAAGAAATAGACTGGCAGATTGGATTAAAAAGAAATATCCAACAATATGTTGCCTGCAAGAGACTCACCTCATAGAAAGAGATACCCATAGACTAAAGGTGAAAGGATGGGGAAAAACATACCATGCACATGGACACAGCAAAAAAGCTGGAGTATCCATCCTCATTTCAGATAATGTGAACTTCAAGCCAAAGTTAATCAGAAGGGATAAAGAAGGACATTTCATACTGCTTAAGGGAAGCATAAATCAGCAAGATGCAACAATCATAAACATCTATGCCCCAAACAGTGGCTCATCCATGTATGTTAAACAAATCCTTCTCAATTTTAGAATCCAAATAGACCGTAACACAATAATACTAGGTGATTTTAACATGCCTCTCTCACCACTGGACAGATATTCCAAACAAAAATTGAACAAAGAAACCATAGATCTCAATAACACAATCAATAATTTAGACTTAACAGACATTTATAGAATATACCATCCAACCAAGAGCGAATACACTTTCTTCTCAGCAGCACATGGATCCTTCTCTAAAATAGACCATATATTATGCCACAAAGCTAATGTTAGCAAATACAAGAAGATAGAGACACTACCTTGTATTCTATCAGATCATAATGGATTGAAGTTAGAAATAAATGAAAGAGTAAAAAACAGAAACTACTCCAACACCTGGAGTTTAAACAATATGCTATTATATGATGAATGGATAACAGAAGATATTAGGAAGGAAATTAAAAAATTCTTAGAGGTAAATGAGAACAAAGAAACATCATATCACAATCTCTGGGACACTATGAAAGCAGTACTTAGAGGAAAATTTATTTCATGGAGCACATTTAATAAAAGAAGTAAAACTCAACAAATAAATGACCTAACACTACAGCTCAAAGTCCTAGAAAAAGAAGAACAGACCAACACCAAAAGTAGTAGAAGACAGGAAAGAGTTAAACTCAGAGCTGAAATCAATGAAATTGAAACAAAAGAAACAATACAAAAAATTGACAAAATAAATAGCTGGTTCTTTGAAAAAATAAAGCAAATTGATAAACCTTTAGCCACAGTAACAAAGAGAAGATGAGAGAAAACCCAAATCACTAAAATTCGGAATGAACAAGGAAATATCACAACAGACACGACTGAAATACAAAACATAATTAGAAGCTATTTTGAAAATCTATACTCCAACAAAATAGAAAATTTCAAAGATATCAACAGGTTTCTAGAGACATATGAATTGCCTCAACTGAACGAGGAGGACATACACTATTTAAATAGACCAATTTCAAGTAATGAAATAGAAGAAATCATCAAAAGCCTACCAACAAAGAAAAGTCCAGGACCAGATCGGTTCTCAGCCAAGTTCTACAAAACCTTTAAAGAAGAGATCATTCCAATACTTCTCAAACTATTCCATAAAATAGAAGAGGAGGGGAACCTCCCAAACTCATTCTATGAAGCCAATTATACCCTGATACCTAATCCAGACAGAGACACAACGAAGAAAGAAAATTTCAGACCAATATCCTTAATGAACATTGACGCAAAAATTCTCAACAAAATTTTAGCAAATCACATACAAAAACATATTAAAAAGATAGTGCACCATGATCAAGTGGGTTTCATCTCAGGGATGCAAGGTTGGTTCAACATCAGGAAATCAATAAATGTCATTCACCGTATCAATAGACTTAAAGTCAAGAATCACATGATTATTACAATAGATGCAGAAAAAGCATTTGATAAAATACAGCACCCCTTCATGCTCAAAACACTAGAAAAAATAGGGATAGTGGGAACATTCCTTAACATTGTAAAGGCCATCTATGCTAAGCCCATGGCTAATATCATTCTAAATGGTGAAAAACAGAAAGCATTCCCCCTAAAAACTGAAACAAGCAGGGATGTCCTCTTTCACCACTTCTTTTCAATATTGTCCTTGAAACTCTAGCCAGAGCAATTAGACCGACCAAAGAAATTAAAGGGATACGAATAGGAAAAGAAGAACTCAAAATATCCCTATTTGCTGATGATATGATTATATACTTAGAGGAACCAGGAACTTCCACCAGAAAACTTTTAGATCTCATAAGTGAATTCAGTAAAGTAGCGGGATATAAGATCAAGGCTCATAAATCTAAGGCATTTTTATACATAAATGATGAATCTTCAGAAAGAGAAATTAGGAAAACTACCCCATTCACAATAGCATCGAAAAAAATAAAATACTTGGGAATCAATCTCACAAAAGAGGTGAAAGACCTCTACAATGAGAACTACAGAACACTAAAGAAAGAAATTAAAGAAAACCTTAGAAGATGGAAAGATCTCCCATGTTCTTGGATAGGCAGAATTAATATTGTCAAAATGGCCATACTACCAAAAGTGCTATACAGATTCAATGCAATTCCAATTAAAATCCCAATGATGTACCTTACAGAAATAGAGCAAGAAATTATGAAATTCATCTGGAAGAATAAAAAACCCAGAATAGCTAAAGCAATCCTTGGCAGAAAGAGTGAAGCAGGGGGTATCGCAATACCAGACCTTCAACTCTACTACAAAGCAATAGTAACAAAAATGGCATGATATTGGTACCAAAATAGAAAGGTGAATCAATGATACAGAATAGAGGACACGGACACAAACCCAAATAAATACAATTTTCTCATACTAGATAAAGGTGCCAAAAATATGCAATGGAGAAAAGATAGCCTCTTCAACAAATGGTGCTGGGAGAATTGGAAATCCATATGCAACAAAATGAATTTAACCCATATCTCTCACCATGCATGAAACTAAACTCAGAATGGATTAAGGACCTCGGAATCACACCAGAGACCCTGCATCTTATAGAAGAATAAGTAGGTCCAGAGCTTCAACATGTCGGCTTAGGACCAGACTTCCTCAACAGGACTCCCATAGCACAAGAAATAAAAGCAAGAATCAATAACTGGGATAGAATCAAACTAAAAAGCTTTCTCTCAGCAAAGGAAACTATCAGCAATGCAAAGAAAGAGCTTACAGAGTGGGAGAAAATCTTTGCCAATCATACTTCAGATAGAGCACTAATCTTCAGAATCTATAAAGAACTCAAAAAACTCTACACCAAGAATGCCAATAATGCAATCGACAAATGGGCTAAGGAAATGAATAGACTCTTCACAGAAGAAGATCTACAACCAATCAACAAACATATGGAAAAATGTTCAACATCTCTAGTAATAAGAGAAATGCAAATCAAAACCACCCTAAGATTCCATCTCACCCCAATTAGAATGGCGATTATCAAGAATACAAGCAACAACAGGTGTTGGGGAGGATGTGGGGAGAAAGGTACACTTATTGCTGGTGGGGCTGCAGATTAGTGCAGCCACTCTGGAAAGCAGTGTGGAGACTCCTTAGAAAACTTGGAATGGAACCACCATTTGACCCAGCTATCCCACTCCTTGGCCTATACCCAAAGGACTTAAAATCAGCATATTACAGAGATACAGCCACATCAATGTTCATAGCTGCTCAGTTCACAATAGCCAGATTGTGGAACCAACCTAGATGTCCTTCAATTGATGAAGGGATAAAGAAACTGTGGTATATATATACAATGGAATATTACTCCACCATAAAAAATGATAAAATTATGGCATTTGCAGTCAAATGGATGAAATTGGAGAATATCATGCTAAGTGAGATAAGTCAATCTCAAAAAACCAAAGGACGAATGATATCGCTAATAAGTGGATGATGACACATAATGGGGGGTGGGAGGGCTTAGTGTTAGGGTTAGAGTTAGTGTTAGGGAGGGGGGCAAGAATGGAAGAAGGAAGGACTGTATAGAGGGAAAAGAGGGGTGGGAGGGGTGGGGGGGAGGGAAAAAATAACAGAATGAATCAAACAACATTACCCTATGTAAATTTATGATTACACAAATGGTATGCCTTTACGCCATGTACAAACAGAGAAACAACATGTACCCCATTTGTTTACAATAAAAAAAAATAAAAGGAAAAAAAAAAGTTTGAAAGTGACTTGCATACAGGACACAGGTGGCCATCATCATCAAGTGGTCTCCTCCTCGGGAGCTCTAAGGTTCTGAGAGTTAAGGAAATCATCTGGGAGAATCAGGTGTTGTCATGGTAACCATACCAACTCTCTAAGAGCTATTAGTTTGAGACATGTTTCTTGGAAAATTGTACCTGTAGGGTTAATATGATGGGACCTTTACTGATAATAATAGGGCTTTTCCTGTATTAACTCATAATCATAAGTCTATGAAGATAGTCTATTTTATCTCTTCTCAATTTAAGATGAGGAAGATCAGATACACAGAGAAGATAATAACTTGACTTTAAGTCACATGGCTTGAAAATGGTAGAATTATCGAATCTGGCTTTGGAATGCATGCTCTTAACCCCCAACCTCTGTACCGCCCTCTGTGCCATCCATTAGTGGTCTAGGAAAATTATAAAAGGTCACGTTTCACCCATAGTAAGAAACCTTTCATTGATCTAGCCTTCTAAGATATAGTACTTTCTTTCTTAATTGATTTAACTGGTAGTTTTATTTTATTACATACACACATGCTTTTTATACAATGAACCCGTGGCTTCCACTGAAGCAAAAGGTACAAGGGCTACAGCTTCACAAAACATGAAAGTGTCACAAAAAGAAAATGGCAAAGAAATGAAGTTAGACCTCCCCTCACACCATATATAAGTTAGCTCAAAATGGTTCAATGACTGAACTGTAAGAGTTCAAAGTCTAAATTCTTAGACAAAAAGAAGCATAAATCTTTGTGACCTTGGGCTAGGTAGTGGTTATATATGACACAAAAATATGTGTATGTCCACACACATGTGCACACGTGTGCACACATACACAGGAAAAACAGATTTTAAAATCACCTATACTTCCAAAAATATTCTCAAGGAAGTGGAAAGACTACCCACAGAATGCAAGAAAAATATTTGCAAACCATGTATCTGATAAAGGATTTGTGTCCCAAATAGATAAAGTATTTCTAAACTCAATAATTAAAAGAAAAATAGTCTCATTAAAAATAGGCAAAATATTCAAATAGAGAGTTCCCTAAAGAAGATACACAAATGGTTAAAAAACATATTGTACTTTGCAGGTAGGAATGTAAAATGGGGTAGCTATTTTGAGATACAGTATGGCAGTTCCTCAAAAAGTGAATGAAACAGAGTTACCATATGATCCTTCAATTCTACTCATTGCTATACACCCCCTCATTGAAAACATATGTCCATAAAAGAACTCAGTACACAAATGCTCATAGCAGTATTATGCATGATGACTATAAAGTGAAGACAATTCAAGTGTCTACTGGTTGATGAGTGGGTAAACAAATTTGGCTTGTCTATACAATAGAATATTATACATTCCTAAAAGGAATGAGATATGATACATGCTGAAATGTGATAAACCTTGAAAAGAAACCTGCTAGTAAGGCCCAATGTTGTATGATGCCATTGATATGAAATGTCCAGGGCAGGCAAATCCATAGACACAGAATGTAGATTAGTGTCACCAGAGGCTGTTGGAGTAAGGGGAGAATGGAGAGTGATTGCCCATGTATACTGGGTTCATTTTAAATGTGATGAAAGTGTTCTGTAATTATATGTTCTTTTGGGCTTCATCACTTTGAGAACCTACTAAATTATGTGTTTTAGAAAGGTGACTTTTATAGAATTAGGATTCCACTCAATCTGAATAGATACATACATGCATACATACTAAATAAAGAAAATGGTGCCTGCAGCAAATCAACTCACCATTCCAAAACGCAATAGCAGGAAATCTTACCAACTTCATTTTGAAGATAGGGACCAACAGGAGCTGGGACCTAAGTCCTGGCCAAATGAGCTTCCTTTTCATTTTTACTTCTAATGTCCTCTCTTAAACTTTGTGCCTGGAAGAACTGCCTAGTATAGCAAGGAGGAAAGGAAGGAAGATGGTGTTTTAATTTGAATATTGAAGTCTTGTGTCATGATCTGTCATTCACAACAGAGTTCCATTTGTATAACAAAGTAACAATGGTGAGTAATGTCTCTCTCCATATTTTTAGTTTTGGGCAGTGCTGTGCTTTTATCTGGCTGGGTTTTTTTTTTTTTTTTAATTACTTCTGCAAATTTAGTCTTTTTTAAATAGAGAAAGTCTTCATTGAGAACACAGTTCAAGTCCACTGCAACCTAACCGGAAGATGTATAGTGTCATTTCTATCTGGTTTTAGTATTAGGGAAATGCTGACTTCATAGAATTGAATTAGAAAGTATTCCTCCAGCTTTTATCTTATAAAGGAGATTGTAGAGAATTAGTATCATTTCATTTTAAATGTTTGGTAGAACTTATCAGCAAACACATTTAACCTTGCATTTTCTGTTTGGGGAGGTTATTAAAGATTGATTCAGTTTCTTTCTTTTCTAGAGATTGGCCTAGTCAAAGCCTTCCTCCATCCTCTTGAGGTTTAGTCTAGGTCTGAGAATACATATTTGTTTACAAGTTTTACACGGCATGAGAGCCTCATAAGAAAATGAAGACTTGAAGAAACAGAGTCAGTTACTCATATACTGGATTGAACAAAGAATAATTGTGAAGAAACAGCTAAATCATGTAGGGAGGCTTAAAAGATAACATTTATTTAAACAGTCTGCACGGAATTCTGTTTTGATTTCTTATCCTTGAAAGTAAGGATATTACATCTTTCACATACAGGAAGGACAACCTTTTACGTGGGAATTTTATCTTCTGCTTCTAAGAAACACTGCAAAGGCCAAAGTGATCATTTTGTACCTGCTCATTTTCAAGTGTTTTTAACTTAAATAGCCAATATAAAAGAATAGTGTATTTTAACCCCAAATATTTTTTCTTGTGTGAGTTTTGGCAGACTGTATCCTTCAAGGAATTTGTCTATTTCATGTAGGTTATCAAATTTCGGGCATAGAATTGTTCATAGTATTCCTTTATTATCCTTTTAATATCTATGGCATCTGTAGTGATGGCCCCTCTTTCATTTCTGATTTTCAAAATTTATATCTTTTCTTTATTTCTTAGTTCACTTGATTATATTGATTGTCCTGATCTTTTCCACAGAACCAATTTTTGGTTTCATTGATTGTTCTCTATTGAATTCCTGTTTTCAGTTTCATTGATTTCTACTTTAATTTTTGTAATTTCCTTTTTTCTGCTTACCTTGGATTAACTTGACCCTTCCTTCTATTAGTTTCCTAAAGTGGAAGGTAAAATAGTTGATTTTAGGTCAAATTTCTTTTCTAATATATGTATTCTGTGCTCTAAATTTCCCCATTTTTAAATTTGACTGCTTTTGTTGCATTCTGCAAATTTGATAAGTTGTGCTTTCATTTTCATTTAGTTAAAAATAAAACTTCTCTTGAGAGTTCTTCTTTGACCCACATATTATGCAGAAGTGTGTTTATGTTATTGATTTCTAGTTTAGTTCTGCTGTGTTCTGAGAGTAGACAGTTTGTGATTTCTATTTTAAATTTGTTAAGGTGCATTTAATATGGCCTGTATTAGTAAGTGTTCCAGGTGAGCTGAGAAAAGTGCATATTCTGCTGTTGTTGAATGACATGGTCTTCATGTCAATTATATCTGGCTGATTATGTTGTTGAGTTCAACTACTCTCTTAATAATTTTCTGTCTGCTGGGTCTGTCCATTTCTGACAAAGGGTGTTGAAATCTCCAACTATAATCGTGGATTCATTTCTTTCTCTTTGTAGTTCTATTAGTTTTTGATTGGCCGTTGACACTCTGTTATTAAATATATGCACCTTAAGGATTGCTATGTCTTCTTGGAGAATTGACTTCTTTATCACGAGGTAATGACTTTTTAAAAATCTTTGATAATGTTCCTGACTTTTAAGTCTGCTAGCATTTAAAACTGCTGTAGCTACTCCTGCTTTCTTTTGATAATTGTTAGTTTGAGATTTTTTCCATCTATTCACATTGAACTTATATTCATCTTCATATCGTAAATGTATTTTTGGAAGACAACATATAGCTGGGTTTTATTTTTTTAATCCACTTTGACAGTTGTCTTTCACTGCATTTTTGCTATTTTGAACAGTTACCCATTAGTTCCATTAAGAATAAGAAAAAAATAATTTTGTATTTTACCTTTACTTATTCATTCTTTTTTTTTTTTTTTTTTTTTTTTTGGCGGTACTGGGGATCGAACTCAGGGCCTTGTGCTTGTAAGGCAAGCACTCTACCAGCTGAGCTATCTCCCCAGCCCCTTACTTATTCATTCTTGATGTACCTCTTCTTTATGTACATTTGCTTCTGACCATCATCATTGCCCTTCACTCTAAAGAACTTCTTTTAATATTTCTTGCAAGATAAGTGTATTGGCAACACGTTCCCTGAGTTTTTGTTTTAGAAAGACTTCATAACTCCTTTACTTGATAATTGAGCAGGGTACCGAATTCTAGTTTTTTGTTTTTTTGTTTTTTTTCTCCCAAACATTTTCCTCTTGCTTGCATGGTTTCTGAGAGAGTGGGTTGGAATTCATATATTTGTTCCTGTACTGGTTAAGTTGTCCACCCCTCCCATTGGTTTCAGGACTTTTTTTCATTAATTATTTATGACTCATATTCCACATCTCTTCAGTTAAAAGCTCTTTGAGACAGCATTGTCATCTGCAGCCAGAGAATGGGGTCATCTGATGCTCCCATTCTCTGAATGGCCCTTCAGATAGCATAGGGTTTCAACCAGCTGTTAAACCTGCCTAAAACCTTGCCAACCTTGGGTGCATTCATCTGGATCCTTTTAAAAAATTCCCCATCAATCTTACACCTAATGGTTTTTACAACTACTGATTTTCCCTAGGAGTGATAAAATGAAAAATATCAAATTCCATCATTCTCTGCACATTTACTAGTTGGGATTCTTTACATGGACTCAATTCTCATCACCAATTATTTGATTATTTTGAGAAATAGTTTGGAAAGGAAAAGATGGATCCATTCCTTAGTCTTTCCTTTCATTTGTTAACATTTAGACTACTCCTTTGGGATCCTAGCAACCTCTGCTTGTGTTCAACCAGAGTTTTTCTCTCTTTTGGAGGCCAGGTGAGGAGATTGAGATGAACAATTTATCAACTCATTATAAATCCATGAATTTTATAGATTTGATACATTTGAATCTGTTACAGTTATTCCTTTTGATATTCCAATTGTCCTGTCTTTGGTCAGTGGAGCCACCTTCTGATTGGCTTGTATGTTTCTTAGACACTACTGTTAGTTTGAGCCATTAATCTATTCTTTAATTATATTAGTTGACTTTTAAGATTCCTTTTAATTTTAGCTTCCTTTCTAGAGAAAATATTTCATATTCTAATATATTATACATTTAAACTTTTTATGCTGAAAATCTAGTATTTTGTTGTTTTTCTCTTTAGAATTCACACAGTGGGTGAATTGATGCACTTTAAAATACAAAATATTTGTTTCAATATTTTAGCTTCTAGTTTCCTAATATTGACTCAGGATAGTTTCACACTCTAAGCTCAGTTATCTAGTTAAACAAAACAAAAAATACAAATATTTATATACTTCAGGATATAATGAGGCTTATTAAGGAGTTCCTTAAGTTTGAAGATAATCTTTAATCCAAATGTGATAGTTTTCTTCCCTTCTGTGTAGAGTATCAGGCATGAAGAATGGACAGCTGTCCCTCATTCCATAGGCTGCTAAGGCAGAATGTGAGCTGAGAAGGGGTGGAGGCCCCAAAGGGAGCTGGTTAGGGGTGGGTGACCAGAAGGCTGCAGAGCTGGCCAAGGTGTTCCAGGTGGTTGCAAAGTCAGCCTCATTCTCTACAAGCCAAGAACTGGAGTCCACCCATCCAGGCACACCTGAGCCTGGTCCAAGTGACTGGGCCAAGTCCCTGAGGCTGTCTCTGGGACCAGAAGGCATAATCAGAGGAAACATGGATTTAAATTCCAGGGCATAAAAGAAAAGTTCAGCATATCCAAGAAGTAGCTGAAAGTGACTTTTTGTAAATGTTTGGAGGACACTGTCTCATGTCAAACCACATACAATAAAATTTTAAAAGAACCAGAGTTTTGTTTCCGTCTGTGCCCTGTGGAGCACATGTGACTTCAAAGGCAACTCTGGAGGGTGCAGGGAGAAAAGATCATGCTTTTATTTCCAGTTTTGGCACAAGTTCACCAAACTGTTTTTGATGGCCAGGAAGCAAAACTTATATTCCCTCTCAATTCATTTTGCATTTAGTAGACCCACCTGTGTTTTTCTACAGGGAGAGTTTCTACCTCTTCAGTCTGTACATTTCCATTACTTTGAAGCTTTATTTTGTAGGAAAAAGGCAAGAGGGATGCTGGAGATTTCAAGTGAAGCCTAAATAGCTCCCGCTCAGTAAGTGTCCTCTTCCCGCCATAAGGAGTCTCTTCAGAGTTCAAAACTGTTGTTTCTAAGACCATCAAGTCACTGCACATCACTTTGAGAGATATCTTAAATGTAAAAATGAGCAGCTGGTTTCATTTCAAAGTGTTGAGACCCCCTAAGTCATGAGTAAATATGGGTTCAACCTAATGCTCGTGCAGATGAGTGTGTGTGCGCGCACACACACACATGCACTCCTGCCCATATGAAACCCTGTCTATGAGATCCCAGTCATCATAGAAATTAGAGACATGGAGCTGGCTCTCAAGGATGCTATCTCTCCCTCACCAATATGGGATTGTTTATTATGTCTTGTTTCTGGGTGATTTTCTTTCTGGTCTGTCTTCGCCTGCCTGGCCCTGTCACCCTTCCACACCTGCACTTCAGTGGAGACTGACTGAGCTGCGTGACTTTTATTTCCTTTGGCCTGTTTATTTCTGATGATTGTTATTACTCTTTCCAAACTCTGGGCATTTACTTTCTTGTTTGAAGCTTGGCTGCTTAACTGGTTGAAGAGTGGTTGTAAGGAGCTTCAGCTGGTTTTATTGCCTGACTGGTCTTCTGACTTTTGACTGCTCAGGAAGAAATGGTCACTCTGTATGAACTTATCACATTGTAAGAGAAATAAAGACCCAAGTCTGATTATTATGGGTCACAAGATATTGTTAACTTTGATGTCTTAGATTAGACTTTTTTTCTGTATTAATTACTCATAACTCATCTATGCTTTTCCTAATCTTTGTTAGTGATGTGACCTTAAGCCACTAGGACAGTAATATAATATTAGTAAAAATTATATCATTATGCTACAAACTTTACTTTCTCCTCCTATCCCTTCTTCTTTCATCAAAATAGGATCTTCCCAAATAGTCTTGGTTATGAGTGGAATGAATTTATGTTGGCCTTGTAAGTAATATTATGATCTAAAGTGTTTATCAGGGGGGCTGGTTATATAGCTCAGTTGGCAGAGTGCTTGCCTAACATGCACAAGACCCTGGGTTCAATCCTCAGCACCACCAAAAAAAAAAAAAAGGGTTTATCAAATGGCCAACATATATAAGTTATTATATGAAATTTTACAAATACCAAGAGGTATTCTAGTCACTTGCAAATATTTTCTACATCTATATTCATAGAATTGCATAGAATGGTGCTAGTGAACACACACACACTCACATACTCCACAGATGGATGTGTTCCCCCAAACAGCTTACTGGTTTATTCTAGTGGAGAAAGGAGAGAGAAACTTACATGAAATATTTGTAGAATAACATAAGAAAACTTAAACCTAAATGTTAAATTGGTTGGAGATTTACATATAAATTGGTAGGAAAAACACATACATGAACATGCACATATATATTTTGGAGATAATACACATAACTAACAGAATCCAGAGAAGGAGGCCTTAGACTGGATGAGTTGGTGATGCCAACGTGAAAGAGAAGGAAGAATCTGGAGAATCTGGGTTGGGGGGAAAGAGGTGGGAAGAAGGAGATGCTAAGAACTGGGGAGAGGAAACTGGTAGGTCCAAGGAGAAGGACTTAGCATTGAGAATTTAGGGGAAGGCCTGGGTGACTTGAGCTCAGACTCTTGTGACATAAAAGATTTCATGGACTTTTTACTAATAGCTTCAGTGTATGAGTAAAGTCAATAAATAAGTTTAAGAATATGCAGTTTTGTTTACAGTTATAAAGGAAGTAGTAATTATCCTCAAACCATATAATTGCTTCTGTGATGTAAGTAGTTTATTTGCCAACATTGAAAGAAAATTATAAAATTTCACTTGTATTCACAAATACATTGGAGTGCCCTAAAATGATACAAGGCACAACATTACCTTCGACTATGCACAAGAATATTTAAATACTATAAGATCTAGTGGAGTGAGGACTTTGTGTGCCTCCCAGGAGGCACGACTTATCACAGTGCCTTGCACATGGTGGTTTTTTTTTTAGTTTGCACTGAATGAATGCATGAATTTAATATAAAAACATCCTTTCATGTTCTTCTCAAAGAGAGATGCCTTGCCAGGGTACCTGTAGAAGTGGTCTTCATTCTGCAGGGAAGGCGCTAAGCATTGATAAAGCCCCAATGATGTGAGCTATTTCATACATATTTTTGGATGATAATCAGAATCAGCCCAAGCGATTCTGTCGATTCTGTCTTCTCTGCACCCAGTAACCCAGGAGAAATTTGGGACTTGACTCTTGATTCTACAACACCTCATAGGAATATGAGAGTATTCACTGGGGGAAAATAAGAAAACAATTTTTAAAATACAGTAAGAAGGGCTCAAGGGGTGGATAGGTAGATTTCTTTGTTACTGTTCTTTTCTCTCATTTCTCTTTTCCTTAGACAATGAATTGGTCCTATTTTCAACTGCTCTCTCTACCGATGACTCTGGTATTTCATACCCAGACACTGAACATGTTCGCATCATCTCCAGGTTTGGGACTCTAAACCTAAACTCTGTCTCCCAACCAGATTCCTTTCCTTTTCCATTTCGGTGGTAGCACCATTATTGTGATCACTCAGGCTCCACTTGACTCTGCATATCCACATGTCCTTGTGTTTGAGTGGCCATGGCTGCTCTGGTTTGGACTGTGGGTAAATCAAAGGTGTAGAAGAAATTCTGAACCAAGTGAGACCAAATCTGTAAAAGCAAGTGTGGGGAAGAGAAGGGAATGAAGTGAGACTCCTGGGACTTTTTAAATTTTTTTAGTTGTCAATGGGTCTTTATTTTATTTATTTATATGTGGTGCTGAGAGTTGAACCCAGTGCCTCACACATGCTAGGCAAGTGCTCTATCACTGAGTCACATCCCCAGCTCCTCCTGGGACTTTTTGGTGGAAGATGCAGATGGGACTGACTTAATGGTACTGAGATAGGTCTGTTTCAGGGCAAGAGACACAGTGGGAGAAATCCTCACTCTCCTTGGCCTGAAAATGTATTTTGTTCATACATTACCTGTTGACTTGCTTAATATTGGTATATCAACTTTCAATAAATAGAATTTTCCTTTCATTGTTTTGGGAAAGCTTACTATTTTAAGGTAGCCTATTAAATTTGAGTTTTCCTATCACTGTATTTTTCCAATATGCTGGTGAATTTATGTGCAAAACACATTGATTCTTAGCTCCCTGGTTTCCAGGCTGTTTTAATGTAACTGTTGATAGATGAAATGAACAACCATGTGTCACGGACCATCTTCCACCTTGAGTATTGAAACAGAGGTGGCATCACTATTTTAGATACTGAAGACATGAACCTGGCATTGGATAAGGGATTGGACTAGCTCTCTAATAGCCCCTTTAAAGATTAAGATTCACACTATGAGTATTTAGTGATTTATTTCTTCTATTATATATTGTGCTCATAATGTACACACATTAATTTTGGCTTTCTCTTTGGCACTTTGAAAAGAAACAAGATGAAACACTTAAAAACAGCATTCTAGGGTAGCACCATTAGCTGAATTTTTTTTTTTTTTTTTTTACTTTGCCTCAATTTTTGGTGGGATGGAACTCAGTGTTAGGGGATAAACCTGGAAAGTTCTGGGTTTGGCATTACCAAAAAAAAAAAAAAAAAAGTGCTGGGTTTGGAATTAAGGGGATCATTCCCCAAAGTATGGTAGCCTATGTCTATGAAGTTAAGTACTCATAAGGGCTTAGGGTATCTTTCCATAAGAGAAGTACTTAGAAAGGAATAGAATGGAATACTTTCTCCTTCTTTGAATGGAAGCTATGTGAGACAAAAGAGGAAAGGGTATCATTTTGAGGTGCTTGATCTGCACTTAAAGTTTCAGAGCCAAACACACTTTAGAAATGATCTCCTGAATTTTCCAGCCAATGTCCACTTTTCTCATTCTGATGTTTTTTGAGGCCTGCCTTCTACTTCAGGGAGGAAGCTGAGGTTATTGAATGGACCTTGAAAATGTAATTCCTTTAGATCCTTTGCCACTAACCCATCCTCATCTTGACACAAAGACACAATGGAAGAGTTCCTTTGAAGCAGATCCACCATAGGGAAATATCTCCATACACACAGCAAGTGCAGAGCTGACTTCACACTTCACTTAAGTGTGTGAGCTTTGCTGGAGAGCTTCCTTCTCCAGGAAGCTGTTGATTTCTTTTTCTAACCCTCTTATATAGGTGGACCTGAGTTTTTTTTTTTTTTTTTTTTTTTTTTGCTTTTTTTTTAATTAAAATATTTTTTATTTTTACAGACATATTTTGATTCATTGTACACAAATGGGGTACAACTTTTCATTTCTATATTTGTACACCACAAATGTAGATTCACACCATTCATGTAATCATACAAATATATAGGGTAATACTGTCTGTTTCATTCTACTGTTTTTCCATCTCCACCCCCTCACACCCCTTTTTCCTCTACACCATCCAAAGTTCCTTCATTCTTCTCTTCCCCCCCATAACCCCCCTTGTTATATTTTGTCATACACTTATCAGAGAAAACATTCGGACATTGTCTAAACAGTTTTGACCCATTCTGACTTAGAAGAAGAAATTTTAAAAAGATCTAGTCCTCCTTAGATGTATTTTTGTCTATCTACCATCCCCTCTTTCCATTTTCCTAACTCCTAGGATAAATAATCTACTTCCTTTCTTCCCACTTCCTCTTCTACCCATTCAACATGACCTTCACCTCCACTGCCTGTTGAAATGGTTCTACACAAGATCCCTAATGACCTACCAATGACTTAATCCAATGTCCTCTTTCCAATTTTCATCTTTCCTAACATTTCCTGGGCACATGGCACTACCAATACCTCCCTCTCTGGAAATTCCTCTTGCCGTTTTTTAAATGAGATTTAAGATAATTCCTTTACATTTTACTTTCTGCCTTTACTAGTATGCTTGAGATTGCTTCAAGGCAACCTCATCCTTTTTTATAGCTTCAAATTTCCCCTATCTGTTAATAACTCCCACATCTTTATCTTCAGTTCCAGATCAAAGACTTCAGCTACTTCCTGGGCATTTCCTCAGGTTATTAATTTGCTCATAATTCTTCAAGTAGCAGTACAAGCTGGCTTTGGCTGGGCTGCTCTTCCACTGAACTCACTGGAGTACACTCGTGTTGCTGCAGTCATCTGGTAGCTCATCTGGGGTTCAGAGGCTTAAAATGGCCTCACTTGCATGTCTGATGGTTTGTGCCAGCTCTTGGTTAAGACATCTCTGTTCTTGATATGGCTAACCACCAGGTTTGTTTACATCTCTGCCTCAGTTTTCCAACTCCAACCTCAATGTGAAGGCTTTTTAAAGTCTCTCTTTAGGTTTCCCTTGCTAATGTCCCATTGGCTAATGCACAGCCAAGCCCTGATTCACAGACAGAGAAATAAAACTTTTTTTTTTTTTTTTGGTGGTACTGGGGATTGAACCCAGGGTCCTGTGCATGCTAGGCAAGCACTCTACCAGTTGAGTTATATCCCCAGCCCCCAAAAACTCTACTTCTTTATGGAAAGAACAGCAAATACATACAACAAAAGGTCATGTATTCAGAGACAGGAGAGTTATTGAAACAGACAACCTACCACAATGTTCTTCCTTTTCCAAACTTGTCTCTTCTGTCTCTTCTATCCCTGGGAACATGCAGGTGTAGTGCCCCCACCCCCATCCCAGCCCACTCGTTCCAGCCAGAGATGTTCTAGTCTACACTCTCATCCCTTGCAGCAGATACAGGTTGGAGAACTTGATGTCAATTCCCATCCCCTTTCTCTATTATGCAGATATTAAATAGATGTACTTTTTCACAGTTTTGAAGCTACAGTTCCTTATGTGATGCAATGCTGGCCAACACACTGAAGTCTGCTACAACTTTTCTTTATTTCAGTGCTGGGGATTAAACCCAGAAGTTTGAGTATGCTAGGCAAGCACTTTATCACTATGCTACACTCACAGTCCTCTGTGATTGGTTTAGTGAACTTTTGTTGTGTAACTTTTGCTTTGTTGTCAAAAGGAACAGATTCTGCCTTTATTTCCCCCTTCCAATACTGAATAGACAAAATGTCTGGAGCTACAACAGCCTCATAACCATTAAGTGATAAACATTAAGAAGGGTCAACAGCTGGGCATAGTGACAATCGCCTATAATCCCAGTTATTCAGGAGACTGAGACAGAAGCATTCCAAGTTGAAATCCAGCCTCAGCAACTTAGTGAGGCACGAGGTAACTTAGCAAGACACAATCTCAAAGCATTTAAAAAATAAAAAGGACTGGTGATGTAGCTCAGAGGATAAATACTCCTAGGTTCAATTCCTAGTATCAAAAATATATATATATATATATATCTATATATACACACATAAATATATTAGTCTTAACAGTATATATATATATATAAATAGTATATGTATATATTAATATATATATCCGTCATAATAGTGTTGAACTATTAAACAAAAGGCAGTAGTTGCCTCAAGTCAAACTTCTTTTTTTTTTTCATTTATTTATTTATTTATTTTTTTCCTTTGGAGTTTCTGCTGAGAAATCTGTTATTCTGATGGTTTGCCTTTATTTTTTCTATTTATTTTTTTTTATTTTTTTTAATTGTAAACAAATGGGGTACATGTTGTTTCTCTGTACATGGCGTAAAGGCATACCATTTGTGTAATCATAAATTTACATAGGGTAATGTTGTTTGATTCATTGTTATTTTTTACCTTCGCCCCCACCCCTCCCACCCCTCTTTTCCCTCTATACAGTCCTTCCTTCCTCCATTCTTGGCCCCCGCCCTAACCCTAACTCTAACCCTAACACTAACCCCTCCCACCCCCCATTATGTGTCATCATCCACTTATTAGCAATATCATTCGTCCTTTGGTTTTTTGGGATTGACTTATCTCACTTAGCATGATATTCTCCAATTTCATCCATTTGACTGCAAATGCCATAATTTTATCATTCTTTATGGCTGAGTAATATTCCATTGTATATATATATACCACAGTTTCTTTATCCCTTCATCAATTGAAGGACATCTAGGTTGGTTCCACAATCTGGCTATTGTGAGCTGAGCAGCTATGAACATTGATGTGGCTGTATCTCTGTAATATGCTGATTTTAAGTCCTTTGGGTATAGGCCAAGGAGTGGGATAGCTGGGTCAAATGGTGGTTCCATTCCAAGTTTTCTAAGGAGTCTCCACACTGCTTTCCAGAGTGGCTGCATTAATTTGCAGCCCCACCAGCAATGTATGAGTGTACCTTTCTCCCCACATCCTCGCCAACACCTGTTGTTGCTTCTATTCTTGATAATCGCCATTCTAATTGGGGTGAGATGGAATCTTAGGGTGGTTTTGATTTGCATTTCTCTTATTACTAGAGATGTTGAACATTTTCCCATATGTTTGTTGATTGCTTGTAGATCTTCTTCTGTGAAGTGTCTATTCAATTCCTTAGCCCATTTGTCGATTGGATTATTTGCATTCTTGGTGTTAAGTTTTTTGAGTTCTTTATAGATTCTGGAGATTAGCGCTCTATCTGAAGTATGATTGGCAAAGATTTTCTCCCACTCTGTAAGCTCTTTCTTTGCATTGCTGATAGTTTCCTTTGCTGAGAGAAAACTTTTTAGTTTGAATCTATCCCAGTTATCCCAGTTATTGATTCTTGCTTTTATTTCTTGTGCTAAGGGAATCCTGTTGAGGAAGTCTGGTCCTAAGCCGACATGTTGAAGCTCTGGACCTACTTATTCTTCTATAAGATGCAGGGTCTCTGGTGTGATTACGAGGTCCTTAATCCATTTTGAGTTTAGTTTCGTGCATGGTGAGAGATATGGGTTTAGTTACATTCTGTTGCATATGGATTTCCAATTCTCCCAGCACCATTTGTTGAAGAGGCTATCTTTTCTCCATTGCATATTTTTGGCCCCTTTGTCTAGTATAAGAAAATTGCATTTATTTGGGTTTGTATCCGTGTCCCCTATTCTGTACCATTGATCCACCTTTCTATTTTGGTACCAATACCATGCCACTTTTGTTACTATTGCTTTGTAGTAGAGTTGAAGATCTGGTATTGTGATACCCCCTGCTTCACTCTTTCTGCCAAGGATTGCTTTAACTATTCTGGGCTTTTTATTCTTCCACATGAATTTCATAATTTCTTGGTCTATTTCTGTAAGGTATGTCATTGGGATTTTAATTGGAATTGCACTAAATCTGTATAGCACTTTTGGTAGTATGGCCATTTTGACAATATTAATTCTGCCTATCCAAGAACATGGGAGATCTTTCCATCTTCTAAGGTTTTCTTTAATTTCTTTCTTTAGTGTTCTGTAGTTCTCATTGTAGAAGTCTTTCACCTCTTTTGTGAGATTGATTCCCAAGTATTTTATTTTTTTCGATGCTATTGTGAATGGGGTAGTTTTCCTAATTTCTCTTTCTGAAGATTCATCACTTATGTATAAAAATGCCTTAGATTTATGAGCCTTGATCTTATATCCCGCTACTTTACTGAATTCACTTATGAGATCTAAAAGTTTTCTGGCGGAAATTCCTGGTTCCTCTAAGTATATAATCATATCATCAGCAAATAGGGATATTTTGAGTTCTTCTTTTCCTATTCGTATCCCTCTAATTTCTTTTGTCGGTCTAATTGCTCTGGCTAGAGTTTCAAGGACAATATTGAAAAGAAGTGGTGAAAGAGGGCATCCCTGCCTTGTTCCAGTTTTTAGGGGGAATGCTTTCTGTTTTTCACCATTTAGAATGATATTAGCCATGGGCTTAGCATAGATGGCCTTTACAATGTTAAGGAATGTTCCCACTATCCCTATTTTTTCTAGTGTTTTGAGCATGAAGGGGTGCTGTATTTTATCAAATGCTTTTTCTGCATCTATTGAAATAATCATGTGATTTTTGACTTTAAGTCTGTTGATATGGTGAATGACATTTATTGATTTCCTGATGTTGAACCAACCTTGCATCCCTGGGATGAAACACACTTGATCATAGTGCACTATCTTTTTAATATGTTTTTGTATGCTATTTGCTAAAATTTTGTTGAGAATTTTTGCGTTGATGTTCATTAAGGATATTGGTCTGAAATTTTCTTTCCTTGATGTGTCTCTGTTTGGTTTAGGTATCAGGGTAATATTGGCTTCATAGAATGAGTTTGGGGGGGTTCCCTCCTCTTCTATTTTATGGAATAATTTGAGAAGTATTGGAATGAGCTCTTCTCCAAAGGTTTTGTAGAACTCGGCTGAGAACCGATCTGGTCCTGGACTTTTCTTTGTTGGTAGGCTTTTGATGACTTCTTCTATTTCATTACTTGAAATTGGTCTATTTAAATAGTGTATGTCCTCCTCGTTCAGTTTAGGCAATTCATATGTCTCTAGAAACCTGTTGGTGTCTTCGAAATTTTCTATTCGGTTGCAGTATAGATTTTCAAAATAGCTTCTAATTATGTTTTGTATTTCAGTCGTGTCTGTTGTGATATTTCCTTGTTCATTCCGAATTTTAGTGATTTGGGTTTTCTCTCATCTTCTCTTTGTTACTGTGGCTAAAGGTTTATCAATTTTTTTATTTTTTCAAAGAACCAGCTATTTATTTTGTCAATTTTAGTATTGATTCTTTTGTTTCAATTTCATTGATTTCTGCTCTGAGTTTAACTATTTCCTGTCTTCTACTACTTTTGGTGTTGGTCTGGTCTTCTTTTTCTAGGACTTTGAGCTGTAGTGTTAGGTCTTTTATTTGTTGAGTTTTACTTCTTTTATTAAATGTGCTCCATGAAATAAATTTTCCTCTAAGTACTGCTTTCATAGTGTCCCAGAGATTGTGATATGATGTTTCTTTGTTCTCATTTACCTCTAAGAATTTTTTAATTTCCTTCCTAATATCTTCTGTTATCCATTCATCATATAATAGCATATTGTTTAATCTCCAGGTGTTGGAGTAATTTCTGTTTTTTACTCTTTCATTTATTTCTAACTTCAATCCATTATGATCTGATAGAATACAAGGTAGTGTCTCTATCTTCTTGTATTTGCTAACATTAGCTTTGTGGCATAATATATGGTCTATTTTAGAGAAGGATCCATGTGCTGCTGAGAAGAAAGTGTATTCACTCTTGGTTGGATGGTATATTCTATAAATGTCTGTTAAGTCTAAATTATTGATTGTGTTATTGAGATCTATGGTTTCTTTGTTCAATTTTTGTTTGGAATATCTGTCCAGTGGTGAGAGAGGCATGTTAAAATCACCTAGTATTATTGTGTTACGGTCTATTTGGATTCTAAAATTGAGAAGAATTTGTGTGACATACATGGATGAGCCACTGTTCGGGGCATAGATGTTTATGATTGTTATATCTTGCTGATTTATGCTTCCCTTAAGCAGTATGAAATGTCCTTCTTTATCTCTTCTGACTAACATTGACTTGAAGTCCACATTATCTGAAATGAGGATGGATACTCCAGCTTTTTTGCTGAGTCCATGTGCATGGTATGTTTTTCCCCATCCTTTCACTTTTAGTCTAAGGGTATCTGTTTCTATGAGGTGAGTCTCTTGCAGGCAACATATTATTGGATCTTTCTTTTTAATCCAATCTGCCAGTCTATGTCTTTTGATTGATGAATTCAGGCCATTAAAATTCAGGGTTATTATTGAAATATGATTTGTATTCCCGGTCATTTGGTTCATTTCTTAAATTTTATTTATTTATATATATTTTTGACACACCTTGGTTCCTCCTTTATTTGACAGTTCCTTTAGGATAATTCCTCCCTTTGCTGATTTGCTTCTTTGTTTTTTACCTCTTCCTCATGGAATATTTTGCTGAGAATGTTCTGTAATGCTGGCTTTCTTTTTGTAAATTCTTTTAGCTTTTGTTTATCATGGAATGATTTTATTTCACCATCAAATTTGAAGGTAAGTTTTGCTGGGTATAAGATTCTTGGTTGGCATCCATTTTCTTTCAGAGCTTGAAAAATGTTGTTCCAGGCCCTTCTAGCTTTCATGGTCTAGATTGAAAAATCTGATATCCGTATTGGTTTCCCCCTGAATGTAATTTGGTTCTTTTCTCTCACAGCCTTTAAAATTCTGTCTTTATTTTTATGTTAGGTATTTTCATTATAATGTGCCTTGGTGTGGGTCTGTTGTAATTTTGTGTATTTGGAGTCCTATAAGCCTCTTGGACTTGATTTTCCATTTCATTCTTGAGATTTGGGAAATTTTCTGAAATTATTTCATTGAATAGATTGTTCATTCCTTTGGTTTGTTTCTCTAAGCCTTCCTCAATCCCAATAATTCTCAAATTTGGCCTTTTCATGATATCCCCTAGTTCTTGTAGATTCTGTTCATGATTTCTTACCATCTTCTCTGTTTGTTCAACTTTGTTTTCGAGGTTAAATATATTGTCTTCAATATCTGAAGTTCTGTCTTCCAGGTGTTCTATCCTATAGGTTATGTATTCTATGGAGTTCTTAATTTGGTTTATTGTTTCCTTCATTTCAAGGATTTCTGTTTGGTTTTTTTTCAATATCTCTAACTCTTTATTGAAATGATCTTTTGCTTCCTGAATTTGCTCTGTTAACTGTCGATTGGTGCGATCATTCAATGCCTGCATGTGCTCTTTCATCTCATCATTCAATGCCTGCATTTGTTCTTTCATCTCATTGTTTGCTTCCCTGATCGTTTTAATTATGTACATTCTGAACTCCCTTTCTGTCATTTCTTCTGCCATGCTGTCGTTGGATTTTATTGATGTAACATCTAGATTTGTTTGGGGCATTTTCTTCCCTTGTTTTCTCATATTGTTCAGGAATCAGTGGGTCATTAAGATATTGCAGATTTCCTCTATTGACTTATAATGTCCCTGAAGATTGCTAGTATATCCCCTCTTATCCTACAGTAGCCTGATGTCTTGGAGGAAGTTGATAATGCGGTGCTCCACATGGAAGCTGACTCTCTAGGTTTGGTGACACTCAGGTGGGGTATATTTCCTGCTAGTGGGCAGAGGTGCCTCCACTTGTTGACCAATGGTCATCCAAAGGGGAGCTAGGCTGCAGGCTGAGGCAAGACCTGTTTGAGCCTGTGTCTCTGGTTTTACCATCCTTGTGGGAAAACCTCACCTGGCAGGGAAGACTCACCTGGTGGGGAGGTCTCGCTGGTCAGTTCCCCTCCTAGAGGTTCCCCTCAATCTACAACTACCGCCTGGGCTGGGCTGTCTTCCTGTGCAACATTCCCAGGCGCCCGGACCTACCTCCTGGGCCTGGGAGCCTCATCCTTCGCAGATGCGTCTCCTTAGGGTGCCTCTCCTCAGAGAATCTGCCCGCAGTCCTGGAAACTTCGCTCTGCCCCTAGGCATTTCTCTGTGCAGGTCTTCCACCAAGAAGCCTGTCCTGGGACCCTGCTCTGTACCTAAGCACCTGGCTATGTGGCCCCTCCTCTGAGCCGCCACCTGGCACCCCGTACAATATCTCCAAGACCCAGAGACCCACCACACACCTCTTCCTCCGGACAGCCGCCCGGTGTTCCAATGCAGTCACTAGGAGTCCAAGCAACTCACTTCGCATCTCCTCCCGCCAACCGCCCGTAGCCCTAGGCAGTCATCCGAGTCCAAGTGACCCGCCCTGTTCCTCCTTCTCCTCTGGGTAGCCCCCAGGGTGTTCAGGAGCAGTCGACCCACCGCGCTCCTCCTCCAGGCAGGCCACCGGTGTTCAGGAACGGTCACTTTGAGTCCAAACAACTCACCACTCACCTCCTCCTCTGGCAACTGCCTGTGGCTCTGATGCAGTCACTCCTAGACCAAGCGACCCGCCGCACTTCTCCTCTTCCCCTGGGCAACCTCCCGGTGTTCAGAAGCGGTTGTTCTGAGTCCAAACAGTTTGCCACACAGCTCCTCCTCTGGCAACTGCCTATAGCTCTGATGTAGTCACTCCTAGACCAAGTGACCCGCCGCGCTTCTCCTCTTCCTCTGGGCAGCTCCCCAGTGTTCAGAAGTGGTCACTCTGAGTCCAAACAGCTCGCCACGCAGCTCCTCCTCAGGCAGCCACCCAGAGCCCCAGTGGTTGCTCCGAGTCCAAGCGCTGTGCTGAGCCGCCTCCTCTACTATGATCCCAATTGTCCGTGTTTACCGCTCCAGTGGAGGAGGAGGGGCGTCTTGCCGAGCAACTCTACTTCACAAAGTTCCCTGCGTTCTGGGGCTACTGCCCCATCCGGGACGCCTCCCCAGTGGGAGAGACTCACCTGGTGGCTTTGAGTTGGTCCCAAGTCTCTCACTATCTCCTGTTTTGAATCCTGCTTCCTCGAGCAACATGAAATGCAGCCACCCTCTAGTCCGCCATCTTGCCTCCCCCCAACCTTCCTATTTCTCCAAACTTCTTTTAGAGGAAAAATAACCTCTTTGTCACAAAGCCACTCTTAGTTGGGATTTGTTTTGTTTTGTTTTGTTTTTTGCGGTGCTGGGGATTGAACCCTGGGCCTTGTGCTTGCATAAATTGGGATTTTTTTTTAATCAAAAGATTTCCAGAGATGCTAGGCACAGCTACTTAAGAGGCTGAGGTAGGAGGATTGCAAGTTTGAGGTCAGAGGGGGGCAACTTAACAAGACCTTGTCTCAGAATAAAAAATAAAATAACATTCTAGGGGATGTAACTCAGAGGTAGAGCACTTGCCTAGTATGTGGGAGACACTGGATTCATTCCCAGCACTGTGAAGAAGATTAAAAAAAAAAAAAAGGATTCCTGATAGAACACAAGGCAGTATCTCTATTTTTTTGCATTTCCTAAGGGCTGCTTTCTGGCATAACATATGGTCTATTTTCGAGAAGATTCCATGTGCTGCTGAGAAGAAAGTGAATCCACTCATTGATGGATGTAATATTCTATATGTCTATTAAGTCTAGGTTATTGATTGTGTTATTGAGTTCTATGGTTTCTTTGTTTGATTTTTGTTTGGAAAATCTATCTAGTGGTGACAGCAGTGTGTTAAAGTCACCAGAATTATTGTGCTGTGGTCTATTTGATTCCTGAAATTGAGAAGGATTTGTTTGATGTACAGGGATGCACCATTGTTTGGGGCATAAATATTTACTATCGTTATGTCTTCCTGATTTATGGTTCCCTTAAGCAGTATGAAAAGTCCTTCTTTATCCCTTCTAACTTTGGCTTGATATAAGGATGGAAACTCCCGCTTTTTTACTGAGTCCATGTGCGTGGTAGGTTTTTTCCCATCCTTTCACCTTTAGTCTGTGGATGTCTTTTTCTATGAGATGAGTCTCTTGCAGGCAGCATATTTTTGGGTCTTTCTTTTTAATCCATTCTGCCAGTCTATGTCTTTTGATTGATGAGTTTAGGCCATTAACGTTCAGGGTTATTATTGAGATATGATTTGTATTCCCAGTCCTTTGGCTTATTTTTGGTTCTTAACTTGGCTCAGTTTCTCCTTTGAGTGGATTTTCTCTAAGGTAATTCCACCCTTTGCTGACCTACATTGTTGTTTTTCATTTCCTCCTCATGGAATATTTTGTTGAGAACATTCTGTAGTGCAGGCTTTCTATTTGTAAATTCTTTTAACTTTTGTTTATCATGGAAGGATTTTATTTCATCTTTAAATCTGAAGGTTAGTTTTGCTAGGTATAGGATTCTTGGTTGGCAAATATGTTCTTTCAGAACTTGAAATATGTTGTTCCACGCCCTTCTAGCTTTTAGTGTCTGGGTTGAGAAGTCGGCTGCTATCCGTATTGGTTTCCCCCTATATGTAATCTGATGCTTTTCTCTCGCGGTCTTCAAAATCCTATCTTTATTTTGAATGTTAGGCATTTTCATTATAACGTGCCTTGGTGTGGATCTGTTGTGATTTTGTGCATTTGTTGTTCTGTAAGCCTCTTGTATTTGATTCTCCATTTCATTCTTCAGGTTTGGGAAATTTTCTGATATTATTTCATTGAATAGGTTGTTCATTCCTTTGGTTTGTATCTCTGTGCCTTCCTCAATCCCAATAATTTTTAAATTTGGTGTTTCCATGATGTCCCATAGTTCTTGGAGATTCTGTTCATGATTTCTTACCATCTTCTCTGGGCAACTTTATTTTCAAGATTAAATATTTTGTCTTCATTGTCTGAGGTTCTGTCTTCCAAGTGGTCTACTCTTTTGGTGATGCTTTCCTTTGAGTTTTTTATTTGGTTAATTATTTCCTTCATTTCAAGGATTTCCATTTGGAATTTTTTTGAGAATCTCTATCTCTTTGTTGAAATGATCTTTTGCTTTGCTCTTTCAGCTCTTTCAGCTTATTGGTATTATCATTCATTGCTTGCATTTATTCTCTTATCTCATCCTTTGCTTTGTGAATCATCTTAATCATATACAATCTGAAGTCCTTTTCTGACATTTTCTTCTAACATACTGTCATTGGATTCTATTGATATAGAATCTAGATTTGTTTGGATCATTTTCTTTCCTTGTTTTTTCATATTGTTCATGTATCTTCCCCTCTAGCAGTGCAGATCTGGGGTATTGCAGATTTCCCCCTATAGGCTTATAGTGGCCCTATAGGTTTCCAAAGCCCTTTCTTTAAGGGGAGATCAATATTAGCAGTGCCCAATTCAGACACTATGCACTCCTAGACCAAATAACCCCTATGAGGACAAAAACAAAATTGTCATAATAAACAGAATGAGTTAAAATATTATCTTCAATAAAACAAACAGATTTGCAATAAGGTCTGCAGTTTCTAATGGAGGACAAAGAGGATGCAGAGGGATGTAGAATGTGGCTGTTAATGGGATAAGAAAAGAATATACAGAAGTTCTAGATAATAGAAAAGGTGAGAGTGTAATCAAAAGAAATTGGATATTAGCATGCAAAAAAGGGAGAAAGAGACTCTGAGGGAAAAGGTAAACAAAAGGAAAAGAGAGCAAGAAAAGTAAAGAAATAAAAACTTAAATTTTTTCTATAAGGAGAAAACAATAAAATCTACAGTATAACAGTCATATAGTAATGAATCCTCCCAGTGTTCAGTAGCCTGATGCATGAGAGGTACCTGAGAATGAGCTTCAAGTCTCCAGCAGGCGTCTCACGATGGGATTTGCCCCACCTAAAGATCGGAGCTAAGGCTTCCAGGATTATCCAAGATGGCTGCTCTGGCTTTGAAATGTGTTGGCAAATGGGGAACTGCAGCTTAGGGTGTGGATGTGGTCAGCTGGAGGTCCTGGAGGCGGGATGCGGTTGGTCAGGCAGGGGTCCTGGAGGTCCATTGTGTTTTGTATGGTTGTGGGATCCTGGAGGCTGGGTGCAATCAGTCGGTCTGGGGTCCCGGTGATAGGGCGCAGTCAGTTGGTCTGGGGGTCCTGGCGGTAGGGATTAGTCAGTCAATGTGAGAGCCCCAGAGGCAGGGAGTGATCAATCGGGCTGAGGGATCCTGGAGACGGGGCTCAGTCAGTCTGGCTAGGGGCCTGGCTATTGTCTCAAAATGGCGGCAGCCACATGTAATCAAACCTGCAGGTACTGTGACAGAACTTCCAGGCAACAGCAGGCAGCTGGTGCTCCACTGGTGGTCGGTGATCAGTTTGCTAACTGTTGCCGGATGATCGGGAGGTGAACCTTGTGCGTTGGGTGATAGATAGGTGTAAGGCAGGCGATGAACCAGCCAGAGGCAGGCAAATGGCAGATGATAGGTGCCTGACAGTGAGCAATCTGCACTCAAAAAAGGCGTTGATATGCTGGCAGACTGCAGGTGGTCACATCAGACAAATGGGGTAAACACCAGGGAATCGATAAGCAGCAAAAACTGTCTCACCAAGAAACAGATATCCTCTGCTTGAAGCCCGAGTTATGGAGCGACAAGGAACGCAGCCTCCCTCTAGTCTGCCATCTTGGATCCCCTATTTTTTTCTTTTATGAAGTACTTTTGAAGAATTAATGCATGGAGAAGGATGATGGAAGAAAAAATAATCACTATTTTATAGCAAACATAGTAATCAATAAGTGATTCAGGTAAGAGTGCTCTGTTGATGTAAAATCAGTAAGTGCAAGATTGTTGGGGGAACAGACTTCAAAAGGGTGACCAGTGGAATGCTTCATTGCAAAGGGAAGAGATACCTTGACAATGGAGAATACCTTAGATAAACAATGAGATTTAAACAATTGAACACCATGAGACCAGGAGTGCACTGATCAATGTACCTCTGGTTCATTCCCTCCACATACGTCACTGAAGCAGCATTCCTGCCCACAGTTCTTAACCTGAATTGAATAGGAGGAAACAATCCAACAAACCCTCAAATGAGCACTTGTAAGAAGTGCAGGACCTTATAGACCAGAAAGGTTGGGGGCAATGTTTGTTGTTTAAAGGAGACTAGAAAGATGTGACATCTAAATGTCACCTGTGATCCTAGATTGCATCTTAGATGGTGGAAACAGCTATAAAGGGTGTGGATTGACTCACTTGTGGAAAATTGAAAATGGACTATATGTTAGATTTTATCAGTAATAAAATTTCCTAAGTGTAATAATTGTGCTCTCTAAGAAAAAAATCTTTGTTCATAGAATATGAACTTTTATTTACATGAAGCAATGAACTACTTAGCCAAACAACATAATTCACTTTCAGAAGCTAAAACCATTTAAGAGTCATACCTTATCCTTCACTTTGCTATATATTCATAACTACCAGCTTACTTAGACGTTTCTAAGTCCTATGAGATGTCAAAAGAACATCTGAAAAAAGAGTTTTAAGACCCTTAAATAAATAGGAGTCTAGAAAAACTGACACGAAAAATAAACTCATTTTAAGCTCCTTCTTTTTAGAAACATTAGACATGTTGTACTTTAAAAAAATAACTCATCTTACTAATTTGTGCCTATGTTCGAAATTCCTCTAAAGTTACGTTTCAAATAGTCGAACATGAGAGTTTTTCTACGGAACTAATTCAGTTTGCTTCCGTAGAAAGTGTCAGCGGGGCTTGGAATGAAGCTCAGTGGTAGAGAGCTTGCCTAGCATGCACGAGGCCTTGGAGTTTAACCCCCAACACTGAGGGAGGACAGGGATGGAAGGGAGAAGAAGGGAAGGGAAAAAGAAAAAAGGAAGAAAAAAGGGAGGGTATAGAAAGAAATGAGTCATTAAAACAAAGGGGCATGTGGTACAAATACAAATATATGGCATTAAAGCTCTTACAAAAAGGTTTACTAAACTTTAGAATTTTAGTTATATCAACTGGATGATATTTTGTACAGAATAAGTAGTGCTTAATAAGCGCCATGGAAGCCTGGCTGAAACCAGAGGGGTGGGCAGCAAGCTGGTTCCAGTGGGACAGGCTTGAACCTGTGCTGCTTGGGGTGTGGGTGGGGTATGGCAGAGGGGGTGGGGCTGAGGATGCCCCCCCAGGGCAGTGAGGGCACAAAGCTGGTGGGCGGGTCATAGCACAGGGGGAGGGGCCAGTTTCCCTGGCTCCTCACCCACCCCTGGCATTCTGTTCCTAGTGATCGGCTTGGTCGCAAGGTGGAGGTTTGGGCTCCTACCCAAAGTCTAGTGTCCACAGCCTATTTTCGTGGCTGGGCAGGATGTAGTTGCCAAAGTAGTTTTGGCGCGATGGAGGGGTCAAGGGCTGCCCCTCAGTCTTACTGGGACCTGGGTCTGGAAAAAATATTCAGGGTTGTGCCAACATTGTCTGAAGATGGAAGACCAGGCCCTAATCCTGATACCTTTCATCAGGAGCTGGTAATATGTGCAGCTATTGGATTTTTTATTGTTCTCTTGTTTTTGTGGAGAAGTGTTCAGTCTGTTAGAAGCAGGCTTTATGTGAAGAGAGAAAAAATGCTTGCTCTAAAACTTTCTGAACTAATTGAAGAAAAATGTAAACTACTTGATAAAGTTAGCCTTCTTCAAAAAGAGCATGAAGGCTTACAGTTATCTTTAAAGGATGCCAATTCTGAGAAGTCATCAAAAGAAGTGCAACATTTGGAGACCATATATGAAATGGTGAATAGGTCCAAATCTAAACTTGAGGATAAAATTCTCTTTCTAGAAAAGGATCTAAAAGAAGAGAAATCTAAACATTCTGAACAGGATGAACTGATGGCAGATATATCAAAAAGGATAAAGGCCCTAGAAGAGAAATCAAAATCCCTCATATCACAAGTAGATGAAGCTAAAACAACCTTAAGACGATTTCAAATGAATGAAGAAGGACTAAAGGTAGCAATAAAAGTGGCTTTGAATGAGAATTCCAAACTGCAAGAAAGCCTGAAACACCTTTTACAAGAAGCTGAAGTATGGAAGGTTAAAGTGAGTGACCTTAATAAACAGAAAATAATATTTGAAGACTCTAAAGTACAGGCAGAACAAGTTCTGCATGATAAAATCACATTAAGTCTCTGACTGAACGCTTGCTAAAGATGAAAGATCAGGCTCCTGTGCTTGGAGAAGACCTAACAGATGATGGTAACTTGCAGCTGGAAATGAAGAGTGAATCAGAAATTGGTGCTCACTCAGGTAATCAGCTAAAAGAAGCTTCAAAGGAACTGGTTTATGCTGCTGAGTTAAATGCCTCTTTAAAAACCTTAGGAGGAGAAATAAATCAAATTTATACTTTCTTATCTGAAGTAGATGAAACAAAAGAAGATCTTACAGAATGTATTAAAAATCTCCAGACTGAACAAGAATCTTTGCGGTCAGAAAATACACAGCTTGAAAATGAGAATCAGAAGCTTTGGCTGAAACTTAAAGTAATAACGGAATGGTACCAAGAAAATGCAACGAAACTCCACAGGAAATTAATAGTAGAGGAAAAGTGCCAGTTAGAGGAAGAGGAGAGACTTTGCAAAGTGGATAAAAGGATCAGCCTTACAGCTAAACAGCTGGAGACCTATAGAAAGCAAGCCAAAGATCTGGAGGAAGAATTGGATACAACCATTCATTATTATCAGAGACACAGTATTTCTTATGAGAAAAAAGCACGTGATAATGCGCTGGCAGCCTTGGAGTGCTGAGAAAAACCCCAAGTACTTAAAGTTAGTAAATGCTCACAACAGACAATATTTTTTATCTCTTTAACTGCTTTTAGTTAATCAATTATATTTTTGCTCCAAAAGAACCTTAATTAAATTAGATTTCTGAGGATTATATTGTATAAATAAAGATGATCTAAATATGAATCTTATGAGTAAATTATTTCCATTTTATTTTATAGTGTAACTTTTAATTTGATTAATCCACTATTACTTAAACAACAATGGGAGTTTTATATACATAATCTTGCTGTTGGGGATATTTTAAACTCCAAAGACTGTGCCTTTATGCCAAGAAATACATTTACTATGATTGTAGCAAATGTGAAAATACCTTTATGCTTTTATGAAATATTTTAATTGTTTTAAAGTCTTGTCATCGGTTATAATAATAAAATCAGTTTTTCCATTATAAAAAGAATAATTAGAGCATATTAAGAGTAAATAAGAAAATATGACTGAACATGTCATTTAACAGAAGATTTAAAAAAAATTTTCAGTTTTCAGAAAATTTTTAGGAATTGGAAACCACAATTTAAGCTCACTCTATCCCCATTTTCCCTTATATCTTATTTATTTTATGCCCATTTTCATAAAATTAAGATTTGCATTCTGCTGTGGTTCACTGATATGGGGGGTGACCTAGTCTTTGTTTTGCTTTCAGGGAGACTTTAGCTATACATACAACATTTTAATTTTTAAAGAGTTTTAAAAATGTTACTTAAAAAAAAACTTCAAAGCATTTCAGTAAGTTTTGAGGTATGAACTGATAAAATGAAAACAGAGTTGAGAAGGAATTAAGTACAGTTCAGCAGAACCAGGTATAATATCCATGCACATGAATCCATAAGTAAGAGAAAAAAGAAACTTAAAAAAAAAAAAAAAGCAAAAGGACTAAGGAAAGATTAGGATTAGGGAGATATATAGGAACGGCTGGAGGAAAAAGCATGAAGTGGGCAGAAAAGGAGAAAGCAAAGGCCTAGCAACTGGGAAACTGATTCATCCCTCACTGGTGGTTCAATTGTATAAATAAAAGAGAGGCAGGTTAGTGGGAAAGTACTTAGCAACTCTGTTTACACAGACAACAGAAAGTGCCACTAGAGTGGTAAATTGAATCCAGCAAGGCCAATTAACCCTTTCACTTTAGTGTCTTATATTAGTTGTCTTACTTACTGTGCTTCTGTTGATCTACACTGCTATGTGTTAGGACCAAATACAATTATAAATCATTGTTACATGTATTGATGAATTCTGCCTGAAAAGATCCCTGCCCCATCAGCTCAGGCCTATTTTAAGAGAAAAAGAAAAATCATTAACAGGGCATGTTAAAGGAATTTATCTGAAAATTTAGTTAAGAAAGGGGCAGGATAATTGGGAAAGTCAGAGCATGTCTGAACTAACAGGAGCTGATATGCAGGAACTATAAAACTGTCCTGTAAAACTTCTGATCCCAGATTCCTGACCAAGGACAGAGTAAATAGGATGAGATAACAAAGGACTGTAAATGACAAAGTAAAATTATGGCTTGTGAAGCATGTTATCTTAAGATCTGAGCCGCTCTGACCCGGAGGGTTATCCTTAGTAAGGTTCCTTCTCGGGCCAGCTCCCCTGGGCTTCACAGATAAGATGGGAGAGGTCTGTGTTTATACATTCTTTACCATTTTTACGACCCGTGCTGCGGGCAATTAGGGAAAGCCTGTGTTTATGCAGGTGCGAGGCTGCGGGCAATTTGGGAAAACCTGTGTCTCTATCTATCATCCCCCTCTCCAGTTAAAGTAAATTTATGGCTTTTCCAAGGATGTCTAAATGCTGGATTCAAAATAACCAATAAGAAACCTGTTGCCTACCGCGCGCGAAACCTGCCCCTTTACCCTATAAAAAACCTGTACCCCAAAGCCCGGTGTGCCAGTTCACTGAAGCTCCGGCTGAGGTTTTACTGAGCACCCGCAGGCGCCTGTGTACCAATAAACAGCCTCTTGCTTTTGCAGCCAGTGTCTTCGCGTGATCTTCCTTGGACAGGGGGGACGGAGGGTCTTTCACTGCCAATTCCACAAAGCACATCCATTTTATTTACTGTTCTGAATACCTTCTTTTCTACTCTCATCTGGTTTTAATTAAGACACACTTTCAAAGGAAGAGAAGTTATCCCTATACTTAAACTACACATGTCCTTTATTAAACTATGAATTGAATATTAATTAAGTTTGCTGGCTTAAAGTATTTTTAAAGTGTTATATTCACCTCAAATTTCTTCTAGATAAATTAGGGAAAGATTTGAGAAAGAATAACATATTTAGATGGGCAAAATGTAATAAAGAAATACTAAAATTCACTGGTCTGTAAATCAAATCTTAAAACTGCTGCATAAGCAATACTTCTGTGATTAGAATTTATTATAAGAGAAACTTTGCATCTTAAAGGGCTATGTTTTTTTTTAATAGTGATAGATTTACTGCCAACATTTTCCTGCCTCTCAAATGCAGTCATGTCTTCTTTTAATTATGTTCATTTGAGAGCAAGGATCATATCCTCAATATATTCTATAAAACCTAGAAAAGTGTCATGCACCAACCAAGTGTACAAATAATTGGTAAAAACATGTTGTGCAATGTTGACATTTGTGAAAGTTTTGTTTCTATGAAATATGGTAATTAACAAATGTAGTTGTTCAGTTGCAAACAAAGGCAATTCACAAAAATATTTATTCATTAATCCCAACACACTCTTTTTCTCACTATCCACACTCCCAAAGGTACCAACATCATCCCACCATCAACTGAAATTCCACATTAAATTTTCTCCTGGCCATATTATTTAACACTAAATCTTATTAGTAACTACTTTTCTAATTTCTAGTCAAATAATGGAAAAATACCAACAGATTCTTTTGAGGAGGGTTATTTTTTCACCCAGCAAAGATAACAGTGCCCTGAAAAGCTAATCCTTGCATTTAAAAAGCACAGGATGTTTCCCTGCTCTGTCTTTTCTCAACTCTTCCACTGAGTAACAAAAGGCAAAAGAGCTGGAGAATTCTGCCTTCCTCATGAGAAAGATGCTATGCTAACTTCCTTGGTCATGTTAAAATCAGTGAGGGAAAAGGACAGGCACTGCAGCTTTGGTCTCCCTCTGAGTCTTTTCATGAATGCAGGCCACCCACTAGGGTCTCCTATTTCTCTCTTTTTCCATAACAACACCAGCACAACCATGGCAGAAGCAATCAAAACAATCAGCATCAGTAAAGTGGCAAAGGGCCAGTGGTAAGCAACAGAAGAAGGAAGCAGCTCTAACCCCACATCTGCTCTCTTGAATGAGTTGGCACATGTTGGTGCTTTTTTGAAGGTAGGTAGAGACTAGAGTGGCTGAATAATATTACATTGTGTACATATACCACAGTTTCTTTACCCATTCATCTGTTAAAGGAGACCTAGTTTGGTTCCATAGTTTAGCTATTGTGAGTTGAGCTGCTATAAACATTAATGTGGCTGTGTCATTGTAATATGTTGATTTTAAGTCCTTTGGGCATAAACCCAGGAGTGGTGAAGCCAGAATTAAGGACACAGGTAGTTAGTGTAGAAATAGGGAATCGGGTCATTTCGAGGAAATTGAGGCCATAAAGTCATCTGCCTCTGGAAGTTGGAGACTGCCCCTGGAAGAATGGAATGTCAAGGATCTCCGGAGCCCATTGATGACCAAATTTACCTGCCTTTATCAAGGACTGCAAGCAAGGAGCTGCTAATTAATGCCCCCTGGGCCCTTATCTGCCTGAATCACCTTGGCCCTCCCCCTGCCCATGGTTTCTCAGTAATGCAAAACCGGGCCTAGTCACGTAGGCAAGAAGGAGAGAGATAAGAGGGGAGAGAACTGGAGAACAAAAGAGACTTTAACCTATAAAAGATGTAGGGTGTGCTCACTTCTTGGGACTTTAGAACATCAGCCATGGCCCCCTTCTTCCTGCCGGGAGAAGTCTGTATTATTACCTTTAAATAAAACCTGCTTAATATGCTTGCCTTCTCTAGTGTTCAATCTTCAACATTAGAAGAAGCAGGACTCGTCACCGGTAAACAGCGGTATCAGATTTGGAGGTCCCACCGAGATTTACGCCAAGGCAAGTAAGCTTCTCTCTCCACGCACCCCACATCTGTTTGAGGTGCATCTTTCTTTCTGTCTCTTTATTTTTGGAGGGCAAAATGGGCACCCGTCGGCTACTTAAATGCAGTTAGTGCAGCCGCCATTCTTAAGACTCGGGTGAGAGGTTTCCCGGCCCAGGCAAGTTCCAATCACCTGCTCTGCAGGCATGTTGGACTGTGCTGAAGCCGTTTCCTACTTTTCTGTCCAGGCCCGGAGCACAACTGTCGTGAGTACACAGTGTCTCTAGTCCTGATCTGCCCAGGATGCGTGGAGGTGGAGGAAGGGTTGGAGCAACTGTGGGGTTCTCGGCCCGGGCTACTCTCAGGTGGACCCCAAAGGTTCCTTCTCCAGACTCCCCCTCCTGACAGCCCTGAGGGGTATCCAGGGTGATCAGTAGACAATGGCACTGAGGGAAAGCGCCAATCACCTTTGCCTCCGTATGGGCCATACAGTGCACAACACTCCCACACATCCACTCCCTCCTGGATGCTCCCCTTCCCTTGCTGGTCAGACATTAGGAATTCAGACTGTGGAATTAAGGCCTGGGATGATTAGTATGAAAAGGCCCAGGTTCCCTTTGTTCGCATAGTTAGCCTTCACTAGTCTAGATATCTAGAGTCTCCCCATTACTGTTCCCATGCTTAAATGTGCTCACTGTGTTCTCTTTAAGCTGCAAGAGGGAGGCATTTAAAAACCCCTCCCGTGTGACCCTCCAAGCAAAGGGTGTTATACGCCTAACAACCAATAGATGTCCCCTCACCCTCCAGAGATTCCTTTAGTCTACAGGGCAAGAAGATAGGTAAAGCACACTTTTTACTTTTGTCATCGCTTTTCATAATTAGGAGTTTATAGTGGCAGGGAGGAAAGCAGTAATGCCCTTAAGTCTGAATCCTCCCAGGGTCTCTAGCACAAGGCAAACTAGGACACTAGCACTTTGCCGAAGAAGGCCAGAAATAACTTTGGCAAAGCCAGGTGGTGAGAGACGGGTTTTTCTGGACCGTAAGGAAGCTCAAAGTTAGGGAGACGTCCCTAATACTTCTAACTCAGAAGGGAGCTTCTCTCTCAACAGTATTGCCAGGTTCACCACTAGCCTGCATACTGCTAAATTGCAAATGATCAAGAAAAGTGCTTTTCATATGTTACCATGATTGACAGCAATAATCTCTACCATGAGAGGAGAAAGTCTTGAGGAATCGCCCACTAAGGGAGGAAAATTGAGGGAACCCTCCCAACTTAAGATAGACAAAATTTAAGGAGGCTTTTGGAGGATCCTAATAAATATTGAGATGTTTCAGAACTTATGCCAGGTATTTGACTTCACCTGGAAGATTATGCTATTAACCATCTAGAGCACAGGCAGTTCCCAGAAACCATCCTAACTGGGATTCAAATATTGTTCAGTAAGTAAATGACATCCTTTATGTGCCCCCACCCAGGAGGAATATCAAAAGGCCATTGCAGAACTCCTAAACTTCTTAGCTAATAGGAATTAAAAGATCTCAAAAAATAAAGCTTAATTACATCATCAACAGGTTCAATACTACAGGAAATAGCCACCATAGGACAATATTCTGCCCCAGGAAGGGACCTTACTTCAAGCTCCTGTCCTCAGATTACCTATGAAGCAAGATTTAACCTGTTTGTCACAAAAGGGGAAAATAAATCCTGGGTAGGCAGCCATAGGCAACTCAATAACCAATGGCATATCTCAGTGAGGAACAGCAAAGTAGCTTCATTCTCAAAAGAAATGGAAAATAAGGTCTCATAATTTTCTTTGACATCCAACCTGTACTGATGAGATGGCTAAAGTGCCTTAGGCACAAGGTTTCTATTAAAACCTGTTAGATCCTTCCATATCTCAGTCAAGGCTTACATTGAAATGTAAATAAAAGAAGCCCAAAGACTCAGTAGGAGACCGGTCTCAAACCCAAGGAAAAAAAGGTAAAAAAGAGCCTTACCTAAACTCCAGCAAAAGTGAATTTTATGGTGCTTTACTGAAGTAATTAACAGCCGTATCATTTTTCCAGGACTCTTGTTTTTTTTAATTCTATATTTTTTTGAGCTCATGATTTTTTTGATCAGTTCTATTTTTTATTCAACTAGAGTTTTTGAACATCTGTTACATTGCAATGGAGATTCACCTATAAAGTTACAAGGCCTTTGATTTTGTGTTATTTGTATGTCGTGCTGTCTGGTGTGATGTTTTGTCTGTATCAAAACTGAGCGCTCCTAAAATTAAAATTTAAAAATGGATCCAAATACTTTTAATTCACGTGATTTAAAGGTTCAATTCAAATTGGGTAAACTAATGAAAGTAAAATGTCTTTGAAAATAACTCACAAGTCTCTAGGTGGTCAAGCTAATAAAACATTGATGTTAATAAAATGTCTAATATCAACTGTTTCTAGGACTTTTCTTCAACAGGAAAGAGACAGCAAATACTGTTCAGGACACTTGTCTGATTTCTTGGTTTTTACAGAACAAGTGAATTAGAGTTAACATGTATGGGATTACTCAAATATGTTTGTAGAGACATCTGATTAATTTACAAAGTTAAAATGCTAATTGTTAAATAACATCAAGTACTCTTAGCTCCTTAAATTCCCTGGGGTATCATACTTAAACATTATTGGTGTTTTCATAGGTTGGTAAATAAAAGGGTTTAAACTTGCTTTGTGTCATCACTAACCTAAAAACAAGGTTACTAAGAGTTATGTCCTAACAAGTGCAATTCTATATACAAAGGGTCCCAAAAGTTTCAACTGTGTTTCAATTAGAGTACTATAAACAACAAAATATTTAATCTTATTAAAATAGAGTAATTTATCTAAGTTCAGAAATTTCATAAGAGTTGTTTCAGAATGTGAACAAAAAGGGGTCAACAAATAGGAAAGAGAAAATAAAAGGTTCTGGGTATGGAAATATATTTAGTAAAAGGGAAAAGGAAATGTTTCTGGGTAAGAAAGTGCTTGTGCGATGAAATACATGAGGGTCTAAGTAAGTGCTAAAAAAGTCTGTGTAAGTAAAGGGCAAGTTTCAACAAGTTTGCGTGTAACAAAGTTGGTTGTATGTATGTGAAACAGCTAAAGCTATTTAAGGTTTTTCCTAAGGTGAAATACTAATGTTCTGAACAATTAGTCTTAAAAATTTTGGTGTATACAATTATGGTTAAACAACTGTTAGAGTATTGTACTATGTTACAGAGTCTACATTTTTCTTTAAAAACTAAATTTGGTAAGATAAAAGTGTCAAGGTAATTGTGAAATAGTCACTAGTTGTATATTAAATGTGTTCATATTTTCCAGGTATACAAGTTTTTAAAGCAGGGAATTTATCAAGCTCTGCTATTCTGCAGATTAAACTTGTCTGTAATGGTAATCTTAAACTTACAAAGAGTAAATTTTATTGGGGATTTATTTCTATCATTTAATGTTCTATTATAGGACCTGTTATCAATAGGGTATATGTAAAATTTGTTACTTTTTACACTGAGATAAAGAATTTAAAATGTAGATGTATTTCTAAACATTAGAGCCTGACTTGTTTAAAGGTTAATTTTGTGAAACATGAAAATATTTTGCCACTTTGACACACAAAAGGAAAGTTAAAAGCTCTCTCAGCCTTTCTTTGATTCATGTTTTAGATACAATGTTAAATTGTGTTAATTATAAAGTGTATATAGACTCAGGAAACAGTATATGTAAACTATTTAATGATATTTAAGGAAGAAGCAAAGATCAACATCAGAATTAGAACACTTAAGGTCTGTAAAGAGCCATGCCTTACCTGAGATAAGGCTCTGCCTCCCACCTTACTGCATGTTAGAGTGACTCCAGCTTATTTGTTAGTCAGACTTCAGCTTATTTAAAGTTATAGTCAAAAGATTGATTCCTGTTGAAAAGTAGTGTGATCTCAAATAGGGGATATAATGTGTTTCTCAGTCAAAATTCAAGATAGCTATTATACAAGCAGAATATAATTTTACTCTTGCTAATTTTATTTTGTAAAACTGTTACCTGTTAATGTTTTGCAGATGTAGCTGGTTCAAGAACACACAACCTAGGTAACTTGTGATAATAAACCATCACCTATAGAACAGATAGTGGTAACTTCCAGTACGATTGCAGACTCCAGTTAGATAAAAGGCTAAATAATTGTAAAGTTATGGACATTGAAGTTAAAGCCCAGTACTCTTACTTTATGACTGGTGAGACTGGCTTGCTGGATGATTAAGATCAAACTTAGAGATTGGAATTAAGTACAGAAGGCAAGATAGACCAGTATTTGGAACTTTTGCCCTCAGTCAGCCTGAACCCACGAACAGGAGAACTTCTCTAAGGAGCTTTGCAACTCTGGGTCACACAACCTCCTGATCAAGGAGATTGTTGAGACTAGAGGATGAAAAATCACTCAGTGCATCTGCTGCAGAGGAGGGTCATGGAAAAAGGGAGACATCCCTTAATGCTTCCAAAGGAAGTCACCTCGTCAAGGAGACCCTGCCTAACCAATGGCACTGGTGGAGCTAAGAAGCTGCTCTTAAGTTCTCTATGAGTGGCCCCTGTGGGAAATCAGCTGACTCTTTAACAAGACAGGAACCAGGTCAATTTGACCAGCTTGATCTTAGACATGCAGCAAAACAGTTAAAACCAAAATATAACCATTCTTGGGCATTTAAAAGAAATAATAGTTAAATGTAACTTAAGATGTACACTTGTATTAGTCCACTAGAATAAAGACTGGAAGCTACAGATGAAAGAAAGATTCTTCAGCAAATGTGCCTGATAACTATCAAGAGAAACTGCCAGAGTCAGAAGTTTTTAGTCAGTTTAAGGCCTGCAGACCTTCTAAGCTACACAGATAGACTTCATCTATGTTTGCTCGTATGATTATCTAGCCCTAAGTAACAGAAGTATAGAGCTCTCTACTAAACACGGGTTATACCAATAAAGGGATATTTTACAAAAATCAGATGACATTAAGTAGCTTAACTATATTTTTTTGGGGACATCTATGACATTAAGAGTTAAATGTTGTGTTTACATTCCTGATAACCTGGACAATGTTAAATTTCCCAAATAAAGGCCTTGTCCTCTCCAGCCTTTTGCTAGGCCTAGTTATGGGAACAATTTCTCAGTTCTTCCACCTCCTGGTGAGAGGTTGACTTCTGTCATTTTCATGATACTCAGTGGCATGTTCCAGATGCTGCAACATTTACTTTGTACTAATCTCATTTCAGTACTCATGTCTTTTTGTTCTTCTATATAGAAGCACTCATCCCCAGATGACTTTACAATCTGCTCTTCCCCAACCAGACTTCTACCTTGGACCCCTCGATTGACCCGATTTTTAAAAAAAAGGAACTCCAAACTGCTTGCCTCTCGCTGCCCCCTTTCATCTTCGAAGCAGCCAGAATGACCGACGCCCCCTTTTCCTTAAAGCAGTTAGGAGTTCCTAAAGCTAAAGGGGGGAATGAAGCCAGAATTAAGGACAGGTAGTTAGTGTAGAAATAGGGAATCGGATCATTTCGAGGAAATGGAGGCCATAAAGTCATCTGCCTCTGGAAGTTGGAGACTGCCCTGGAAGAATGGAATGTCAAGGATCTCCGGAGCCCATTGATGACCAAATTTACCTGCCTTTATCAAGGACTGCAAGCAAGGAGCTGCTAATTAATACCCCCTGGGCCCTTATCTGCCTGAATCACCTTGGCCCTCCCCCTGCCCATGGTTTCTCAGTAATGCAAAACCGGGCCTAGTCACGTAGGCAAGAAGGAGAGAGATAAGGGGGGAGAGAACTGGAGAACAAAAGAGACTTTAACCTATAAAAGATGTAGGGTGTGCTCACTTCTTGGGACTTTAGAACATCAGCCATGGCCCCCTTCTTCCTGCCGGGAGAAGTCTGTATTATTACCTTTAAATAAAACCTGCTTAATATGCTTGCCTTCTCTAGTGTTCAATCTTCAACATTAGAAGAAGCAGAACTCGTCACCGGTAAACGGCGGTATCAGTGGGATAGCTGGGTCAAATGGTGGTTACATTCCAAGTTTTCTGAGGATTCTCCATACTGCTTTCATAATGGTTGCACCAATTTGCATTCCCAGTGTATGAGTGTACATTTTCCCTCACATCCTTGGCAACATTTATTGCTGGCAACATTCTTCAGAGTATTCTTTTATTGCTTTCACAGTAATTCTTTTTTTAAAATTTTTAAAAATTTTTTCAGTTGTAGATGGACAAAATGCCTTTATTTTATTTACTTATTTGTGGTGCTGAGGATCAAACCCAGAGCCTCACACGTGCTAGGCAAGCACTCTACCACTGAGCTACAACCCCAGCCCCCACAATAATCCTTTGAACTGATGTAGAGTTAACTGTGATACACTGTTTCATTTCTGAGATTGGTAACTTATGTTTTATTTTGTTTTCCTGATCCATCTAGTTAAGAGTTCATCAGTTTTGTTAATGTTTTCATAGGGCAAGTTTTGGTTTCATTGGTTTTTCTATTGTTTTTATCTTATGTTTCATTGGTTCCTGCTCTAATCTTTAGTATTTCTTTTCTTTGTGTTTAATTTGCTCTTTTTCCCTCTAGTGACTGAAGGCAAAAGCTTAGATTATTTTCCCCCCCAGTACTAGGGAGTGAACCCAGGGGTGGTCCACCACTGGTTTATATTCCCAGCCTTTTTTTTATTTTGAGGCAGGGTCTTGCTCAATTGTCTAGGCTGGACTCAAACTTGGAATCCTCCTACTTCAGCCTCCCAAATCACTGAGATTACAAGACATGTGCTACCACACCCAGTGAAAAGCTTAGGTTATTGATTTGAAAACTTTCTTCTCATCTAATTTAAAGTTGATAAAGTCTCACAGAGGGTTTCAGTCTCTCTTTTTCTTTTGTTTTACAAACTGAATAATTCTGCTGGTATAACTTTAAGTTCACTCATTCTTCTATCATCTCAAATCTGCTGTTGATCCCTCTAGTGAATTTTTCATTTCAGTTCATATAATTTTCAAATCTAAAATTTCCATTTGGTTTTTATTTTTAAAATCTGTCTTTACTGATATTCTCAATTTGCTGAGTCACTGTCATACTTTAAACATAATTATTTCTTTGAATATATTTACAATAGCAACTTTGAAGTTTGCCTACTAAATACAATTCCTGTGCCCATTAATGGACTCAATTGACTGCTTGTTTTTCCTGATTATGAGTGACACTTTTTTGTTCTGTGTCATATTTTTATTGAAAATAAGATCATTTGATAGTGTATTGGAGGTTCTGACTCTCCCTCCTACTCCCTATACATATGAGGGGTTGTTACTGCTATTTTCTGTTTGCTAAATTTCTTGCTGAGTACTATTCTCTGCAGTCTGTCTTCCCTACTATGCACAGCTGCTGAAATCTAGGCTCAGGTGTTTCTGGAGTTTTCTCCCTTGTTTTTATTTTAAAGCTTGTTTTCTAGATAACATCCCTAGGTCAGCATAGATTGATGATTAACCAATCACTGGTCAGAGGCTGGGCTCAAACACCCTGGGCCAATAAGGTTTCTGCTTCTTTACTAATGGATATGTCTGTCAACTGGGGAATTCCTTCAGTCTTTAGGCATTTTGTAAATCCTCCAAGTCTCACAGTTTCCACTGGACCCTCTTGTGTCTCTTCTACCTATGCTAACTCAGGAATGTATGAGTAGCTAGAGCTCTGTTCCCTCCTGAATATACATGCATCCTTGTGTATAGGTAAGACTTTCAGATTGTCAGATTATGTTGAAGCCTATTGAGACCTACTAGACTGTCTCATTCTCTGGATCTGTTTTCTGGTTAGTCTGCTGGGCTATTACTTGCCCCACTTTTTGCCAACTACATCCAGAGGCTGGAACTATTTTCAGTTTTACTTGGAATCACATCAAGTACATCCCTTCCAGCAGTGAAGCTATTGATCTCACACCTTGCATTACCCTGGCAGAACTACCTCCCAGAGTTCAGAAAACTTAACACCGATAAATAAGTCAATCCTTAAATGGGCAAAGGAACTGAAAAGGCACTTCACAGATGAAGAAATATGAATGGTCAACAAATATATGAAAAAATGTTCAACATCTCTAACAATTAGAGAAATGCAAATTAAAACTACACTGAGATTCCATCTCCAGTCAGAATGGCAATTATCAAGAATACAAGTAACAATAAATGTTGGTAAGGATGTGGGGAAAAGGTACACTCATACATTGCTGGTGGGACTGCAAATTGGTGCAACCACTATGGAAAGCACTATGGAGATTCTTCCAAAAATTTGGAATGGAATCACCATTTGACCCATTTATCCCACTCCTTGGATAAAATCCACTTAAAATCAGCATACTACAATGATGCTTCCACATCAAGGTTTATATCAGCTTAATTCACAGTAACAAAGCTATGGAACTAACCTAGGGGCCCTTCAACAGATGAATGGATAAAGAAAATGTGGTATATGTACATAATGGAATATTACTCAGTCATAAAAGAATGATTTTATGACTTTTACTGATTAATGGGTGCATCTGGAGACTATTATGCCAAGTGAAATAAGCCCATCCCCCCAAACCAAAGGCTGAATGTTCTGTTATGTGGATGCTAACACATCATAAGTAGAGGGGGAGGGGAGAATAGAACTTCAGAGGATTAGACAAAAGAGAATGAAGGGAAGGGAGGGAGGATGGGACTAGGAAAGACAGTAGAATGAATCGGACATAACTTTTCTATGTTCACATATGAATATATCACCAAACTCCACATCACGTACAACCATAATAGAATCCTATTTAGAGTAAGTTGCACTCCATGTATGTATAATATGTCAAAATATGCTGTTGAGTGTATCTAAAAAGAACAAAATTTTTAAAAAGATGCTACAAATATCAGTCATTAAGGAAATGCAAGTTAAGAAACAATGGGATACCCCTGAGTTCATCAGAATGAGTAAAAAACAAAAATGAATTAGTGTCTAAATTATAAAACCTGAGGTTGCAAAGCATTAAGAACATTCTCATTCATTGCTAATAGGAAAGAAAATGATAGAGCCACACTGAAAGACATTTTGCTAGTTTCTTATCAAGGGAAAGAAGTCACCATTATCACACTCCCAGGTATTTGCCCAAATAATTGAGCTTTTTATCTACACAAACCAGAACATGAAAATTTTCAGTTTTATTGATATCTTAAAAAACTGAAGATGATGGAGATTTCCTTCAATAGGTGAACAGGGAAGTCAAATTTCATCCATATGATGGCATTAAAATGTTAATGAAGTCTCAATCAAGAGATCCAAAGACATACATATATCATAAATGTATTTTGGTGATTGAAAAAAAAACAGTCTGTAAAAGCTACATACTGTAAGATTCTATCTATAAGACAGTTTAGAAAAAAATAAATCTATAGAGGTGGTTACACAGATTAGTGTTGCCAAGGATTTGTTGACTGAATAGGTGAAACACGGAATATTTTTAGGGTGATTAATCTATTCTATGTAAATTCAAAGGTAGAAACATGACACTATATATTTGTCAAGGACATCAAGCATTACATCACAAAAGGGAACCTTAATGTATATGGTTAAAATATCACATAGGGAATTGAGGAAACTTCAGAAATAATTGAGAATATGACAAAAGTCTAATTATATTAAAACATGTGAAACAATGTTATGGAAGGCAATGGGAGAAAACTTTAAGTAATGTTGGACATGAGTCTTTTTTTTATTAAAATCTCTTCATTTTACAGACTGCATTTTTATTCATTGTACACAAATGGAGTACAACTTTTCATTTCTATGGTTGTATACAATGTAGATTCACACCATTCATGTAAACATCGGGTAATACTGTCTGTTTCATTCTACTATCTTTCTGTCCCCCACCCCCACCCACCCCATTTTCCTCTACACCATCCAAAGTTCCTTCATTATTCTCTTCCACCTGCCACCCACCCTCATTATATATTGTCATGCACTTATCAGAGAAAACATTCAGCCTTTGGCTTTTTGGGCTTGGCCTATTTCACTTAGCATATTCTCCAATTTCATCTATTTACCAAAGTCTAAAGGCAAAAACAACTATTCATAAGTACTGTGCTCTAGTTGGGTGTGTGGGCTAGCCATTCTGATAAACATCATATGTATGCTACCATGGGAAAAACAAGTAAATGGATGGCAAATGATGTGAACTGTTTCTTGTTGCTCATGTGGGAAGTTATAGCCCAGTAACATAGAACAATCCATATGATAATGGGCTAGATTTAACTATGTAAGTGTTAGCATATGTTCACCTTGATATACAGATGCTTATGTTATGGAAATTTTTATGGATAGGTATAAACATGGGTTAGTACAAGCACATATGTTTCCTTGATGTGTCAACACAGAGGACTGAGAAGAAACAATTCCTACAGAAATGAGCACACCTAGACCTCAGTTTGTAATACATTTTCCAATAAAAGTAACTACAGCTTCTTGGAGAAATGATGGAATCTCGCACTGGGGCAGAAAATGTACCTGAGCCTGGAACATCTTGTAGTGCCAGAAAGTAAAAATATGGATTAAAAAAAATTAAATTTAAAAACAAATGAACAAACAAAAAACTCCCACAAGAAATGAGGAATTTCAAACAAACACAGGAGCCAATTGAGTTTCCAATGGTCAAAGATGAAACTATTTTAGCAAAAAAAATTAAGTAGTACCGAATCATAACAAAGTATTAAAAAAATCCACAGGTTAATGCTGCTATAGATAAATGACTGGATATATAAATAAACAGGGAGAATAGACAAAGTTCCCCTGCTAAACAATTCCAAATAATTTATGTAGATACTACACTGTGGATGGAGTATAATTTCTCACTCATTAAGTTTGGGCTGTGCTTAGCAACTTCTTTCCAAAGAGTGCACTATGAAAGGGTGGCAGGAGGGGAAAGTCACTTTACCATGAATTTTACACCAATAGCAATAAGCATAAATGCATATTAACTAAAAGAAGGCAGTCTAAAAATGACAAGTATGACTGCATTTACACAGCATTCTGGAAAAGATAAAACAAGAGAGACGATAAATAGATCAATGATTCCCTGGCACAATGATAATGCCACTTACCTCTGTGGTAAACAAAACAAAAAACATAAATGCAGTCTAATAGTGAGAAGAAAAAAAATATCAATTCAGGAACAGTTTACAAAATATATGACCAGTATCCTGCCAAATTGACATGGCCATGAAAATAAGGGAAATCTGAGAAACTCACTCTCTAGAGGAGTCAAAGGAGTCAGGACAACTAAATGTGATGTGTTATCAGAGATGGGATCTTGGGACTGGGGATGGAGCTTAGTGGTACAGTGCTTGCCTAGGATGTGCAAGGCCCTGGGTTCAATACACCCCTGTACAGGGGAAGGAAAAAAGATAGGATCTTGGATCAGAAAAAAAGATGTTATGCAAAAAGGGAAATTTGAATCACGTGTAGACATCAGTTAATATTAATTAATATTAAATTCTATAATTAGTATTAACTCAGTTAATATTGTATTAACCCGTGTCAATGCTGGTTCATTGTGACAAAGGAATTGGACTACGCAAGATGTTAATAATAGGGAAAACCGGGGGTGAGATTTGGGAAAACTGACAATTTTGTGATTTTCAGGTAAAGCTAAGCCTAATCTAAGATTTAAAAAATAACAATAAAATATTATTTTGCTGTATTATTTTTGTAGTAAAGGTCTGTGCAGGACCAATGACACCCCAAGGTCTAGTATGAATAGAATGGAGTCATAGAATGTTTTACAAAGATGGTAACCCTTTCTTGAATTTAGTCTTGAAGAATATGTGGAATCTAATAACAGAGGGGACATCGAAAAGGAGAATTTATACAAAGGTCCTGCAGCACATAGCTGTACACACCTGAAGAAATGTAGTTAATTTGGCAAGGTGAGAACTATCAGGCTAGAGAAGGAGGAAGGGCTCTGTCATCAAAGTCCTCTGAGGAGGATCCTTTGAACAGGTTTACCTTGGAAACTGATAAAACTATAATAGCTACATTCATTTGTTACTACTGTGTTCCAGATACCATTAGAAACTTTAGTTGCATGGTTTTTGATCCTTACAACAAACACAATGTTAGAGTTTGTTCTTTAAAACATCATTCTGCAAATCTGGAAATCAGATTGAAACAAAACGAGGCTGGAGGCTCTTTGGGGAGGTAACAGACATAAATTTTCATCTCTTCTTGTCTCTTGCTTTTATTCTGTGTGCTTGAAAACTACTCTAGCTCTTTACATTATTGACTAAGGCATGCTTTGATTGTGGTATCTCTCCATCACCCAGCTCACTGCTTAATGAGGCTTGTAGGTCAGCTTTCACTGTTCCTACATAGAGAGGCTGCTCCTCAGGACTCACACTGCCTTTATAACATGAACTAGTTCTTTCAAACTGGATCATTTAGTGACAGAGCACATTGGCATTCTCTTCTGAGCCTTTACTCTAGTATTCATATATGTCCAGAAAATCTTCCTTCTTGCTTATTTTGACTGGTTGAAATTTTGTCTAATTCCCTGGGTCTGCTCCAATATAGTCCTTCCTGATGAGACCTACTGGATATTACCAGGAGTGACCTCTCCCTCCAATGACACCCCAAGGTCTAGTATCTTCCACTATAACTAGTTAGTTGGATGCTGGTAATAGTATTTCCTATGATTTCATAAAGACCTTGAAATGTGAGAACTCTGTGTAAACTCTTTGCTTCCCTGACAATGTCCTTTCCACCTGACACATGTAGAATGCATCATTAGAAGAGAAAATAAGGTGATGTAAAGTGATTTATTTTTAACATTAAAAGGAAACATTTACTTTAGTGTTTCTTTGACACATAATAAATGCCCATTTTACTTTGATACAAGATTTATCTAGTTTGCTTTACCGGAGTCGATATATTACTTTTAAATGGATGAATTCAAAGTATTAATGCCTTGATTCAAGGTGCTTATGTAATAGTTGTTCCCATAATAAATGAGGAAATATGTTGTTTCAATATAAGAATTCTAAATTTGATATATTGTACTTTAAAAAATATCACCCCATTTACTCTAAGAAATCTTGAGCTTATTAAATTTCAAAACCAATACAAGATAGAAGACTTCAAATGACATTCTGTTTTTCCAGAATTAAATTTTTATTTATTTTAAATTGACAGATAAAATTGTATTTCTTTTGTACAAGAGTGTTTTGAAGTGTGTATACACTATGTATACATAGTGTGTATACAGACATTGTGGAATGAGTCAATGTAGTAATTAACATACACATTACCTCTTACAGTTATTGTTTTTATGCTGAAAATACTTTTTATCCACTCAGCATTTTTAAGGAACACAACATATCATCAATAGCAACAATCACACGTTTTATAGCACATCTCTTGAACTTATTCTACCTAACTGTAATTTTGTATTCTTTGACCAACCTCTCTCCAATCCACTGCCCCAACTTCCTCACTCCTGGTAATCACCATTCCATTCTCTACTTTTAGGAGGTCAGCTTTTTCAGACTCTTCATAGGAGTGAGGTCATTATGGTATATGTCTTTCTTGGCCTGGTTTATTTCACTTAGCACAATGTCCTCCAGGTTTATCCATGTTGTTACAAATGAAAGGATTTTATTCTTTTATTTTTAAGACTAAATAGTATTCCTCTGTGTGTGTCCTATATTTCTTCATACATTCTTCTATAGGTAGATACAAGATGATTTCATCTCTTGGCTATTTTAAACATGGGAGTGCAGAGGTCTCTCTAACATACTGATTTTCTTTCTTTTTTTTAATTAATTAATTAATTAATTAATTTATTTATTTTATGTTTACATAGGGTAATGATGTTTATTTTATTTTTCCCCTCCCCCCCAACCCTCCCACCCCTCTTTTCCCTCTACACAGTCCTTCTTTCCTTCATTCTTACCGCTCTCCTTAGCCTAACTCTAAACCTAACCCTAAACCTAATGCTAGCCCCTCCCACCCCTCATTATATGTCCTCATCCGCTTATCAGCGAGATCATTCGTCCTTTAGTTTTTTGAGATTGGCTTATCTCACTTAGCATGATATTCTCCAATTTCGACCATTTGCCTACAAATGCCATAATTTTATCATTCTTCATTGTGGAGTAATATTCCATTGTATAAATATGCCACAGTTTCTTTATCCATTCATCAACTGAAGGGCATCTAGGTTGGTTCCACAATCTGGCTATGGTGAATTGAGCAGCAATGAACATTGATGTGGCTGTATCTCTGTAGTATGCTGATTTTAAGTCCTTTGGGTGTAGGCCAAGGAGTGGGATAGCTGGGTCATATGGTGGTTCCATTCCAAGCTTTCTGAGGAATCTCCACAGTGCTTTCCAGAGTGGCTGCACTAATTTGCAACCCCACCAGCAATGTATGAGTGTTCCTTTTTCACCACATCCTCGCCAACACCTATTGTTGCTTGTATTCTTGATAATCGCTATTCTAATTGGGGTGAGATGAAATCTTAGGGTAGTTTTGATTTGCATTTCCCTTATTACTAGGGATGTTGAACATTTTTTCATATGTTTGTTGATTGCTTGTAGATCTTCTTCTGTGAAGTGTCTGTTCATTTCCTTAGCCCATTTGTTGATTGGATTATTTGTATTCTTCGTGTAGAGTTTTTTGAGTTCTTTATAGATTCTGGAAATTAGCGCTCTATCTGAGGTATGGTTGGCAAAGATATTCTCCCACTCTGTAGGCTCTCTCTTCACATTGTTGATAGTTTCCTTTGCTGAGAGAAAGCTTTTAAGTTTGAATGTATCCCAGTTGTTGATTCTTGCTTTTATTTCTTGTGCTATGGGAGTCCTGTTAAGGAAGTCTGATCCTAAGCCAACAAGTTGAAGATTTGGACCTACTTTTTCTTCTATAAGATGCAGGGTCTCTGGTCTGATTCCGAGGTCCTTGATCCATTTTGAGTTGAGTTTTGTGTAGGGTGAGAGATAGGGGTTTAATTTCATTCTATTGCATATGGTTTTCCAGTTTTCCCAGCACCATTTGTTGAAGAGGCTATCTTTTCTCCATTGCATATTGTTGGAACCTTTGTCTAGTATGAGAAAATTGTATTTATTTGGGTTTGTGTCCATGTCCTCTATTCTGTACCATTGATCTACCTGTCTATTTTGGTACCAATACCATGCCGTTTTTGTTACTATTCCTTTGTAGTAGAGTTGAAGATCTGGTATTGCAATACCCCCTGCTTCGCTCTTGCTACTGAGGAATGCTTTAGCTATTCTAGGTTTTTTATTCTTCCAGATGAATTTCATAATTGCTTGCTCTATTTCTGCAAGGTACATCATTGGGATTTTAATTGGAATTGCATTGAATCTGTATAGCACTTTAGGTAGTATAGCCATTTTGATGATATTAATTCTGCCTATCCAGGAACATGGGAGATCTTTCCATCTTCTAAGGTTTTCTTGAATTTCTTTCTTTAGTGTTCTGTAGTTCTCATTGTAGAGGTCTTTCACCTCTTTTGTGAGATTGATTCCCAAGAATTTTATTTTTTTTGATGCTATTGTGAATGGGGTAGTTTTCCTAATTTCTCTTTCTGAAGATTCATCACTTATGTATAAAAATGCATTGGATTTATGAGCATTGATCTTGTAACCTGCTACTTTACTGAATTCACTTATGAGTTCTAAAAGTTTTCTGGTGGAATTTCCAGGTTCCTCTAAATATATAATCATGTCATCAGCGAACAGGGATAGTTTGAGTTCTTCTTTTCCTATTCGTATCCCTTTAATTTCTTTGGTTTGTCTGATTGCTCTGGCTAGAGTTTCAAGGACGATGTTGAATAGAAGCGGTGAAAGAGGGCATCCCTGCCTTGTTCCAGTTTTTAGGGGGAACGCTTTCAGTTTTTCACCATTTAGAATGATATTAGCCATGGCCTTAGCATAGATGGCCTTTACAATGTTAAGGAATGTTCCCACTATCCCTATTTTTTCTAGTGTTTTGAGCTTGAAGGGATGCTGTATTTTATCAAATGTTTTTTCTGCATCTATTGAAATAATCATGTGATTCTTAACTTTAAGTCTGTTGATATGGTGAATGACATTTATTGATTTCCGAATGTTGAACCAACCTTGCATCCCTGGGATAAAACCCGCTTGATCGTGGTGCACTATCTTTTTAATATATATTTGTATGCGATTTGCTAAAATTTTGTTGAGAATTTTTGCGTCGATGTTCATTAAGGATATTGGTCTGAAATTTTCTTTCCTCGATGTGTCTCTGTCTGGTTTAGGTATCAGGGTGATATTGGCTTCATAGACTGAGTTTGGGAGGGTTCCCTCCTCTTCTATTTCATGGAATAGTTTGAGGAGTATTGGAATGAGCTCTTCTTTAAAGGTTTTGTAGAACTCGGCTGAGAACCCATCTGGTCCTGGACTTTTCTTTGTTGGTAGGCTTTTGATGACCTCTTCTATTTCATTGCTTGAAATTGGTTTATTTAAGTTGTGTATGTCCTTCTCGTTCAGTTTAGGTAATTCATATGTCTCTAGAAATTTGTTGATGTCTTCGAGGTTTTCTGTTTTGTTGGAGTATAGATTTTCAAAATAGCTTCTAATTATGTTTTGTATTTCAATCGTGTCTGTTGTGATGTTTCCTTGTTCATTCCGAATTTTAGTAATTTGAGTTTTCTCCCTCTTTCTCTTTGTTAGTGTGGCTAAGGGTTTATCAATTTTATTTATTTTTTCAAAGAACCAACTATTTATTTTGTTAATTTTTCCGATTGTTTCTTTTGTTTCGATTTCGTTGATTTCAGCTCTGATTTTAACTATTTCCTGTCTTCTACTACTTTTGGTATTGGTCTGCTCTTCTTTTTCTAGTGCTTTGAGCTGTAGTGTTAAGTCATTTATTTGTTGATTTCTACTTCTTTTCTTGAATGCACCCCATGAAATAAATCTTCCTCTAAGTACTGCTTTCATAGTGTCCCAGAGATTTTGATATGATGTGTCTTTGTTCTCGTTTACTTCTAAGAATTTTTTTGTTTCCCTCCTGATGTCTTCTGTTATCCATTCATCATATAATAGTGTATTATTTAGTCTCCAAGTATTGGAGAAGTTTCTGTTTTTTATTCTGTCATTTATTTCTAATTTCAATCCATTATGATCTGATAGAGTACAAGGTAGTATCTCTATCTTCTTGTATTTGCTAACAGTAGCTTTGTGGCATAAAATATGGTCTATTTTAGAGAAGGATCCATGTGCTGCTGAGAAGAAAGTGTATTCGTTCTTTGTTGGATGGTATATTCTATATATGTCTGTTAAGTCTAAATTGCTGATTGTGTTGTTGAGATCTATAGTTTCTTTATTCAATTTTTGTTTGGACGATCTATCCAGTGGTGAGAGAGGTGTGTTAAAATTGCCTAGTATTATTGTGTTGTGATCTATTTGATTTCTGTAATTGAGAAGGATTTGTTTGACGTATGTGGATGAGCCAATGTTCGGGGCATAGATATTTATGATTGTTATGTCTTGCTGATTTATGCTTCCCTTAAGCAGCATGTAATGTCCTTCTTTATCCCTTCTGACTAGTTTTGGTTTGAAGTCCACATTATCTGAGATGAGGATGGATACTCCAGCTTTTTTGCTGTGTCCGTGTGCATGGTATGTTTTTCCCCATCCTTTCACCTTTAGTCTATGGGTGTCTCTTTCTATGAGATGAGTCTCTTGCAATCAGCATATTGTTGGATTTTTCTTTTTAATCCTATCTGCCAGTCTGTGTCTTTTGGTTGATGAATTCAGGCCATTAACATTCAGGGTTACTATTGTGATATGATTTGTATTCTCAGTCAATTGACTCATATTTGTTTTTGACATGATTTGGTTTCTCCTTTATTTGGCTATTCCTTTAGGCTAGCACCTCCTGTTGCTGATTTGCATCATTGTTTTTCATCTCTTCCTCATGGAATATTTTGCTGAGAATGTTCTGTAATGCTGGCTTTCTTTTTGTAAATTCCTTTAGCTTTTGTTTATCATGGAAGGATCTTATTTCATCGTCAAATTTGAAGGTAAGTTTTGCTGGGTATAAGATTCTTGGTTGGCATCCGTTTTCTTTCAGGGCTTGGTATATGTTGTTCCAGGCCCTTCTAGCTTTTAGGGTCTGGATTGAAAAATCTGCTGATATTCTTATTGGTTTCCCTCTGAATGTAATTTGATTCTTTTCTCTCTGTCTTTATTTTGTATGTTAGGTATTTTCATAATAATGTGCCTTGGTGTGGGTCTGTTGTAATTTTGTATGTTTGGAGTTCTATAAGCCTCTTGTACTTGGTTTTCCATTTCATTCTTCAGATTTGGGAAATTTTCTGTTATTATTTCATTGAATAGATTGTTCATTCCTTTGGTTTGTTTCTCTAAGCCTTCCTCAATCCCATTAATTCTTAAATTTGGCCTTTTCATGATATCCCATAATTCTTGTAGATTCTGTTCATGATTTCTTACCATCTTTTCTGTTTGGCCAACTTTGCTTTCAAGATTAAATAGTTTGTCTTCAATGTCTGAGGTTCTGTTTTCCAGGTGTTCTATCCTATTTGTTATGCTTTCTATGGAGTTTTTAACTTGGTTTATTGTTTCCTTCATTTCAAGTATTTCAGTTTGTTTTTTTTTTCAGTATCTCTAACTCTTTATTGAAATGATCTCTTGCTTCCCGTATTTGGTCTTTTAACTGTTGATTGGTGCGATCATTTAATGCCTGCATTTGCTCTTTCATCTCCTCCTTCAATGCCTGCATTTGCTCTTTCATCTCCTCATTAGCTTCCCTGATCGTTTTAATTACGTACATTCTGAACTCCCTTTCTGACATTTCTTCTGCTGTGCTGTCATTGGGTTTTGTTGATGTAGTATCTAGGTTTGTTTGGGACATTTTCTTCCCTTGTTTTCTCATATTGGTCAGTTGTCAGTGGGACCCTGAGATATTGCAGTTTTCCGCTATTGGCTTATAGTGCCCCGGTAGATTTCCAGTGTATCACCTCCCAGCCTTCAGTAGCCTGATGTCTTGGAGGAATCTGATAAAGCAGCTCATCCGAAGAAAACTGCCCCTAGCCCCCTACTGGTTCCACGGTTTGGAACTGGCTCTGTGCGAAAATGCTCTCACTGTGGGCCTGCACCGTGCAGCTGGCCGTGTGGGAGGAGCCCACTGCCGGAGTGTGGAAGGCTACCTTGGGAAGACTCTAGCTGCCCTGCCTGGCTCCAATAAGCCACCTCTATCTGGGCCTGCCACCCGTTCCGAGCTTTACCCAGTGGGCAGACTCACCCGTGGCTCTATTTCAGTCCGAGTCTCTCAATGCCTCCCCTTCTTAACTCCTGGGTTCTGGAGTGACTGGGGGTGCAGTCTCCCTCTAGGCCGCCATCTTGGATCACCCCGTGAAGAGAGCCTGCAGCCGGAGTGGGCAGAGCCGCCTGAAGAGGTCTCTGGCTGCCCTGCTCTGATCCCAGAGACTGCTTGCGGATCGAGGCTCTCCGCTGGTTCGTTGCTGGAGTACGGTGCGCTGCAGTGGCTCCGGGACTCGGAGCTTGTTCTGGTCAGAAAGGCTCTCACTAGCGGGCCAGTTCCATTCCGAGAACCTGGAGAAGCTGGCTGTGTGGGCGGGGCCCACCGCCGGAGTGGGCAGGGCTGCCTGTGGATGACTCTAGCTGCCCTGCCCGGCTCCGATAAGCCACCTCTATCTTGGCCTGCCACCCGGGCCGAGCTTTACCCAGTGGGCAGACTCACCTGTGGCTCTATTTCAGTCCGAGTCTCTCAATGCCTCCCCTTCTTACCTCCTGGGTTCTGGAGCGACTGGGGGTGCAATCTCCCTCTAGGCCGCCATCTTGGATCGCCCCGTGAAGCAAGCCTGCAGCCGGAGTGGGCAGAGTCGCCTGAAGAGGTCTCTGGCTGCCCTGCCCTAATCCCAGAGGCTGCTTGCGGATCGAGGCTCTCCGCTGGTTCGTTGCCGGAGTACGCTGCGTTGCAGTGGCTCCGGGACTCGGAGCTTGTTCTGGTCAGAAAGGCTCTCACTAGCGGGCCAGTTCCATTCCGAGAACCCTGATTTTATTTCTGTTAGATATGTACCCAATGGTAGGATTGCTGAATTGCTGAATTTAGTTTTAATTTTTTGAGGAATTTTATGAATTCTATAATGGCTACACTAAGTTACATCATCTCTGTTTTTTTTATTAGAATTTAATGTGAGCACAAAATTATTTCAAATTGCCAGTCCATATTTTAAAATGCACACACATGCTTAAATACATTTGAAATTAAAAATGGCTAAAAGATTAATTTTCTTCCAGAAGTCTTTCAACCCAGCTATAAAAATCAAGTAAAAAAATTCTGTATACTAATGAAACTTGAGGTGAATCTCATGGAATTTGAAACTTGCCCTCCCCCCACCTTAGGTATCTGACATACCTTGTATCATCTGACATACCTATGAATAAGGTTATTCTTCCACAGAAAGAAATGCTAGCTTTCCTAATAGGAACCTGAAAACAAAGTTTTAGAAGAAAATAACTGACATATATTCAAGTGAGACAATTTATAAAAACAAAACTGCCTGAGACCTAATTATGGTGATATGAAAGCATCTTTTTTCACATAAAATGTTATTAATGATATTCAGTCTAATTTACAAAGACATCTGGCTAAAATGATACACTAAGTGCAATCATGAGTAAAGAGATTAGATCTTGAATCTATTTTAATGCTTTGGCACTTTCAGAATTTGTGTTAGGAAAGGTTTCAAAATTGGGATAAGAAGACAAAAATTATGAATAGTAAATAATCAATTCCATATATTTTATTTAAACAATCAATAAGACAACTAATTACTTGAATTATTTCATTTTTGTTGGCTAAAATGGTAAAAGTAATAATATTCTACAAAGTATTAAATATTAATACAGTCAATTTAAACAAAGAGAAGTTGCTGAAAAATTCTGGCAGTTAAAATACTACCCTTTCTTTTAGTTAAAGATTATGCAATGATAGGAAAACATATTATAACAGAGAAATGAGTGTTTCACACTAACACTGTACTTCTATTTTTAATCTTCTATTACTTCCTTCTCTGTGTCAAATAATGCAATGTTGATAAACATGTGTTGGTGCCAGGTTACATGTATGGATGAAGAACATCATTTTATCAGTCTTACAATGAAAATCAGATATTATGAACTGGAAGTTCACTTAAGTTTTAAGTGAGTTCTTTAGAAAATTGCTATTAATATGCATATGTTTATTTTCACTTACTTCAAACAAAAACTGCTATCAAACTATTGAGGTGACTAAATATATCTGAAAGAGACCAAGAATTTGTTAATAGGTCACATATTTGCATACTCAGCCCAACTTCAGATTTTTAGCATCCCTCATGATATCTATCATGATAATATGCTATGATTTGAATAGCATTTATCATTAAATTATCATCTTTCTGAGGTTAACAGTTTACAGGGGAAAGAACATTTCCAAGTTCACTAAAAGGCAGCAAGGTGTTCAAAACTCAAGTCTTTGTTTTGACCCTGAGGTTTCATTTTCTATTTTTGATTGATTAATGTCCAGAACTTTTCACTTTATTCAAGTTCAGATATCAAGTTCATTGCTCCAAATCTGTGCTTGAAAAGATAGAATCCATTTGACTTGAACTCCATCAATTTTTTCTCACCCAAATCATGCATTATCCTTGCCCTATGTGTTCCATTTTTGCAAGAAGGGACATTTGCCTTCATAACAAGGGGACTCTATATGTGTTTTTAATTCATTTTTCTTTACTAATATGAGAGTTTTGCTCACTCAAAAATCTCAGAGACAGTGTTTCACCAAGTAAAATTTTCCTTCTTGCGAATCATCAAACTATTCCTACTAACTTGCTTTTTTCCCTCAACCCTAGAACAATAGACCAAACTTCCTTTTGGTCTATTATCAAAATAGAAAGAGAAGAAGGACTGACAGAAAGAGAGAGGCGGGGGGGGGGAGAGGAAGGAGGAAGGAGAGAGAAAGACAGGAAAAAAGGAAAAAGGGAAGGAAGGAAGATGGAGAGAATAAGAAAGGAAGGAAGGAAAGAAAGAAGAAAGGGCTGGATGCAGTGGTGCATGCCTGTAATCCCAGTGGTTCTGGAGGCTGAGACAGGAGGATGATGAGTTCAAAGCCAGCCTCAGCAAAATTGAGGCGCTAAACAACTCAGTGACACCCTGTCGAATGCCCCTGAGTTCAATCCCTGGTATCCCCCTCTCTCTATCTCTCTCTCTCACACACACACACAAAGAAGAAAGAAGGAAAAAGGAATGAAAGGTGGAGAGAAAGAGGGAAGGAATTCTATTCTTGATTTTTCTAACTTTCACCCCCTTTGAAGACAAGGTTCATGAAAGAGTATTATTATGCACGTGTGTTCTTCATTCCAATTCCAATTATCTGTCTTAACTTACTGCACACTGTCTTCCATCCCCAAAATTATTGAATTGGTTCACTCAAAGGTCACCAGTGGTTTCCTAGTAGTAAAGCCCTATAGATCCCCCCTCATAATCCTCTCTTCTTAAGCTACAATTGAACTCCTTTCCCTAGAAAGCTCTAACTTCTACCACACTCTCTCCTCTCTGCTGTCTATCTCTGGTCCCGACCAAGTTGTCTTCCTTACATTTCTATTTTCACTTTCCATGGTGAAGAGTTTCTACTCTGGGATGGAATGAGAGGATGGAAAAGTTCGAGGAGGAAAGTTGTGTGTACACAGAGGAAATGTCACTGAGATATGGAGTTTGAATATTAGAAAGAAGTACCCCATTGTCTTCTATTTAATCTGAAATGTGATATTCTTGTATCGAGGATGATAGAGAACATAGCTTGAAAGTAGAGTTAAGGGAAGTGGAAAAAAATTTATCTTCCCAATGAATAGAAAAAAATTAGTTAAGAAAATATGATTGCTAAGAAGTCTTGAATGCCTGATTTAGATTGGAAGGCATGACATCTTGGTAGTAATGAACTACAACACTGAGTAGTATTTTCAATAGCAATGTGCACAATTTCAGATAGACACGGAAACATGGTCAGATTGATCTTATATGAGATATTCCTCTACTGAATGCATTAGAAGGACAAGACTGGAGGAAATTAAGAGTATTTGTGACCTAAAGTGTTATGCCACCTGCAATTCCCTCAGTGCGTAACAAGGATTCCACTGAGTAATAAAGATGTTTGCAAAGTCTCATCTCATTGGGAATTTGGGTTGTAGGCTTTCCTTCCTTGCTTACTAAGTATGTGTAGGTTTACTATTAATATTTTATGTGTTTTCCCTGAAAACAGGGGTCTTAACAGAACCAGGGTTAAAACATAAAACCCAGACTTCTAATGGAACAGTGACTGCAGATTTAGTCACTTGTAATGAAACTCTGAGTAACCAAGAATGATATGAGAAAATACAAAAACAGATTCTAGCTGCCAATCCCCTGTTGACAGCTCTCAGATGACTTGAAGCACACAGGCAAATAACTCCAACCCCATCAGGAATGATTAACAGGAACAGAAGAAATAAAGAAAATAGAGTTCCTACAGTTAAAACACCTAATGGTAATGCTTATTTAATTAATGAAAAGCCATGACATCCTGACCCAGAGGGATGCCTCTTATGCCCCTGGATATAGACCCTCCTTTACCTCCCACGGGATATTTAGATATAAAATCAGGACATGTTATAGTCTGGTTTGAAGGTAAACATACAAGAGTACAAGATATTCCATTTCTTAAAAGATTAGGATTTACTAAATTCTGTAAATACTATTGGCCACCTATCCCCTGGAGAGAAGTTCTTCAACATTAAGTTCACACAGTATAAGATGATATCATATTATTGTTAGTTTAAACTATCTAGCACTTATTAATCACAGCAGTAGTCACACAACTGACATTTACTCAACCCTGCTGAACTTGCCTTATCCTTTATGATTAGTTAAGCAATATTAATACATTGTATTGTTTAGTTAGGTTATCACAAGTAAGCAATTACTAAGAATAATTAGAATACTTCATTGTCTAGTCTAGTAATGATTATACAAGATTTTTTTTTCCTTGTGACCTTTTCCTGTTCTGGAAAAACATGTGTAACTGTCAACCTTTTAATGTATAAAAAGCTGGCTGGAAAAAATAAAATTTAGAACTTAGCATCCATTCCTTGAGTCTGTGTTGCTTTGTTCTCCACCGTGCCTACTGTCACCTACTTCCTCACCTAAGACCGCCACGACCCCTGCTAGGGCTGGACCCCAGCACTAAAGCAACTGAATGTTTTACTCTTGATGTAATGACTCCTCCAATGCCTGTCCTGCCCATGAGAGGAACAGACATGGGCATACTCATCAACATTGTCCCCCAAATGCAGGCAAGGATGGGCATATTGTGTGTGTGCATTAATTAAAAGCATTTACAAAATGCAAGACTGGTCCTATCTGCAAGTATGGTCTCTCTTATTACTATTTTACCACCATATCACATCAAGGGGAGAGCTTTGAGACTGTTTACTTTATGACTGACTAAAAAATGTTATTTTATCCTAACAGAAGACAAAACATTTTGACTGTCAGAAATAAGGAGATATCATATGTTTCTACAGAGCACCTTAAGAGAACATCTTTTTCTCTTTCCTGAAACCCCTTTGATTTTTAATAATTTTCACTTTCAAACACTTACTCTCTTGTGTTGGTTAATTCTCCCATGCGTGTTTAAATCTGAATTCTGTCCTCTGTATACAACATCTTATTGGTCACCATCAGATAAAACTCTTCTAAGTTGAAAATATTATGACATTTAATTGTGCTCTTTACTCTTGCATCTTATACAAAATTGTTTTTAGTTTTATTATTCTTATATGTTTGTTTCTTAACTCTTTGGACGGGGAAGGGGTGATGCTAGGAATAGAACCTAGGGCCTTGAGTGAACTGGGCAAGTACTATACCACTGAGCTACGTCTCTAACCCGTTTCTTAACTCTTTAATGATTTCAATATCTCTCAGTCAGCTCTTTCCCAGGCTTCTAACATCATTATCATAGAAAATAATATTCCACAAAAGCTCTGTTTAAGATGCTGGGAAAATCTTCACATCATTTGCATATCATCTAAGCAATAGCTACATTTCTGTTTCATTCTTTACTTTGAAACCTTGCTGCCAATTTGCCTATATCTTTTTTCTCTTGATTTCACATGCCTAAAATAGATCATTTGGTACAACTTCAGTGTCTAGTTACATCACATAGCATTATTTAACTTTTGGTGGTAACTCCTTGAAACCAGGATTCTTTTTAGAGTTAATGAACACGTAAAGGAAGTGAACATTTGAGAGTCAGCAGAAAGTGCAGGTTGAGGGTGCACAGTGGCATTAGAAGTAGCTGCCATGGGTTCCTCCTTCCTAGCCACTGGGGTGCAAAGTGAACACCAGCTGTCAAGCACTTCCTGTTCCACTGTCTGCTCCTACTTCTCCTCTAAAGGGCTTTGTAATATTGCAGGGGTGTGATATCATGAGTTCCAATTAAGGAAATTTTAGTTGGTGTGCTCTAGGCTTGACAAAGCATAGGACAGAAAAATTTCAAGGCTTTCAATAATTTGTTCCTGTTTATAGTATCATATCAGTGACCAAGATTTGATTAGGCTGTTATTGGACATCTCTTAGTAAATCAGGCATACTTATCACATTTTGGGGCCCAGTTGGGAGCTGGAACACATTAATAAAACTTAGCATGAATGTTCATAAAAAACAAGGCAGAGGAAAGTTACCTATTTCAAAAGGACAGGATGTTCTCCTTCCTTAAAGGCTTCATGGCCCTCTAGACTGAACAGAAATCTCAATGGAGCAATTCTGGGCTCTGTGTGATCCAACCACCCAAGGTCTTCATCTTATCTCCTGCTTTAACCAGCATGAATCTATCATTCCAGAAAGGCCAACCTACTCCTTCTCTCTGAACTGCAGTGGGGAACAATATCTAGAACTTCTATTTTTTAAGCTACAAGTAAGTGATTTGACTTGAAATCATGTTTAAGTAGATAATATCTGTAGGAAATCACAATACTTTTTAATGACTTTAACTTTAAAAAACAATTCTCAGGGTTAAAATCAAAGCATGACCCAAAGTTGTTATTTCACTTGATGTGATATAATTTTAGGCTTAAAGATAAATTTTCAACTAAAGAATTTATTACTTTTATGATTTTTATGAGATTCTCATGATGACCTTGCTATGCCTGGGTTTGGTTTTTTCAGAATGTGATGCCATTTCCACCAACACATCATGTTTTATTCTAACAGGAGCTACTATTTGCTCATTATTTTACATGGAATAAAAGCAACTTTCTTAGGCTACTTTAGAATATTTAGAACATTTTTCTGCATTTGGCTAACATCTCTTTCTGTTGGGACTAATGACACTTTAACTAACTCAGGCTGACTCCTTACTTCCTGGTAAGTGAGCAGGATCAAGGTCTCAAAGGCGGTTTCAATAGTTAATGATGATAAACTGGACCACCGTCAGGGATTGGTTAACAACAGTTCTGCGAACGTGATCAGCTTGTGTTTGCCATATAGTCCAATGGGACTCTTGCCTGCATGAACCCCCCTGCCTTGCTGACCTTTAAACTGATTGGTTCCCGCCTAGCCCCCACCCTACATAAAAGCTGTGTGACTTCCTCAATAAACAAGTTCCTGCTGTGACGGATCTCCCTGACGTGTCTGATTGTCCTCCACCGGGAGGGCTGGGAGCAGGTGGTCAGCCGGCCTTACCTATCCCGGTTTGACCTTGTTGGGGAGTGTCCCCTCCCCTGTCGCTGGTCAAGAAGAGCAAGGGGGCTTAAGACCCCAACATCTTTCTTCTTTTAGGAAAAATGGATTATTTGGAACTTATGGGTGATAACCCTGGGAAGTTTCATTTTCTATTCTACAACTACTTTTTATATCAGGGAGATCTATGGGAATCTAGGACTTTTCACTTTGAGGAAACCTTCAATAAGAGTTTGTACTGTAAACATGGAAAGGATCTCCCTATGTTGTTAAGGGAAATTAAAAAGATAAAAACAACATTTTTGATCTTTGTATACTTCTTTTTAAGCATATTCAGTTCGAATTTATTTATTGTACACCTAATATGTGCTGGACACTAAATAGGACACAGAAACAGAGTAGGAACAAAATAAAGCCCTTCTACTTACAAAGTGCATGTTCTAGTGAATGTGTTCCAGACTTTGGGAAATGCTAGAAGTCAAACCATTCTGTGCCAATGGGGGCACTACCCATGCTTTGACCAACAGTGGTGATGTTTGTCATGTCAAGATGTTCTTGGAAGAGTCGATCTTAAAATATCCTTGGAAAAGATCAGTCTGAGAATCACATATGAGAATTTAGAAACTGTGACTAAAAGTTCTCTTTTCTCTTTGATTATAATTCACTTTAGACCAGACTGTAAATCTGAATATGTCTAGAGAAATTTTTTGTGTTAGGGATGGTGGCCACCTTCCCTAGTGAAAACCAAAGTTTTCTAAGACTTAAGTACAAAGTACAGCTGGGCGTGGTAGTGCATACAGGTAATCCTAGTGGTTCGGGAGGCTGAGGCAAGAGGGTTATGAGTTCAAAGCCAGCCTCAGCAAAAGCAGAGCACTAAGCAACTCAGTGCTAAGTGTCTCAGTGTCTCTAAATAAAATACAAGGCTGGAGATGTGGCTCACTGACTGGAATGCCCCTGAATTCAATCCCCATTACCCACCATCCCCCAAATAGACAAGCTGATCTGGACTACAAAGGAGTCATACTTGCTCTGCCCTTGCTACTGCTGTTACTAAGAATCAAGTAAATCTTGAGAAAAGCACAAGTTCAAGAGACCACAGGGGGAACTTATGAGGTGGCATAGGCTTCATAATACCTGGTAGGAGTGATGACCTCCACTAGGGTCAGAACAATGGTATTTGAAAGTCATCATGTCAAGAAGCAGTGATCTTCAAAAGGGCAATGGAGGACATGGTAAGGATGTGGGCCTCACGAGCAGGTAGGGAGAAAGGGACTTTAGATACTGGTTCATGATTAGCCCATGAATACTACCAGATAAAAGGAGGTGGGAAGACACTGAATAGTTCCAATAATAAAGCAAGACGGGGCTCACACCTTCAAAGACTAGACAGATGTACCATAATTTTAACAATGTCTACCTCAGAGAGCTTTTTATGAGTACCTTTTCTTTTTCGGTATTTCCCAAATTACTTAGGGAGAACTTCTAGTGCTTTCTTAGAATCCAGAATATTTTAAGAAAAATGTCTACACTACAAAGTCCTACATATGACATCTGACATCTATCCCTAAGCAAGGGCTGCTGAACCTCTTGACAAGCACTTACTAAGAGGCATTTGAAGAAATTCCTAGCAAGTCATTCAGTGAAAGTCAAGGGTATACATGAAGCAGGCAGGAACAGAAATGATCCATCAGTTCTCACACAGAAGCCCATGGCAACTCGTGTTATAGTTTAAATATTAGGTGTTCTCCAGAAAGTAATGTGTGAGATGATGTAAGAAAGTTTAGAGGTGAAATGATTGGGTTAAGAGAGCCTTAACCTAATCAGTGTTAATCACCGAATAGGGATTAATAACTGGTTGGTAACTGTAGGCAGGTAGGGTGTGGCTGCAGGAGATGGGTCATTTGAGAGTGTGCCTTTGTGGTATATATTTTGTGAGCTGAGCTTAGTCCCTCTCTATCTGCTTTCTGGTGGCCATATCCTGAACCACTTTCCTCCAGCACATGCTTCTGTCATGAAGTTCTGCCACACTTGATCCCAGAGCTATGGAGCCAGTCATCTATGGACTTAGATCTCTGAAACCAAGAGCCTCCAAATAAACATTTAATTCTCCAAAACTCTTCTTATATGGTCTTTCTGTCACAGTGGTGAAAAGTATTTTCACAGATGATGCTCAGCAAAGGAAGTATCATATGTCAGGTCTGTGGAAATAGGTGAGTGACCTTGGCAGTCTAAAAACCTGACACTTTCTCTACCCAGGGTCATTCAGTAGAATCAATGACACTTGACAGATCCTCCTCCAAAAATTTGGTTTAAATCAAAAGAACAGTTATTGATAGAAAATGACACTAAATAAAGGTTTATAAGGAAGAAAAAAGCAAATAGGCCAACCAGCCATTATAAGATTTGGGTGATACCATAAAATGATTTTACAAATGAGTTGTGGATTTCAAATGTATTTAAGCATGTGCTTGCATTTTAAAATACGGACTGGCAGTTAAGAATAGTTCAGCTAATTAAAAGTTCTCTGGTCTCAGTAGGAGTGTTCAAGTTCCACAAGAGAAAAGGCAGAAAGTATAATTAGGTTTCCAACCACTCTCTGTATTTTCCTTAACTGTTGGTAACTCAAATAAAAAATAATTTTAAAATAACCCCCATCAGATAAGAATGAAAGAGGGTGCAAAATTCTGGGATTTGCTTTTATAGGTGCACTTTCTGGCCAGAACAAACCAAAAGGAGAGTCAGAGTACCTGCTACAACTCTAGTAGATATACTGTGTTGACCTCACATCAGGAACATCAGGTATGAATCTCAGATCTACTCCCCATCTCTGCTCAGAGTCTTGGTCTACAATTTTCACTGTAAAGTAGATATTTGCTGGAACTGAATGTGTTTATGTTTTGAAATCAGATGTGTCTGGTTTTTAATACTGGTTCTTATTAACTTTATGATCTGAGATTCAGCTTTTTTTATCTACTACTACTTCATGAAATTTCCTTTTTTGTTTAAGATTGAATGACATACAAAGGGGAATGAAGGGAAGGGGGGACAGGAAGAGGAAAGACAGACTTTCCTATGTTCATATACGAATACATGACCAGTGTAACTCCACATCATGTACAACCACAAGAATGGTGGCCTAATTAGAAAAAGGTATATTCAATGTATGTATCATATGCAAAATATACTCTACTGTCATGTATATCTAAAAAGAACAAATTAAAAAAGATTGAATAACATAAATACGGTGCTTGGCACATAGTTAATATTTAGTAAATGTGAGCTTTCTTATCCCCTTTCCACATAAACAAATGAAGTAGGAGAAATACAATTCAGCATGGTACCTGGGGGCACACCACTAATTAATGTTCATGTATGATAGTTCTTTTCACTGCAACTGTATCAACATGAGTAATGGAGGTAGGAAGAAAAGATAGTCAAGTTCAAACCAGAAAGAATCCTCTATCAACAGTAAAGATGACTAGAAACATTGGCAGGCACATTGGGGGTAATATCCCCTATTTTCATAATGAAAACCTCAATATATGAACTTCAGAAAGACCTTTCAATACATTCCGGGTTTGGAGTTGTAAGTGTATAGAGCACCTGCATAATTATACTAATCCATGAAAATAATAGTCACTTGCTCCATGATGGAAATATGGTATTTAAATGCAAATGCAAATCAATAAATGAATAAGAGAAGGAGAGAAAGAAAACAGTCTGACTAGTTAATGTATTAAGACAGTTGTTCCCTATGTCTGGATGTGACTGGATAGCACTCACTGGTATCGATTACTTTGAATGTCAGACTTCATAGACAAACATTTGTAGACTTTTCACTTTGTGCCTTGCATTCCCAAGGATCAAGGACCACCAAGAGAGAGTTTCTGGTGATATTAAATGTACAAGAGATAGTATCTATTATCTTAAAACTAGTTTAAATTAATTGCTCTTGTTAGAGGTGAACTTAAAGTCTCTGATCCATGATTTATTGTATATTATCATCAGTGTTAAATGATGCTGTAAAAACTCAGAATGTTTTAATACAATGCTTTGTTAGAACTAGAACAATAATAATGAAGTCACTTTTATTTCTTTCCTATTGAAATGATAGATCACAGAATAAAAAAAAGTACGTTTTTATAGGCTTATAAGTTACGTGGTGATATTTGCAAAGATATTTTTTCAAATTTATTCTTTTTTGTTATATACAACACCAGGATACATCCTGACATTATCACAAAGGTGTGGAACTCAACCCACTCCAATTCAATCCCTAGCACTCCCCCACCATTCCCCTCCCTTCTCTCCACTGAGCTCTCTTCAAACCACTTACAGTTTACTCACCAGGCTACATCCATGCAGGCACATATGAAAGTTCATTCTGATTCATTCCACCATTTTTCCCTTTCTGTGAAGGTATTTTAAATGCTTCTATATTCTTTCTGTCGAAGTAAGATTGTTGTTTGAAACAATTTGAAGAACACACAGAAAATAATTTAAAAATTTTACCTATAATACATATGTTGAAGTTTACAGGAAATGACTCCAAATGCCTTTAAGTGTTCCCAGAATGCAGTAGGTAAATGTTACATTAATTCCAAGAAAATCAACTGCATTTTTCCAAAACATTGCAGTGGTCACATAGGGCCTTGTCTATCTCATGATAGCCAATCATCTATGAAAAAGCAGAAATCAGGTCTGAAATAACTGTTCAAAAGGGAGCAGGTACACAGGGTAGAGACTTGCATACCAAGGTTCTACTTCAAGGATTTTGTGTAAATTTGGATGATCCCAAGTTTCTCTCTGTTGATTTTCCAATTGTAAAGTGACTAAATATTTGCATGATATTGATGTGATTACAAAAAAAAAGTCTATTTGAAATGGTTTAGCAAATCATAAAATGCTTAGCAAGTTCAAAACATTGTCAAGAAGAACACAAACATTCTATCCTTTCTCAGTGCTGATGCACCAATGTTCTTAGGACCATGACCTCACCAACTGTCTAACCACATCTGTAATATACAGAGACCATTTATAATGGAGTTTTATTAAATAACAGAATTTAGATTATTTTCTTTAGAAGATTTGTGGCAGTTTTGAAAGGCAAATAACAGAATCTCTCTATAATGATGGAAACATGGATTGATTTAATTCTTTCAGTGACAATTAAGTTACTCAATTCAGTTGTTAATGCTCCAGTGAAACACTGAGTTGAGTTGCTTGAATCCTGAATTTCACTGCTATTTTTATGACAGATATTGCTTCTAGAGGAAGACATTTTGCAATTATTTGAAATTAAGATTTTATCCTGGATAAATCCACATTAATACTTTTTATTACTTTTCTACTTACACATTTTTTAACATGGGATTTAGTTAGATAATGAATGATCCACTTAAAAATTCTTTCTTCTTACTTTTTCCTTTTTACTTAGGGGAGTGCAAACAGAATGGTTGGTTATGATGACCTTGATATATCACTTCAGCAAATTCCCATTAGTAAAAAATAAAGTGATTATTGAAAATTTATTGACTTTTTCATGTTTCTCAATGACTGGAGAGAATGGCTATTTTCTGTCATTATGTTTCTAGATTCAACTAATGTGATGAGAAATATGTGAAATAAAAAATAAAATATAATTAAATGAAGTAGCAAACATGTTAAGGATAGCACAAACATCCTATCCTATAAGAATATTCTTATAATTTATGTCAAAGAAAAGCCAATGGGAGATGAAGCTTCATGGAATAGGTGTTTGAAGGGTAGTAAAAAATTACATGTACTCTTAAAAGAGTACAATTCAGCTATATGTACCTGTAAAAAGTTAAAAAGAATCTGGTCAATTTGAAATCAAAGCAAGATTCTGGTCTACTTGCATGTAACCTAATAAAACATACTATTAACATTTTTTTCAGATGAAGGGGGAAAAAAGACAGAGGACCCAGGGCCCATAGTCAGGATATACCTGAATAAGGATTCAAGTTCAAGTGTGTCTGTGAAGTCCATGAGTATCTTCAATGCCAGGATGCTTCTCAAGGAAAGCTAGAAACTTAAGAAGCATGGGGTGAATGATGGAGAGAAACAAGTAGAAACACAGAAATATGTAATGTTCCATCATCACTGGGGTCCTAGTGAGACTCATTTCCAATCCTGGTACTCATATGCCTCAATTTGGTCAGCACTACTTCCAGAGCTTGGCAAAGATGGCCCTTTAAGTGAGTGGCAGTCAGGATCACAAATGAGTCAGGTGACATTAAGAAGTTACTGATTTTTGATGATAATTTTGTGCAAGTTGTGGAAGATGAATACTGCAAACAATTTAGAAGATAGTAGGACTCATCATGGGAAGGCAAGTTTAAAAGACAAGGAAATACAGATACAGGAGATTTTTGCATTAATGACCCCAATTTTCTCACACATACACCTGCATCTATACCCTTATATAATACTTCCCTACATAAGCTTTGGACTTTTTCAGATATGAGACAACAGTGAAAGCAGCACAAACAAAAATTCATGAAAACATGAAATTTTGGAGTCCTGAAAACATTGTGGTAACAAGCTAGTGCTAGAAGACCACAAAAAAAATGAGAAATAACTACCTGAAAGCCTACCATACAGATATGCCAAAAATCTGAATCATCCACTCACAGCTGGCTATAGTATATCAGAGAGCAAAGTAGGCAACAGCCAAACAGACCCACGCCAGCAAAGAATACCCATGGATCCACAGAATAGCATGTTAAATGAATTTTTTTTTTTACTTTTTAAGTTAAAATGACTATTTAAGCTTTTGGGGTAGCTTACTGTACAGCAGAATCTAATATGACAGAATAATATTTCAGGCAATTAGTAAACTAAGCAAAAATTTTTGCACCCAAGAGAACAAGTTATCTGTTCTTTGTTGCCCACTTAGTACTAAGGGACCCAGTAGGATCGAAATGTATAAGGGACTGTGGGGTGTCCAGGTAGAAAAGGTGTGGACAGTCTCACAGAATCTCATACCTCAGAATGGTAAGGAAGCAGCAGAATTACCTTCATGCAACTGAGACTAAAATAAAAAGACAGCATAGGATTTTAGGAAACACACTAGTGAGACAGGATCACTTGCTATGCCCTCACAGGGAACATGGTGCGCTCACTTGCTCACTCACTCTCTCTCTCTCTCTCCCTCCCCCTCTCTCCATACACATCCCTTTTAGATTCTTAGTGATGTGGTTGAAAGGTACTAATAAAAATATCAACTTTTGGTATCATGCCAACATAAGGTTTATAATTATCAATGACACACACACACAACCACATAAATAGAAACTTGTATTGGTACTAAAAATTAGGGAAGTGTGCAGAAGCAAGGCAGTCAAAGACTAAGCCATTTACCCAAGATGGGGTCAGATTGCAACGCCCTTCTGAAAGAACACCACAGTAGTGAGAATGCTCTTGGGGTTATTAATGAAACCCTAAAACCAGGGTGAGTAGGGTAGAATTTAGGAGGGAAGGCAGCACATCACTTGGCATCCAGCTCATTGCAGTAGATCAATACCACCTGAAATCAGCTGGAGTTGGGCTACACCAACAGTAAAACTGCCAAGTATGCTTTCCCCTCTCATGGTGGAGAGAAAGCACCACAGGATATATCAGGAATGGCCACATCTTGCAGGAATCTGGGCAACTGAAAAATACAACATAGGATAGAAATATGTCCCAGTGAAATGGGTCCATCACACTGAATGACAACATATCATGATGGGAGACTGAGGTTAGGATTGCTCACACCACCAGCAAACTTTCCACTATACATAGTCAACAAGCTAACGTACCAATGAAAGTTTATATTCATCAGTAATCCAACTCAAGCTGCAAAAGGGGCAAACTATGGCACTGTATTATAGGAGGAGAATCCTCTCTTCCTCCCAATAACTAAACATCAGTCCTATATAGAGTTTCTCATGTTTGAGAGGTGGTAAATGGGAAAAAATAATCACAAAACAAATCTACAAACATTTCTGAAACTTAAAATGATGTGAAGTAAATTTATCACTATATCTGCCATGTGCACTTAAAATTGTTAAGTGACAAGATGTAATAAAAGAGACAAAAGAAAACCTTTACAACAATACACTATGATTAGATTATAATTTGTTAAATGGTAGGTAGAAACAAAGTACTTGAAAAAACAGAAAGGTGATGGAAGGGTAAATATGCAATAGATAAATTCTCTGTTAGCATCAGTAAAGAGCAGAGTTTCTAATGAAGAAAATTAGTGAATGCTATAATGCAAAAAATATTAATCTATACTACAGAAATTTGGGGAAAAATTAAGAAAATAATGAAAAAATTATAATTGAGGTGTATAATAAAACACATAAGTAAATGTTTCCAAAAAGTAAAGCAAGACAAATAAGCAGGCAAATAATGCTACAAAACTACAAATATAACTACTGTTTTTCAGCATTGAACTTAAAGAACTGTTAATATTTTTAGTTTATTTTTTCTTCTGTATTTACTTCTTGTAAATTCTTTTGGTATCTTTTAAGTTATCTTTGGGGTATTATAAAAGAAGAACACTACTAGCATAATTTTAGAAAAAAATAAGATTAATTTCAAGAAAAATGTATTAATATATTTCTCTCTGAATTTCTGTGATACATTCTTATGATGCTTGGAAAAAGTCTCAGAGCTAGTTATCAGCTTCTGAAAGAAGCATCTTAGACTTAGAAGCATCTTAAGAAAATTTGCTAGGCAGACAGAGATAGCACACATTATTTATTCTTTGCATTTTCAAATTGACCTAAGATAACAGGGTTAAGTCACCTAAGGCATCTTAAAGTTGCTACTCAAAATATTTATATGAAGCCAGGTGCACTAATTCCAGTGACCTGGGGGGCTGAGGCAGGAGGATCCCAAGTTCAAGGCCAGCCTCAGCAATTCTGTAAGACCCTCAGCAACTTAGCATGACCCTGTCTCAGAATAGAAAAGGAAAAGGGGGGGCAGATGGGCTCAGTGGTAGAGTGTATTATGGTTTGGATGTACAGTGTTCCCCATGAACTCATGGGTGAGACAATGCAAGGTTTAGAGAAAAAATGATTGGGCTATGAGTGCTTTAATTCAATCAGTGAATTAATCCCCTCCACAGCAGTGAAAATAATACTTCTGAGTTTGGAATTTAGCAGACAGGGTTTAAATTCCAGTTCACTCATCCACTGAAAGACCTTATGATTGTGATAGATGTTTAATTATCTAATCTCTTCAGTCCTTAGTTGCATCATATGACAGTAAATTTAATGAAATGTCAGGGAACAAATCACCTTTAGTTAGCTATGGTTTTCACAAGCTGGTTGGGTCAGAAAACCAAGTGATCAGTAACAAAAGAGGAGGCATGACATTTTTTTTTCCCAAAATGAATAAACAGTCAAAAATTTAGAATAACCAATGACTTAGTTTTCTTCTAATGAAGTCTCTTACTAGCAAAATCACTCCAAGTAATGGAGGTTCAAGACATTAATAGTATGAAAAGTCAAAAGATTTCTGAAAAAAGTTTATTTGAATTAAGTTCATATACTTTCTATGAGGACAGGGTGAAGGGAAATACTTGCAACTCAATTTTGAAAAAAAAAATATTACACATGAAAATACTGATTCCAAAGGTTAGGAAAGAAATGTGAACATCTCAAACTAAGACATTATAGTAATACACATACTATTCTGACTTGAAGTAAATTATGGAAGGATACATTTTAATAAGAGGCACTTACATATTACCTATAAAAAATTCTAAATAGCTACTTTCTATCACTTTACTGCCCCTAAAATTAGAAACAATTGTATGTATATAGTGCTACATGCTTTTAATCACAGTTACTAGGGAGGCTGAGACAGGAGGATCACAAGTTGGAGGCCAGTATCAATAATTTCTCAAGATTCTGTCTCTTAAAAAAAAGGGTGGTGGGTGGCTGTGTATGTAACTCAGTGGTAGACCACTTGTCTAGCATGTGTGAGGCCCAGTTGTAGAGCCTTCATGATCAGAAAACATCCTCTTATCTCATGCTTACTGTGTTCCAAGAATGCTAAGGCACATGGATATTTTTCTCTGCCTGAAATGCTATCTCCTCTTCCTTTTCCTTCCCATATCCCCTCCCCATCACACACACACTTTACCTATTTAGAGACTCCCACCCTGTCTGAGATTTCATAATCTGGACCCTAAATATCTCTATGGCTTCATGCCTTTATATTTCCCTGTACTCCTGCACTTCAGTATATGTAGAACAGTATATGTCAGTATATGTAGAACTGCATGAAATGACAAGAAGGCATTAAGTTCATTTCATTGCACTTATTGATTCATCTATTCAAATTTCTTATCCAAAATTTTTCTATCTGGTATTCATAAATCATAATTCATTCTTGTCGCTTGCCGCCGCTTTTGCTTGCCACCGACCAGCGGGACAAATGATACGTACTCTTCAGAGGTTCATGAAGCAGCTTCTTCTTTATTCAGATAACACCCTCAATATATAAGTAGTCTCAAGCATATGCAATTGTAACCAGATATGTCCACCCAAACCTATTAAAGGTCAAGCAATCACGAGCTCAAGCATACATGTAAGATATATCTGTCCACGCGCTAGGCAGCTGAACTAATTATCATACAGCCAATGGTAAATGCTTCCTGTTTTTCTCAAGGCACATTCAACACACCCTTTGGCTCTCTGCCAGTCGCCATCTTTGGATGCATGTGGCGTAACCCTGGGCCCTGGGTCTCACCCGCCACACATTTTTTTTTTTTTTTTTTTTGGTGGGGGACAGAGTGGGGGACAGGAGATCAAACCAAAGGGCACTTTACCACTGAGCCACTTCCCCAGTCTTTTAAATATCTTATTTAGAGACAAGGTCTCTCTAAGTTATGTGTGGCCTTCCTAAGTTGCTGAGGTTGGTTTTGAACTCACAATCCTCCTGCCTCATTCTCCTAAGACCCTGGGATTACAGGTATGTGCCACTGTGACTCAATTCTGATGGCATATATAACTCAAGTCTTCCCTAACCAATTAGGTAGAATCAAATTCACCTTCCACTCTGCTTTTTGTTCCTATTTTGTAAATGTTATAACTATACTACAGTACAATTATGTTTGCATGTTTGGTTTCTCAACTATGTATGTGGTGAATGCTTTAAATACAAGCCTATTTATCATTTATCTTTTTCCTCTAGGTATCAAGGAAAATATCTTGGCAATAAATTCAATAAATATCGGTTCTGAGTTCAATTGCCTTTAAGGAGAATATATCTGGGATAAACTTTGTTGACTTAAGCAGAACCAGGCTCACTACTTTATAGGCATGCTTGATACATACTTGATAATTTCAACAAAGAATATTGCATGCAATGAAAATACAGCTCCATTTTATTAAATAAGAATATATGAATAATGGAATTTAAATATGTATATATACATTTTTTCAACCAAAGGTGGAGTCATATAGAAATGCCATATAAAAAAGAAAGAATAAAACTCAACAACTAATGTATGATTCTGTTAGTATCCCTTCTACTCTATTATAGCCATATCTGAAAAACATGGTAACTTCAAAGATTCTGGTACCTACCTATATTCTAGTTAAAGTATTTCTTAAAATAGAAACTTTTTTACATTATATATTTCTTATTCTAAGGATGCTCCTGATTTTTGTAGGAAACATTCTAGACCTGAAAAAAGGACCACAGAACTCACCATAAATAGGTGAGGCACGCTTAATCAAAACATGAGTGTATGAAGGCTTGCTGAAATGCTTGTGTGAAGAAAAGTCTAAGCCTGACCCGGCTTGAAGGTTTGACCTTAATCATGTCATAAAATGATTGTGGGCTTATCACTCCTCATGCCCAATTTTTACTTCATTTTTGACAATTTCCTCTGTTCTGAAGGACCATCTAAGCTTGTCTAAAATCAAAGCTACTGAATATTGGTTGCTTTATATCTTCACTCCTTCCTGTAAGGGTTTTAGCACACCTACAAATAGCCAAGCTAAAATGAGAGTCATCTTGAACCCATCCTTCCCCACCCTGTATATCAGTGTGATTAACAAATCCAGACTCAATGTATTTCCAAACACCCACAAATTACTTCTGTTCTTCATTCTACCATAAGGACCTAACTTACACTCTCAACATCTCTGACTGGCTAGATATTCTCTCCAAACCATTATTCACAGGCTCCTTAGGAAGGCCCTTCAAAAATACATGTCTCAGTATGTAGCATCATTGAGAAAATAAATATTCCTATGGATAAATATTAGAATCAAGTCTAAAGACCCTTTGTAAGGATAACTGGACATCCTCCCATTCCATTTTGCTGAGAGCCCTGTGTTCCAGTTATGTCAGACTTTAATATCCATTTGTCGTCACTTTGTTAATTCACTTACTGAGTCAAGAACACAACAGTCGGGCTGGGGAGATAGCTCAGTTGGTAGAGTGCTTGCCTTGCAAGCACAAGGCCCTGGGTTCGATCCCCAGCACCGCAAAACACACACACACACACACACACACACACACACACACACACACACATTAGGCAGGTGCTAAGAGCTAAGAACACTCAACCTTGAATCTTCCCTGAAGAGTTCCATGCCATTAAACCCAAAAGGAAGTGATGTTAGTGTTGAAGAGTGAACTCCACATCTGATTCCCCAGGTCTAAATCCAGTCCCCACTCCAAACTCCACATCTGATTCCCCATTCCAAATCTATAATATGTATCCTTTGTAGGGTATTTATTATCTTTTCACTTGGAGTTGCCGATTACTAAAGAGGTGATTAATGAAAATACCTATGTCACATGAATTAAATGAGTTAATGCATGTAAAACGGTGACACAGGGTAGGCATAGCAAGCACATTTGAAAGACACATCAGAATTACTGGCTAGAGGGGTACTTTTCAAACCATATACATGTGGAATTCTGATCATAGTGCTGATTCTGTTGCAATTACCCAAATTGCATGTATGGATATTTTATATCTCTCAGATATATGCACAATATAAATTTTGAACAGAAATAGCCACAAGATAGGTTTCTTTGTTCATGCTTTTCCCCTCTTGGAAGAATTTTACTTATCTTTCAAAGTCCAATTTTAATATAATTTTCCAAGTACCTCTGTTGTGTTTCTATCTTATTAATATAAATTTTAAAAATACTGACTATATTGTATGATGGTTATTTGTATCACCACTGATTCTTTTGTTACTCTATGAACTATGATCAGAAGGCTCAAATACTTTGATTTCTCATTTTCTATTAACTTAATAAACATCATAGAGTGATAGTGAAGGTATTAGACTATAAGGACTCAAATTTCTTGCTGTTCTAAATATCATAAATTTTATTAAGAAACAATCTGTGTATTAAAATTAATTGTTGCCTTTCTACAATAATTTTGGTAATACTAATAACCTGAAAAAAATGTTCATTCCCTCTGATAAAAAGAGAAAATCTAAGAATCTACATTAAGGAAATAAGCAGAGCTATAATTTTTAAAAGATTATGAATAAGGATATTCAACAGAACATATTTAAGACTAATGAAACCTGGAAAGAGTCTAATTTACTATAAGAATCAAATTACTCTCACTAAATTAAGGCACAATCATGAGATGGATTATTATGAAACCAACCTAAAAGTTTTTTAGAATATATTAAGTGGCATGGGAAAGGTTTCCACTACAATTTTCAGTGAGGAAAAAAAATAAAAGATATAAAAATGAATACAGATGTCCAGTAAATGGAATGAGGAATTCATAGACTGAGTTTTCCCCGTTTTGAAAACACATAGCAATGAAAGGTAACATAAAAAGAGGAAGCTAAACAGACATGTTATGTTTTCAAAAATGTAAACATTTCCTTGGATCAAAAATAGAGAAGCCTAAGTTAATAAATAGGACTGAAGGAAGATGATTTTGGACTATGAACATGGAAGGGAAGGGGAAGAGTTGAGTTTGCCAGGAGTCTGGGGTAGGGAGAATGCACCCAGGAGGCAAGGGAACCAGCCTAACTACTGGAAACCCTGCTCTGTGCCTGGGCTCCCCAGCACATGAAAGGAGGATGAAAATAGCTACAATTCTGTGCTACAAACCATGAGCAGCTATATGCCTGAGGCACCGAGAGTAGGTTGACAATTTTCCAGATCTGAGCTCTGCCTAGTCATTCACTAGCTTGGAGACTGGATCTGCAATACAGTGTGCCCATAGGGTAGAAACCCATATCAGGGCAGGTGCTGCTGATGAAAGCTTTGGTTCTCACCTGAGTATCAAAGGCAGTTGAAAAAAAATCAAAAGACAGTGAAGAATTTAAGACATCAAGGAAAGAGAAAGAGTGAAGGGCATCACAGTTCCATAATTCTACCGATGTAACACAGAAGCAGTCATATGCAATACACAATTAGTTGTAGCTGTGTTGCAATTGAAATTTATCTATAAAAAAGAGGTTGAATTTAGCAAATAGGCCATAACTTTCTGATACCTTTAAAATCAACACAACATCACCACAAAAGGAACTTATGAGTGAGCACACAATTTATAAAAATGAGTAAATAAATTAATTAAGGAATTATGCAGCAGAGCAGTGGCCTGTACTCATTCATCAGTACCTGTTTCTGTTGACTGAGTGTTGGTCAACTCACCTGGGACACACTGAGTGCTTTATCAAATTTGAGTGCTTTATTATAGTCTAGATACCAGCCTCTAAAAGTTGAGCACAGTATTTACCAGGAAGATAATAAATGGAAGAGGAATTCATTTCAGATAAAACAAAAACTAAAGGGGACGTATTCATGAGATAAAGAAAAAATAATATTAAAATAAAAATGAGAAATTGGGAGGCATAATAAATATAATAAAATATATTAGAAATTTTGGAAACAAAAATGATAATGATTTTAAAAACTACACGGATAATAACTGTAAGGAAAAATGCAGCTCAGCTTGGGACCCGAGGCAGTTCCAGCCCTTCCGGCAGCTGGCGCTCCATATGCCCATCTCAGTTGCGGCTCAACAATAGCTCCTAGAAAATCCACGACAGACACGGGGCCTCACACAAGAGACTTTATTACGTGGAGGACTAGCTCGTCCGCTATGGGGTTGAAAAGAAGGGAAAGGAGAAAGATGGCATGGACGCTTCTCCCAGATATTGGAATCTCCCGGGCTGGAAGGAACCAATGGTGGAGGAGAATACTTGTAAGCTGACTGATGAACCAATAGCTAGCTAGCATGTTCAGACTGGCAAGCAAGGACTTAAGTTGGGAAGCAGGAAATGGCTGTAGCATAGGCCGGAAATTCCTGAAACGTAAGAGGCGGGTGGAGCACAGATTGACAAGTGGTTGGGAGGCAGGGAAAATTGCTGCACCTGAAAGGGCAGGGTATCGGCTTTGTATTATAGTAACATAACACCAAATTGGACAGAAATCAAAGAAAATTAAAAAGTGGGAAAATGGAAGACAATGTTGAAGAATGCATGAAGATTATAGTAGAAAGGAGGATTTTCAAAATCTGAAAGAGAAGAGATGAGAAATTAGACCAAGCAGCTCCAATTTATATCTAAAAAGGAGTTGCAGGAAAAGAGAAATGTGATGAGAGTTTAGTAGATAATGGCTGAGAAATTTTAAAACATTAAGAAAACCAATCTTAAAATTTAAAAGAACAAAGTAAGTTGAAAGCAAGATAAAAAATTTAAAAATGTCTTTATATTATATATGTCCATAGAAAGCCAAAGATGAATAAGAATAATGAAAAAAAACTATATTAATTATCAGAAGACAAATTATCTACACAAGAATGACAATTAGGTAAGGTATCTTCAAAACTCTGATGAAAAGTATGTCAATATAGAAGTCTATGTCCAGCAAAACTATCATTCAAAACAAAGGAAGAAATTTAATTTTTAGCTACTGAGAACAAATATTTTAACATCCACTGGATGTTTCTGTTTAGAAAGTATACTATTTGAGAAGGGGAAAAATTATATGTAACAATGGAAATATAATAATGGATTAAATATACTCATAAGTGTGATCAACTATTGATTATAATATAGTAGCAGTTTCTAAAGGAAATGACAGTACTAAAAGTCTGGAAAAACATGAAAAGGAAAATGGAAGGAGCTCAATTATTAGCTGAATATTCTAAAGCTCTTATTTGGAAGAATAAATATATGATATAATAGCATGTTATAAAATTGTATAATTAAAAAATGTTAATATGTATAATGAACCAACAATTTAAATAGAATACATGTATATAGTAATACACAGCTTCCAAAATTTTATTGGTGGCGTCAAGGGGGAAATAGTGAAAAAAATGTATCAAGACAACAGACAACTCATAAAGAAAATAGAATGCAAATATAAATAAATTAAATTCTCCTGCTATAAAGTAGAGAACATAAAATTGAACAAAAGTTACAAAAATTACATGTATCATGGTCCAACTGTATAATTTATATACATGCAATACACATACCAGATAGAAATATACCAAAATATAAATATTTTTTATATTGGACTGTAGGAGTAAAGATAAACACATTTTCTTCTTTATATTTTTCTGTATTGCCTAAGTTCCTATTTTAAACTGATGCAAATTTTAAAATCATAAAAACTTATTTTTAAGGGAGTATAACATAACAGGTGTGTGCTTAGCATGTGCAAGACCCTGGATTTAATCCCTAGGACTCAAACAAGAAGTTATTTTCTAAAATACTTATGTTTTTTCCTCTCTCAAAAATAAGGGAAAAAGTAAATATCAGCAATTTGCCATTTTGAAATAAGTAGAAAAACCAAACAGTACTATAAAATGCCAAAATGAGATTCGGTTGTCTTTAAGTATCTAAACCACAACACATTATTTATAAGCCATTCCTGAGAAATAAAAGCAAGTCTCCAAACAGAAACAGAAGTGATAGTGCCAGTAGATGGGTGACCTCACTGATCACACCTTATGATAAATAGTTGATATTTATTAGATATTTATTGTATAAAAAATCTAGAATAAATGCCTTACAAATTATCCTCTTTTTAAATTTAATTTAAGTGTCTGTGTGTGTGTGTGTGTGTGTGTGTGTGTGTGTGTGCATGTGTGTTTTGGGGATTGAACCCAGGGACTATGTATCACCCAGGCCTTTTTATTTTATTTTTTTATAACTTATGCTAAGTTGCTCAGGCTGACCCTGAAATTATGAACCTCCTTCTCAGCCTCCTGAGTTGCTGGAATTACAGGAGTACCACTGTGCCCAGCCATTACTCCATTTTCTAAATCTATTTAAAAACAAATTGCCTCTAAAAAATATGGTCAGGGGTTTAAGTATTCTTGAATTTTCTAATTTGATCATGTAAATAACTTCTGATAAGCTACATTGGTCAAATGATGTGAATGGTTATATTCCTGATACTTCTTTACTTCTCAGAAATTAGATTTAAATTTTGTTTCACAAGATTTCCTTCCTCATGTCCTAAGACACCTTATTTTTCTATTAAAATACTTGAATTTTTGAAAAGCAAAACATGAAGTAAATTATTTGTCATTTTTAATTCTCAGAGTTTGACAGCCTGATAAATAGCTCTTCAAGCTAATCTCATTTTATAAGAACAGTAACATATAATTACATTACTTCACAAACTGTAGTTTCATTACCCCACCTTCACTGCAAGATCCTCAGAGGCAAGTGCATGCTTCTGTTATTAACATAGCACCAGGACCACATTCCTCAAAATGTGTTCAAATGTGTTCTACCAACCACAGAATCCACCACACATTCTGTGAAGAAAGTGCTCTGTGGTCAAATAAATTGGAGAACTATTGCAAACGCTCTTTTGGAGAATACTGTGGATTCCTTTAAAATTTAACTTAACCCCAGCAGTTTTTATATTCATTTGGTCATGAACTTTCTCATTTCTGTGGATCAAATTTCTACAACCTGTGGGAGAGATACTGAGCTATCAAATGTTAGAGTTGGTAATGGAGCATATGGGAGTTTCAATTTCCTCTTTCCTCTATATGAAGTGTAACCCTCATGGTTAAAATCATCTCCTTAACCTTCTGAGGCAATTAAAAACTGCTGAGATGGTCCTTCAATATTTAGTCTTCTGTAGCTACCACATTACTCAAGAAAACACAAGAGAAAATAGTATTCAGTGGCACTAGGCTGCTTATCCTTCTGAAGTCAAATATCTATGGTTGCTTAACACTTTCAGTTAGTTCCAGGTCTTGTGAGAACTTGCCATTTTCACAATTACAGGTGTATTTAATACCTGTAGAAAGAAGACATGTAGGTACTAAAAGAAAATGGGGTATTCCAAAGTGATGCACCAACCACAGCAAATATAATGCCCCTGTTAATAAAGTCATTATTCCTCTCAACTGTTAAATCACTGTAAACAGTTGCACTCTAGTCTACAAGACTGAATTGTTGATCAGACTATGAGGTATTTTCTATATCCCCATAAATGTCCTATCACCACATCAGTGTGTTTAAAATTCATAAGGGAGTCTAAATATCTGGCATAATTTTGAAGCATGATAAATTTGATAAATACTATAACAAGAAAGGTTTTATTTTCTACTGGCTTAAGATTTCACTCTTTTTCTGGGGGGTGGGTGGGTACTGGGGATTGAACGCTGAGCTACATCCCTGGTCCTTTTTATTTATTTATTTATTTTTTTGAGACAGGGTCTCACTAAATTGATTAGGGCCTCTCGAAGTTGCTGAGGCTTGCTTAGAAACTGAGATCCTCCTGCCTCAGCCTCCTACATCACTGGGATTACAGGCCTGTGCCACCACTCCTGGCTTAAGAATTCATTCCTCAATACATACTACCATAATATTATACAAGTATAACAAGTTTGAAAATTGTTATTATTAAAATAAGGGAAGTCAAGGTAATCTTTCTTGCCTTCAATCAACGGTACCTATGTGAAAGACTCCAAGGGGTCTGATCTAAATGAGAGAATTTTAGCCCTCTTCAACAACAGCTGAATCTCTGTGTACCCATAGCACTTAGCAATTGCCCAATATGAATCATACTGCATACAAAAGAACTATAAGCAAACTATATAATTTTGTTATTTTGATTGAAATCATATAAAAACGTCTTTGACTAGAACATGATTACAGATTGGTATCTTTGAATAAACACATCTCAAAATTAGGACTGAGTCTCTTCAAAATTTATGTCTCTATTTTTGACTCTGGATAGGGGTAACCAGACCTCCTATTTGCATATTGTAATACAATACAAAATGAATATGTTACATACATTTATTCACTCCCTTTCTATATTAAATAGAGCTAGAAACAGTTTAAATAGATACTGGGGCATTCTCAACTCTATAACAAAAGTAAACCTCACAAAAAGCAGAAAAAAGGGATTATATTCAGAAAAAAAATTACAAACTATTTGCTTCAGTGTAAATCTTTATATTTAGAAATTTGAGGAATTTCAGACTCTCTTCGAAATGACAACCTTAAGGTTAAAATCATTCTTAATTAGAAGTAAAGTAATAAGCCCATGTGTTTTGTGACCATACTATATAATAAGATACTCTGTTTCCAGGAAAGTTCACAAGCCACAAAATCTTCTGCAAGCATACTTAGAGAGTGTGGCACGGATTATTTAGCCTTTTTTTTTGCAGTGCTGGGGATTGAACCCAGGGCGTTGTGCATGTGAGGCAGGCACTCTACCAAGTGAACTATATCCCCAGCCCCCACTTACCTTTTAACAATGACATAATCTGGGTCCAATGGTGATGATAGGTATCATGCAGCACAAGCTCTTGGCTATAAAATAAAAGCAAGATGCAAACCTGATGCTGATTGTTATTTAAATAATGAAGGGGTTTCAAGATGGCAGACTAGAGGGCGGCTGCATTTCACGTTGCTCCAGGATGCAGGATTCAAAAGAGGAGATAGTGAGAGACTTGGGACCAACTCAAAGCCGCCGGGTGAGTCTCTCCCATTGGGGAGGCACCCGGATGAGGCGGTAGTCCCGGAACGCAGGGAACTTTGTCAAGTAGAGTTGCCCAGCGAGACACCACTCCCTCCACTGGAGCGGTAAACACGGACAACTGGGAGCATCATAGAGGTGGCTGCTCAGCACAGCACTTGGACTCGGAGCAACCACTGGGGCTCCGGGCAGCTGCCTGAGGAGGAGCTGCGTGGCGAGCTGTTTAGACTCAGAGCAACTGCTTCTGAACACCAGGGGGGCTACCCGGAGGAGGAGGAGGAATGTGGCGGGTCGCTTGGTCTAGGAGTGACTGCATCAGAGCTCTGGGTGGATGCTCAGAGGGGGAGGCGAGTGGTGAGTTGTTTGGACTCAAAGCGACCATTCCTGAACACCGGTGGCCTGCCTGGAGGAGGAGCGCGGTGGGTTGCTTGGTCGCCGAGCGACCACTCCTGAACACCCAGGGGGATACCCTGAGGAGGAGGAGGAACAGGGTGGGTCAGTTGGACTCGGAGTGACTGCCTAGGGCTATGGGCGGTTGGCTGGAGGAGGAGACGCAAAGTGAGTTGCTTGGACTCCTAGTGACTGCATCGGAACACCGGGCGGCTGTCCAGCGGAACAGGTGTGTGGCAGGTCTCTGGGACTCGGAGCTATTGCACGGGGCTCCAGGTGGCAGCTCAGAGGAGGGGCCCAATAGGCAGGCAATTAGGTGCAGAGCAGGGTCCCAGGACCTAGGCGGCTTCTTGGTGGAAGAGCCGCAGAGAGACACGCTTAGGGGCGGAGCGAAGGTTCCAGGACTGCGGGCAGATTCTCTGAGGAGAGGCAGCCTAAGGAGACTCGTCTGCAAACGGTGAGGCTCCCAGGCACAGGAGGTAGGTCCAGGCCCCTGGAAACGTTGCAGAGGAAGGCAGCCCAGCCCAGGTGGTAGTTGTAGATTGAGGGAAAGCTCTAGGAGGGGAACTGACCAGCGAAACGTCCGCACCAGGTGAGTCTTCCCTGCCGGGTGAGGTTTTCCCACAAGGACGGTAAAACCAGAGACACAGGCTCAAACAGGCCTTGCCTCAGCCTGCAGCCTAGTTCCCCTTTGGAAGACCATTTGTCAACAAGTGGAGGCACCTCTGCCCACTATCAGGGAATGTACCCCACCTGAGGGTCACCACCCCTAGAGTGGCAGCTTCCTTGTGGAGCACCACATTATCAACTTCCTCCAGGACTTCAGGCTACTGAAGGACAAGAGGGGATTACTAGCAATCTTCAGGGACATTATAAGTCAATAGAGAAAATCTGCAATATCCTAATGATCCACTGATTCCTGAAAAATATGAGAAAACAAGGGAAGAAAATGCCCCAAACAAATCTAGATGTTACATCAATAAAATCCAATGACAGCATGGCAGAAGAAATGACAGAAAGGGAGTTCAGAATGTACATAATTAAAATGTTCAGGGAAGCAAACGATTAGATGAAAGAGCAAATGCAGGCATTGAATGATGAGATGAAAGAGCAAATGCAGGCACTGAATGATCGTACCAATCGACAGTTAAAAGAGCAAATACAGGAAGGAAAAGATCATTTCAATAAAGAGTTAGAGATATTGAAAAAAAACAAACAGAAATCCTTGAAATGAAGGAACTCCAAGAACTATGGGATATCATGAAAAGGCCAAATTTGAGAATTATTGGGATTGAGGAAGGCTTAGAGAAAAAAAAAAACAAAGGAATGAACAATCTATTCAATGAAATAATATCAGAAAATTTCCCAAATCTGAAGAATGAAATGGAAAATCAAGTTCAAGAGGCTTAAAGGACTCCAAATACACAAAATTACAACAGACCCACACCAAGGAACATTATAATGAAAATACCTAACATAAAAATAAAGACAGAATTTTAAAGGCTGTGAGAGAAAAGAACCAAATTACATTCAGGGGGGAACCAATACGGATATCAGCAGATTTTTCAATCCAGACCCTAAAAGCTAGAAGGGCCTAGAACAACATTTTTCAAGCTCTGAAAGAAAATGGATGCCAACCAAGAATCGTATACCCAGCAAAACTTATTTTCAGATTTGACAATGAAATAAAATCATTCCATGATAAACAAAAGCTAAAAGAATTTACAAAAAGAAAGCCAGCATTACACAATATTCTCAGCAAAATATTCCATGAGGAAGAGATAAAAAACAAAGAAACAAATCAGCAAAGGGAGGAATTATCCTAAAGGAATTGTCAAATAAAGGAGGAACAAAGTTGTGTCAAAAAAATAAATAAATAAATAAAATTTAAAAAATGAACCAAATGACTGGGAATACAAATCATATCTCAATAATAACCCTGAATGTTAATGGCCTGAATTCATCAATCAAAAGACATAGACTGGCAGATTGGATTCAAAAGAAAGATCCAACAATATGTTGCCTGCAAGAGACTCACCTCATAGAAACAGATACCCATAGACTAAAGGTGAAAGGATGGGGAGAAACATACCATGCATATGGACTCAGCAACAAAGCTGGAGTATCCATCCTCATTTCAGATAATGTGGACTTCAAGCCAAAGTTAGTCAGAAGGTATAAAGAAGGACATTTCATACTGCTTAAGGGAACCATAAATCAGCAAGATATAGCAATCATAAACATCTATGCCCCAAACAGTGGCTCATCCATGTATGTCAAACAAATTCTTCTCAATTTTAGAAACCAAATAGACCATAACACAATAATACTAGGTGATTTTAACACGCCTCTCTCACCACTGGACAGATATTCCAAACAAAAATTGAACAAAGAAACCATAGATCTCAATAACACAATCAACAATTCAGACTTAACAGACATTTATAGAATATACCATCCAACCAAGAGCGAATACACTTTCTTCTCAGCAGCACATGGATCCTTCTCTAAAATAGACCATATATTATGCCACAAAGCTAATGTTAGCAAATACAAGAAGATAGAGACACTAGCATGTATTCTATCAGATCATAATGGATTGAAATTAGAAATAAATGAAAGAGTAAAAAACAGAAACTACTCCAACACCTGGAGATTAAACAATATGCTATTATATGATGAATGGATAACAGAAGATATTAGGAAGGAAATTAAAAAATTCTTAGAGGTAAATGAGAACAAAGAAACATCATATCAAAATCTCTGGGACACTATGAAAGCAGTACTTAGAGGAAAATTTATTTCATTGAGCGCATTTAATAAAAGAAGTAAAACTCAACAAATAAACGACCTAACACTACAGCTCAAAGTCCTAGAAAAAGAAGAACAGACCAACACCAAAAGTAGTAGAAGACAGGAAATAGTTAAACTCAGAGCTGAAATCAATGAAATTGAAACAAAAGAAACAATATAAAAAATTGACAAAATAAATAGTTCATTCTTCGAAAAAATAAACAAAATTGATAAACCTTTAGCCACACTAACAAAGAGAAGACGAGAGAAAACCCAAATCACTAATATTCGGAATGAACAAGGAAATATCACAACATACACGATTGAAATACAAAACATAATTAGAAGCTATTTTGAAAATCTGTACTCCAATAAAATAGAAAATTTCGAAGACATCAACAGGTTTCTAGAACATATGAATTGCCTAAACTGAACGAGGAGGACATACACAATTTAAATAGACCAATTTCAAGTAATGAAATAGAAGAAGTCATCAAAAGCCTACCAACAATAATAGTCCAGGACCAGATGGGTTCTCAGCCGAGTTCTACAAAACCTTTAAAGAAGAGCTCATTCCAATACTTCTCAAAGTATTCCATAAAATAGAAGAGGAAGGAACCCTCCCAAACTCATTCTATGAAGCCAATATCACCCTGATACCTAAACCAGACAGAGACACATCGAGGAAAGAAAATTTCAGACCAATATCCTTAATGAACATGAACGCAAAAATTCTCAACAAAATTTTAGCAAATCGCATACAAAAACATATTAAAAAGATAGTGCGCACTATGATCAAGTGGGTTTCATCCCAAGGATGCAAGGTTGGTTCAACATCAGGAAATCAATAAATGTCATTCACCATATCAATAGACTTAAAGTCAAGAATCACATGATTATTTCAATAGATGCATAAAAAGCATTTAATAAAATACAGCACCCCTTCGTGCTCAAAAAACTAGAAAAAATAGGGAGAGTGGGAACATTCCTTAACATTGTAAAGGCCATCTACACTAAGCCCATGGCCAATATCATTCTAAATGGTGAAAAACTGAAAGCATTCCCCCTAAAAACTGGAAAAAGGCAGGGATGCCCTCTTTCACCACTTCTTTTCAATATTGTCCTTGAAACTCTAGCCAGAGCAATTAGACAGACCAAAGAAATTAAATGGATACGAATAGGAAAAGAAGAATTCAAACTATCCCAATTTGCTGATGATATGATTATATACTTAGGGAACCAGGAACTTCCACCAGAAAACTTTTAGATCTCATAAGTGAATTCAGTAAAGTAGCGGGATATAAGATCAATGCACATACATCTAATGCATTTTTATACATAAGTGATGAATCTTCAGAAAGAGAAATTAGGAAAACTACCCATTCACAATAGCATCGAAAAAAATAAAATACTTGGGAATCAATCTCACAAAAGAGGTGAAAGACCTCTACAATGAGAACTACAGAACACTAAAGAAAGAAATTAAAGAAAACCTTAGAAGATGGAAAGATCTCCCATGTTCTTGGATAGGCAGAATTAATATTGTCAAAATGGCCATACTCCCAAAAGTGCTATACAGATTCAATGCAATTCCAATTAAAATCCCAATGATGTACCTTACAGAAATAGAGCAAGCAATTATGAAATTCATCTGGAAGAATAAAAAACCTAGGATAGCTAAAGCAATCTTTGGCAGAAAGAGTGAAGCAGGGGGTATTGCAATACCGAATCTTCAACTCTACTACAAAGCAATAGTAATAAAAACGGCATGGTATTGGTACCAAAATAGAAAGGTGGATCAATGGTACAGAATAGAGGACACAGACACAAACCCAAATAAATACAATTTTCTCATACTAGACAAGGCAGCCAAAAATATGCAATGGAGAAAACATAGCCTCTTCAACAAATGGTGCTGGGAGAATTGGAAATCCATATGCAACAGAATGAAACTGAACCCATATCTCTCACCATGCATGAAACTAAACTCAAAATGGATTAAGGACCTCGGAATGAGACCAGAGACCCTGCATCTTATAGAAGAATAAGTAGGTCCAGAGCTTCAACATGTCGGCTTAGGACCAGACTTCCTCAACAGGACTCCCATAGCACAAGAAATAAAAGCAAGAATTAATAACTGGGATAGATTCAAACTAAAAAGCTTTCTCTCAGCAAAGGAAACTATCAGTAATGCGAAGAAAGAGCCTACAGAATGGGAGAAAATGTTTGCCAATCATACTTCAGATAGAGCACTAATCTCCAGAATCTATAAAGAACTCAAAAAACTCTACACCAAGAATACAAATAACCCAATGGACAAATGGGCTAAGGAAATGAATAGACACTTCACAGAAGAAGATCTACAAGCAATCAACAAACATATGGAAAAATGTTCAACATCTCTAGTAATAAGAGAAATGCAAATCAAAACCACCCTAAGATTCCATCTCACCCCAATTAGAATGGCGATTATCAAGAATACAAGCAACAACAGTTGTTGGCGAGGATGTGGGGATAAAGGTACACTCATACATTGCTGGTGGGGCTGCAAATTAGTTCAGCCACTCTGAAAAGCAGTGTGGAGACTCCTTAGAAAACTTGGAATGGAACCACCATTTGACCCAGCTATCCCACTCCTTGGCCTATACCGAGGGGACTTAAAATCAGCATATTACAGAGATACAGCCACATCAATGTTCATAGCTGCTCAGTTCACAATCACCAGATTGTGGAACCAACCTAGATGTCCTTCAATTGATGAATGGACAAAGAAACTGTGATATATATATATATATATATATATATATATATATATATATATACAATGGAATGTTACTCAGCCATAAAGAATGATTAAATTATGGCATTTGCAGGCAAATGGATGAAATTGGAGAATATCATGCTAAGTGAGATAAGCCAATCTCAAAAAACCAAAGGAAGAATGATATCGCTAATAAGTGGATGATGACACATAATGGGGGGTGGGAGGGGTTAGTGTTAGGGTTAGAGTAAGGGTTAGGGAGGGGGGCAATAATGCAGGAAGGAAGGACTTTATAGAGGGAAAAGAGGGGTGGGAGGGGTGGGGGGAAGGGAAAAAATAACAATGAATCAAACAACATTACCCTATGAAAATTTATGATTACATAAAAGGTATGCCTTTACGCCATGTACAAACAGAGAAACAACATGAATCCCATTTGTTTACAATAAAAAAAAATAAAGAAATAAAAAAATAAAGAAATAATGAAGATCCTGTTAAATAACTAAATTTTCAATACAGATTTTTTTAAAACAAAAACAAAATTGACAAAACTTTTCTTTTGCAACATATCCCCAAAATTGAGTTCTATGAGGCTACAAAACATTAATTTACTTCCCTAAAAAACATTGAGAACACTACCTTTTCTCATTAAGAAAAGCAGAAATAAAATATGTAAGTTCAAGATTATGTTACCTTTTTACATCTTCCTTCAGTTTTCTGAGATCTGTTTGAAAATCTTCAAACTTTATCTGTGAGGCCTGAAAAAGGTCATGCAGTTCTGGCATTGGAAAGACACACTGTTCTTTTCCAGCATCCTAAATGACAAACATTACTTTTAAACAAATAGGCATCAACATAAAAAACAAAATATGCAATAGCAGCAAAGGAGAAAACAAAATCAGAAAAACAACAAAACATTACCAAATAACCCAAAGAAAGAACAACAAAATTATATATCTAAAAATGATCTTACCTCGTCAAAATTTCAAAGATAATATGAAACAATATATGATAGAAGGCTTCTGCTATTGTCCTAGGTAGAAAGATCAAATAAATAATGATATATTTTACAAATTATTAAATACATAACATTAAATAAAATAAACTGCAGTGAACCTACAAATATAGAACAAGATTGAAATTTTACATTCTTAATTGCCTCACTTATTTTATCTAAAGAGTTATGCCTCAAGTGAAAGCAGAGTTGTTTAAGGGCAGTCATAACTATAAATACTTTCCTAGTTTTACCCTCCTCAATCATAAATTGAGTTCAACTTTTATGTTATTTATTTAATGTTTTATTATGAATTTTTGCTCATTATTTTTATAACTTCTACCATAATGAAATAATTAAATATTGCTAGCTTCTCTATATAGCTGGACTAGCAGGTACTACTGCAACTCTAAGTGTGACTTAGAATCATTATCATGTAGAAAAGTATCATTTCAAGTAAATGTGAGTTTTAAAAATGTGAATGATAATATAATTTCTCATATCAGCAACTGAGATTGAGGAATTAATAATCATGCAGCTAAATAAGATAATGTGTATAGTACTATATTTTTAAAAAATGTAAAGTTGTTTCATATCTAACAGTATTCAAAAATAGTTTTTCACTTTCTTTCTAGAGGTATTGAATTTAATTAACTTTTTGCTTTGCTACAACTTAGCAGTAGATAATTTGACTTCAAGAGACCAAATGTGTGCACGTGTATGTATTTTTGTACATGTGTGTATATACATATATTTTTTAAGCAAAAGTCTATGATATAAACTAATTTCTCTGAAATATTCAATCTGTTAAACTGAAATAACTTTGGCCTAAATCCTGTCCCCATACTTGAGTGACACAGTTGGCCCAAAGTGGCCTTACTACATAGTAATCTGAAACCTAATTTGATGCATAAATTTTCACCTAGCCTGAGTATACACTATATAACCAAGCAACTGAGTATCAATGCTGAACTTCTACTCAATCAGAGGCTAAAAGCTGCCCAAAAAAGGCCACATAATGCAAATGACAATTCTTGTCAATCAGGCTGTTTTTGTATGTCACCTATTTTCTGTAATTATAAATACAACCTGCACATTTGGAGGTTATGGTGCCTTCTGAACCATCTTTGATATGGAATGCTGCCTTGTTCTAGAACTTTTAATTGCTCAAGTAATCTCTGTAAATTTTAACTGGCTGGTACTCAGATCAATCCATGATTTTTCCTCTGATTATAAAACGAACAACTGTCCTTCATAGTTGAGTTTGACATGAGATAGTAATATATCTATTAAAGATTTCCCTCATTAGACAAGATTTGCTTATAAAATGATTTAAGCAACCTTTCTTTTAAATTGTAAATCAATTGAACAGCAGTGCATGAATCAATTACTGAAATATTTGTTAAAAATATTCAGTATGGAGTCATACTGAACAAAATTCTGAGTGATCTAAGTAACGGTTCTGTCCATGAGGTTTACACATAAAACTGAGGAGTAGATAGTTACATTCATTTTAAAGAGAAAGAACCAATTCAGGAAGACCTTGCATAGCTTTTCTGCAAGGGCATGTGAAATTATTTAAAAGCACTTGTTTCCTGATTCAGTATTTTATTTTTATTCTAGATTACTCCATAATTACTTGAATTAATAAAATTTAACTTAACAGAGAGTTGAATCAAAGATGTAAACCAATACAAAAAACTCACAAATAATCACTGTTCATCTATAATTAGGATTACCACAATATATTTTGGATTCATTTTGATAAATTGAATATTATGTTGATGTATTTATATTTCAATATTATCTGAGAAAGTTGTTTCAATAATATGAAGTTACTAAGAAGTATCTGAAAACTAACATACTTAGAAAACTGTTTTTTACAAATGTGATTTATTAAGTCTATACATTCCTAGAAAATGTTTATCATACATATACAATAGCATTTGAATATATATTTGTGATTATTGAATAACCACAAAAATCACAAAAAATTATGCCAAGAAAGAACTATGGCTATTTGATTTTAGAAAAGCACACTGTCTGGCATTTCATAGACACTCAATGAAAGATGGTGGATAAACACATACATACATGTATGTGAATGAAAGAATAAACAAAAACCTGACTGGCGAAAGAGACCAAAAAGTCTATCTTATGAGAAAGATAACTGTATTATCTAGGAAGGACAATCCATATATTTTCACTTCTAGAAGCCAACTGTTTACTTAAACTCAGTATTTTAGAAATGTGTTCATAATTTCCTTCATCAGAATGTTCTGTGTAGTGATTCTTTTATCAAAGAAACATAATTCTTTATTGTCTAAGTTTACCAAATCAAGACTTCAGTCTGTGACTCGGCCCAACAGCTCTAACCTTATATTTCTACTGGCACGTTTACAATCACTTAGATAATAATTTTAAACAAACATCTGTAGAAGCAGATTAAAAAAATAACTAGATCTGCAGAGTGGCTTAGACCTTCTCATGCACACCAGTATGAGGAAGGAAATGATATGTAGAAAAGCAAGGTCATCTTTCATATTATATTTATAAATTACTTCCTTCATCTTTGTTTTGTTTTCAAAATACATTAGCTATTGGCCTCTAGAGACTAACATGGAGAAGATAACAGGTAGATATCTAATTCATAGAAAATGATTCATCCTCACATTCCCAAAAGAGAAATACTAGCAGACTTGGTAATGATAGACTGAAAATAATACTTACTTTTATTTAGAAATACTATAGTTATTCATTAGACATAAAATTCAAAATTACTCACTTCAGGAGACATTATTATTCACAAATATGCTGTGGTTTACTTTTATCTAGCTCAGAACATAAAGAAACATTTGATCTTGGAACATAAAGAAATATTTACTACAACTGATTTATAGTCAAATCTATTACCAAACAAAACATCAAACAAAATATTCTCAATTTGCCTATATCCATTAATAAAAAATACTTCCACTGCTTTTGACATCTTTCAGCTTTGGGAGAATGTCTAATCCAAAGCCATCTGCCTGTCCCAAGTTTTATTTCCACTTTTCATGTAGCTGCCAAAGGCAAGAACCAAACCTAGAACTTGCATAACCACTGGGCCATTTTTTAATGTCTGTAAGACAGGATAAAGAACAAATCTTTTCTTATACAAAGTTTTACTGGAATCATCCAAAATTGATGCCAACTATTCATATTATAGCAATAGTTTTGGGTCACAACCAAACTTTGTCCTTCTTCAGTACTATGTATACTTTAAAAGCAGTGTTCCCCAAAGTTAACTTTAAAAAGATGTACCAACAAGCATTCAGGTAAGCTTTTGTAAGTTGAAAGATGCCAAGCTAGGCCTTTTCTGTGATGTAATTGCGAGGGAAATAAATATGGCTATAACACTGAGACCTACTACAAAACATCATCATCAGCATTATCCTAATTGTGCCTACATTAAAACAATATAAATTTTTTGGCATAAATTATAGAAAAACCAAAACGAAGTTATAAAGATTCATTTCCAAATGAATACACACTCACTTCTTCCAGAACATACTTAACTTCAATTTTCATGTCATTTCCTCTGAAGATGTCTTTGATAACATCTCTCCACTTTTCAAAAGGATTTACCACAACTAGAAAAAATGGTACTACTGATTTTTGACAATTTATAAAAAAATGTTAATATTGGTCATTTTTGCCAAACATTTATTCTTCATTTTCAAAGGAATTTTTATCTTCTGTTGAACCAAATGGCTTCTCTTAAATCATTTGGTTGGAATAATTATTAATAATTTGTTGAGGGGCCATTCCACAGAAATGAAGGGAAGTAAATAATATGCCTTCGAGTCAAATTCATTTGGAAGTCTGCTATCCAAGGGGACCATAAAAAGTAAAGATTTGGTTTCGGCAAAAGCAGTGGTAAAAGAGCTCTCCAGAGGCCAGCACACACTGGCCACACTCTCTCAATGTAGTCCTCCAGCCCTGTTTGCCAATCTGAGCATGTGCTTCGATCTTGAGGTTCAATCATAAATGTTCCCGCCTATGGGACTGCTATCCCTCAAATTTAATGAGTACTTAGAGTAAATAAAAATTTTGTAATATGAACATGACTGAACGGAATTAAATATCAGAACTCAAGCTTCGTTCACTTTGGATCAGAACCCTCCGCACATAATTTTTGTAGTAATTCCAGTGTGCAATGAATTGAGAAAATACTTTCTGAAAATGTTAACTGGAACAGGATGCAAAAGACTTGCTCTGCAAAGTGGGGGGATTAATGACAGTTCATAAAGGCACCTAAGGAAATAAAGCTAAGTTAAGAGGAAAAATATAATTTGTATAAACAGATGTTAATCCTCATCTCATTCATAACAATTACACACTCAAGACACTGTTTTTCCAAATGGCAAGAGCCCACTGTAGCCTTGATGCCCTCTATGGGGCCTGAAGGCATCGCTTACTGTTCAGTTCAGGTTTGTCCAGAGACTTGGCATTTTCCTTGTCTTTGGAGGATCGGCCGTGCTTTTCAATTTTTTCCAATTTATCTGACTGCGCTCTCTGGAGAAACAAAAGCCAAATCTGTTTCTCAAAATCTGGTCAATTGTATCCCTTAGATAAAGATGATCTTCATAAAGCAAAACTCTCCATATTTTCATATTTCTTAGCATCTGTTTGTAGTAAAACTTGAATTAATTCACAAGGCATTTTAAAGTGTAAATATGTGTAATACAAACCAGATCATCTCCTGAACTCCCAAATGTTACTGAGTATTAGTGATCTGCAAAACATTTATTCATTCAAACATACTTTAAAACAATAGTTTTCCTTTCTTGTTATTGTGGTTGTTTATAATACTCTCTACAAAGAAAGAATGTCATTTCTAAATTCATATTTCTTATTCAGAAATCAATCAAATTCAATTTAGAAGCAATTTGATTCTTAAGTTTTTGTAACATTTTATCCTATTGCAATCATTGTGTACTCCTTTTTGTATTTTAGGGAAAGGAAAGTACAATTAAATTACTATGACATAAAAAAAAATAAATGGTTTTGATCCCTTTGCTGAATTTGTTTGTGAAACAAAAAATAGCTCCAGGCTAATTTTCTTCCTAAGTGTCTTCTTTCACCTTTTACAATGGCAAGCTAAAAATTTGTTTGTTTATAGAGGAGGATCCTCTGCATTTTAAGTGTAACATAGAAGACCTTATAATATATTAAGAAGCACAAATCTATTTCTTTTACAGAGCATTTAGATTATTTTTATTTGTATTCTTGTCTTTATTTTACAATTCATAAACATGTTTTGAAAGAGCCCAAATTGTACATTTTCTAAATGCATTAAGGAGTAATAAGTATACTACTATTGTGAGTTTTAATCTATTCCTCAGAACTTAAAATTCCTTTTTTTTTTTGTTTGTTTGTTTGTTTAAACAGAAGAGCAACTCAAGACAAGAACTGCTGCAGAAGATGAAGTCTTAATAGATTTCTAAGGAATAGGTAGGCGCCATCAAAACAAAGCTGCATTCTGCTCTGTCCCGTTTCCCTCAGTTTATTAGGACTTCTCTCAGGAATTTTAGGGGAGTAAATATCACCTGATTTACTTCTCAGTTACCTGGAGTCAGCCCCATGGCACATTGAGAATGTCACTTAGAGCCACATTACAAAATGACCTTTTGAAAATGACAATATCCACTTTACTTGCAAACTAAAGACCAGGGTAAAATTATAAAAGAATATTAAAACTAAGTATACTGACAAGGCAAGATTTACTGCAGGATTCACAAGTCCACACTTAAATCGGGTACAGAAAGATTTTCAATTTCAATAATTCTTTAAAAAGAAATGGGAGTTTTTATGAGAGCAGTTGTTCATCTGCTTTTTCTAAGCCTCACGTCATTCCATACCTAAAATTTCATCCAGCTTGATACAATCTGGTGAAATATTTCTACTTCTGGTTTGATTTTGTTTCTTGAACTTGAGACACCTTGACATGGACTAACCTAGCTGAGCTGGTACATGGAGCTGAATGACTAGAAATCCACTCCACAGGTCCAGTAATTTCCCTCTATCTTAAAAACCAGACCAACCAACAAAACCCCATGGGCAGCTACCAGAGAGAAAAAATGGCCAGGATAAATCAGAATAATTGAAGGTACAAAAGAAAGAATAAAATTCCTCAATATCTTCTGAACAAAATGGCTTTCTCCTAGTATTATAGTCACTTCCCAAACTATTGAGCACATATGAATTACTAAGTGCACAGTCCTTTATACTCTGTACTCTACTAAGAACTAGATCTGGGCTGGAGAGATAGCTCAGTCGGTAGAGTGCTAGCCTTGCAAGCACAAGACCCTGGGTTTGATCCCCAGCACCGCAAAAAAAAGAACTAGACCTTTTCCAGATTATAACAAAACAGACCGTTTTTGTTCACTTCAGGATGAAACAAAGCTGCTCTGGACTGACAGTATATTCTAGGGCTAAGCACAGTGAACTGCATTTATCCATGTTCCATAAACTCTTTTCTTCTTATCCACAACTGTATGAGCATGATGCAGTACCTTCTAATTTATTTGTTTTTCTTTCTGGAGCTCAGATAAGGTAATATCTCTCTCTCTCTCTCTCTCTCTCTCTCTCTCTCTCTCTCTCCTCTCACTCACACAATTTCTCATTCATGGTACTATCACTTACATTAGTCCATTTTCATTGCTATAATGAAATACCTGAAGAAGGCTAACTATAAAGAAAAGAGGTTTATTTAGATCACAGTTTTGAAGTCTGAAAGTCCAAACAGCACATGCTTTGAAGAGGGACCCGCAGTAAGCAAGGGATGCATGTGTGAGAGTGAGAGATCACATCTCTAAATAGAAGCAAAAAAGTGGTTCAAGGATCAGGCTCATTCCTATTACTTGCTCTGAAGAGAGCTCAGGGGTCCCATGAGAGCCCAGAATTTCCAGTAGAGCTATCCAAATCCCTTCTGAGGGCAGCTCCCTCAACAATCTAAGGACCTCTCACCAGGCTCTGCCTCTTAAAAGTTAGTTCCATTACCTCCCATACCACCACTAGCTTCTGACAAATGAAGTTCTGGGAGACACACTGCAACCATGTCCAAACCATAGCAAAGATGAATGAGGAAACACTGAACCAGAACTGCTGGGGAAAACCCAGGGTTCCCCTCAGTCTCTGGAGTTCCATTTTCATCAACTGATTAACTGAATGTAACCTTTTATAGGTACAAAAAAGCTTTTTAGAAACAAATAATTTTGAACCATTAATGCTGAACTTAACAGCCCACAACACCACAAACTCACGCCTGAATAAATTTGTTTAACATACATACAGATTTTTCCCGAGGCACATCACGGTATTCTTATCTTAAGAGCACTAGACAGCTCTTCAATACTATTTTTAGGGGCCATTTTAGCCAGCAAAATCACTAACCAAAAGCACAAAAATGCAAAAAATGTGGCACTAAATAGACTGCAAAAAGAACACTTGTTTACTCTGTGAGAGCTGAAAAGAGAAGGCAGAATGTCGCCTTGTTCCACCTAAGCTGGGAACATGCACTTTAGGAAACTCAAACATTTCAGGGCATGTCCTCAAATAACCATAAAATCTCCACGAATATTTATTTTGAGGTTACAAATATATTTTGTATGGGATTTTGTTTTGTTTTTATTTTTTTCGTACTTGGATTGAACCCAGAGACAGTTTACTATTGAGTTACATCTTTTATTTTTAGACAGGTTCTCACTAATTTGCTTAGGGCTTCTCTAAGTTACTGAGGCTCGTCTCAAACTTGTGACCCTCCTGCCTGAGCCTTAGGAGTTGCTGGAATTATAGGCATGTGCCACTGTACCTGGCTTACAAACATATTTTAGTGTGTAGATAAATTTACCAATATGAAATAGACAAATGATGAGGATCAAATCTGTATGAATCATCACTTCACAAATACACACCCACAAGGAAGAGAGCGAGAGCATCATTGCATCATGACCATACCCTTGACTTTCTTCAACAAATTACTTCAGAAAAATGTATTTATCTTCATACTAAAACCACAGCAATGATTAATATGCAGAAAGATGGTGGCAACACACCTGAATGTACACATTTTGAAATATTAATCATCTCAAAGAAAAAGGGATACCGTGCTTTAAGGCCTTGGCATATCTCAGGTATAGCCTGTATACCCCTACTATGGCTTGACTGTATTCCCAGAGTTCATGTGTTGGAAAATTCATCCTCAAATTCTTGTTTATGGAATTTGGAGGCAGGGTCATTAGGGGGCAATTAGGATTAGATTATGTCAGAGGGTGGACCTCCATAATGACTTTAGTGGCCTGTTTATGTACGTATGTATGTATGTATGTATGTAGGCATGTGTGTAAGTATATATGTATGTACTGGGAGTTACACCCCGACCCTTTTTATTTCAAGATAGGATCTTGCTAAGTCATTTAGTGTCTTATTAAGTTGCTGAGGCTGGCCCTTGAACTAGCGATCCTCCTCCCTCAGCCTCTTGAGCCAGTGGGATTACAGGCATTAGAGTCTTACAAGAAGAAAAAAGATCCAAGTTAGCTTGTTTGCTGTCCTACCATGTGTTATTGCCCTCTGCCATGTTATGATGTGGCATAATGCTGGTGCCATGCTCTTGGATTTCTAGAATTTTGAGAAATAATTTTTTGGTCTTTATGAAGTACCTAGTTCTTAGATATTTTGTTACAGCGATTGAAAATGAGCTAAAGTACATTCAAACAAAGTTCAGAAATACAATGAATATTCATTGTTTAAATGAAGACTTTCCACAGTGGGAGAATGGTATTGTTGTAATTTTGTTGATGACATATTTTGATGCAAGATTTAAAGTAGCTATTTGTGAGCTACCTCCACTGTGAACCAAACCACGACTTACAGTATAAAATGGTTTTTTTTTTTTTAAATCATGATTGTCAAATGTCTCCTTCTAAACGACTCCCTCTTTTGTCTGAAAATGTTTCAGAAAAGAATATCATTATAATGTCATAGGAGTCAATGTTAGAAAAATTATCCAGTTGATATATAGGGATATATTTTAGGTAGTAGGAACATGAGACAGGCTTCGAGTTTGTATCTTCCACAATTACTATTGCTCTCCTGCTATCATATCCTACTATTAGGGTGTAGAAGAAAACAAAAGCTAGAAAATTCCAGCTTCTGCATTCAGAAAGTTCATATGAGAGGCAGACAAATTAATATATATCATAAAATAGTGTGACGGGTGTACCTCTAGTGGTACAAAGTAATGGCTGCAGCGCAGTGGTATTTTAGAGAACATGGAGCATTTAGAATCTCTAAATAGTTCTGGAGAACTGCTAAGGCAAAAGATAAACAATCATAAATCAGCTACCTTTGAGTCACAGAAGAACAGATCCCTGGAGATCAAAGAAAAGTCAGCCAAGGACAGATCCTGCAGAAGAATCGCAAGTCAAAGAGGAGGAGGGAAGTAGAAGAGAAGCCAGAGGAGAAGAGGCCAGAGATAGATAATGTCATGATGCACCAGGAAGGCCCTCCCCAGATGCCAGTGCATCTGGAGGACTTCTCAGCCTCCAGAAGCAAATTTATTTTTAAAAAATAAATTTAAATACCAAAATAAAAATAAATATCAGTCTTGGGTATTTTGGGTAATTCTCAAGGGCAAAAGGGAAGAACAAAGAGAATTTTGATACAGAAAAAAATTAGAAATTTCATGTTTATGACCTTGATTTTGTGAATAAATTTGGAGATGAGATCATCTCCCCAAAGTGAGGAGCTTTAGAGCAGATGATGAAAAAGGAAGAACGGAAAAGCTTTTTAAGAACCATGTGAGGAATGCAACAATCATCCAGAAGAAAAGGGACTATAATTAAACAGGAATGAGCCAGGCAAGGAAAATAAAGTGGGGAGGGGTCCTGCAGTGGGGAAAGATGGGGGAGGAATCAAGTTATGAAAATAAGGTATAATGAAGACAGAGAGCAAGTTTAGAGAAGCTGCAGTGAAGACAAGGAGGAAAAACAATACATCTTCTAAATATCTTAAAAAGGATTGCCACCAGCATACTGGACACTGTTCACCGAAGTCCCCATGGCCCAGCTTGCCTCTTTGTCAGGACCACGGTCACATGACATGGTGGTCATGGCAGCTCCCTCCCTCCTCTACAATGCTCTTCCACAGCTGGCTTCCTTAGTGCCAAAGACTTTTATTTATCACATGCTCAATCTTGCTTCATTGGTGAATCATTTTCTGACCCAAAGACCACTTTCCAACCACTTTTCCTCAGTAGCAGTTACCACTTGCCATTGTGATTTCACATTTGTTTTTGTGAACCTCTGATTAATGTCTTCCCCAGAGACTGAAAGTTCTGTGGAGGCAGGGATTATCTAAATCCTATCATCTTAGCCTAGTGATGGCACACCTAAGAAGGACCAGAGAAATTTCTGCACCTGAACTCATTCAGCAAGTACCAGATTAATACAGTATCAGAGAAACACAAAAATCTCAGTTGCAGGTGGTGGTGGTGGGGGAGATAACAGAATGAATAAAAAACTATTACCCTAGGTAAATGTATGATTACAAAAACGGTATGCCTCTACTTCATGTACAACAGAGAAACAAGATGTATCCCATTTGTTTAAATAAAAATGAATAAAAAAAAATAAATATGTGAAATGCCCCACCTGTTTCAATCTCTTTCCGAGAAGATTAAACATAAAGCACTGTGATTAATTTTTTATATTTTATTGCTTCAAATGCTTCAAACTACGGGAAATCTTTGGCAAAAATAAAGACAATAAAGTTTTCACAATAACTTTACACAAAGCATTGTACAACAATGTTCTTCAGTACACGTGAAATAACATAGGAATGTTCAGAATCCTCAGTGAGGAAATTAACTGTACAATATTCATAGTTCATTGTAAAACAAAACCATTTCATAAATATTTAAAATATTTCTTAGGGTCTCATCACATATTAACATTTGTATTTCAATCTGTATTGTTGAACTTTTGAAAGTATTTTTATTACTTAAAAATTAATAAACAGGTTTTTTAAAATTTCTGTTGTCTACCACAGCATCAAGACCCCTCCCCCCAATTCTGCTTATTTCACATAAAACTAGAGGGAGGTAACTAAAATAAAAATCAATATGGTTCTCAGTCAAGTCCTTTGTGGAAAAGAGGCAAATGTTTCATGTCTACTATTACAGACATTTCTCTGGTGATTTATTTGTGCAGTCTCCAACTTGACCAGCTTTAAGTTGATCTAAATGAGTTCTCAGCTCAGGACACAGTTCAATTAGCAGCAACACCATCAGCGCCTTAAAAAAAAAAAAAAAAAAAAAACTCAGTTGCATAGAAACACAAGGCCATTTTCTTTAGCAGTTCTCAATTTCTTGGAGTCAGGATGCTTTCACTTCTAAAAACTATATAAGATCCCAAGGAATTTTGGGGACTTGTGGATTGTATTTTTCATTATTTACCATGTCAGGTATTAAAACTGAGAAAAGTGTAAAACATCTAATTTATTCAAATAATCATAAAAACCTATTACATATTACTATAAATAACATACATAATTTTTTAAAATTTTACTTTAAGGGAATAGCAATGTTTTACAATTGTTTAGTATCTGGTCTAATACCTGGGACTTGTATCTGATTTTGCATTCCATTTCTTGTGACTTGTCATTTGAAAGAAGCTTAGAAAGAAAATCCAGCTTCACACAGGCAGGTAGTTAAAAGGGTGAATGTTACTTTAAAAGTATTGTTTGCTACATTAAGGTCCTTGAAATGTGGAATATAAAACTGTTGTCAATTAATATTTTATACTGTGTTACATAAAAATTTACTTTCTCCTACAATTGGAATGATCATTTGCCAAATGTTGGTTTGCTGAGAAACACAGAGGCTCCAAAGTTTTAAAATATAATAAACAAAATCAGTTCTTTTAAAATATCACCTCTAATATCATCAAGCCTTACATAATAAAGAAACTGTCAATCTCAGGGAGGGAGACATAAGATTTCAAAACATCTAATTTTTGCTTTAGAACTTGAATTTTATCATTGGCAACAAATACTGTTTTTTTGTTTTGTTTTTCCCTCTTGAAGTAACAGAATTACTTTGTTCAAGAAAATGTCTGGCAAACATCAAGGCATGCGTAACCACTGTTTAATAGTCATGTTTTCAAATAGAAATGGTATTTATTGAAAACAATGTAAGTTTGAATAACAACTTTAACACGTGCTTTTATATAAAAACAGCTATTGTATTTTGCTATTTGTAAAAACACTTCATATGTACTGTCCACGTTGTTACAGAGAATATTACAAAGATGCACTCAAGTGTGGAGTTTTCATAAAATGAGTAATTCTGACGGGCCCTTCACAGAAACTGGCTTTTTCCCTGTGAGTGAATAGCAGTGAAGAATTACAATGACAACTTGATTTGGAGCTATCACTTTGATTTATGTTGAGGTGCCACTGCCATGTTAGTCAGTTTTCCATTATTATCACCAAAACCTGAAATAATCAACTTACAAAGAAAAAAGGTTTATTTTGGATCACTGTTTTAGAGGTTATCCATGACTGATTGGCTCCACTGTTTGAGGCCTGTGGTGGAACATAATGGCAGAGTACATAGTGGAGCAAAACCACTCACTTCATGGACAGGAAACAAAGCAGAGTGAGGAAGGAGTCAGTCTTACAATCCCCCTCAAGGGCATGCCCCCATGACCTTAGGACCTTTCACTAGGCCCCATTTTCAAGGCTCCATCACCATTTTCTAAAAGTACAACTTTGGGAACCAAACCATTTATTCATAAGCCTTGGGGAGATAGTCAAGACTCACGGCTTTTCTACAATCAGTGCAAATGTCTTTACCACTTAAGAGTCAAACAAGATCTCAGTGTTGTTATGAGAATGGATTTGACCTTGCTGCTCTCATGGAAAAGACTACAGTAATCCCTGGGCATCCATGGAGCAGACTTTGAAAAAGTAGGGTCTGGCATAATTTTCCTATCTAGCTTACCATTCAATTCTCCTCCACCACCCCCATCCTTAAGTGCTTTGGGTGACAAGTTTCAGACTGTTTACTGCATCTTTAAAGAACACTGTCCAAAAGCAAAATCAAAATTGATTTTAAAAAATATTAAACAAAAAGCCAAGTGTGGAGGCACATACCTAATCCCAGCACTTGGGAAGCTGAGCTAGGAGGATTGCAAGTACAAAGTGAGCCTCATCAACTTAGCAAGGCTCTGAAGCAATACCTCTGAAGTGAGACCCTGTCTCAAAGTAAAATATAAAAAAGGGCTGGGAAATCTTCATGCTGCTTTCCAAAGTGGCTGCACCAATTTGCAACACCACCAGTAATGTAAAAGTGTGCCCTTTTCCCCACATTCATGCCAACATCTGTTATTGTGTTCTTGATAATAGTCATCCTAATTGGAGTAAGATGAAATCTTAGAGTTGTTTTAATTTGCATTTCTTTAATTAATAGATGTTGAACACTTTTTCATACATTTATTAATTGCCTGTATATCTTCTTCTGTAAAGTATCTGTCCAGTTCCTAGGCTCTTTTATTGATTGCGTTCTTTGTATTTTTGGTGTAAAGTTTTGTAATTTCTTTATAAATTTTGGAGATTAGTGCTGTATCTGAAGTGCATGTGGAGAAGATTTTCTCCCACTCTGTAGGCTCTCTTTTCACATTATTGATTGTATCCTTTGCTGAGAAAAAGCATTTTAGTTTGAATCCATTTCATTTACTGGTTCTTGCTTTGATATAAAAATAAATAAATAAATAGCTGGGAATTATCAGGAATACAGCAACAATAAATGTTGGTGAGGATGTGAGGGAAAAGGAATACTCACACATTGCTGGTGGGACTGCAAATTGGTGCAACCACTATGGAAAGCACTACAGAGATTCCTCAGAAAACTTGGAATGGAACCACCATTTGACCCAGCTATCCCACTCCTCAGTATTTATCCAAAGGACTTAAAATCAGCATACTACAGTGATTCAGTCACATCAATGTTTACAGCAGCTCAATTCACAGTAAACTGTGGAACCAACCTAGGTGTCCTTCAACAGATGAATGGATAAAGAAAATGTGATACATATACACAATGGAATATAACAGCTATAAAGAAGAATGAAATTATGGCAAAAGTCATAATTTCATAAATAAATGAGTTGGAGAATATCATGCTAAGTGAAATAAGTCAATCACAATAAACCAAAAGTCAAATCTTTTCTCTGCTATGCAGACGCTAATTCACAATGGAGGGCAGTGCTAGGAAAGAAGAGAGTTACTTTATATTAGGCAGAGGGGAGTGATGGGAGGGGAGGGGATATGGGGACAGGAAGGATAGTAGAATGAAACAGACATTATCACCTTATGTACATATGTGACTGCATGACTGATGTGACACTACAACATGTATAATGAGAAAAAGGAGAAATTGTAACCCATTTATATATCAATGTGCATAAATCATTCTGTAAAGTATAACTAATTAGAAAAACTTTTAAAAATAAAAAAAAACAAAAAAAGGTTGGATGTATAGCTCAGTGGTAGAACTTGTGTACAGCATGAGTTCAGGTTACAGCAAGATGACTGGTTATGAAACAAAGTGCACCATTACCAGACATCAAATAGTCCGGTGCCTTGATACTAAATTTCTGAGGCTATCAAACTGTGAAATATAAATATCTATTGTCTATAAATCACCTAGTTTGTGGTATTCTGTTATACTAGTCCAAACAAAGACAGAGTACACATTCTACTTTCATGGAGTATGATTATAAGAAGGTAGACAGTAGTGACAGCAAGACGGCAAAAATAGGAGGTAGCTATCTTCACTAACCATAGCAAATTCAATCAGCAACCATATACAAACAAGAACACCTTGATGAAAACACTCAAAATTGGGAATAAGAATGAGTCACTAGTGTGGTCCACAGAATGGGTAACAAAAGACATAAAAAAGATAAGAAAAATGGTCTCACTTTGACCCTGTTATCTCTCCCTCTCTCCCAGGTTAGCCTAGTATCATATAGAGATGATTCCCTTGGGACTAGTTTCTACAGAGGGAAAACAACAAGAGGTGAACTTCCAGTTTCCTCAGCATTCCAAGATGCTTCCTAGGAATTCTACTCTGGTCTCATCACATGCGGAATGCAGGGGGAAAAAATGGCACAGACAAACTAGATGAGATCAGGTATAAACAAAGCAAGGAGGCAGAGACCACAGCAACTAGCAGGCAGATCTTGGCAGTAACTCTGTGTACCTGACAGGGGAAGCACTCAAACAGAGGTATCTAACAATACAGTTCTGCAAAGTTGTACTGGTTGCTCCCAAAGTGGTAGAAGTTCACCTGGCTTGCCTCTAGAAGCAGCCTTGAACCCTAAATCTAGGTCTAAGAGAGGAAGACAACCACTGTAGTGAATTATAGCAAAGAGCAGTGGCTAGCTCTGCAGCACATGAGAGTTTAAAATGGGCCCAGTCAAGCCTCAGAATGTGCACCGAGGCCCAACTGAGGCATGGAAGCAAACCTCAACTATGTATTTCTACTGAACATAGCAGCTGGTCCCACTTATCCTGATCAGCCATTCCACCTAGCACCAGGGCCCCTCATATAACCCTTTCCAATTGCTAAACAAAAGTAGTGGTGTCATCTGCCTGGGAACATATACCCTGTGGCCTGGTCCATCTGAAGTGATTGCAATGCACATCCAACAACCCACTTTGACTGGAAAGTCTAAACAGCTGCCTGAGCTGATCTGTGAGCAAAGGCAGCAACATAGCCATCTAGAAAGCTGAAAGCAAGCTCTGCCTGCCCAAGATCATTACCAGCTAGCCCATGAGAATCACAAGCTAGACTAAACAGTGAGGGTCTACCCCTGCTAAAGAACACTGTAAAAGTTAAAAAACGTGGCTATCTCCTCAAATGCACAAACACCAATGCAAAGACACATATTGTAAAGACTCAGGAAAGTGTGACACCTTCAAGGAAAAAAAAAAAAGGAAAGAAAGAAAAACAGACTAACAAATCTCTAACAATGCATCCTAAAGAAAGGAAAATCTATGAAATGATAGGCAAAATTTCCAGAATTATTTTCTTCCAGTTCAGTGAACTATAATAGACAGATAAAAATTTAAGTAAGATTTAGAAAATACACAAACAATACAGTATGGAAAAGAAATAGAAATTTATAAAGCAAATGCAAGAGGTGAACAATACAATGACTAAATTCTAAAATGCAATACAGAGCTACGCAGTAGGCTAAATTGAACCAAAGAATCAGTGAACTTGAAGACATTTTCAATAATCCAATCAGAGGAGCATAAAGAAAGAAGAAGAAATCCCACAGGAGTTGTGGGACTCAATCAAGAGACTTAATCAATGAATAATAGGAATCCAAAAACATGAGAAAAGGGGAGAAAAAGCATACTTAAAGAAATAATTGGGAGGTGGGGCTAAGATAGTAAAGCAGCAGTAGGCTTTATTTTACAGTTTCTCTATGGATATTGAAGTAGTTGGAGAACAGTTATTCAGGGAACAGTAGAGACTGCAGCAAATACTGTGATGTAGTCCTGGCCGGCACCTACTATGAGGCTCAGAGCAGCCCATGTAAAATGTCAGTGAAAGAGGCACAAAGAAGACTATACAGAATGGAATCTGGATCAGAGATGGGAGCACAGCTGCTTTCCCCTTGAGTCTGGTAACTCTGTGACCACCTAGAAAGGGTCAGGAAACTAAAACAATACATGATTGCATGTAGTAATTGAGCCCAAGAAGGCCATAGTCATGTGTGTGTGGTAGAGTAGATAGGAACCCCTCCACCCAGGGCAGTTGGTTACTCCATGCTATAAGTAGGATTTTCAGGAGGCACCAAACATCCAGATGGGCAAAAAAGACAGGTACTGGTCAGTTCCTTCAGGTCAATATAATCTGGAGTATATTCCACCCAAGAACATTTCCATCAGACTTGGCATCAGTTGCTTGAACATCCTGTTTAGAATTCCACCTTTACCCTGGGAGTGCATTGATATAATCTGCCCAAAGTAAACTCCAATAGATGGTACATCTCATTCTGAGCTACTGTGCAGTAGTGAGCAAGGAATCTAAGAGTCATTTCAATCAACTTTGATCCCAGGCCCACTCCAGCTGGCAGCCTGGTGAGCAAAATAAAAGGAAAAAGGGCTTAACAACCCTAAGGGGTGCATAACCCAAGAAGAAATGGAAAGAAGTTTTTATAGATTGGATATGAGGTGTCTCCAAAAACTTCTTCTGTTAATGGGAAAACATCCAGAGGTAAAATGATCAGATTATGAAGGATACAACCTAATCAGTCCACCGTAGCTTGGTAACTATAAGTAGGTTGATCATGGCTGGAGGAGATGGATAACTGGGGGTGTACCCTAGAAGGGTTGCTCTTACATGCAGTCCTTTCTCCTTTCTCTCTGTTTCTTGGCTGCCATGATCTTCTACTGCATGCTTCTGCCATGATGTTCTCTCTCCCTTCAGTCCCAGAGCAAAGGAGTCAACCAACCCTGGACTGAACCTCCAAAATCATGAACCAAAATAAACTTTTCCTCCTCCAAGTTGTTCTTGTCAGGTATTTTGGTCACAGAGATATAAAAACCAAACACAGAAGTGTAGAATGGCATAGATAGTAAATATTCATTCTTGTTCACAGTTTTGAGCACATCAGTGAAGACGATTCTTTCATTGTTTTTTTTTTTTTTTTTTTTTTTTGCTGATTGGTTCCTGCATATATATCTATATCTATCTATCTATCTATCTATCTATCTATCTATCTATATATACACACACACTTTTTTTTTTCCTTTTTCCTTTTCTTTTTGGTGATTTCTTTTTATTAGCCTTTTTATTTGGGGGGGTTCATGTATTTTGGAGGGTTTTCCATTTTTTTGTGGTGTTTATTTTGGTTATTCTTTGTTTTCTTCTTCTAATAGGCAAATTTTCTTGCTCTCTCTCTCTCTCTCTATGTATATATATGAAAATTTTATCTTATTCATTTTTCTTTCTACTTCTCTTCTGCTTTCTATTTTCACTTTTTAACTCCTCTAAACCTTCTTGTGCCTTCCCTTCCTATTTTCTTCTCTTTTAATTAACTAGATATTTAATGTGCTTTAAAACTGTTTATATAATTTTGCTCCATATCATTCCTGTTGTGGTGGTTGCTAGTGCTTTGTCTGTTACTGTTGGTACCTGGTGTTTACTCCGGGTACTTGGTTCAGTGCAGCTTGTTGTTGTTGCTGTTGTTCATTTGTCCTTTCCATGTGAGATGCTAGGGATCCAGCATGGCTTTTCAAGGATCTGTGGCTGAACTACACACCCAACCAAGCTAAGATACAGCACACACTGTACCACACACAACCAACCCCACTTAAATTTCACCAATGCTTTTAACACAAAGAATACAGGAATCTGTTAGGCACAGTGGTGTAAACTTGCAATTCCAGTGACTTGGGAGACTAAGGCAGGAGGATTGCAAATTCAAGGTCAGCCTCAGTAACTAAATGGGACCCTCAGCAACTTAAAAAGAATGTGTCTCAAAATTAAAAAAAAAAAAAAAAAATTAAAAGAAATGGGAATGTATATTAGTGGTAAAGTGCCCCTGGATTCAATCTCCAGGACCAAACAAATCAAAACAGAAAAAAGGAAATAAAAACTCCTTGCTGATAGGCAGGCCCCAACAAGGCATGGCTAACAGAGACCTAGAAGACTCACTCCTAGACATCTGCTCCTACAGCAACAGCAGAGAGAAACAACACAAAAACTGTGGACACCACACATACAAAGGGTCTTAAAATACATCTATTTATTTATTTATTTTTTTAGCGGTGCTGGGGATTGAACCCAGGGCCTGGTGCTTACGAGGCAAGCACGCTATCAACTGAGCTATAGCCCCAGTCCCATATACTTTAAAAATGCACTTGGACAAGGTATATTTCACCACATAATAATCTCAAATTTTACATAAATATTTTTGCAAAAAAAAATTAGGTGCAAGGGCTGGGGAGATAGCTCAGTTGGTAGAGTGCTTGCCTTGCAAGCACAAGGCCCTGGGTTCAATCCCCAGCACTGCAAAAAAAAAAAAAAAAAAAAATTAGGTGCAACAATTATGTGATGCTTTTTACTATTATGTCTCTATTACTCAAAGCCAATTTATTTCTAAACTGTAGCATGAAATTAGGATGAACAGAATACGTGTGAATATATGTTAATACAGTGATGACAATTATGTGAAGAAATATGGTATACTATGAAACCCACTAATATAGTATACAAGTCACAGCAATCTGTTATCCCAGGATATACCATCAAAAGAATACGTGCTCTAAAGTGCCCTCCTTACCTAAAAGTGGAAGAGAAATCCAACAGAATACATACACAAATCCTAACATAGAAATAGAAGAAATATCAAAAAAATAACGCGACACAACACCTCCTAAGGTCTTTAATCTGCCAGCAACTGATTCCAAAGATATTGAAGTTTATGAAATGTCAGATAAAAGAATCAAAAGAATGATTATTTAAAAATCTATGAATTCTAATCTATGAATGACTCAAGGAAGACCACACAGGATATGAATAAGCAATTCAACAAAGACAGACACTGAAAAAGAACCAAATGGAAATGCTTGGAAATGACTCAATAAGTCAAATAAAATACATAATGGAAAGCATAATTATAGGCTACATCAAGCAGAAAATGGTTTAAAGTCCTAAGGTCAAAATGCATGAACTAAAACATTCAGACACTGATCAAAGAAAAAGTAAGAAAATAGAAACTGAATATACAACATCTCTACCAAAACATTAGACTCATAGAAACAGAATGGTAAAGAAAACATATTTGGTAAGATAATAGCAAAAAAGAATTCCCAAATTTTGAGAATAAGATGGATACTTAGGTACTGGAGATATTTCAATCACCAAGGAGATATGAAAAGAAATGAACCACTCCACAAAATATTACAGTTAAAATGCCAAGAATTCAGAATACAGAAATCATATTAAAAACTTCAAGAGAGAAATGCCATGTCACTTGTAAGGGCAAACGCATTAAAAGATCAGTAGATTTCTGAACATAAACTCTGAAGGCCAAGAAGGCATGGAATGATATATTTCAAGCAATGGAGAAAAAAAAAAAAAAAAACCCACATACCAACTTCAATTACTACATCCAGTAAAACTGTCTTTCAAAAGTGAAGAAAAAATGAAAACCTTTCAGGATAAGCATCAACTAAAGGAATTCATAATCACTAAGCCACCACTGCAGAAGATACTTAAAGGAATCATACACACAGAGAAGAAAAAGAAAAAACAAATCAAGAGAACATGGGAAAGAAAAGATTTTGTTATAAGAATAGACAAATAAATGAAATTAAGGAATCAATAAAGCATTAGAAATAAAACATGAAATAATAACTGTCACTCTATAGTAACACTCAATGTAAATGTTCTCAATTCTGCAATTAAAAGACAGACTTTCAAAGACTTAAAGACAAGAATCACAGGATTATCTCAATAGATACAGAAAAAGCATTTGACAAAATTCAATATCCATTCATACCGGAAACACTAGAAAAACTAGTAGGAATATACCTCAACATTGTAAAAGTCATCTATGCTTAGTCCAAGACCAACATTCTAAATGAAAAAAAAACTGAAAGCACTCCCTCTAAAAACTGGAACAAGACAATGATGCTCTTTAACATTTCTATTCAACACAACACTTGAAACCCTAGCCAGAATAATTAGAAAAAAGAAATTGAAGGAATATGGATAGGAAAAGAAGAGCTCAAACTATCCCCATTTGCCAACAACGTGATTCTATATTTAAAAGATCCAAAATCTCCACCAAAAAGCTGCTTGAACTCATAAACAAATTCAGCAAAGTAGCAGGGTATAAAACAAACACCCATAAACCAATTGTGTTCCTATACACTAATGACAAATCAGCTGAAAGAGAAATCAGGAAAATCATTCAATTCACAATAGTCTCAAAATCAAAACAAAAACAAACAAAAAACCCTGGGAATCAATCTTAAAAAAAAAATAAAAAAGGTAAAAGAAATCTACAATGAAAACTACAGAACATTAAAGAAAGAAATTAAATAAGACTTTAGAAAATGGAAAGGCCTCTCATGTTCTTGGATAGGGGGAATTAATATTGTTAAAATGGCCATACTATCAAAAGCACCATGCAGAATTAATGCAATTCCCATTAAAATTTCGATGATGTTATTCACAAAAATAGAAAAAGCAGTCATGAAATTCATTTGGAAAAATAAAAAGTTCACAGTAGCCAAAGTAATCCTGAGTGATAAAAGTAATGCAAGAGGCATCACAATACCAGACCTTAAATTATATTACAGAGTTAAGAGTAACAAAAATATCATGGTATTGGCATAAAAACAAAATTGAAGACCAATGGAACATAGTAGAAGACACAGAGACATACCCACATTAATACAGTTACCTCATACTAGATAAAAGTGCCATAAAAAATACGTTGAAGAAAAGACAGCCTCTTAATGGTGCAAGGAAAACTGGAAATCCATATGTAGTAGATTAAAATTGAACCCCTATATCTCAGCCTGAACAAAACTCAACTCAAAGTGGATACTAGAAGGACCCTGGCATTAGGCCAGAGACTGGCTATTGTGAATTGAGCTGCTATAAACACTGATGTTGCTAAGTCACTGTTGTATGCTGATTTTAAGTTTTTTGGGTACAAACCAAGGAGTGGGATAGCTGGGTCAAACTACTAGAAGAAAAAGTAGGCCAACTCTCCCATCATATCAGCTCAGGAACAGACTTCCTCAATAAGACTCCTAAAGCAAAAGAAGTAAAATCAAGAATCAATAAATGAGATGGCATCAAACCCAAAAGCTTCTTCATAGCAAAGGAAACAATCAAGAGCATGAACAGGAAGCCTACAAAAAGGGAGAAAGTCTTTACTATCTTCACCTCAGATGGAGCATTAATCTCCAGGATATACAAAGAACTCAAGAAAACACTAAGAAACAAATAATCAATGAATGGGTAAAGGAACTGAACAGGCACTTCACAAAAGAAATACAATCAATCAACAAATATATGAAAAAATTTCAACATCTCTAGTAATTAGAGAAATGCAAACTAAAACTACACTGAGATTCTATCTGGCTCCAATCAGAAGGGCAATTATCAAGAAGTACAAGTAACAATAAATGTTGGTGAGGATGTGGGAAAAAGGTTCAATTATACATCTATGGTGCGACTGCAAACTGGTGAAACCAGTCTGGAAAGCAGTATGGAGATTCCTCAGACAACTTGGAATGGAACCACCATCTGACTCAGCTATCCCACTCCTTGGTTTATACCCAAGACTTAAAATCAGCATACAACAGTGACTTAGCAACATCAATGTTTATAGCAGCTCAATTCACAATAGCCAAGCTATGGAACCAACCTAGGTGTCCTTCAACAGATGAATGGATAAGGAAAATGTGGTAAATATAGACAATGGAATATTACTCAGCTATAAAGAATGAAATTTTGGCATTTGCTGGTAAATGGTTGGAACTGGAGACTATCATGCTAAATGAAGTAAGCCAGTCCCCCCAAAACCAAAGGTAGAATGCTCTCCAATATGTGGGTGCTAACCCATAACAAGAAAGGGGAGGGAGAGGAAATATAGAAGTTCACTAGAGTAGACAAAGGAAAATGAATGGAAGGGAGGGGGAATGGGAATAAGACAGTAGAATGAATCAGACATAACTTTCCTATGCTTATATATGAAAACACTGCCAGTGTTACTCCACATCATGTTCAACCAAAAGAATGGGATCAAATTGTAATGGGTTGCACCCCATGTATGTACAGTAAGGTAAAATACACAGTACTGTCCTGTATATCTTAAAAAATAAAGACAGACTTGCAGCCTGAAATTTTTAAAAAGACCCAAGTGTAGCTTTTCTGAAAGAAACACATTTCATAAGTAAAAACATCTATAGGCTAAAACTGAACAGAGGGAAAATAATATTTCATGCAAAGACTATGAAAATGAGCACAATGACTATTCTCATATTCTTTGAAGCAGATTTGAAGTCAAAATTAAGTCAGAAGAAATAAAGAAGGTCAATATACATTGGGATAATGAACAATCTAACAAGAAGATAAAATGATATTATGTGTTTATGCCCCAAACACTGCTGCATCCAATTTTATAAAACAAAAACAACAACACACTTTCACTTGAAAAACTTTCTTTTGCAAATGAAGGAAAAATAACTAAGAAGTTGATAACCACTGACTTCCCCTACAGGAATGTCAAAAGGACTTTGTTAAGATGAAATAAAATTGTGTTAATTAGTTATCATAAATCATGCAAAAAAACAGAAAATTCAGAGGTATAATACAGAGCCATAATCAGAACCCTCCAAGTATATAATGACAGTGTGTAAATTTATCCATGGCATAATTATTAAAAGCTATAACTATTAATAACAATTACAGTTAACAAATTTGCAACAGATACATATTATGAAGTGATATAAATTCTGACATCAAGAGCAGAGTATATATTAGCCAAAATATGGAAAGGAACTTTATAGAAAGAAAAAAAAAATCCAGCTAAAACAACGGTCAAGCAACCTTTTTTCAAAAGACATACAAAAGGCTAGCAAAAAAAAAAAAATTTTTTTTTTGGGGGGGACGCTGGGGATTGAACCCAGGGCCTTGTGCTTGCAAAGCAAATACTCTACCAACTGAGCTATATCTCCAGTCTAAGGCCAAAATTTATCCAAAACATCACTCATCATTAGAGAAATGCAAACTTAAACCACAATATGTATCATTTCACAGCTGTCAGAATGGTTATGAATTTAAAAACAAAAACAAATAAAGCTGATGGTGAGGATGCAGAAAAAAAGGAACTCTTATATACTGTTGGTGGGTATGTAAATTAGTACAACCATTGTGGAAAACTTGAATGGACGTTCCTCAATAAAACTAAAAATAGGGCCGATGGTGTCAATGGTGGAATGTTTGCCTACCAAGTACTCAGGTTGTGGTTTCAATCCCAAACACCACAAAACATAAACAAAAGCAAAAAAAATAGAAATAGAATTACTATATGATCCACAAGTCCTACTTTTGTTTATATACCTAAAAGATTTGAAATCATCATGTTGAGGAGATATATATGCCCATGTCCATTGCAACTCTGTTCACAATAGCAAGGTAAAAGAATCAATCTAAGTGCCCACCAAAGAATGGAAAAAGAAAATGTGGTACATATACACAATGAATACACAGTCTTCAAAGAATTTTTTTCATTTAAAACAACATGGATGGAACTGAACAACATTATGCTAAGTAAATGAAATAAGCCAGGCACAAAAAGAAAAATACTGCGTGTTTATTTTTTATTTGTGGAATCGATGAACTCAAAAGCAGAAAGTAGAATGGTAGTTACCAGGACAGAGTTGTAGGGATAATATGAAGAAGATGATCAGAGAGTACAAAGGCTCAGTTAAACAGGAGGAATAAGATCTTCTTATATACATTAAACAGTATGAAAAATAAAGTAAATATATTGGACATTTAAAAATTGCTAAGAAGTGGCACATGCCTGTAATCCCAGCAGCACAGGAGGCTAAGGCAGGAGGATAGAGAATTCAAAGCCAGTCTCAGCAACTCAGCAAGGCCCTAAGAAACTTAGTGAACCCCTGTCTCTAAATTAAATATAAAAAATGGCTCGGGGATGTGGTTTAGTGGTTAAGCACACCTGGGTTCAATCCCCGGTAACCACCGTACACTCCCCCTCAAAAAAAATAAAAGGAGAGAGAGCGCACGTGCTAAGAGACTACATTTCTAATATTCTTACCACAAAAAAAGTATTTGAGATCATGGCTATATTAATCAGCTTGATATAATTTTTTCTTATTATATTCACAAATCAACATTATTTTTTACCTCACAAATATATATAATTATAAATTGCCTCTTACAATAAAACTTAAAAAAATTGCACTGGACAAGTTGTTTTGAAGAACTTAGATGCACTAAGTAGCTATAGAGTTTGTCGCAAGTCAGAAATTTATATTTTGTGAAATTAAACTACTTTGAAATGCCAAAAACTACCAAATAAAATATTCGAAATCAGTATAAAAATATATTTATAAATATACTTGTCATCAATGTTCTGTTTTTCATTATATATTTCTACACATAAGATATACCAGGTTTATATATATAAGAATAAATATTCACCATAATATATATATGTATATGTAATGTATATGCAGGATAGACAGACACACACATTTTAGCTCATTATGATCTTCTATAGCAATTACTTTCCTATGGTATTTCCTTACTTTTTCCATATGGCCCACATGGTTAAGAAAGAGGTAGTATGAAAGTCAAGAGAAATAGAAACTCTCTGTACCTCCAAACAATTGTTTTAAATATTCATTTCACTGGAATACTAACATACTGAATACATGATTGGATTTCTTTCAGTTTTTACAGAGAATAACTGTATGATAGTTATCTCAGTCCTTTTTCATGACTGGGTCTCACTGAACACATATGTTCACTATGCTTTCTGGGCAACTACTCTGTGCTTGATTAATCATGGTATGATATAATGAACCATGGGAAATATTTTCTTCCAAAGATCCCAATTTGACAAGGTAGACCCTATATACATATGTTTTAAAAGGATCAAATTCAGGAGTGGACAAGGAGGTTGAACAGTCCTTAAGGCAGTGGTCAGAGAAGACTGCCTATATCCTGTCCATCATGTATATCTCCCAGAGCCAGAACTCTTTTGACTTGAAATAGAAAAGAATGCAAAAGAGCATAAAGGCTTAAATGTTAATAAGATTATAGGCGAGAGCAGAAAAAAACTGAAAAATCACTTCGTAGATAATTCAAGACAAAATAAACCACCTGAGACATTTTCCTAAATGTAATAAAAAACACCAAAATGGACATCACTTTCTTATTCCATAGAGCAATATAGTTAAGGCCATATCTCTGCTAAAACCACTTAATATATGAGTGTATAGACTGTACTTCTAAAATGCCACTGAGTATATCATGCTCTAATACCCTAATCCCTTTTGCCACTTTCTTAAGGAAAAGTGCTACACACAAGAAAAGCCAAAATGTCCTGCCAGTTAGTGAAGTAAACTGTGAGTACATACCAGCTGTGTGACCTTGTACAAACCACTTAACCTGTCTTTTCCTAAAGTGTAAAATAGAGACAATTAAGATCACCTGCCCATAGGTCATTAGAGAGATGCAAATCAAAACCACAATGAGATCGTGCTTCACACCTCTTAGGATGGTGAAGATGTGGGAAAAAGGCAAGACTTGTACTGGTGGAAATATAAACTGGTAGAGTCATTAGGAAAACAATGTCGAGGTTTTTCAACGAATAAAAAACAGAACTTACATTTTGTCCATCAATTTCACTTCCATGTATGAATCTAAAGGAAATGAACTAGTATATAGAAGAAATATCTGCACCCCTCCCTGTATTCACTGCAGCATTATTCACATTAGCCAAGCTACAAGAACAAGCTAAGTGCCCACTCATATATGGATGATAAGGAAATTATTGTACATGTATGCAATGAAATACTATTAAGCTAGAAAAGAGAAAGAAATCTTGTCATTTGCAACGACACAAAAGAACCTGGAGAATATTATGCTAAGTGAAATAAGCCAGACATGAAAGACACTCTATAAACTTGAACAGATAGAAGCAGCAGTGTAACAGTAGTAGTGTAGGTGTGGGAAGCCAGCAAAGGGTGATACTGGCTAAAAGGTATAAACTTTCAGTTATAAAGTGACTTAAGTTCTAAGGACCTAATGTATAGCATGGGCAATAAGATGTGCTAATATGACTCTGGTACCATTACATACTGTGTATGTATGTGTATATATATATCTTTGTCTCATATATATATATATCTTTGTATCTTTTATATATATCTTTGTCTCTTAAACCAGTTTCCAGTTGATGTCAATGTTTCTGGTACAGAGACTGTTTTTAAAAGGACAGGCTAATTTATACTCTACAGAGTTACCAACTCCATTGGCAGTCTTTGCTTGCTAACTTTCCTATATCACATCAACACATTAGTTGGGATTCTCATCACTATGCAAATGGGGTTGAAAGTTTAATAGCTGGTACCATCCCTCTTCCTATCAATATTACATTTCCTTTCCAAGTAATTGTTCCTTAAATATTTACCCATTATTATATTTACTTGTTTAAAAACCCATAGCTCCTGACTGCTGAGCACAAGCTGTATTAAATTCTCTACTTGGGTTATAAAATCTAAATAGCCTATAAAATATGGATAACCCTTCCCAGTTGGCCAACTGCAGAGGGATACCATAAGGATTAAATAAGATACAGTCAATTCATGGTACTCACATTAGTTATGAATAAAGTAACTGCAAACACTTAAGTAATCAATACTCAAGTCCTGCTCCTACAGGAAACACAGGCTTAGAGTCCTACAAACCTTTGGCCAAATTTTGTCAACTAATCAGAGTATAATAACTCTTACTTCATGTGTGTTCCTGTTAAAAGACACCATATTTAATATCAATTACTGATTCCTTAACTTTGAACTGATGGCTAGGATCACAGTAACTCATGCCAGAACCGAGCTCATCCAGCCTGCATTTTCTCCATACGGCACTCACAGCCTTCCTGCACTTAGGAACACCAGAGAGCTCTTTAGCACTAAGTTTGGGGACCATTTTCAACAGTAAAATAACCAGGCAAAAACATAAAAAGGTAAAAAACATGGCATTAAAATAGACACAAAAAGACACTTGTTTACAGAATAAAGCTGAAATAAGAAAACAGAGCTTCCCCTTGCTCAGTATATATAGTCAAGAAACTAAAAGTTTTAATACTATGTGCATGTTTGCAAATGACCATGAAAGCACCACATGAATATTGATTTGAGCAATACAATAAATTTTAGCAAGTGAGTTTGCAAATAAAGAATTGACAAATAATGATTGACTATATTATGAAAGTAACTTTCAAATATATAGAATATTGCTCAGATAACAATGTTAAAAAAATCATAGCTAATATGTTACGTGTTTGCTAAGTGCCAGTTCTTCAAAGCACTCCACATAAATGAATGCATTTAAAACCTACCACAACCCTAAAAGATAGGAATTGTTATTATACCCATTTTATATTTGAGGCAACTAAGACACAGAGTAAAACAATCTCCCTGAAAAGCATAGTAAATCTCATACTGACTTTAATAACTAACATTTCATCAGCAGTTCTACTAAATTTCTGGTATGGTTTGACTATGTTACCCCCCCCCACATGCAAAAACATGTGATCCATAAGTATTAACTACTTCCAAAAATGGTACTTGGAAGGAATTGGGATTGGATGAGATCATGAGGGTGAGGACCCCATGATGGTATTAATAGCTTTATGAAAGGAAGTCTCAGCTAGTACACTTGCTCTGTCCCTTGAAGTGTTGCACTCTGCCATGTTGTGATACAATAAAAGGCCCTCACCAGATGCTGGTACAATACTCTTGGGACTTACCAGCTGCCAGAACTGTAAGCTAAAAAACCTCTATTCTTTAGAAATTACCCAGTCTATAATGTTCTATCTTCTGTAGCAACAGAAACAAAGACAAGTTCTGACAAAGCTTCTCTCCTTCATAACTCCAGCCAAACCTCTGACCCCTCTTCTTGACTAGGCCTCAACCCTGGCCTACCAAGACTTGAACAAACACTAACATAGTGTCCATACCCCACTTATGTGAGAAAACTCAAGACTGCTCCCAAAATGTACTGTTTATTTTAGCAACACCTGAGGATAGAAACTCTGTTTCCTGGTCCCTGGGGGAAAGAATGAATCATAACTTCATTGACTGCCAATGAGCAGACATTACTGGCCTAATCTATTTACACTGATGAACCCCTTATAATTTTCACCTCCTTGACTCTCCTAAGTCTCTTCACATCCTCCTCACTGTTCCTTAATTCTCCCTTTAAAATGCTGTTGCCTTTCTACAAACTGAAGTTGAGTTCAGTTCACAATAAACTTGTTCCCCTACTGCAATAGTTATTACTGAGCAATATCTATCCTTACCATCTTTACTAGTGTCTGATTTTGTTCATCTTTGACAGTTCCTCAGTTACAAGTGGAATAACTGGGATTTATGCCCAGGCAAACTGATCCAATGCTCACATTTTCAACCACTATGGTATAAATATAAGCAAATTTTCTACCACTCCCCCAGATGTGCCCTCTGCGCGCGCTCGCGCTCTCTCTCTCTCTCTTTCTCAGGTGTGGTCTCTCACATATTTATTCTTTCATCAAACATTTCCTGTTTGCTGAAAACGTCATCGTGTCCATAAGGTTAAATCCTGTGTTAGACACAAGAAGGACAAAGAAAGTACCAACAGTCTTATCCTGATAGAGTTCAATTATCTATGCATAACTCAAAGATTATTGAAAAGTGAGATAAATATAGGGTGTCACAGAAATGAGGACATCAAAAGAAATCTCTGGACTGAAGCTTCTCAGGTAAAGTGTCTAAGAGGAAGTCAAGTTTGCTGAGTTTAGATTAAGTAATGGAAATTATGTAAATTAAAACAAGAGAAGTAGGAATGCAAAAGAAACATAAACATAAAGATGAATGCAAAGGACTTTAAAACCTTCAGAAAGCTAGGGTATGTTTAAAGGCTGGAATAAACCCAACAAGAGGAAACTGAGTGATCAGGCACACACAGGATGGCAAGAGAAAACCCTATCTATCAAACTCAGGAGTCTGAATTTTTTCTCAAAACTATAAGCAGTACTTGAATGAATCTAAGAAGATAGATATCAGACATCAGTGAATTTGCATTTTTAGGAAGGTAACTCTGGAGGCATTGTGGAAAAGATATTAGACAGGATTAAGACTGGAAGTAAGAAGACCTGTCTGTCAGGAGACTGTTGTGGCAATCAATGGGCTCTGTATGCATCTTGACAGCTCTCCAAGGGCTGTCAAGATCCATGCAGAGAAGGTTAAAAGGCTGAAAGCAAGTTGCCTCTCACATCACCTGGAATACTACACCCACCACAGCAATGCCATATTCCCTTCCACTTCCTTACTTTACTCTCTTCTCCCTCCTGAAATACTCTTATTACTCCACCTGCCCAAAATAAGGAGTTGATCAAGGAAACTGTCCTAACAGTTTCTCAATAACCTTCCCGTTTAAGTTCTGCAATATACATTCACTAAATATCTTTGCAGAATTACCTTACCTCTTGCATATCATTTCAAGTACAAGAAAGAGATACACTCCTTCACCTTAACTGCCTGCTTCATAATAACTGAGATATTGTCTTGTAACTCCTTGTATTTCCCTCAATATCTCCCCAAATACTTTGCATACAGTAGGTCAGCAAATGTTTGATAAGGGACAAACATTCCATACAGTCAGCTTTCCACTGCTTGCTGTGACAGAATACCTGAGAATAACAACTTAAGGAAGAAGATTTATTTGGGTTCATGTTTTCAGAGGTTTAGTTCCATAGTACCTTGGCCTCATTGCTGTGGGCCTGTAGTGAGGTAGAATATCATAGAGGAGAAGGTGTGTTAGAGCAAATCTGCTTACCTCATGAGGGCCAGAAAGTAGAGAGAGGGGAAGGGTCAGAGAAAAGATATTAATTCCCAAGGGCACACTCCAAATAACCTGCTCCCTTCAACATGATCCCACCTCCTACAGTTCCACCATCTCACAATAGTACATTCAGCTACGAATCCATTGGTGGCTTAATCCATGGGCTGAGGTTAGAAACCTTATAATGTACTTATTAAGAATCTTAGAATGATCAAACACTGAGATGGACTTTTAAGAGTGACTAACCCATGGTTTCTGATCTCTCTCCCTCTAAGCACTATTTTTCTTACTCTGGTTTATATTTTAGTTATTTACTCTTCTTGTGAATTGTTTTTTTGATCTATAATCCTTGTAAGTTCATATATGTCAAACAGCCTTCATCCAAAATGCTTGGGACAGACATGCTTTGGATTTTTTTTTTTGCATTTTGAAATATTTGCATATACATTATATATTAGAATGAGACAAACATCACTACTCTATGTACATGTATGATTACACAAATGGTGCAGCTCGACTTCGTGTACAGAGAAACAGTTGTACCCATTTGTGGACAATGAATCAAAATAAATTAATTTAAAAAATACAAAATTAAAATTAAAAGATATCTTAAGAATGTGACCCAAGTCTAAACATGAAATTCATTTGTTTCATATACACCTCATACACATAGCATGAAGGAATTCTTTGTAACATTTTTAATAATTTTGCACATGACGCAAAGTTTCATGGTAATGGAATTTTCTACTTGTGGCATCATGCTGGAGGCTCAAGTAGTTTCAGATTTTGAAGCATTTTGGGTTAGAGATGGTAGGTTAACCTATATTACTTTTTCCTTAAGAGATGGGAAGGATCTTGCATTAAACAATGTTTTGTATTCCTATTTCTTCCATATGTCCATTACATTCCACCCTAAATCAAATGGCATCTTGCTTTTCGAAGTATCCATCACCATTTCTTCAAAATAACTTTCACACCACACCTTTCTTTTGATCTGACTTCTTTAACTTTTCAAATTTTTCTATGCCAAGATACTTGTGAGTGATCTCTCAGGTACCATCAACTAACTTCTCCACATCATTCTCCTCTGTTTCCTTTATTTGTTCCTAAATTAAGATGCTTCCGAAACTAATAAATGGTACAGAGAGGTCATTGTATAAAGAGCACTATACAGATACTTTAAGGAAATCCAGTGGAAAATTATTTTTAATTCAAGTAAATTTGTAATTGAATTGGGCAACAAGGGGCCCCTGTAGGGCTGATGGGAATAGTACATTGTTCTGACACATGAGAACTTATTAGCATATAAACTGTTCAACATATAGAAGAAGGTCCTTATACTGCTTAATTTGTATTTATTGTCTAACACTTTGTAATAAATGTGGCTACTCATAACTAATAAGTATTATAATTTAACTTTTAATTGGTATCAATCATTACCTAAAGCTAGTCTTTAAAAATCAAACTTTTATTCTGTTTACCTTTCAAGTGATCTATTCACATTTTAGAAAGATAGAGTTTTAGGAAAATGATTCAAAATAAAATTTTGTATATAATTTCAAAAACAAAAAATAAGTTAAACCTTGTAATGACCAGTTAAGCATGCCACATACATCAATCTGTAACTCAAAGCAAACATTTTTTGACAAAATAATTCACACTTAACTATTTATAATGCTTTAGCAGTTCATATCTTAAAAAAAATATATATCCTCAGTCAAAAAATTAAAATCTTCACTAATCTTCACTAAAATATATCTTTAACTATAAGCACTAAAAATATCTAGTCTCTCTTCCAAATATATTAATAGATTATGAGAATAAGACTATATTCAGCATATAGCACACATATAATGACAAGCACTCATGTCATTCATTATTTTTAAAAACTGGAAAGATCCTTCTCTGCACATCAACCATAACTATTTTTCTCAGTGCTAATCTCTATACTGTTGTGCTAGTGTTGTGCCCAGCGGCTTGAGACCCCACAAAGACCACCAGAGATCAATGCAAGCTTTTTCTATCTTTTCACTAGGAGTACTACTGGCTAAGACTTTTATTTATATTGGTCACTTAGTTAAAATTCGTTCATGATGGAAGCCACCTCACAATCTTGAAGGATGGGATCTCAAAAGCCTTATTTGTTGACATATTACCTTCTGATTTCAATGAGAGAATACAAATAACACAAATAACATAGAGGGCACTGAGTAATAATGGATTCTGAAGAGATGCTGTCACTTGAAATTCTATAAGACTACAAATTCATCACACTGGAAAACAAAAGAAATAACCACACTGGGCATTTTGTTTAAGCCAAGGGGTACTTTCTTCTAAGCGAAACCTGAATGTAAATTTAAAAACTTAAATATAAAAATAAAGCTGGGAATGGTGATGCACGCCTGTAAACCCAGTGACTTTTAAGGCTGAAGCAGGAGGATTCCAAGTTTGAGGCCAACCTCAACAACCCTGCCTCAAAATAAAAAATAAAAAGGACCGGGGATATAGCTCAGTGGTAAAGTGCCCCTGGGTTCAATCCCGAGTATAAAAAACAAATAAATATTTTTAAAAATTAAAAGGGCCTTTAGGAGTTCCCAACACTCTATGAATCAGAATCTGAAAACCACTGATCTCACCCATACTCTGTATTTTAGAAATGAGAAGCCCCAGATTCCTAACACAAGCAGTTGGTGGCAGGATGAAGACTAAAGGTTATGCCTCTTGCCTATCACATTGCTCCCCCTGGCTGACAGGTAGACCAGATACAGGACACAAAGTACAGCAGTCACTTTTTGCAATTGTTTTGACATTCCCAATTTAACAGCATTGTAACTGATGCATATGACAATACTACAGAAAAATTAAAAAAGCACTTAGTATTTAAACAGATAACATACCATTAAGTGACACTGAAAAGGTTTCATTGCAGGATCTCAACACAGATCCATGGGCCTTGTTTGATCTGCCCATGCCACAGAATGGGTTTAACTTCCTTTGCCTTTTCCCCTTGCTCACTATGCTCCAGTCACCCTGGCCAGCCTGCCATCCTCTAATATTCCAGTGATTGCCCCCTCCACCAGGCCTCCAAAGCCACAGCAACTCTTCTTTACAGCCCAGAGTGCTCATTCTTCTTCAAGATAGCTGCATGCCCTGCTTCCTTGACCCCATCCCTCAGGACTTTGCTCCAGCCTCCTAGAGCACTGATTTAAAGTAGCAACCCCCTACCCCCAACACTCCCTATTTCCAGTCCTTACTCTCTCCATTACCTGGACCATCACATCATATATTCCATAATTCACTAGAACATAAGTTCCATGAAAGCAGAGACTGGTGTCAGAATTATTCGCCTGTCATATTCCCAAACATCTAGCACATAGCAGGTGCTTAAAATACTTTCTAAATAATTACAGGAATGAAAAAAAGAATAAGTAAAAGATCAAAAGAATGATCAAGACTAGGTGCTACCATGAAAAGTGGGGTAAGCTAGGTAGGGAGAGAAAGAGAGTAAGGACTTTATTAAAAGAGGCAGCAGAGATACACCTTGTCTTTGGTTATTTCCTGAACTTTAGCTAAGAGTAGTCTTTTACAATAAAATCATTGAGAATAGCATGCAGTAGTAAATAATAGATGTCATGGTGACAGAGAACATAAAACACAAGTAGACTTAAAATACAATCATTTTTCCAGACAACATTGAGTTCCACTGAGCCAATCAAAAATAGATTCTTCCCTACTCAGAGTTTAACACCAGAGTTAACCAAATTTGAATAAAGACCTTTAACATCAAAGTTAGCCAACAGTTAAGAAAGCAAATCCCAAATCTGTAATCTTGTTTTCTACTATTTTTCATTATTTCCAAATCCTCCCAAATAATAGATTCAAGACAAATCCTGGCTTTGTACACATGGAAGAAAGTTTATTTTCTCATTTCTATTTAGACAGCACAAGAATTAAGAGATCTACTAGTAGTTCTTTACATTAGAAATGCTTATAGTACTTCATAGCTTTTTTTCTGTAGTCTGACTGGGTAATCTGTCCCCAAAACCAAACATCTGAGGTCTGGTAGTCAATAAGAACAAGTGCAGTTTATTACAGAACAATGTATTTAGAAAACAATGCTTGTTAGAAAGGTCATTTGTCAAATATTCTGAACACCTATACCCAAATTCCCATATTTCCTCTAATCCAATACTTACTTGAAATGGAATTCATTCTCCCATTCTACCCTTTATCCCTTTCACTGTTCTCTTCATTTCCTTGAAGTCATGTGCTCAAACACTTAAGAGAAATTTATATCTCAAAATGCTCTCTTCAAAATCAGAAGCTGGAATGTAGGAATCTAGAGTATTGGGATTTTAAAATCAAAGAAATGCATGGACTAACTAGTGCAAAATAAAGGGTGAGTGGATGAACACAACTAAGCAAAACAAAAAAAAAAACAAAAAAAAAAACAAACAAAAAAAAAAACCAGGAAATAGAATAAAACTAATAAAGAATAAAAGAGAAAAAATAGGGTAAAGAAAGTAAAGGAAGAAAAAAGAATAAAGAAAAGAACAAGATATGGTGAAAGTAGCCTAGAAAAGTTGGCATGGTAGGAACCAATAAGTGAACTGGCTCCAAAGTAAGGGCTCAACACTAGAATCACCATGCAGGTAGATATGAGAACTCAGTTTTGTCTTAACACACATAGGGGTCCCTAGATGAAAGTGACCACCCCTCATATAAACCAATTTACTTGTTACTAACACTCTACTCCTCCCAGGATCCAGGGGCACTTTCAGAATTGCCTTAAACCCAGCTCTGGGACTGACAGGGAATCTCCACTAAATATTCATTCAGTAGAATGGTTCTATTTAGAGAATAACTCAGTGAGAGGGCTGTAAATAAACAATGCAAAGAAAACTGTCACCTCCTTCAACTGCCCTTTTTAAAATTTAAGAAACTGAAGAAAAAAGGGAGAGAGAAATTCCTCACAGAACTTTAAATGTTCCATTTTATAAAAAAGTTACTTCCCACAATTCTGAGCATAATCTAAAATTCTGGGATACATAAAATTCTAATAGTTTCAGAAGTAATTTATCATAAAAATAAGTTGATCACTCAGAAGAAAAAAACATGAGTTTCATATTTGTACAGAGAGCAATGAGATAACAAGATACACATCTTTGATAAAAAAGGAAAATAAAATTTTCCCTTTCAACTATATTAACTATGCCTTCTAAAACTAAGTGGTCTTAAGCAGGTTTACATTTTAAGTAGAGATACATTTTACTTAAATTTACTTAATGTAAATTTACTGAATGTAAAATGTGCTTAAATGTAAATTTTAAAATACATGTAAAATTATTAAATTCAGCTTATTTAATGGTATACATCAATTTGACTCAGACCTAATAACTTTAATAGAAAGAAAATTCATTAAACTTTATTTAAACAGCTTGCCTTCCTTATGACTGGGTCACCTAATAAATGGTGTATGTTTGTAGTCTGATATACTATGTCCTCAAGAAATGAAAATAGGGCTAAACATTGAAATTTTCCTAAATGGGATCAACCCTATGTTCTGCTTACTTATCTATTTAAGAGCATAAATCTGCTCCTCATTGTCAACAAAAGATATCCACACCCAGAATTCAGCTAGCTAAAGAGAAATTGTTCAATTTTACTGGCCCCTAAATACACACCCATACACACAGGCAATCTCTGCTGGAAACACAGTTCATCTATTCTAGTACATTTTATCTTTTGATTAAGTGAGTAGCTCAAAGGGATAGAACACTATCAAATCGCCCTCCGTCACAGAATTCCTGTGAACATGTGTTAAAGCATTGACACAAAACATGTAAACAAGTTGATGATACTACGATTACATTACATCACACAAAATCTCTTTTCTTAGGGACCATCAGAAGCATTTTTTGTGGGGGGGCAGTTATTAGAGGCCATCAAAGTTGTGTTTCTCATGGACACTGAGAATGATACAGAATTGTTCATATTCCCCTTTCTTCTTTGAACCTAAATGATAAATTTCCAATCATCCCTAAAATAAACTACAGGAATTTCTTAAATTTCAGTGTTAAAGCTTAACTTTGCTTCATTTTATTGTTCTATTCTAAATTTCTTTTAGTTGATCCATTTCCTTTTGTGATCCTTTTAGACATGGATATTTAAAAGCTACTCAGATCCTTTGTAGAGCAAAGGTGGGTTACAATTCATCCAGCCAGCATGGAAACAGACTTTTCTTTTTTAGGATATCTGCAGAAAATTTTTCTGTCTTGCTTCTACCAGATCAGCTTCCATATAATTCCTTTCTTTCTCTTTTGGCACAACTGGGTATCCAACCCAAGATCTTGTGCACACTAGGCAAGTGTTCTACCTCTGAGTTACACTCCAAATCATGTATACATTCATATATGCATACATATATACATGTATTGTTTTTTTCAATCTAGAATTTTCTGTGCCTGGATTGCCTTTCTAAAATCAGCTTTCTGTTTGCTCTCTGGGCACTGACATTTTCAAAGAAAGGTAAGGGATCTGATTTTCCATTGATGAAATAAAATCGATAATATTCCTATTCATGTGTACACAGTTTGATTTTGTCCTCCTTGAATTTGAAAATTCAAGTTAATTATCTCTTTGATTTTGTATGTAGCCATCAAATGACCTTTAAAACTTGATACTTGAGCCTTTAAAATGGTCAAGGAACTGTTTCAGCACACACATAAAACTTTCTTTCTAGGAAATGAGGGGAGGGGAAGGGACAAGGGTGGGAGGAAAGATGATGGAATGAGACAAACTTCAATACGTACCCTATGTACATGTATGATTATACGAATGGTGTGACTCTACATTGTGTACAACCAGAGAAATGAAGTTATGCTTCATTTGTGTACAATGAATCAAAATGCATTCTGCTGTCATGTATAACTAAATAGAACAAACATAAAAGAAAATTTCCCCTCTAATCTTTCACTCATCTGTTAAGTAGATATTTAAATATTTTCCAATATAAATATCTTCATTCATTCATTCAAATATTTAAGTAAATACTATGTGCCAAAAGGTCGTGAAAATGATGGGGTTCTACAGGAAAGTATGCATGTAAAAAGAAATAAAATTACAATCCATAGATACTGCAAATGATGGAAATATAAATAAAATATCACAGGGTTCCAGAAAAGAAAACAACCAGGGATGGAGAAGAGTGGTTGCATCCTATATGTAAGGAGACATAAAGAGAAAACAAGATAAGTGGGAAGGTTTTCTTCTTATAAAATGCTTCCATCACTAATAATAATACAGCACATCACTGCCTAACTTCCCTTCCAGTCAGCCCATGCTTCTAGGAGGCCTTCTATAGAATTCACAAGGTCAGTTGATATATCATAAGCCTATCTGTGGAAGCAAGTGGACTGCACAGAGTACCAGGAGGGAAGCAAGGATTCATACTGTAGCTCATTGGTAAGAGGTGGCATCAAGGTATCACCTCAGCCTTAGCACTTCAAACTCATATGAAGAAGGGTTAGTTCTTTCAATAATATATAAAGGTAAAGAAAAAATTCTTTTACAGATGGTATAATGAAAAAAATTAAAGTGAGATACATGAAAAAACAGATAGTTAATCTGAATTAGTTGGACACGTGAATTAATGACCAATTGTTTAAAAGAGCTAGAAGGGAAAAAAAGGTCAAAAAAAGTTCTCGATTTTCTAAGATGGACCTGCAAGTCTGTCTTCTTCAAAAAGAAGTAAAGTTACTGGGCATAGTGGTACACAACTGTAACTCCATCTAACAGGGAGGCTAAGGAAGGAGAAAGGCAATTTGAGTCCAGCCTCAGCAACTTAGTGAGATCCAGCCTCAAAATAAAATAAAAAAGGGATGGGATATAGCTCAATGGCAGAAAACTTGACTAGCACGTATGAGGACCTGGGTTCTATCCCCAGTACTACAAAAGAAAAAGAAAAAAGAAAAAGAAAAACTTAATTGAACTATTTTACTTTAAATTCAAATTGAAATGGGGCACATATCGCACTGAGTGATTTTAATCATGATGTCAGTGCATCCATCTGGGTGAAAAACCACCTTGTTGTTCACAAACACCCCTTGTTGTTATATTCAGCACTCACTCCAGTACTTCTGGTGTTCAAATAAAACATGTTTCACATGGTAACCGTTAAGTGCCCATCCCCCAAATGTCTCTTCGCCCTCTGCAAAGGAAGACACCCATTTCAGAGATGAAGCAAGACAGGCAACACTCAAAAGGCCAAGTGCATCTGTGGCCTACCCCGCTCAGCTTGCCCCTGCAGTCTTTATTTCTACACATAGGTGTTCTTATCCCTGGCCTAAGCCACTCCTCCACTTGTACCCTATTCCCATCCCATTTGGTCTCTCAAGACCATATGTATCAATTATCCTTCCTCTCCTCAGTCTTCCACATTCCCTCTCTATTCCCTTTGGTATCTAAAAATGCTATAAACACTCCTGGGCTTTGAAGGAAAAAAAGAGATTTTTCTCCCTTCACTCTTCTTTGCTTCTAAACTACTCTGGTTTCCTTTACCCCTGATGCAAAAACTCCTGAGCTAATCACATACCTTTGCTGATTCCATCACCACACCACACCTTGCTCTTTCCTTTCAGTATGAAATCCAGACAGTGGTCAGATTTCTTTCTGACAGTACTCAGATTTCTTTCTATGAGGATATTCAGTGCAGCTTTTAGTAAATTCAATGACTACTTTTCAGATTTAATCTTACTAATCTCTTGGCAACATTTCTCATTACTTAGTGTTTCCTCCCTGACCCCCCAATACTTTTTTGTCCTTACAGGTCTCCTTGCAGTTTGTTTTCTCCTGCCCATTGCATAGTTGCTCATCTACACGTCAGGCCCTCTTCACTCTATGGGAATAACAGCTCACAGTGACTCAATCTTTCTCCCCCAGACTCCCTCTCCTGAACCCTAGATACAAATAACCAACTGCTTTTGTTTTATTTTGGTTTCTTTTGGTACTAGGGATTGAATCCAAGGACACTCAACCACTGAGCCACATCCCCAGCCCTTTTTATTTTGAAACAGGGTCTTGAAAAGTTGCTCAAGGCCTAAGTTGCTGAGGTTGGTTTTGAACTTACGATCCTCCTGCCTCAGTCTCCTGAGTCACTGGGATTATACACATGCACCACCACACCTGGCTAACCAATTGCTTTTTGCATGTTTAAGTAGATGTCCTCAAATTCAATATGACCTAAGTCGAACCAACTGTCCCCACAATCTGTTTCTTCTCCTGTGTTTTGTTTTTGCAGTGCTGGGGATGGACCCCAGGGTCTGTTGTATGCTAGGCACTGAGCCACACCTCCTGTATTTATATACAGTAAATAGCATCACACTGTACCTTAAGGCTCAACTCAGAATCTTGGACATATGCTCCTCATCTCCGCCCTCTCCCTTATCTTCATACAAACAATCAAATCTCCAAGGCTTTTCACTTCTACTTTCTGAAGCAGTCCTTCTCAAAGAATGGTCCCAGGACCAGCAGAATCAGGATCACCTGGGAACTTGTTAGAAACTAAATACTCCAGCCCCAACCCAGACCTCCTGAATTAGCAATTTGTGTTTTAACAAGTCCTACAGGGGATTCTGATTCAACCTAGAGTTTGAGATTGGCTTTAGTAACAATTGTAAACTAAATATCCTTAGAATCCACTCTTCTCACCCCAAATTTCTTTCCCAAATATAAGATTATTTTATAATTAACTACTATGGTAATGAAGTAGGACAGAGAAGAAACAAAAGATATGTAGAAATGAGACAAAAGGAAGGAAAAAGACACTACATCTTTAAATCTAAACGCACCATGATCTGAGTTCTCATACCTTTATTCCTCAGGCCTGTTCTCCTTCCTGGACTGTCAACCCACATTCCTGAGAAATCTATAAACTGAGTTACTATAGTTCACCCATATAAAAAAAATTGCCTTGTTTTAATGCTTATGAGGACTGTTAAAATACACAATGTATTTTTAGATTAGAGAGCACAAAGGGAAATGTATTTTAAGAAACTTATAATAAGGGTACATTCCAAACATTATAATAATCAGAGGAGGTGATGTCAAACTAAAGATTCTAAAACAAAGACCAGACCACCATAAATATCTTGTGATTACCAGGTTGATGCCATTCTCACATGCCTTCCCACGCTCATACCCCACGAAGAGCCTTTACCTGAAAAAACTCATTCTCAAGACGGCTGCATTCTACTCTGAAAATATATACCCTAACTTTCTTTTTTAAAATATTTTTTTAGTTGTTGATGGACCTTTATTTTGTTTATTTTTATGAGGTGCAGAGGATCGAACACAGTGTCTCACATATGCCAGGCAAGCACTCTACCACTGAACTATAATCCCAGCTCCTCCCTACCCTCACTTTCTGTAGTAAACTTCTGTCTTTGCTACTGAAACCTGCCCTGTCCTTAATCTGCCCCCCCAAAACCCACCCCACAACTGGGAATTGAATCTATGGGTGCTTTACCACTGAGCTACACCATAATCCTTTTTATTTTGTTTATATATTTATTTTTTGAGACAGGCTTCACTAAGTTACTGAGGCTGGCCATGAACTTGGAATGCTTCTGCATCAGCCTCCAGAGTCACTGGGATTACAGGTATGCTCCACTAGGTCAGTCTCAAATTCTTTCCTGCAACAAGTCAAGAACCTGGAAGATCCCAGTAAAGGTCTTTTCTGCTGATGGAGAGACCTCCTCAAACCTCTTATATGGTGACAGTAATATGTAAAGAAAAATAAGATTGTAATTTATTAAAGAAAAAGATAAATTTCTTACTGTAGTGCAACTCCCTGAATATTTTGAAGTCTTTTCAAAGGAGAGGGGTAGGTTTAGGTAAAGGGGTCAAAATGTGGTTAGAGATTCTTCCAGGATTTGACATCATGGGTGTGTGCTTGCTTACCCCGAGTGGTCACTTTGTACATGCACAACTTCACTGACAGGAATAAAGAAAAAATAGTTGCCCACTTTCCCTATCAGTAGAGTTTCCTGGAAACAGGTACATCCCTAGAGTTCATCGTTATTCTGCATCCAAGGTTTTGAAAAACACTGGTTAAAGAAGCAGTTTTCTGAATGAAGAAGAAAAGCTTTAGTTATGGTCATCTATCCTTGCCAGAAGATTATGCAACATATTAAGTAGCATGTAGAGTGTTACATCACACAAAGTCAAGATAAAATAAAAAGAGAGGGACTTGGAATGTGCCTCAGTGGTAGAGCACTTCCCTGTCATGTACAAGGCCCTGGTTTCAATTCCCAATACCATAAATCAGAAGGACTGCAGTGCACACCTGTAATCCAAGCAACTTGGGAGGCTGAAGCAGGAGGATTGCCAAGTTTGAAACCACTCTCAGCAACTTAGTGAGGTCCTAAGCAACTTAGGGAGACCCTGTCTCAAAAGAAAGAGCTGGGGATGTGGTTCAGTGGTTAAGTGTCCTTAGGTTCAATCCCTAGTACAAAAAAAAAAAAAAAAAAAAAAAAAAAGGATTAGGGAAATTGGAAGCACATATACTATTTTGTAATAATTTTCAAAGTTCAGCTAACAATGAAAAAAATAACAATCTTCTACTACCCACACCTTCTTCACAGTTGAAGCCAATATCTCTCTCTTCTGCATCAATTATAACAACTCCCTTAGTCTGCCAATCTCCAAATCATACCCATAGCATATCTCTTAGTCACTACACCACAGAATGTTCCCTCTGATAAGTAAATTTGATTGTCCCACACTCCTCCATCTAACACCCTCCAGTGGCTTCCTACCATTCTTGCAATTAAGGTTCAGTTCCTTTTTCCATAAGCCTTCATAAAAGAATGACCTAGCATTGATTCCTATGGTGGCTCCTCTGTGCCTCCCCAACTCCCTACTAAGGCTGACTCTTGGCTACAGTCATACTGACCACACAAAGCTTTCTACCACCTCCCACTAAATACCATGTCATTGTGTCCGTTCATCTAGAAGTCTCTTTTGCAGTAAGCCACATAAGAATGGAAAGAGGATATGCATTTTTCACAATGGAAAGAAGATATGCATTTTTTCATAGAAAAGTTTAGTAAAATTTGTGTGATTGGCTGTTGACCACACATAGTACAAGGTACCTTCACTATCACAGTTTCCCAATGCTACACTTCTCCTGGTTCTTGAGATAAGGGAAAGAAGGTCACAAGAAATGCAAGTTCCATCAACAGAACTGATTTGATATTCAGTGCACACTCAGCAGAAGGATAAGAAAAGGAAATCACGACAGAAAAGTTGGGCTGAGTCACCCATTTTAATAAAAGTCCATCATAGAAATTCAAAATGAATTCTGAGTCACCTGGCACTATTTGCCAAATGGGTGATAAAAAGTACCTGCTTCTGAAAGCCAAACAGATATCTGAAACACCACAGTCTTCTTATATGAGAAAAAACAAAGTACACCCTCCTTTAAAAGGTGTGACTGCCACAAATGTGTCTTTTAAAAATTCATTTTTCTAAACTTCAATGAACTTCATGGTTGGGTAACATTTTAAAGTCCAAACCAATACTGAATGGCTGCATTTCCTGAGCTCAGAAAATGTGGTGAGAGAAATAAAAATAATTACCATTACTACTTCTGCGATGACACTTTTTGGTTCTTGTTCTCAGATTGAACACATGACCTCACACATGCTAAGCACATGTGCCACTCAGGAATAAGACAGCAATAAGATTTCTAAACTAAATATAATGAAGAAGATCACCTATTTTCCCTTCTGAAATAAAATACACAAAAAGCAGCATGTATTAGAAATTTATTAAATCACTTATCAGATCAGAAAAATAATCTCAAAAGAAGCTCAAACATAGTAATCTCAAAGAATAGATAAAATATATGCTCAAACACACATGTAGAAAAACTTGGGGCTGGGCTTGTAGCTCAGTAACAGAGTGCTTGCCTTGACCAGGTTCGATTCTCAGTACCACGTAAAAATACATACATAAAATTAGGTATTGTATCCATCTAAAAGTAAACATATATATACATATATACATACATATATACACACACACACACACCCCTAAATATATATATATTTGGATACAAATTGCTATAGGATTCAGTTACATAAACATTCACTTAGTGATAACAGGACAAATTATAGACAAAAAAAGAAACATGACAGTAATTTTCAAAATCAGAGAATCAAAAAAAATAATTTTTAAAATATATAATAAAAACTCTATTTCACTCTGGACTATCTAACTACAAACACAGAGGATACATCAATCAATCCTGTGGTTAAAAAACAATTACTAGGGGCTGGGATCATGGCTCAGTGGTAGGGCACTTGCCTCACACATGTGAAGCACTGGGTTCAATCCTCAGGACCATATAAAATGAATAAAATAAAATAAAGGTATTGTGTCTATCTACAAAAAAAAAAAAAAGAAAAAAAAGAAAAAAAATCTATTACTAGCCAGTCACCATGGCACACACCTATAATCTCAGCTACTCAGGAGGCTAAGGCAGGAGGACTGCAAGTTTAAGGCCAGCTGCATTATAATTTTTGAAACCCTGTCTAAAAAATAGAGAAAAGGGGCTGGAGATGTAGCTCAGTGATGGAGTGCCCCTGAATTCAATCCCCAGTACTGTGAGGAAATAAAGGAAGAAAGAAAAGAAAGGTGTTATAGAAAGCAGTATATTTCAATTATGAGAAACTACTTTGCTTGACTATATTTGTTTAAAAGAAAATTAATAGAGAAAATTTTCCAAAACCATGTAAGTGGTAAGTGTACAACCTTCAAAGAATGAAATCAAGTAATATATATCTACTTATATTCTTTATAAAACAAATCCATTTTATAACTAAACGTGAAACTAGATGAAAAATGGCTCTTGGAGAAAACTTAGCAAATTTCTTCCTAGAGGTACTTTTACTTGTTCCCATCAGTAACCTATCCCATGAGAATCATCCAAGTAAGAATATCAAACTTATTCCATGTAGAAGAGTTCTTTGAAAGAGAAGAGCAATGCTACATAGGAATCTCCAGGCCATTCTGGTTCCTCTCTCTGTCTTAGGAATTCTGCATGAAAGTCTATTCTTGGGTGAGGTGTTATAGAAAGCAGTATATTTCATTCCTTCATGCCATGTCATCTATAAAGTATGCCCTACACACATGCATACATAAAGCTAAATAAGTAGTCATATGCCAATATTTGAGTGGTCGCAATCTATAGATAAAACTAGGGAAGTTGGTCACTATGGAATGGTCATGAAAATGACTTCAGAGAGGTAGGCATGACAGGTGCACCTTCACAATTTGCACTTACTTCCCCATAGCTTTTCTTATACTTTCCATTTCCATTCTACTCTCTCCATAAAGAAGTGGAGGAGCAAGCACTGGGGCAAGAATGTGGTAATTAGAGCAGTAAAATCAAGAACGGTAAACAGAAAAAGAAAGAAGGATGGCAATGAGCCCAGAAGTAGAGATCCAACAGAGTCAATTCTCAAGCCAACTAATTCCCAAGCAAATTCACATTCCATCACATTTTCCTTCCCTCCCTTCATGGGTTTCCATGATTATTAAATATAGGTAAGCCTTGATCATTCAAGACAATTCACTCTATAGATCTCCAGTTTCTTCTCTCTTTGGTTGCCCTGGATTCCTGACAGCCCTCTTCTTTACAAATCAAGACATTTGTTGAATTGCTATGCCAGATTCTGTGATAGGAACTTTGAAGACAAAAATTTTACTGTGACCTTGGATAAACATTCTAACAGCTTACCTAAGTAGGAGAAATGGGATTAGAACACAGCCTAACACTAGAGTCTGCTCTTAACCACTCTGAGGAGACCTGTCAGTTAAACACAGGGACTCAGCATTGCACTGTTCAAGGAGACACCTTTACACAAAATTTAATTGACCCAAATTTAATTTGGGTAAACAGTTGATTGCAATATGTGCAATAGGTCCTTTGAGAGAAACAATGTAGAGTTAGATGGCTAAAGAAGTTGTCTGAGAAAGAGGACATCTAACTATGAACAGCATCCTATGAAAAAGAATATAACTTAATGGAGAAAGAACAGCAGAGAAACCCAGAGTTGTGAGAAAACATGGACAGTCAGGAAAGTCAATAGCACTTCAGCATGGTGAAGGACAAAATCTGTAGGAGCAGAAAGGGGAGCAAGTCAAAAGCTAGAAAAGTAGAAAGGGTTGGAGGCAAGAGAAAGACCATGAGATCCAAGGAATTTCGACTTTATTTAAACAGAGAAACCACTGAAGGCTTTATGAATAAAAAATGATATGATCAGATATAGATTAAAGGATTTCTCAATCTCAGGGCTATAGCCATTAGTACCGGATAAATCTTTACTGGGGGATGGATGGAGTATCCTGTGCATTATAGAATGCTTCACAGCATCTCTGGCCTCTGCCCTCTAGATGTCAGCTGCAGCCCTCCCCACATGTGACAATCAAGAATGTCTTCTGACACTGTCAAATATCCTCTGGAGGACAACATGGCCATGAGATGAGAACCGCAGGAGATTAAGGAAACTGGACTGGAGACTAGGCAAACCCAAGGAGGTAATAAAAGGGCCAATACAATAATCCAAACAGATGATAACTGATGTGATAGCTAATTTTTCCCATTCTTCTCAGGCAACATGGCCTTATAATTTAGCCCTCTATTATCATCTGGAAAATATTCCAAGTCCTCTCTATGTAAACCCTCTTCACCTCTGAGGGCCACTCATTCAATTGTGTCACATTTATCCCTTCTTATTGCAGACATTTACTGACCTCTGCAGTACAGCCTTGTACTTGCCCAGGACTATCATATGGTCCTGTGTGTGCTTCACAAGCTGACTCTTCTACAACTCAATGAAATGTTAAGCTCCAGTCAACACTCCCGAGTGTCCTAATGACAGTGAGTATTGAGTATTCTCTCTACCATGAAGTGGACTTCAGAGTCAGTGGAACACCTCCATCTCTGAAATCCTTAACAATACCATCCCTCTGGCCATAAGCTTCAGTGAATCCATTTGCTGTATATTATCACTTATTCTTATTCTTTTTTTTTTGCAGTGCTGTGGATTGAACCCAGGGCCTTGTGCTTGTGAGGCACGTACTCTGCCAACTAAGCTATATCCCCAGTCCCTCTCACTTATTCTTCATTGTCTCAAAAACTTTAATCTAGGTGATGAGGAGATGGTTCAGAGGCAGACCACTTGTCTACCATATGAGGCCCTGGGTTGGATCCCCAGTTATCACACACACAGAGACACACCCCCACAAAAGAAAAAAGAAAAATCTAAGGGAAAAAGCATTTAAATCTTTTGATTCATCAACTTTCTCTTAATCTACTGATTCACTTATCTTTTTTAGCACATAATCTATGGTATATGCCAGCAATATCACATTCTTTGCCCTCTATCAACTGACACCATGATGTCTCAAAGAATAAATTCTACATGTCCAGAAAAGAATTATCATCTTTCCTAAAACCTATTCCCTCTTTAGCATTTTGGCTCTTAGTAGATTATCACAGAAACGCAAATCAGAAACCTATATCTATTCTACTTCCCCACATCCAATCAAATAGTAATTCCCATCAGTCCTAAATACTCCTCATACCTATCTTTTTCCAGTCCCACTACATGTTTTCAGTTTAGGTTCTTTTCAGATCACCTGGATGCTAATTTTAACTTTATTCAATCTCTTTTATACTCTGCCACCACCAAAGTAATATTTTATAAATACCTGTTTATGACTTAACAATTCAAAGTTATTCAAAAGTTCCCCAGGGTGACATAAATGTTCTTGTTTGCATATCTGGCCTCCTTCCTACCCACCATTCTATCAACTTACACTTGAGGAAATACTTATAAACCATGCTTTCATGAATCTCCATGATTTCACATGTGCTCCCTAGTGCACAGACTTCTCCTTTTAAAGCTGCTCCCTGAAGTAAATGCCTAAGTTCTTTAAGTCTTGCCCCAAGAATTGTCTCCTGAGCTAGCAAAGAGACCCTGTTAATGTTTCCCCTTTGCTCCTGCTAGTGTATATATCTCCAGTGGGGCCCCAAACATGAGTAGGATCTCTGGTGATGGCAAACACATTGAACACTTTCTATATGCTCTATACTATGCAAAATGCTTTACTTATATCATGCTTCCTCCTTACTCAGAAACTACAATATTATTCATCCCTTTACAGAGAAGAAATAACTTTGAGAAACTAAGTCACCAAGTTCACACAGGAAGTGAGATATCCAGGATAGTCTATGAAACCCACTTCAACAACTGAGCTACAAGAATTATTTTGCATGTCTTATTCTATATAGTATACTATAAGCCAGTAGAGAACTGAGCCTTTCTATTCATCTGTATCCCTAGTAACTGGAATGGTGGGGATGGAGAGGGCAGGAAGAGAAGGAAAGAGGTGAAAAAAGGAAACATCTAAATAACTCAGTGAAAGAGTGTCACCCAGAACTCACCTTGCATGCTAGAGGACCTGGATTGGTTGGGGGGGTGGTGGTAAGGAATTTCATTAAATGGAAACTCAAAGACATTAAGCATATGGACAGAGGGGAGTCATGTTTCTTCTCCCCAAAAAAGAAAATAAGAGTCAATCAAAAACCCTGTTCTGCCAAGTGCAGTGATCCATGCCTGTGATCCTAGCTGCTAGGAAGGTAATTTAGCAAGACCTATCTCATAAATAAAATAGAAAAGATTGGTGCTGTAGCTCAGTGGTAGAGCATCCTGGGTTCAATTCAATTCCCAATACAGCAAAATAAATAAATAAAAATTAAAAAATTAAAAAACAAAGAAAAAAAGAAGAGAAGAAAAGCAACAACAAATTCTTGTGCCAGGTGGGTAATGACTGCAGAAGAAAGGGACAAACTAAATGTAAACTAAACTAAACTAAATACAGAATACCTGGAACACTTTTGAGCAAGTGATATAAAATTCATTTGAACTTGACCTGAAAAACAACTCTTTTGAGTGTCATTTATAATACTGGGAGAGTGAGAAGGAAACAGAATCAGAACACATTAACTGCCTCTGTAAAGCAATATTTAAAAGCAGTTCAAGTCTCCCAACTTTTAGAATAAATGTACTGATAAAACATTAACCTTAAAAGTATGCCCTAGGGCTGGGACTGTAGCTTGGTGGTAAAGCTCATGTTTATGATATAGAAAGTTCTTGGATCCATCCCTAGCACTGACTCCACCCAATCCCCCCCAACCCCTGCCAGATAAAAAAGAGCATCTGGTAGAAACTGGAAGGCAGATGTGGCTCAGATTCAAGAGAGCAAAAGATGAGGTATAATTTCAGAAGGTAAGTGGAACAGCAAGAGATATTATCCAAAGTTGATGGACAATAGTAAAAAACTAAACGCATATATTCAAAGAAAGATTGCTAAAGAGAAACTAAAGAAGCAATATTAACTATATCATAAAGAACAGGGAGGGATTATAATGGGATTATAAAGAACATGGGTATAAGTGAGCTAAATCCTCACCTGTGACAGCCAGAAGGCAATGGCAGTGCTAAGAATGGCATCAGCAAATGTAAATACCCGTTTTTCAAGATGGCGGACTAGAGGGCTGCTGCATTTCACGTTGCTCCAGGACGCAAGATTCAAAAGAGGACAGAGTGAGAGACTTGGGACCAACTCAAAGCCGATGGGGGAGTCTCTCCCATTGGGGAGGAGTCCCGGATGGGGCAGTAGCCCCAGAACGCAGGGAACTCTGTCAAGTAGAGTTGCTCGGCGAGACGCCCCTCCCCCCGCTGGAGCGGTAAACACGGACAACTGGGATCATCGGACAGGAGGCGGATCAGCACAGCGCTTGGATTCGGAGCAACCACTGGGGCTCAGGGCGGCTGCCTGAGGAGGAGCTGCGTGGCGAGCTGTTTAGACTCAGAGCAACTGCTTCTGAACACCCGGGGGGCTACCCGGAGGAGGAGGAAGAACGTGGCGGGTCGCTTGGTCTAGGAGTGACTGCATCAGAGCTCCGGGTGGATGCTAAGAGGATGAGGCGAGTGATGAGTTGTTTGGACTCAAAGCTACCGTTCCTGAACACTGATGGCCTGCCTGGAGGAGGAGCGCGGTGGGTTGCTTGGTCGCCGAGTGACCACTCCTGAACACCCAGAGGGGTACCCTGATGAGGAGGAGGAGGAACAGAGCGGGCCACTTGGACATGGAGTGACTGCCTAGGGCTACGGGCAGTTGGCGGGAGGAGGAGACTCGAAGTGAGTTGCTTGGACTCCTAGTGACTGCGTCGGAAACCGGGCGGCTGTCCGCAGGAGGCGGTGTGTGGTGGGTCTCTGGGTCTCAGAGCTATTGTATGGGGCTCCAGGTGGCGGCTCAGAGGAGGGGCCGCATAGCCAGGCGATTAGGTGCAGAGCAGGGTCCCAGGATCGGCTTCTTGGTAGAAGAGCCGCACAGAGACACGCCTAGGGGCTGAGCGAAGTTTCCAGGACTGCGGGCAGATTCTCTGGGAGAGGCAGCTTAAGGAGACTGCCCTGCGAAGGGTGAGGCTCCCAGGCCCAGGAGGTGGTCCGGGCCCCTGGGAACGTTGCAGAGGAAGACAGCCCAGCCCAAGCGGTAGTTGTAGATTGAGGGGAACCTCTAGGAGGGGAACTGACCAGCGAAACGTCCCCACCGGGTGAGTCTTCCCTGCCGGATGAGGTTTTCCCACAGGGACGGTAAAACCAGAGATATAGGCACAAACAGGACTTGCCTCAGCCCGCAGCCTAGTTCCGCATTGGATGACCATTGCTCAACAAGTGGAGGCACCTCTGCCCACTAGCAGGGAATATATCCCACCTGAGGGTCACCACCCCTAGAGAGGCAGCTTCTTCGTGGAGCTCCCCATTATCAACTTCCTCCAAGATTTCAGGCTACTGAAGGATAAGAGGGGATATACTAGCAATCTTCAGAGACATTGTAAGTCGATAGAGGAAATCTGCAATATCTTAATGACCCACTGATTCCTGAACAATATGAGAAAACAAGGGAAGAAAATGCCCCAAACAAATCTAGATGTTACAACAATAAAATCCAACGACAAAATGGCAGAAGAAAAGACAGAAAGGGAGTTCAGAATGTGCATAATTAAAAAGATCAGGGAAGCAAACGATGAGATGAAAGAGCAAATGCAGGCATTGAATGATGAGATGAAAGAGCAAATGCAGGCATTGAATGATCGCACCAATCGACAGTTAACAGAGCAAATTCAGGAAGCAAAAGATCATTTCAATAAAGAGTTAGAGACATTGAAAAAAAACCAAACAGAAATCCTTGAAATGAAGGAAACAATAAACCAAATTAAGAACTCCATAAAAGCATAACAAACAGGATAGAACACCTGGAAGACAGAACTTCAGATATTGAAGACGAAATATTTAACCTCGAAAACAAAGTTGAACAAACAGAGAAGATGGTAAGAAATCATGAACAGAATCTGCAAGAACTATGGGATATCATGAAAAGGCCAAATTTGAGAATTATTGGGATTGAGGAAGGCTTAGAGAAACAAACCAAAGGAGTGAAGAATCTACTCAATGAAATAGTTTCAGAAAATTTCCCAAATCTAAAGAATGAAATGAAAAATCAAGTCCAAGAGGCTTATAGGACTCCAAATACACAAAATTAAAACAGACCCACACCAAGGCACATTATAATGAAAATACCTAACATACAAAATAAAGACAGAATTTTAAAGGCTGTGAGAGAAAAGAACCAAATTACATTCAAGGGGAAGCCAATACGGATATCAGCAGATTTTTCAATCCAGATCCTAAAAGCTGGAAGGGCCTGGAACAACATTTTTCAAGCTCTGAAAGAAAATAGAATCTTATACCCAGCAAAACTTACCTTCAAATTTGACGATGAAATAAAATCATTCCATGATAAACAAAAGCTAAAAGAATTTACAAAAAGAAAGCCAGCATTACAGAACATTCTCAGCAAAATATTCCATGAGGAAGAGATAAAAAACAAAGAAGCAAATCAGCAAAGAGGGGAATTATCCTAAAAGAACTGTCAAATAAAGGAGGAACCAAGATGTGTCAAAAAATAAATAAATAAATAAATAAAATTTTAAGTATGAACCAAATGACCGGGAATACAAATCATATCTGAATAATAACCCTGAATGTTAATGGCCTGAATTCATCAATCAAAAGACAAAGACTGGCAGATTGGATTAAAAAGAAAGATCCAACAATATGTTGCCTGCAAGAGACTCACCTCATAGAAAGAGATACCCATAGACTAAAGGTGAAGGGATGGGGAAAAACATACCATGCATATGGACGCAGCAAAAAGCTGGAGTATCCATCCTCATTTCAGATAATGTGGACTTCAAGCCAATGTTAGTCAGAAGGGATAAAGAAGGACATTTCATACTGCTTAAGGGAACCATAAATCAGCAAGATATAATAATCATAAACATCTATGCCCCAAACAGTAGCTCATCCATGTATGTTAAACAAATCCTTCTCAATTTTAGAATCCAAATAGACCATAACACAATAATACTAGGTGATTTTAACACGCCTCTCTCACCACTGGACAGATCTTCCAAACAAAAATTGAACAAAGAAACCATAGATCTCAATAACACAATCAATAATTTAGAGTTAACAGACATTTATAGAACATACCATCCAACCAAGAGCGAATACACTTTCTTCTCAGCAGCACATGGATCCTTCTCTAAAATAGACCATATATTATGCCACAAAGCTAATGTTAGCAAATACAAGAAGATAGAGACACTAGCTTGTGTTCTATCAGATCATAATGGATTGAAGTTAGAAATAAATGAAAGAGTAAAAAACAGAAACTACTCCAACACTTGGAGATTAAACAATATGCTATTATATGATGAATGGATAACAGAAGATATTAGGAAGAAAATTAAAAAATTCTTAGAGGTAAATGAGAACAAAGAAACATATCAAAATCTCTGGGACGCTATGAAAGCAGTACTTAGAGGAAAATTTATTTCATTGAGCGCATTTAATAAAAGAAGTAAAACTCAACAAATAAACGACCTAACACTACAGCTCAAAGCCCTAGAAAAAAAAGAACAGACCAACACCAAAAGTAGAAGACAGGAAAGAGTTAAACTCAGAGCTGAAATCAATGAAATTGAAACAAAAGAAACAATACAAAAAATTGAGAAAATAAATAGTTGGTTCTTCGAAAAAATAAACAAAATTGATAGACCTTTAGCCACACTAACAAAGAGAAGACGAGAGAAAACCCAAATCACCAAAATTCGGAATGAACAAGGAAATATCACAACAGACACGACTGAAATACAAAACATAATTAGAAGCTATTTTGAAAACCTATACTCCAACAAAATAGAAAATTTCAAAGACATGAACAGGTTTCTAGAGACATATGAATTACCTAAACTGAACGAGGAGGACATACACAATTTAAATAGACCAATTTCAAGTAATGAAATAGAAGAAATCATCAAAAGCCTACCAACAAAGAAAAGTCCAGGACCAGATGGGTTCTCAGCCGAGTTCTACAAAACCTTTAAAGAAGAGCTCATTCCAGTACTTCTCAAAGTATTCCATAAAATAGAAGAGGAGGGAACCCTCCCAAACTCATTCTATGAAGCCAATATTACCCTGATACCTAAACCAGACAGAGACACATCGAGGAAAGAAAATTTCAGACCAATATCCTTAATGAACATCGACGCAAAAATTCTCAACAAAATTTTAGCAAATCGCATACAAAAACATATTAAAAAGATAGTGCACCATGATCAAGTGGGTTTCATCCCAGGGATGCAAGGTTGGTTCAACATCAGGAAATCAATAAATGTAATTCACCATATCAATAGACTTAAAGTTAAGAATCACATGATTATTTCAATAGATGCAGAGAAAGCATTTGATAAAATACAGCACCCCTTCATGCTCAAAACACTAGAAAAAATAGGGATAGTGGGAACATTCCTTAACATTGTAAAGGCCATCTATGCTAAGCCCATGGCTAATATCATTCTAAATGGTGAAAAACTGAAAGCATTACTCCTAAAAACTGGAACAAGACAGGGATGCCCTCTTTCACCACTTCTTTTCAATATTGTCCTTGAAACTCTAGCCAGAGCATTTACACAGACCAAAGAAATTAAAGGGATACGAATAGGAAAAGAAGAACTCAAACTATCCCTATTTGCTGATGATATGATTGTATACTTAGAGGAACCAGGAAATTCCACAAGAAAACTTTTAGATCTCATAAGTGAATTCAGTAAAGTAGTGGGATATAAGATCAATGCACACAAATCTAAGGCATTTTTATACATAAGCGATAAATCTTCAGAAAGAGAAATTAGGAAAATTGCCTCATTCACAATAGCTTCGAAAAAAATAAAATACTTGGGAATCAATCTTACAAAAGAGGTGAAAGACCTCTACAATGAGAACTATAGAACACTAAAGAAAGAAATTAAAGAAAACCTTAGAAGATGGAAAGATCTCCCATGTTCTTGGATAGGCAGAATTAATATTGTCAAAATGGCCATACTACCGAAAGTGCTAGACAGATTCAATGCAATTCCAATTAAAATCCCAATGATGTACCTTACAGAAATAGAGCAAGCAATTATGAAATTCATCTGGAAGAATAAAAAACCCAGAATAGCTAAAGCAATCCTTGGCAGAAAGAGTGAAGCAGGGGGTATCGCAGTACCAGATCTTCAATTCTACTACAAAGCAATAGTAACAAAAACGGCATGGTATTGGTACCAAAATAGAAAGGGGGATCAATGGTACAGAATAGGGGACACAGATACAAACCCAAATAAATACAATTTTCTCATACTAGATAAAGGTGCCAAAAATATGCAATGGAGAAAAGATAGCCTCTTCAACAAATGTTGCTGGGAGAATTGGAAATCCATATGCAACAGAATGAAACTAAACCCATATCTCTCACCATGCACGAAACTAAACTCAAAATGGATTAAGGATCTTGGAATCAGACCAGAGACCTTGCATCTTATAGAAGAATAAGTAGGTCCAGAGCTTCAACATGTCGGCTTAGGACCAGACTTCCTCAACAGGACCCCCATAGCACAAGAAATAAAAGCAAGAATTAATAACTGGAATAGATTCAAACTAAAAAGCTTTCTGTCAGCAAAGGAAACTATCAGCAATGCGAAGAAAGAGCCTACAGAGTGGGAGAAAATCTTTGCCAATCATACTTCAGATAGAGCACTAATCTCCAGAATCTATAAAGAACTCAAAAAACTCTACACCAAGAGTGCAAATAATCCAATCAACAAATGGGCTAAGGAAATGAATAGACACTTCACAGAAGAAGATCTACAACCAATCAACAAACATATGGAAAAATGTTCAACATCTCTAGTAATAAGAGAAATGCAAATCAAAACCACCCTGAGATTCCATCTCACCCTAATTAGAATGGCGATTATCAAGAATACAAGCAACAACAGGTGTTGGCGAGGATGTGGGGAGAAAGGTACACTCATACATTGCTGGTGGGGCTGCAAATTAGTGCAGCCACTCTGGAAAACAGTGTGGAGACTCCTTAGAAAACTTGGAATGGAACCACCATTTGACCCAGCTATCCCACTCCTTGGCCTATACCCAAAGGACTTAAAATCAGCATATTACAGAGATACAGCCACATCAATGTTCATAGCTGCTCAGTTCACAATAGCCAGATTGTGGAACCAACCTAGATGTCCTTCAATTGATGAATGAATAAAGAAACTGTGGTATATATATACAATGGAATATTACTCAGCCATAAAGAATGATAAAATTATGGCATTTGCAGTCAAATGGATGAAATTGGAGAATATCATGGTAAGTGAGATAAGTCAATCCCAAAAAACCAAAGGACGAATGATATCGCTAATAAGTGGATGATGACACATAATGGGGGGTGGGAGGGGTTAGTGTTAGGGTTAGAGTTAGGGTTAGGGAGGAGGGCAAGAATGGAGGAAGGAAGGACTGTATAGAGGGAAAAGAGGGGTGGGAGGGGTGTGGGGGAGGGAAAAAAAATAATAGAATGAATCAAACAACATTACCCTATTAAATTTATGATTGCACAAATGGTATGCCATTACGCCATGTACAAATAGAGAAACAACATGTATCCCATTTGTTTACAATAAAAAAAAAAAAAAAAAAAAAAATGTAAATACCCCAGGTCCACAGGGTTACACAAAAGCAGGGAGCACAAGGAGTCACACTAAATGGAGCAGGGCTAGGGCAAGGAGCAGGGCCTGCTGTTTGTCATGCAGCTCACTTGCTCTTTAACCATGTGGATATAGGAATCAGGAATTTTTCTAAGTTCTTAAAATTAAAACCTAAAATAAAATGAGTCAAATTGCAGGAAGGGATTTCAGTTTAAATCTATTTTGGTCACCTCATTAACACAGATCTTGGAAACCTGCCTAACGGAATAGATTTAAAACATGTTTATAAAATGAATTCCAATAAATAAAATCTTAAATTTTACCAGTGACTTCTATGCTGAGATTAGAAATATCTGTAAGGAAAAGAAATGACAGCTAAAAAAATTAAGGGCTGGGGTTGTGGTTCAGTGTTAGAGCAGTCATTCAGCATGCCTGAGGCCCTGGGTTTCATCCTCAGCACTGCATAAAAATAAAATAATGGTACTGTGTCCACCTACAACAAAATATATATATCTATATATAAATATTTTAATTTAAAGCTGGTCTAAAAGGTATCATTTAATTCCACATTTAAAATAAAAAACTTGCTGAGAGTCATTACTACACACAAAAATGTTTCAAAAATATATAGTAAAATATGTGTATATATAAATCAGCCTGGGTTCTGCATCTGTAAATTCAACAAACCTTTGAATTAAAAATATTCAAAACAAAGCAAAAAAAACTGCATCTGTGCTGAACATGTACAAACATTTTTATCATTCTTCCCTAAATAATTCAGTATAATAACTATTTACATAGCATTTACATTCTATTTGGTATTATAAGTAATCCAAAGATGATTTTAAGTATACAGGAAGATGTGCATAGGTTAGATGAAAATACTCTATATAAGACACTAGCATTTGCAGAATCTGGTATCGTGAAAGGTCCTGGAACAAATTCCCAGCAGATACTGAGGAACAATTGTATGTATGTATATATGTATATTCCCTCAGAGCTGAAAGATGTGTCATAGCTTTTACTGTTTCTCAAGAAAAAAACTGTCTCAGGCAGGGCTTGAATAAATAGCTTCTTTTATATTTTTTTTTAGTTGAACCACTAATATCTTATCTTGTTTGACAGCTGAATATGAAGACAATGGATATTGTAATCTACAGGATCGTTATCATCTACAGAATCATTACTGGGGTATCTTGTAATCATCAAAATTCAAGCAAGTTTGTATTTAACCTATAAAGACAAATGAAAATGAATCTATTTTTCAGAATGAATAAATAGCTTCTAAATATTCTTCCTAGGGCTGGGGAGATAGATCAGTGGGTAGAGAGCTTGCTTTGCAAGCACAAGGCCATGGGTTCAATCAGCACCACCAAAAAAAAAAAAAAAAAAAAGTATATTCTTCCTGCTCTGAAAAAAAAAAATGAATTCAAACAAAAATAATCACTTCTATTTATTCACTTTTGTCCTGGCTATTGGTGACAATGAGTAGATTACATTTCATTAGTTTACTCATAGTTGCGCTCTTGGTTTTGATTAATGACATCTTTCAGCAAGTTTAAGATCTTGTTTTAGTCTTTTATGGCTTGAATTTTCATGTCTTCTTTACTCACACACTCATTCAAACCTATGCTCCTTTACATACACACGAGGAGCTCTTGCCCATCTGGTAAACATGGGAATCACCTCATATTTACCAAAATCAGCAGATCTGGCTGGGTACAGTGGTACACAACTGTCATTGCAGCAATTTGGGAGGCTGGGACAGAAGGATTACAAATTTGAGGCAAATATTGGCAATTTAGGAAAGCCCTGTTTCAAACTATAAGAAGGGTTAGGGAGGGCTGGGGAGATAGCTCAGTTGGTAGAGTGCTTGCCTTGCAAGCACAAGACCCTGGGTTCGATCCTCAGCACCACAAAAAAGAAAAAAAAAGGGTTAGGGATATAGCTAAGTGGTAGAGTACCCCAGGGTACTATCCCTATCCCCCACACAAACTAAAGACCAGGTTTGGCAACTTAGCACTTATCTCAAAAAAAAAAAAAAAAAAAAGGGGAGGAGATGGGGTGCTGAGGATATATAGTTCAGTGGAGCACCACTGGGTCTAATCACCAGCACTGCAAAACAAAAAGCAAAAAAAAAACACATCAACAAATCTGTCAAAATCAAGTTAAGTGCAGCATCCAAAACATAAATCCAAATAGATCCCACTAAACAGGTATTTGAGATCAGGATCGGTTCATGAATGATTGAGTAGCTATGAACACATACTCCTGCAAGAATGGCTCAGGCCAAATAAACTTGCCTAATTTTTGCAATATTTAACATAGTTATGAATAAAGAAATCCTAGAAAGCCTTATCAATAGATAATTAACAATTATGCAAGATAAGTGTGGCTGGTTTGAAAACGACTGACAGTGAATATAAGATAGAAAAAGGGATCTCACTATAAATACACAGGAAAAGCAATATTAAGGGGGTCATATACTGGACTTGTTCTTGCAATATGACCTCCACTCACATGTAAGAGGTAAAAACCCTGGACCCTTGCTCAGCAATAGGTTGAAGACAGGTTATGCTTCTCCACAGTGACATGGCAATGGCCTGAAACTGCAAATGATAAGGAATTTGTTTTCTCTAGATAATTTTGGAATAGCTCTAGCTTAGAATTCTATTCAAAATACAAAGCTGGGGGGCGGGGGGACCACAAAAGCAAAAGGCAAATGTGAGTATACTAGAAAAAAAAGTAAAGTGATAGTTTCTGGAAATAAAATGAAGTATCAGACCACTTGGAAATAGAATGAAGTATCAGAACATTTATTAGGCTCTTAAAGGATGACAATGTTTATATCTACTAATCCTTTTGATGGATGAAACCGTTTTAAGTATCCTGGCGCTAATTTTGACCAGCTAAGAAAACCAATATCATTCTACTCAGCAAAAAAAAAAAAAAAAAAAAAAAAAAAACCTCATGTTTATCATGGAATAAATTAGGTATTAGAAAAAAATAAAAAGAATTTTTTGGGAATCAATCTAACCAAAAAGGTGAAAGATCTCTACAGTGAAAACTACAAAACACTGAAGAAAGAAATTGAGGAAGACCTTAGAAGATGGATCGCCCATGTTCTTGGATAGGCAGAATTAATATGATCAAAATGGTCATACTTCCAAAGGCACTATACAGATTTAAAGCAATTCCAATTAAAATCCCTATGACATTTCTCAAAGAAACAGAAAAAGCAAACATGAAATTCATCTGGAAGAACAAAAGACCCAGAGTAGCCAAAGCAATACTGGGCAGGAAAAGTGATGCAGGAGGTATCACTATACCATACCTTAAACTCTACTGTAGAGCGATAGTAACAAAAACGGCATGGTATTGGCACCGGAATAGACAGGTACATAAATGGTACAGGATAGAAGACACAGAGACATACCCACATAAGTACAGCAACCTCAAACTAGACAAAGGTGCCAAAAACTTACAATGGAGAAAAGATAGCCTGTTCAACAAATGGTGCTGGCAAAACTGGAAATCCATATGCAGTAAAATGAAATTAAAACTCCTGTCTCTCACCCTGTACAAAATTCAACTCAAAATGGCTCAAAGATCTAGGAATTAGACATAAGATCCTTCACCAAATAGAAGAAAAACTAGGCCCAAATCTCCATCACATTGGCTTACGAAAGACTTCCTTAACAAGACCCCCATAGAGCAAGAAATAAAAGCAAGAATCAATAAATAGGATAGATGCAAACTAAAAAGTTTTATCTCAGCACAGGAAACAATCAACAATGTGAAAAGAGAGCCTACAGAGTGGGAGAAATCTTTTCCACACATACTTCAGACAGAGTACTCATCTCCAAAGTTTATGAAGAACTTAAAAAACTTTACACCCAAAATACAAAGAACCCTATCAATAAATGGGCTAAGGATCTGAGCAGACACTTCACAGAAGAAGATACACAGGTGATCAACAAATATATGAAAAAATGCTCATCATCCCTAGTAATTAGAGAAATGTAAATTAAAACCACCCTAAGTTCATGTAATTAACTCCAATTAGAATGGCTATTATCAAGAACACAAGCAATAATAAGTGTTGGCGTGGATGTGAGGAAAAAGGCACACTCATACATTGCTGGTGGGACTGAAAATTGGTACAGCCACTCTAGAAAGCAGCATGGAGATTCCTCAGGAAACTTAGAATGGACCCACCATTTGACCCAGCAATCCCACTCCTCAGTTTATACCCCGACGACTTAAAATCAGCATACTACAGTGATGCAGCCACATCAATGTTCATAACAGCTAAATTCACAATAGCTAGATGGTGAAACCTACCTAGATGTCCTTCAACTGACAAATGGATAAAGAAACTTTGGTATATATACACAATGGAATATTACTCAGCCATAAAGAAGAATAAAATCATGGCATTTGCTGGTAAATGGATGAAGTTGGAAAATATTATGCTAAGTGAAATAGGCCAAGCCCAAAAAACCAAAGGCTGAATGTTTCCTCTGATAAGTCCATGACAACAGAAAACGAGGGGTGGTGATGGGGGGGAAGAGAAGAATGAAGGAATTTGAATGGTGTAGAGGAAAATGGGGTGGGAGGGGGTAGGGGATGGAAAGACAGTAAAATGAAAAAGACAGTATTACCCTATGTGTAGGTATGATTACGTAAATTGTGTGGATCTACATTTTGTACAACCACAGAAATGAAAAGTTGTACCCCTTTTGTGTACAATGAATCAAAACGTGTCTGTAAAAATAAGAGATTTTAATTAAAAAAAAATAATAAAATGCTAAGGTTGGTTTTGAACTTGTGATCGTCCTGCCTCAGTTTCCTGAGCTGCTGGAATTACAGGCATGTGTCAATCTACCTGGCTCTCTAATTATGTGGCTAGTTTGAAATATTCTTGTATTAAGTCACCATCGAGTTGCTCTCACAGTTTCTGTTGCCTGCCTTCTTTTCTGGTAAACAGATTCTCTTTTCCTGTTTCTTTGTGTGTCTAGTTAAATTTTGTTGGAAAGTGGAAAATAAAAGAATTCAATTCAAGGAAGGTATATAACAAATACAAGTTCTGTTCTTATATTTTTCCTCCTAAAATTGACCTGTCTTCTCTATCCTCAGCAAATGGTACAACCATCCATTTGCCCAGCTATTTCAAACCCAAACCATAAAGTCATCCTTGATTTCTTCTTTTTCCTTGGTCCTCACATCTGAGCCCCCAGAAGTCTTAACACCAGAAATCCCATCAGATTCACCTCCAGAATCCATCCTGAAATATAACTCTCTCTCTGGCCACCATTCTACCCCAAGCTACTGTCACCACCTCCCACTCAAGTACTGCAACAGGAATACCACCTGGTATTCCTGCTTCTACTGCAATCCCTACACCCTAGTATCCAAAGACTAGGCAGAGTGATCTACATGAAATATAAAGCAAATATTTTAATTTCTTCCCTGTACAAAGCCTCCCAGCAGCTCCCGCTTTCAGATTTAAAAACAAAACAAAACAAAAAATATTCCTTCCATGTGGACTGACTGATGTTTTTTGGTACTGGGGATTTAACCCAGGGGCACTTAACCACTGAGTCACATCCCCATCCCTTTTTATTTTTCATTTTCAGAAGGGCCTAGTTAAATTGCTTAGGGCCTTGCTAAATTGCTCAGGCTGGCCTACAATTTGCAGTCCTCCTGACTCAGCATCCTGAATCCCTGTATTACAGGTGTGTGCCACCAGGCCGGCTTTTCCATGAATTTCAAGACAGTGCTTTTCTGGCTCCTGAGACCTTTCTGTCCCTATCTCACTAAGCTTCAGCTACACAGACCCTTTCATGCTGTGCCCACACAGGTCATGCATGTGCTCCTTCATGGCACTATGGATTTATCTGGAGCTGCCTTGAATGACCCTTCCCCACATTGGGCCTCATAGGTCCCCAGAGAGACTCCACCCTGCATTCAGCCTACCCCACCCTGTTAGTGCTAGTAAGTTATTCAGGTTTATTTCCTTCATAGCACTTGTTGTAATCTGAAAAAAAAAAAAATTAACCTACGCTTTCATCTGTTGTTTCATTCCTCCTCTGAATAGGATGTACATTTCAAGAGAACAGGAATATCATTTCTCTTGCTTGCTAACAAGAGAAATGATCTTTCTTCTCTCAGAAGCCTAAAACATTGCCCATGTGAACTTCAAGAAAAACTGAATCTTACTTGGGTACAAGGGTGTATGCCTGTAATCCCAGCTACTTGGGAAGCTGGGGCAGGAAGATTTCAAGTTCCAGGCCAGCCTTGGCAAGTTCAAGAAAAGTCTTGTAACCAAGGCTTTGCAAGACCTTGCCTCAAAATAAAAAATGAAAACGGCTGAGAGATGTAGCTCGGCAAAGCATTCCTGTGTTCAACCCTCAGTGCCCCCCCCACCCCCACCCTACAAAGAAAGGAAAAGTTGAATCTCCAACAAGGATCCCAAGTGGTAAACTGTGCCTAAAATTAAAAATGGCACCTGACAGCCATTTGCTGACTGTGGGGTCATACATGTACTCTGTGTTCCTGGAGGAACCATTCACTGATCTTTGTGGTCCTTACCTGAGGCATTTTACTGGTTGGATAAATAGGCTCCTATCCTCTGGAAAGTCTCATTTTGCTGCTAAGACCTACACAGAGTCATATGCAAATATCGGCCAATCAGGAATGGTCATGATTGCAACCCTTCATTTACATAAAACCAATCAATCAGGATTGAACTTCAAACATCCCTCATTTGCATAGGCAGGAGAGTAAGAGCCTGGGCAGAAACTTTCTCTAATATGCCCCCTCACCCAACCTTGTTCCTTCTAGATTTATTTTCCTTTATTATTTTTTTTGGTACCAATGGCTGCTTCTTCCTGCCCTTTGCGGGGCAGCATGAGGGTGGGGAACAGATCCTGCTGGGGATTGAACCCAGGGTCTCACACATGGTTAGCAAGCGACTTACAGCTGAGCTATATCTACCACCAACCACTCCCATCGCCTTTTTTTTTTTTTTTTTTTTTTTTAAATACAATCTTGCTAAATTGACCAGACTGACCCCAAATTTATGATCCTGCTGTCTCAGCTTTCTCAGTATCTGGGAGGCTGAGGGGTTGGTTACCACACTGGGCTCTTTTCTTTTGTTGCTTCTTTTCGTTCTTGTTTTTTGTTTGTTTGTTTGTTTTATTTTGTTTTTTTAGGTCTCCCACATTTATTGTATTATTTTATAATGATTTTTGTTACACCTGTCACATAGAATATATTTAATAAACATTTGCAAGTAAATTAACATGATTACTGAAACCTATTTGTGTCTTTTAAAGTTCTTAAAAACGGAAGTTAAAATGTCAGCACAATGGGAATTCCATTCATATTTTCTATAGTGCTCAATAATCCAAAATGTATATGATAACATGGGACTAAAATCAAAAGGCTTAACTGAATAGGCCAGTCCACAAACTGCACCTGTACTATTCCCACATCAAAATTCTTTTTTATTAGCCATGTGTGGTGCAGTACACCTGCAATCCCAGCAATTTGGGAGGTTGAGACAAGAGCATGACAAGTTTGAGGCCAACCTGGGCAATTTAAGGAGCACCTGTCTCAAAATAAAAAATAAAAAGGGCTAGGGACTTGGCTCAGTAACGAAGTGTTCCTGAGATCAATCCCCAGTACCAAACAAACAAACAAACAAACAAAAAAACACTTTTTTACTTTAACTATAGAAGGAAGAGGGGCAGGTTACTTTTAGGAAAGGAAATAAAGTTTACAAAGCTAGGGATGGGAAAGGTGCCAACTGTGAGCTTATTCCTATGGGGCACTCCTTCTTGAAGGGCAACTAACTACAAGAGAATTACTGGTTAGAAAAGTTCCCAAAAGTTACTTTCAACAGAGAGACTAATTATCTCAAACTTCTCTCCCTAGAGAAAAGCACCTTCCTTCCATCCTCCATTGATACCTCCGTCTTCGTGGCCCTCTGTATTATTACTTCTCTGGGTTTTAAAGAAAATCTTTGTGTTTAATAAATGTATGGTTCTGTTGCTGAACTGGTATTTAAATGCATTAAGAAACACTCTTGAGAATACCTTTAATTTCTTAGTTTGTATTCTGTTTGGTGGAGGGAGGAGAGAATGAATGAACATGGTAAGGAGAAAATGAAATTACATCAAAATGGGGTAAAGAAACTCCATTTTGAGGAGTTTCTTGCCTAGGATATTAAAGGATGTTATTTCTGTGTTTTCCTCTCACTATGCCACACCCAACTATCCCCAAGAATAACAGCTTAAAAAAAAATTATTAATCTCTTAAGACAAGGATGGAATAGGGTGAGACTTAAAGAAGCAAGCAGGATAGGATAGTTGATTTTAAAAAGACAAAGTCCAGGGGTACAGTACAGTGGTAGAGCCTAGCATGCAGGAGGCCCTGGATTCACCCCCAGTACCACAAAAACAAAAACAGAATAAGAAAAAAAATATTTTTTTTTTTTTGGTGCTGGGGATCGAACCCAGGGCCTTGTGCTTGCAAGGCAAGCACTCTACTGACTGAGCTATCTCCCCAGCCCCAGAAAAATTTAAAAAAAGAAAAATAGGGTTATCCTATTTACTCTAATCCCACATTTGACAAGACTACTTCTGAGCTTTAACAGAAGAAAATGTAATTTGGGAATAGTTTTAATCAAAAAGCAAGTGCTAGAACTAGCTAGCATTTGCCTTTCTCTGTACTATATTTATTGTAATTCCAGCTTGATAAATTGTGTTCAATTTGGTGGGGGGAGGAAAGAACACAGCCCTACAACACTTAAGTCACCATAGTCCTCCCAATTCTGTCTCTACAATAATACAGATCTCTCAGAGAAGGGAGGAAAAAATTAAAATTATCCAATTCTTCCAATAGGAAGACAACATCTACCTAGCAATGACTGGCTACCAGGTCATTAAAAACAAACAAACTGCAGTAGGAAATATTTAAATTAATTTTTTTTTTTTTTGAAGTGCTGGGGATTGAAACCAGGGCCTTGTGCTCGCAAGGCAAGCACCCTAGAACTGAGCTATATTCCAAGCCCTAAATTAATCTTAAGAAGGAAGCCACAAGTCGTAGCATTACCTGAAGATTTTTCTTTCAGATGGGAAGAACCAAGAAGACCTCAGAATATTTTATGCAATTTATTTGGCAAATACTGAAGGGAGATAGAGGAACATTGCAGGTTGTAGTGGGTAAGAAGAGGAAGAACCATAATAAATGTATGGTTTTATTGCTAAACTGCTATTTAAATGCATTAAAAAAATGCCCTATTTAAAAGTCCCCATTACTTCACTCCCTGAATCACAGCATATTTGTTGAAGAAGGTTGATAAGAGGGGATAGTTGGCAACAATGGAACAAATAATATTAACCCTTGTGGATGAGAACCCTTGCTCTCAAATTCTCAAAGCCTGGGCTCTGCACAGACTTCCATTTTCTCATAAGAAATTCACATGTATCTTATGTATCATAATCCATGTCACACATGCTCCAGATAACTGAGAAAGATCAGCAGTACTCTGACTTGACAATGATAATCCAGCTGTGCTGATGTATGTTATGAATTATGGATATACCTTTCAAATTACTGTTTAGCAGTATTCTTAGTGAATGGGAGCTGAGGGAGAAAGAAGACAATGCTGCTTCATGATAATATTTAGTACATAAATGAGTTGGGAATGCATTGAAACAGCATGCTAGGGCCCATGGAAACAGGCGGCCCACTGGGAATACTTTGTCCTATGGAGCTGCTTCTGGAATGACTACAACCAGCAAAGTCAGAAATACTGACTAATAGTCATTTTAAAATCTCCCTCACAGGCTGTGGGTGCAGCTCAGTGGTAGAACACTTGCCTAGTGTCTGGATTTGATCCCCGGCCTCACAAAAAAATTTTAAATGTCATCTTAAAATCACTGCTGATTAGAGCAGGCTAGAAAATTGTCTGTAAAAAAAAAAAAAAAGAAGGTTTGGCAAATGTACTTAATGCTCTAGTCAAAAAGAAAAGCATAGAAACAGACAAACTGAACTATTGAGTGGCCCAGGGGAAGAAGGCTTGTGTCACATGTTTTTATGAATTATCAGGTGAGTTGGCAGACACACATCACAGTTGCTATTTCAACTGCAATCCACCATGCAAACAGAATGAATTTTCCTACTTACATCAAATGGAGCAGAACTTGACTGAGCATTCTGATGACATGGTTCCCTGAAGCAATCACTAAAAGGACTTAGAATACTCATGGCAATGATCCCTGAGAAAAATTTCTCTGCTTCTTCTGGAGGTCCATTCTCCTGCTGACTGAACAGCTTCTCCAATAGAGTTCGCCCTGTGGATAAAACAAAGGCATTAGGCAGGAACACTGGTAGATCACCAGGCTAGAAGCTTTCCAGTGAAGAGAGGAGGTAAACACAAGGAGGGAGCAGCACTGTTTCCAAGAGTGCTGACATGCGCAGAAAGGAACCTCTCAACTGCAGCGTGAGGCCTGAGATACACATAGAAAAGGGTTGCAGGTCTTTCCTCTCCCATCCCAGCAAATAACTCCTGCCTCAGAAGAGAATGGCCCAAGTTACCAGCTATACATTCTCCCTCTAAATGAACACCTTCCTCTTTTAGATTTAATTAGCAACCCTCCTTTCTTTTTTGTTTACCCTGAAGATGTTTCTCTAAGCAAGCAGTTAGTAATCTCAAGGAGCCATCATTTGGACCTAGAAATGTCAGTGACTGACATTCATGGTCTCAGACCTGGGAATGGAGAAGGATGAAGAATGAGGAGACAAGGAGACAGGCAAAGACTCATGGAAAAGGAAAGAGAGTTTTCCAAGGAAAATGCTCTAGAGTGTTCCTCAGATGTATAATTCTACAATGAGTCTAGAATTAAGGGATTTTTTATTATTGTGCCCCAAAAAGAGACAGGAAAAGAGAGAAAATAAGACAACACTGTCTGAGGACCCTACAGAACATGGGTCCCCCAGTCCAAGGTTCTCAATTTTGGTTGCCACTGATGCATTGAGGACACAGTTTTGAGAAAAAGGAAAAAGAAGTTTTATTGCTTTGCTAGCAAAAGAGAAGCAAAGAAGACCCCTGTCCCAGATGCTGTGATTCTGCTCATCAGGGAGAACACAGGGTTTTTAAAGAGATTCATGCTAGGTGTTTCCTGTGGGGGATTTTGATTCCCTTGTTAATTTGGGAGACAGCCATTTCTTAGATCTTCTGGCCCTATCCCAGAAGTCTGAATTACTTGGTTCCTGTGGTGGGTGTGTGTTCATAGGCAGACAATTTGGCTAGGATGGGAAAAAAGGCAATCCTTTTCCCCACCACCAGGTTAGGGAGGAGAGAGAGAAAAGGAAACATGTCCATTTTAAAATCAGCCTCACTGGCAGACCAGGGTTATATTCCAAGTATGAGGTGGCCACTGTTACAGCTGTGCCTTAGATCACCTGGGGAGAACAGAATTTTTGAAAGGCTGGGCTTCAGTATTTTATTGGTCACCAGTTGATTTTGTTAAGCAGATGTGAGAACCATGGATGCAATTCCTAATCTATTTCTGACATTAATAGCTCTCTATTCTTCAGAAATATATATAGTTTGTGTCTGTATTCATAAGCTACAGCAAAGGAAATGCAACATCTCAGGCTCCCTTCCAGGGTCACTACTGCTCCTAGGTTCTTGCCCTACGCTGCCCCTCCCTCTCATCTCTAATTAGTGTATTAAATTTCAACTTTAGATAAAAATCACTGATCCAGAAAAGTCTCCAATGACCTCATTCCACGCCCTTTTGTAACCCTTAATAAAAGCTCCTTTAGGTAATTAACCATTTTAGTTAATGAAGTGGTTGTGAAACCTTTTATTTTGAAAATATCTACTTGTAAAGGTGGTCCACTTCATGCTTTGAATACAGACCTTGCTGCTCTGCCACTGTGACTTATTTTTAAAATGGACACGTTTCTTTCTCTTCCTCTCACCAGGCTCCTCCCTAATCTCCCAGCCCACTCCCCAATCTCAAACAGAAAAGGATTACTTTCTTCCCCATCCTAGCCAGAGTTCTCTGTCCTTGAGCACACCCCCACCACAGGAATGAAGTAATTCAGATTTGGGGGATGGCACTAGAAGGTAGCAGAAATGACTGACCAGGCCCAGCAGTGCACACCTGTAATACCAGTGACTCGGAAGGCGATTTCAAAGCCAGTCTCAGCAATTCAGCAGGCCCTAAGGAATTTATTGAGACCCTGTCTCTGAATTAAAAAAAAAAAAATCAGTGGTTAAGTGCCCCTGGGTTCAATTCCCAGTACCAAAAAAAAAAAAAAAAAAAAAAAGAAAAGAAAGAATTGACTGTCTCCCAAATTATAACTCTGGACAGAACATACGGAATATGGCCTTTGAATCAAATCTTTAAAAGCCCCCTGATCCCCTTGATGGGCAGAATCACAGCCTCCAGGAGAGGAGTCACATGTGCTTCTCCTTTGCTAGCAAAGCAAAAAACATTTTTTCTCAAAACCGTGTCCCCCTTAATGGATTGGCATCCAGGACAAGGACCAAGCTTTCAATAACAGTGTCTTACTTAAATTGTAAACTGACAGTCAGTTTATATCCTGCAATTCTGGCCACTTGCATGTGAAAAGTACTGACAAATATTTGGAAAAATTCTGGATGTATACAATGCTCTGATTATGTGACAGATTCATTGACATCATGATCAGAATGTAACAGAGGATCTGTCCTCCATTTCCCTTACTTTTTGTCCTTCTGCCCCTCTCTAGTTCCTTTTGCCTGGTATTCTAAATTCTAAAGAGAGACCTCACCTAAATAGTTCAGACATTAAGTGCTAAATGAGCTTTCTTTAGAACCCAGAAAATCTGGTGACCCCTGAAATACCCCCTCCTTTCTTTAATTCTATGGTAAGGTACATTTTTTATCAACTAACGCAAAGCATATAAATTAAATGGGGGGAGAAAAATAGTCTATCTGAAAAGAAAATCCAGGAACTGACCCCAGTGGGTGGCTGTTCACTGCAAGGCTCTGGAGTAGACACATGCCCTACCTGACAAAGCCTTCAACCAGCCTGTAGCCTCACTGTAACTCCTTTCCCTCCCCATAAAAGTCCTTTGTGCCCTTGACCTCTCTCCCCACCAGAAGGGCTTTGTGACAGTGAAGTCCTCTTCTCCTTAAGCTGGCTTTACCAAAAATCTATTTCCTTGCCTCAATTCCTTCTCTCTCAACTTAAATGGCTGGTTGTGAGTCAAACAGCCAGAGCTTAATTTCAGTAATAAGAATTAGAAATGAAATGTCAATCTATATCATCAAATTATTTCCATAAATGGCCAAACAGTAAATATTTTTGACTTTGAAAGTAACATAAGTTCACTGTTACATTCTTCCAAATTCTTCTCTGCTGTGAGTTGTTTGTGTTTTTGATTTGATACTAGGGATTGAACCCAGGGGTGCCCTACCACTTAGTTAAATCCCCAGGCTTTTTTTTTTTTTTTTTTGAGACAGGTTCTCATTAAATTACCCAGGCTGACCTCAAACTTGCAATACTCCTGCCTCATGCTCCAAGTAATTGGGATTATAGGAGAGTGCCACCAAGCCAGTTATTTTTTTTTTTTTTTTTAATTTTTGTAGTTGTTAATGGACCTTTATTTATTTATACATGGTGCTGAGAATCGAACCCAGTGCCTCACACATGCTAGGCAAGTGCTCTACCACTGTGCCACAACCTCAGCCCCCAAGCCCAGCTTCTTCTGGTTTGGTTGATTAAAAAGAGCTTTATAAATTTAACAACCATTCTTGCTTAGGGCTGTACAAAAACCGAGGCTAGAACTTATACTTTAGTTATAACTAAATTATAATTATTAGTTATAACTGATTTATACTTTAGTTATAACTAATTTATAACTATTTAGTTATAAATTTCAAACATAAAGGTACAATTCTGTCAACACAACAATCATACAATTTTATACCTCTTCCTATTTCTGCCTACAAAACAAAACTAATCTCAAAAGCTGCCTTTAATATGTGGAGTGGGTCTGGGGATGTTGCTCTGTGGTAAAGCACATGCTTACCATGCAGAAAGCCCTAGGTTCAATCCCTGGCCAAAAAAAACTGGAGTGACAAAGCACTCTCCTACAGAACATAAGTTTGCCTGTACCTAACTGGAACTAAACACCTAGGATTCACACCCCTCAATTCTCAAGAGATTATCATACCTCCCCCAGTCATAGTTAATTACATAGTTAAAGGAGCTATTGTTTTAAGATCATGTCATACCCACTCCCTGTGACCAAGTCTTCAACACCCTCCCCTTGGTATTAGGTCATCAAGACCCTCACAAAGGAAATTCCCCGAGGGCTATACAAAGGGTAACAAAACCATATACATGAAGGTTCTTTTTATGTAATTTTTAGTTGTAGATGAACACAATATCTTTATTTTATTTACTTATTTTTTTATGTGGTACTGAGGATTGAACTCAGTGCCTCAACTGAGCCACAACCCCAGCCCCCATGAAGATTTTTTTTAAAAGAACTCTTTAAATATCATACAAAAGTTTATGAATGGGGCTGGGGGTGTAGCTCAGTGGTAGAAGGCTTCCTTAGCCTTGGGTTTAATCACAAGCATTTTAAAAAAAAAAAAAAAAAAAAAAAAAAAAAAAAAACAGAAAAACAACAACAACAAAAAATTTTATGATCATTTTGCTATTTTATCTTTTTTGGGGGTACCAGGGATTGAACCTAAGGGTGCTTAACCACTGATCAGATCCCCAGTGCTTTTTATTTTTTATTTTGAGACAGGGTCTTGCCAAGTTTGCTGAGATTGGCTTTGAACTTGTGATCCTCCTGCTTCAGCCTCCAAAGCAACTGGGATCACAGGAGGGCATAACCATGCCTGGCTTGCTATCTTAAACTGTTTTTATTTTTCACGTAATTTTTTTGGTGCTAGGGATTGAACCCAGTGCCTCACGCATCCTAAGCAAGTCTTACTTTACCACTGAGCTACATTCCCCAGCCCTGAAAACTGTGAATAGGAATCTTGTTTTGTAGTTTGTTTTCTCCATCTGATCTAAATTAGCAGTTACAAACTAGTTCTTACTGATCCCTTTTTAGAAGCACACCATTAACTGCCATTGCTGGTTACCAACTTGCCAACATTCATAAATTTTGCCTAACAATTTGGATTATGGCTTCTTAAAAAAAAAAAAAAAAAAAAAAAAAAAATGGAGTTCAAAAACTACTATTATACCTGCACAGCAACAAAGGTCTGGAGCAGAGCAGCAACACTTTATCTTATGGTCATCATTTCTACCATTCCCCCACTGTCTTCTAAATACTAAAGCCAAGTGTCAGTTGTCATTTAGTTTCCCAGTTTGGGAGTCTGTGATCCCTAATCCAAACAAAGACCTTCTACCTTTCTTATTACTGCTGATAAATTCAATGTAATCATGTATGATTAATTTTTACTAACTGAAAAGGTAGTGACCCTAAACTGAATATTATTAGTTCATGCTGTATAAACCAAAGTGAAATAATTTGGAGGAAAAAAAATCATGTGTCTAACTCCTACAGACAGAAAACAAATTATTTTCATTTTATTTACAATTAAAAATTATTTCCATCTACTGATAAACAGAATGTAGTAATTACTTCTTATAACCGTAATTACATGTCAGCCCAAAATAAGAGAATGCTGTTTTCATTCAAATTTTTGAATGGATATGAGAACTGCTTTATTTACTCATTTGTTTTATATTTAAGCCATCTAGAATCCTCCTAATACCTATTAGCACGAAGAAAGCCCTTACCCATTTGTAGTTTCTATATATTAAACCATATTTTACAAAGCTGGAAGAAAACAAAATACAAGGTGCATACTGAAACAGACCTAGAAAAGCAGATTCTACTACTTCCTATCTCAAGTGTATATAAGGCTTTTGAGTCAGAAGCTATGTCAAGTACCTTCCAACTTTAAAATTCTCTGTACTTATTCAGATCTTCTTCTTTCCTCCAAATAAAGTAATTCATGGAGCAGAACTGCTTTTCCTGCAGATGGGAAAAGTTTAGAGTATTTGCATTCCATTTCACTTTTATTATCACTTTTAACAGCTAATAAAATATCAACATATAAGATGATTGCTAGAAACAGGTATTCCCTTTAAACCAGGCAAAACAAATTCATTCTTCAAAATCTTTCAAAACAGAGACCAGACAGACCAATTATTTAGTAGGACAGAGATAAATCTCAATATTTCCTTCCAGTGAGCCCATTTAATTAACTTGTCCAAGTATTCTCAAATTTGCAGGTTTTAAAGGACAGTATCACCACCAAATATTAGAAGGTACCATGTAAAATGGCACTACTATCACAACTGCTCCATATTTGGAATTCCTACTCAAGTGCAAAGATGCAACTCAACTTCATTTCCAACTGAAATCCTGTTTCTGTTTAAACCTTATAGCAAATAAAATAGGATGTCCTCCTAAAAGTCCACTAAATTCCTAATGCACACAATAATCTACAACACAAAAATAACTTTTTCAAAAGCGAAAGATTAGAAATAAAAATGAAAGTACAAAATCCTACTAAATTGGTAAAAGTTCATGGAAAACCTACACCTACACCTTGAGTTTCATTCTGTTAAGAGTATAATGTACATTGGCTGGAAGGGAATTAGATATGGTTTATACTTTAACTGTGCTTTACCTGTTTTTAACAGTGTTGTCTGATAAAATTTTGTAAAAAATCCTGTGTTCTTTACCTGTCCTGTTCAATACAATAATCAACAGCTATTGTGGCTACTGAGCTTTTGAGATATGAATAGAATAACTATGGAACACAACTTATTTGTTAAATTTAACTTGCCACGTGTGGTTAGTGGTTAACTTACTGTATACCTAATTTGAATACAAAGTATAAACTTTAGTTTTTCAAAATATCATGCCCTGATGTTACTAACGCCAGTTAAAGTTCTCCTGATACGAAATAATACATAGGGCCAATCATCACTCTAAACATAAAATCATTTTGCAAGTGAGAATTCATGGTATTAACTAGATTTAGAATTTAAGGTACGCTATTTGCTAAGAGTCCCCCATTGTTTTTGTAAAAAGAGGTACTCACTTTTGAAACAGTTTCCCACTGCATGCAAGCTACTTTCCCTTCAAATCTGTTCAATATCTTCTGTTCAGAAAATCAAATGGCAAAAATAAGTTCTCGGCACTATTAAGTTCCCGTGACTCGGTAAATTTCACGTTAATTTCTTATTTCCTTAAAAGTCAGATACAAATATCTGAAAATGTCTGCACCTTTTCCCAGGTTTTTAGGTATACGACTATCTCAGGTATAGTTGCGATTTCATTCCTAGACAAAAAGTAGTTTTTCAGTTTCCAAGTGTCAGAGTCTCTGGCACTTTGAGTATTTGACCACCTCTTCCTAAGTCAAGAAAAGTAACCAAGATGGTGCACAAAATGTCAAACGAAAACAGTCTGAGGACTTGCACACTTGAGTAACAACGAATCCCTAGCAAAATCAACCAGGCTTTTTTGGTTTTTTGGCTCCCCCTCCCCCCCACACACCACCACCACCTTTCCGGGAGAGTGGTGCCTCCAGCTGTACCACGAAGCAAACAGGAGAGCAAGGTGGTGACCCCAAGTCACGGTCGCCAGCACATCTCCAGTCCCGCAGCAGAAAGCCATGGGTGTGGAAGGAAAGAGGCGGCGTCTAACCGGCAGCGCGCCGGACGCGAGCGCGGCCAGCGCGGAACCCGCCCCTCTCAGCGCGGCGGTTAGACCCTGGGCGGCACGTGGGCTCCCCGGGCGCAAGCTACACTGAAAAACAAGCCGCCCGCAGCATCGCGCCGGCCCCGGCCGCTTCCCTCGCAGTAAGACTGCCAAGCGGACGCCCTGGCGGCTCACACCGCTGGCCCGCCCTCTTTCCCTTCCTCCCCGAGCGGCGCGATCCCGCCCTGCCGCCCCTCACCTACCTGGTCGCGAAGTTTGAGAAACGCCATGGCGGTCGCTTCAGCGCCCACTCCAGCCTCCGCCCAGCCCACTGCTCCCGCCCCAGTAGCTTCCGCCGCTGCGGGATGCCGGCGGGTCGGCGAACATCTGCAATAAAGAGACCGCGGGGCAGGGGGCCGCACCGCCTCCCGGACACCGTCCCCGAGGGAGGAACTTAGCCGCCCCGCCTCCTCCTCTAAGGACTCCCCGCCCTCTTCCTTCCTTTCATTTTGTCGTCCCCCTCCCTGCCGCGCGCTCCCGCACCCGGGCTATGGCGACTTAAAAGAGTCGGAGCTCCACACAAAGGCGGTGGCGGCGGCTGCAGCGGAAGGGCCCTGGAGGTCGCTCCGCTCGCGCTCTCGGGGCCCACCTACCTACCTCCAGCCACCTGTCCGGCTGCCCACCCGCGGGTCTAAGATGGCGGTGGCGAAAGAGACCAGGCAAGCGGCAGTCCCGATCGGAAAGCGCCGGAGAGGCCACCGCTGCCCGGCTTCGGATTCCCGGACTCTGGCGGGGCTCGAGGCGAGGCCATTGCTTCCTGGGGCTCTTACCTGCCCCGAGCGTACTGAAGGAGATGTGGCTACACGTTCTGCTCAACCTCCCCTTTTGCCGTTGCCGCCATCTTGAGTGTGGCAAGGTCGGCTGGGTCTCACACCTTCCTTATTTCAGACCCCCTCCCCTTCCTTCCATTCTTTCCTGCTGTCCCGTGCTTTATTTTTTTTTTTTTTTTTTTTTTTGTTGCTGTTGTTTTTGTTTTAGTTTTTTTATTTGCGATACTGGGGAATCGAACTCAGGGCCTTGTGCTTGCAAGGCAAGTACTCTACCAGCTGAGCTATCTCCCCAGTCCTCCCGTGCGTTTTTGAGGAGAGGGAAAACAGCTTTGCTGCCCCCGGGTTGGGGACTGAGGGAGAAGTGAATTCACAAACGCCCTCGCCTCTGTTTCCCCGGAGTACACCTGCAGAGTCCGAAGGACCCGGTTGGGCGCGCTGGGGGACACGGGCCAGTTTGGAATCTTCTGGGGGCTCCGGCTCAGTCGCGGACCCAGGGACGGAGTCCTGGTGACCTAGGCTTAACGTAGTAGGGACCTGGGTCCTAGCCTCCGCGGGTCTCCAGGACCTCAAGCCAGCCTCTTGTCCTCCCTGGACCTGTGTCGCTAAGGTGCCAGGGTGTATCCCTGCCTTTCCCCCGTGTCCAGGCTACGTGCGTGAACCTCCCGTTAGAAGCCCGCACTGGTCGTTCGTGCTCTTGAGTAGAAGACAGCGGTGGATGGGGGATGGAGATGACTTTGGACAGAGTTAGGAAATTCCATCCTAAACGCATCTAGGGTCTTTAGTTAGAGCCCATGGGCCTCAGGGAGGCTGGGATGTAGCTCAGTGTGGAGTGCTTGCCAAGCATGAGCAAGGCCCCGGGTGCCATCCCCAGCGCTCTAGAAACACTGGAGGCAGCCTCACTGAGGCCTCAAAGCCTAGCAAGAGCACAAGAGCTGGGCAGTTGTTGGGTGCCCCTTGCCCAACAATTGGAAGAGGTGCCCTATCCCTCGGACCTGCTAAGTGAGCCCAGTGCCAGGGGTAGCTTGAAAGGACAAGTTTGCCCTCTGCTGTTAGACTAGCGCTTGTGTAGAGCCAGTCAATCAGAGTGCAGGTGCTGCAGCGGGGCAGCCTCTGATGCCTGTGACTTTGGCTGCCTGCAGATTGGGGGCCCGGCCAGGGAGGTCCAGGAAAAACGGAGGTAAATAGTATCAAGAGTAACTAGGATCTCAGCAGTCTGGTTTCAGATCCCTGCCCTTCCATACAAGATGTGACCCTGAAGAATTTAACCTCTTTAAACTTTCATTTTCTCAGTGTAACTTAATAAACTCGCCCACCTCCTTAAGGTTTGGAGAACCCACTGAGGTGATGCCAGTGATGTACCCAGCACAGCTCCCTGCACTTAGTGCTTGGTAAATGTTAGCTGTAATCATCTCAGGTTTGCGAGGCTTGCTCCAAGTAGGTCTGATCAACTCTGCAAGTACAGCGGTGCAGCAGTTCCTGTCCTCACCTTTGATGGAAGATGGTAGGAAGCCACGTGCCTGGGCTATACCACAAACCAGTATAGGAGGACCAAGTGGTATGCCTTGCCTGGGACATGGGGTTGTAGTCACTGCAAGTCTACAGAGTGCCCAGATTTACAAGCCCAAGGGCTAGTTCTTACACAAAGGTGTAAGAACCATGCAGTGATTGTTACCTGGTCTTTATGTTTTCTTGTTCATTGTTAATTGGTAACCAAGGGACCATACATCCCAAGTACCTATTCCTGATTTACCAGAAGTTCTGTGAGGAATTACAACTTCAGACTCTGTGCATGAGGAAATTGAGGCTAGGAGGGCAGGGATGAAGTAATTGTTCAAGATCAAATAACCATGAAGTAACAGAACTGGAGTTTTAAACCCAGTGTTCTTCAGTATCAGAATCATCAACCTCACTGACTTGCCTCCTGTGGGGAATGGAATATGAACTCTGGATAAGCAGCTTCTCTGACTTCACACAGCAGCCATGGACCTTACCACTTCAGTATCACAGGTATCCTCTAACCAGATTGTTCAACACTACTCTTCATGTTTCTGTTCTTTTGTGGTTCTGAGGGCTGAACCCAGGCCCCTGGGCCTGCTGTTCATCTTAATCTGCCTCCCCTTCTGATGTATTCCTTATCTCTTCCCTCTACCCATTTTTCACAGAGTCAAAAATCAACCACCTTCCTCCATCTTAATTTCCACTACTATAGAAAGTATCATTACTTTTTAAACCTTTTAATAACAGCACACATGAGGTGGGCATACTTGCATGCCCTGTAGTCCTGGCTAGTGGGGAGGCTGAGGCAAGAGGATAGTGAGCCCAGCAGATTCCAGACCAGCCTGGGCAGCATAATGAGACCCTGTCTCCAAAAAAAAAAAAAGTACAGAAAAGTATACAAAATAAATGTGAAGCTTAATAATGATAAAAAAAAAAAAAAAAAAAAAGATTGTGCATTCCTTTTTGTTATTTCAGGGCCTTCATCTATCCCAGTGAATCTTAAATTTGGTCTTTTAATGTTATCCCAGATTTCTTGAATATTCTGTTCAGTCTCTTAACATCTTATCTCTATGGTCAGCTTTATTTTCAACATTACATACTTTTGTCTTCAAGGTCTGAAAATATTCAGAGTGGTCTAATCTATTGGTGATTCCATTGAATTTTTAATTCGGCATATTGATTTTTTTCATTTTAAGGATTTCTGTTTGGTTCTTTTTCAGAATCTCTATCTCTTTATTAGCATGACCTTTCACTTCCTGTATTTTCTTTGATTTTACTCCTTACATCTTATTTTACCTCACAGAACAGTATAACTATGAACTTTCTAAATTCCATCTCCAACATTTCCTCCACGTGGTGTCAATGAAATCTATTCTTGAAGCATTATGGGCTGTTTGGGATGGTTTCTTTCCTTGCTTTTCCATTGCTTTTTCATCTTTTGGTATACTTCTTTTAAGTGAGGGCTGTACTTTGTGAACTGTCTTTTCTTAAGAGCCCTGGGTTGCATGACTATCCAGATAATGATATTTTAAGTCGATGTGTGTCCTCTGCTGATCCCAATATCAGCAATACTATAAGAGATGCCACTGTGCCCTGTTTACTATAATCACTTCTGAGCCAAGCCTCATTCTATTCAACTTCATACAAAACAAAAACTTGATGCAGTTATTCTCTGTGGTTCCTCAAATTCAGGTGTAAATCTATAACAAAGTGTAGTTGTTGTCAAAATATTAGTTGTTAAACTTAATAAATGTACTGTAACCTTACATGAGGACTAGAAGGGGGCAGGAAGATTAGGCAAATAGGAGAGGGAAAAAAGAGAAAGAAAAAATCTATAAAAGGAAGGATAATTTACATTAAATTAAGGGGTTATTTATATGTTCAAAGTTAACAATAAAGTTGTTTAGAGTATACCATGTCAAGGTGAAGAAAATTCTTGTTGCATCTTGGTTTGGATTTCCTTGGACTTTGAACTTTCAGCAGCTCTCCATCGGTTTGGGGCTGTGGCTCTCTCCTGAGCTGCAGGGCACAGAAGCCAATTCCTTAGCTATTCTGAATCTCCTACCAGCAGCTTCTGGTTTGTCATATCAGGGCCTGCAGCTGATTCCTCAGAGTGTGCAGTGTTGTGGTCTGGCTATTTCCATTGTGTGCAGTAGTTCAGGATGTAGCCTCTGAAGTGTCCCTGTGATTGCTGTGGGTCACTGTTTACCTGCTCCCCTCTTTGGGATCTTTTTCACAGTAGTGAAGATCCTTGCAGCTGTCTATAAGCACAAGAATGCTTGTGGGTTTTCCATGGGCATTCTGTGGTGCAGAAGTATTCCCCCAGCTGATACTACTCTCCGAGGTATTGTAGTGAAGGGTCTCAGGTGGTTCACCTGGACTCTATAGTTTCCACTGCCCTAGGTTGCATTGATTTCTTCTGTTAACTTCTGTTAAATTTGATGCAAGATCCCACAACTTGCCAGTTGTGATCATGGTTCACCTTGTGTACCTGTTAACACTAGGATCAGACCCTTCCTGCTGCACATAGGTGTCTGTCACTGGATATTCAGGCAGCTTCCCTCTGGTATGGCCCCATAATCCCAGGGACTATCCCTTGGCTTCAAACTGTGTTTCCCCACAGTGTAAGTGCTTGTGCCTAGTAAATCTGCTTTCCTTTGGGGCCAAGTCTGCTTCATTGTTGTCTCTTTCTGAGTCCAGCAAGCTAGAGGAGGCTGCAGAGGGCTTCCCACCCTTTCCTGGGTCACAGAGCCTGAGGAAGGGCTAGGCACACTTCCCCACCCAGGTCCCCACCAACTTGTTTGTTCCCCTTGATTTCAGTGAGGGAGTAGAGAGGGATTTCAGTGATTTTTTTTTTTTTTCTGGATAGTAGTGGTCCTTCTGGAAGTTCTTTCTGGCCCCTTCTTAAGGGGTGCCTCTGGAGGGGACTTCCCTCTGATTTAATTTGTACCTGACTGGGCATGGAAAGATGCTGTGCTGATATAAGTGGATGACTGGTCAGCTGGGGGCTTCACAAGATGGTTGTGGACTCCCAGCTCCGTATTTTTTTCATGATTTGATTTTAAGTTGTTTGCACTCCTTTGAGGGCCTTTCTATACCATTAAGCTTTACATTTTATCTGTCTGTTCAACTGTTTTTAAGTGAGTGAACTTAAAGGAATGTCCCCTCCCTTTACCCTCTGTTGCCCCTTCCCCCTTCTCATCTACAGATTTGGTTCCGGATTAGGGAACTCTTGAGTTTGTTTTCTTCTCTAGTAACCACTCTTCCAGTCTCTCCAGATCTCAGACTATATCAAGTCTCAGAACATTTATTTTGTCGCCTCCCTCTCAATTCTGCTTTTCCTTTGCTGCTTTCTGTGTTGTGATGAAATCGGGACTCACTGTCCAGCTTGCTTCCACCATCTTCCAAATTCCTCACTTTCTAAATTTACAGGGAAGACTACATACAAGGTACATAATGATGAACTAAGTCAATTTTGAAAAAAGGAGTACATCTCTGGGAGTAGTAATCAGATGTTTTGCAGTTATATTTATAAGACTCATGTAGTACTGGCTTAAAACAAAGATACACATTAAAGGAAAACAGAAACCACAGAAACAGATTAATCTATATACAGGTATGACATAAAAGTGGTAGTAAAAATCATTGACCAAAAGACTATTTAGGCTGAGCATGGCAGTGCACACCTGTAATCCTAGCACCTTTGAAGGCTGAGGCAGGAGGATCATATGTTTGAGGCCGGCCTCAGCAAATAAGCCAGAACCTGTCTCAAAATAAAAAATAAGAAAGGTTGGAGATGAAGCTCAATGGTAAAAGGTCCTTGGGTTCAATCCACTGTATATAAAAAAAAGTCCATTAATTTGGTTTTCTTTATGGAGAAAAAACTAGATTTCTACATTATAATCATACACTAAAGAGGACTCTAGTTCAAAAGCTTAAGTGTAAAGGGCCAAGTGATAAAGTAAATAGAAGATTATATAAGGAATACTTTTTGTGATTTAGGAGCAACAATTTTTTAAATGAGAGGAAAACAGTACAAACTATATCTTAGATACAGATTTTATAATATGAAATTTGCATCTGGAATTCAGATATTAGGATGGAATATATATGAAATGTAGGGGGAAGCAACATCTATTTAGTAAGTGTTGTGTAGAAGAAGAATACCATATGAAGGTATTTAAGTAGTAAAATCTATCTTAGATATGTATCTGATTATATGATAATATTTCTGTTCAACCAACCATACTATAAAATTTAAAAAGGATAAATATCAGAGGAAACTATTTGCTATTTAAAACCAATTCTGTATGTTGAGATTACAAAGAAGTGAATCTACTCCAAATCCTTTTAACAGGAAGAGGTTTACTATAGGGTGTGACTGGTTTACAGAATCTTGGAAAACTTGAATAAAAGGGTTCTAAAATCTTTTTATATTATTCACAAAGCCATAAGGTAGGACCAGGATATCAAAGAAGCAGTCACCACCTCTATGATCTAAAGTCCCAGGCTCTAAAAGCACACTTCTGCTGCCAGGATCAGGAAGCCTCATTGCTATCTCTAGATGTTACCTCTGGATGCAGCTGGCTTCTGACCCATTGCTGTGCCTGCACCAGTCACACCAGAAAGACTGGCACACCATACCTACCCTGGAGATTCACAAAGTTAGGACCTGGGCACTAGACCCCTGCTAACACTGCCCCAGAAGAGTTAGAGAGGTCCTCTACTCTACTTGCAAGTAGAAACAATGGACACTAAGTCTGACTGAGACCTTCCAAATGTGTCACAGAATCAAACCTAAATTTCATCTGAAACACAACCTACAAGGGACTCAGAAAAGTCACTTTAGATTCCTAGCTTCTAATAAAAGAAAAGACCAGAAGGAGACTTTGTGACAATCTATCATATATCCTCAACATTAGTAACAGAAAAATATCCAGAATATACTAGGAAACCTTGTAAATAATAAGAAAAATCAGGAAATACTACATAAAAGTGTAAAATGATATGAACAGGCAATTCATAAAAGGGTAAACCCAAATGGCTAAAAGTATGCAAATGTTTTCTCAAAGGCATTGGTCATCAGGTGAATACATAGTAAAAAGTAAAACAATGAGTGACTACTTTTCCCCATTGGATTAGTGGAAATTAAATAATAGCAATTTACTTTGCCATGGATTATAAAGTAGAGAAGGCAATCTGAAAGGAATCCAATAGAATTAGACAAATTGAGTAAGGCCATTATTGTATGGCCAAGTAATCTTACTTTGTAATACATGTCAGAGAAATTTCCACATAGAACTCAATGTGGGAATAGTCATCAGAGTGTTTTCTGTGTTGACCTGAGAAATAAGGGAATATAGAAGGTTATCAATGTGCAAACGTTTGAATAAAATCTAGAGAATGCACCCAGGGCCACCACATTGCAAAACTATAGGGGAATGTTAAGCACATGCAATAAAAGGTGAATAGTGCCCTCTGGTGCTGTACAACTTAGCAAAACTTTCACCCTTTGGAATACTACATAGCACTAAGAAGAAAAAAAAAAACTAGATAGGAATTCACCCAGAAAAAATTAGTAGTATTTTTTCCAAAGCCAGTTGAGTTTTAAAAAAATGATGTCTACAACTCAAGAGTATTTATATAAGCTAAACACACACAGAAATACTATATACCTTACAAAAATACATATACTTTCAAGAATACCATACACATAAAAGCATGTGTTCACGAGGCATGTTAGAATGGGAAATGAAAACAACAGTAACAAAATGAAGAGTTCTGTAAGAACTGATGATGTGAATTTGTCATGAAATGAAGAACTGGCAAAATAGATTTTTAAAATATCTTTATTTTATGTATGTGGTGCTGAGGATTGAACCCAGTGCCCCACGCATGTGAGGCAAGCACTCTACCACTGAGCCACAACCTCAACCTGATTTTTTTTTTTTTACTGAAAATGTTTATGATATCTAAAACTACCCGAAAGATTATATCTGAAGAATGACCAATTGACTCATTTAGGACAAGATGAAGGGTAGGGGAGACTGAGCAAGGAAGGGACATAGTGCAGAGCATTAAATATTAATATATATTCAACTATGTATAATTTATGACATACATAATATGCAATATAATTATTTACATATTAAATTAATCCTGATGCTGACTCCATTCGTAGGGAACTATAAACCCAATTGAATATGTAAACAAATTTTAATCTAACTTGAGAGTTTATTCGGTGTCCCCAAGTCTTGGCCAATCACAGGAAAGTCTTGGCCAGTCATAGCAGCTGGACATTCAGCCAAACACAGGCTAAAAACTGCCAAAAATATGTCCAAATAAGACAAGAACAAAATTGTAACCAATCTGGTTATTTATGTATGTCACTTCCATTTTCTGGTTATAAATTTTCTCTGTCCATAGCTTTTGCAGCAGAACTCTCTGAACTGCTTTTTGTCCTCAGTGCTACTCAGTTCATGAGTCCTTTTTATTTTCTGCTCAAACTCTTTTAAATTATTTTAAGATTTTTCTTTTTAACAATATAATGGCATATAACATACTACATATATTAAAATATTTAATTTATACATATATATTAAAAAGAATTTCATGAGTGAGGTCACGGGTTCAATACCCAGCATCACACACACACATGTATGCTCACACCAAGAATTTAGGGCCAGTGGTATATCTCAGCAATAGAGCACTTGTTTCACATGTGCAATGCATTCAATTTCCAGTATCAGAGGGGAAAAAAATGTAAACATTAGCTTTCAGGCAAAATGGGAGCACTGAAATATTTCTAAACTAGGACTAGAGTGTTTGAATGTATATTTTAATTTTGTTTTTAGTTTCTGACGCTGCATATTGAACCCAGGGCCTCACACATGCTAAACAGATATTCTACCACCAAGCTAAACTCCCAGTCCCCAACTGTGTATTTTACTTGTTTATTTTATTTTTTGTACTGGTGATTGAACCTAGGGGTACTCTATCACCAAGCTACAACCGAATTCTATCTATCTATCTATTTATTTATTTACTTGAGACAGGGTCTCACTAAGTTGCTGAGGGTGGCCTCAAACTTATAATTCTCTTGCAACAGCCTCCCAAGTTGGCTGCTTGGCTCCAACTATGCATTTTACATACTTTACTCTTTTGCCTTGTGGAGAATGAACTGGAAAAGAGCCAGATTGAGGGCAGGAGAATGATGAAGAGGCTGGTGATAGTGATCTGAACAATTGCAGCAAAAAACAATGCAAGTAAGATGTAATACAACAGAAATTAGAAGAGGTTTTGAAGAGATATTTAAAGTCTAAAGATTAATTGAGTATGAGGTGTGAGGAGAATGAAGGAATCAGGAAATATGGTAAGACTGGGCAATAATGTCCTCACTGAGAGACACAGGAGGAAGGTATTTAGAAGATGGGGAAAATAAGTGTGGTTTTAGACAAGGTGAATCCCCTAGATCTGCAACATATAAGTGAGATATACCTGATTCCCAGAAGAAAGTTATCAAGTAGGGATACAGATTAGCAGTCTACTGGTAACTGAATATGGTAATGAAGCCAAGAGAAGACTTTTTTTTTATTGTAAACAAACGGGATACATGTTGTTTCTCTGTACATGGAGTAAAGGCATACCATTTGTGTAATCATAAATTTACATAGGGTAATGTTTGATTCATTCTGTTATTTTTTCCCTTCCCCCCACCCCTCCCACCCCTCTTTTCCCTGTGCCACCCCAGGGAGAAATCGTGAGCGCTAGGCCGGTGCCCCATTGCTGAGTGGTGGTCCAGCGCCCAAGTGCGCCTCTAGGGTTCGACTGACTGTGCTCCAGGAAACCGCCTCCTGCTTGATCTTGGGGCACGTGCGAGGCGGCCCACCGCTGTAGGGCGCTACCACCACCGGGTGGCTGCCGTCAGGGCTGCCTTTGCTAACATGATGACTGACGGGCTGCCATACTCGCTGCCAGGGGCGCTCAGCTATGCCTTCAGCACAAATTTGCCCATCAGCCCGCCACCTGGCGGATGCGGTTGCTGCAGCGAAATGTATACTGGGTCCAATTCGGCCGCAGGAGCTCAGTCACGAAGCCGCCTGAAAGGCTCACATGTCCGCCAGGTTGAAGGGAGCCTTGGGAGCGGGTGCAGACTCCCAGTCACAGGTGGCTCATGCCACCTGGCGTCAAACCCGGTTCGCCCCCGGCCAGGATCGGAGAGCTGAAGCTGCAGGTGGAGGGCGCGCTGGCAGGGCCGCTACTTGACCGGGAAGAATAGGATGAGACTGACCTCGACCAGGACACGGTGGGGGCCACCGACTCCTGATGGGACAATGAGTTGGAGAGAATAAAGTCTAGGTCCAGGAGATTGTTGAACTCCTCCGTCTCCCTTCTGGGTAGAAGGGCCGGGTTGCTACCACCGCACGCTGGCTCCGCCACTCTCCAGGTCTGTGGCCACGGTCGCCGCCGCCAGGTCGTAGGGGCAACCGGGAAGCACCGTGGGAAGTCGCTTCATGTGGGACAGCTCCTACCGCCCGCGGTTATTTGGGGCACCTGCTGGACACAGTGTCCTCTCCCTTCGCGCCTGGCCAGACGCGAACGTGGAGAAGGACTGGAGCAGCGCGTCGCTGACAGCTATGTCAGACTCGCCAGGTGGCTGCCTCATTAATGTGGGGCCCAGAAGGTCCTCGGGTGCCCGAAGCAGCTGGGATATCCCAACCCCAAAATCAGAAGGATGGAAAAGCTTAGAAACAGAGCCCAAACCAAAAACCATAAGAAAAAAAAATTGCCCGAGATCCTTCTTTGGATTAAATACATATTGAAGACGTCTTTCTTTAAAAAGTTCCTTTGTATACAAAAGTTTTAGAAAAGTCTTAAACTCTTATAAAAATAAACAATCAGCAAGGCGAGTAAGTAGGTTCGGTGGCCAGGCTGAGTTCTCTTCGACTCAGCAGCGTCCCCCACCGCTGTCCGGGTCGCTGCAGTTGTCGTCGTGGGCTCAGGGGCTGTGGCGGGGGCGGTGGGCGGGCAGCGCCGCCAGGTGAGAATGGCCGCGGTGGTGCTGAGCTTCCAGCTGGCGGCGGCACAGAGCGCAGAGTCCTGGGGGTTGCGCGGAGCGCGCGCGGCCATGGGCGCGGGTCACCGGCGGGTGGGTGACTGGGGCTCCAGAGGGGTGGGGAGGGGCACTCGGCTACTCCTGGTGCCGCCGCAACCCGCCACCGCCTCTGTTCCCCGCACCCCCGCAGCCGCTGGATCTCTCCAGCCGGGGAACTCTATTATCCTTTTAAAAGAGAAAACTTGTGCCTTTTTAAAAAAACTCTATCACTATTACTGCATTAATAAAATCGTCTTTTGGGGGAACTCTGGAAATGGCAGACTAAGGCATCTCCTGCATACTAGCTCTCTCCAAGACTGAATCGAACAATAGTTCTGTGGCTGCATGATGAAGTAGAAAGACCACGGGAAAGTGCTAGAGTGCAACTCAGAAAGTTAGCAACCAGGTGAAACCCAGAAATACTCGTGTTTAGAGTAAGAGAGTTAGTGAAAGAAATAGAGTACACAGAACTGGGCCCAGGACAGCTTGGTGGAATAGGCGGAGCTCCCTTCTAAAGAGCTAAAAGAAAAGTTTCCCATTAACTTGGAGAAAGGCAAGCTCCACTTCCAAGCAAAACAAATCTGAGCAGAAAAGATACTCAAATACTAATCAGTGAGCTGGTGCAGGAGGAGATGGTCCCCGCGCTGCCCGGTATATTCACTTAAAGTGGGGAAGGGCACCCAGTTTTAAAAGTGCCTTATTGCTTAAGCTTCTATGCAAGAGATCAGAAACTCCTGCAGTTTTCTTTCCTGTTTTTCAACTCTAGCTAGCTAGATAGATATCTAAAATTCAGCAACCACCTATGCTTTCTCATCAGATCGTTAGATCCAGTGACATCGGGAGTCAATCTGGGCTCTGAAGTGAAACTGTGGTAGAGACCTACAGGTCTCTGGGTGGCCATAGGAGGTATAGCTGCCAGCTACTCTGGATCTGCAGAGCAGAGAAAGGTGGAAGCCTCTTTCTTTAGAAATTGACAGTCTGAACTCTAATAAGAAGCAATGCCAGTAAGGTGTAGAAGTAGGACAGGTCTGGGTTAGAATGAAAGGTGCTGCCTGCAGCATTTTTTTTTTTTTCTATTAACTCGGTTTTTTCTTGACATCTTTTTAATGTCTTTCCCATGTGTAATCCCCTCTTTTATCTTTCCTCCTTTCTACATTTCTTCTTTCTCTTTTCCCTCACTCCCTTCTTGGCGTTTTTAGTTTTTCTTTTCCTTTTGATCTACATATTTTAGTAGTAAGTATTGTTTGCTCTTAAAATACTGAAGTTGACGGGCGGGCAGGGTGGAGCTGCCGCAGTCCACCTGACTGCTGCGGGCGCTCACTTCGCTCTTCCCCTTGCAGGTTCGCCTGAGCCACAGGCGCCCGGAGAAGGCAAGCCTTGCAGGGGGGAGACTCCCGCCATGCACGGCCCGCAGCTCCCTTCTTCGGCTTCCTGCCCGCCGCCCCCGCGGAACGACCAGCCGCAGGAGGAAGAGGCGGTGGCGGCAGAGGAGGCACCGCCCCCTTGGCAGCTTCCTGACCTGGCGACCTGGGCAGTACCCAAGGTGGACTCCTCGCCCGCGTTGTCCCTGCGGCAAGGCGGCCCCGGAGCGCCTCAGTCCTCGGCCCCCTCGCCGCCACCGCCGCTGCATACCGCGCAGCTGTGGCTGAGCCTGGCCCGCACCAAGACCGGCTCGTATGGCAGCACTGCCAGTGTGCGGGCGCCGCTGGGCGCCGGCGTCACCCAGCGCCTGGTGGAGCACCGGATCCTCGCCGGAGACACGCTGCAGGGCATCGCGCTCAAGTACCAAGTCACAAAAATAAACTGTTGATAGCAGTTTTTCACAAGACGAGCCTGTGGTGGCTGGGGAAGACCTCCCTCCTCCCAGTCCTCAGGAATCTGAGATACAGCCCGTGTGTCAGTCAGAGATTTCCTACAGAGACTTGATTTGCAGATTAAATTATCAACACAGGCAGCCAAGAAACTAAAAGAGAGCAGAGATGAAGAAAGTCCCTATGCAACACCCCTCTGTCATAGTTAGGTGATTAGTGGCATGATTTTAATCTGGATTAAGAGGTGGTTGGACCATAAAGCATCTGGCATCCCTTTTGGATTCCCATAGCACTCATCTTAAAATCAGGATTAAGTCTACCTACTGCAGTTGCACTGAAGTGACTAGTTTTCTCTGGCTTTCTATAATGTTAAGTTTTTATTATGGCATGATAGCAAAATTATATTCTGAAGTTTATTACTTTTGTAGATGGTAATAGTTTTTAGACTAGCTTTTGTAAATACTGATAGAGATAAAGCACCAAAGACTATATATTTAAGCTGAAAACAGTGTTTACTTAGCTCCAGATGAAACCCTAATTATGTGAAAAACATGGTGGCTGTTTAAGTGATGCTGACTTTGCTGTGCATTTATAACTTAAGTGCTATATATATATGTGTGTATATATATATATTTCAATATGTATTACATATTCTGTATTAATACAAAGAACAAAATTTTGTCTGCTATTTTGTAAAAATAAACTACAAAAGCCTGAGAAAATAAACTATGTTTTCACACACACACACAAATACTGATGTTACTGGTCGTTACACTTTCCTCTCAAAATAGTTCTGATGATTGAACCAACCACCAAGATTATTCCAAGAAGATATATTTGTGCTGAGATACACCCCCAGTTTATAAGTGAATCCATAGGAATCAAAGTACATGAAATCTCAGGCAAAGAATTCAAAAAATTGATTGTTAAAATGACCAATAAACTCAAAGATGATATGAATAAACAACTGAAAATTAAAGAAGGCAATACAGAATACAAATTGGAAATCTGAAGCAAGAGATTCTGAAAAAACTAAACAGAACACTTGGTAATGAATAAAACAGTAAATCAAGTAAAAAACTCAGTTGAATCTCATCAATACACTAGATTAAGCAGAAGACAGAATAGTGAGACTTGAAGACAAGGTGTTTGACAGTAATAAAGAAAATAAAAACAAGAATCAGAGTATATAAGAAGTCTAGAACAACATTAAAGAGACCTAATTTAAGACTCATAGGTTTGAAGAAGAAAGGAGAGATACAGACTATTGAAATAGATAACCTATTCAGTGAAATAATAGCAGAAAATTTCCCAAATATGAGGAACAATATGGACATTAATATACTGGAGCATTTCAAACCCCAAATAGACAAAATGAGAAAAGACCCTCTCCATGATGCATTACAGTTAAAAATACCAAAACTCCAGAATAAAGAATTTCAAAGCTGTAAGAGAGAAGTTCCAAGTCACTTAAAATGGCAAACCATTCAGAAAAACAGTAGATTTCTCAGATGAAACTCTAAAGGGTAGGAGAGTTTGGAAAGAGAAATTTTGAACCCTGAAAGAAACTAACTACCAACTTCAATTGGCACATCCAGCAAAGCTATCCTTCAGAACTAAAGTAGAAACGAAAACCTGAGATAAGCATAAGCTAAAGGAATTCATGACAATTATGGCAGCATTTTGAAAGATACCCAAACAAATAAAAACATTGAAAATAAAAAGACAGGAATACATACCTATGTATAATAACACTGAATGTAAATTGTTTTAATTCTTCAATTAAAAGATATAAACTGGCAGACTGGACTAAAAAACAAAATGCAACTCTGTTGTCTTCAGGAAACACACATCACTCAGAAAGGCATTCACAGATTGGAAGCAACAGGATGGAGAACAATATTCCATGACAACTGAATCTGAAAGCAAACAGGAGGGGCTGCTGTCATATCTGACAAAGATTCTTCAAGCCAAAACTAATCAGAAGAGACAAGAAGGTAAAGGGAACAATCCAACAAGAGGATACAACAATTGTATATATTTATGCCCCAATCTTTGGTGCACCTGAATTCATAAACAAACATTACAGCTGGGCACGGTGACCCATGCCTGTAATCCCAGAAACTCAGGAGGCTGAGACAGGTGGATGGCGAGCTCAAAGCCAGCCTCAGCAAAAGTGAGGCACTAAGCAACTCAGCGAGACCCTGTCTCTAAATAAAATACAAAAAACAGGGCTGGGGATGTGGCTCAGTGGTTGAGTGCCCCTGAGTTCAATCCCCAGTACCAAAAAAAAAAAAAGAAAAGAAAAGAAAGAAAAACCATTACAGCTGGGTGTGGTGGCACACACCTGTAAGCCCAGCTACTTGGGAGGCTGAGGCAGGAAGGCTGCAAGTTTGAGGTCAATGAGGGCAACTTTGTGAGACCCTGTCTCAAAATAAATTCTTATAAAGGGGAACTGGGGATGTAGCTCAGTGCTTGCCTAACACATGTGAGCTCCAGGTTTAACCTTTCGTACTGCCCAAAATAAGAACAACAGAAAAATTACTTGACATAAAAAGATAGCTAGTGCCCAATAAAATAATAGTGGGTTACTTTAATACACCACTCTCACTAATAGTCATCAAGACAAAAAATAAAGATATTACAGAATTAAGCTACTCCTTAGATCAAATAGACAATATATATCTGTAGAATATTTTATCCAACAACAGCTAAATATGCTTTCTTCTCAGCTATCAAGGAACTCTCTCCAAATGCATTATATATTGCACTACAAAGCAATTTTTAACAAATAAAAAAAGAATTTCTTGCATCTTATTAGATCATAAATAAATTTAGAAATTAATATAAAGAAAAACTACAGATACTGTAAAAACACATGGAGATTGAATAATACACTACTGAATGATGAGTGGGTCATCAGAGAAATCAGGGGAGAAGTTAAAAATTATTAAAATCAAATGAGAAGAGAAACACAACATACAAGAATCTATGGGATACAATGAAGGCAGTTCTAAGAGGGAAGTTTACAGTTATGAATGCCTACATAAAAAGCAGAACAATCCCAAATATAACCTAATGATGCACCTCAATGTCTTAATAAAACAAGAAAGTCAATCCCAAAAACAGTAGAAGGAAAGAAATAATAAAGATCAGAGCCAAAGTTTTTTTTAATGTACAAATTCAAGATATTATTGAGAAGACTGTTGGTCAAATACACAGTAATGATTACAGACCAAGTCCCATTTCTCTAAAATAACTTTCCAAAAACTGAAATCTTCGCTTTCTTTAAGAAATCTTATTGATCACCACATCATTTATTAACATTGTGCTTCTTAATCAACAGCAAAAGTCATATATAAAAACCCACATGCTTTTATAATCTAAACGAGTGAAATGATGCAAAACAAATTAAAGTATAATGCATGCCACGGTTTCATAAACTTCATTGGAGAAGAAAACAAAACAAAACAAAATAACCCAAAACCCAGAAAACCCAGACTCCAGCAACAGACCATTGCCATAGAAAACAACTCAAGCAGCTAGTGCTGGTTCCTAACAGCTCTCTCTATTGTGTTCTCCATCCCTATCCAAAAATGCCAAACCCAAATCAACCGGGCATCCAAAATAAAGGAAGAATAGAGGGGTTGAATCAAAAGCTGAAAGCAATAGTTCAAAGTTAAGTTTCCAAACCAGATTGATCCACCCTGTGTTTTTATTCCTGTTTGTTAAATCCCTGCTGTAACTCTGATTTATCCTTAATTTTCACACTGGCAAAAATTAAGATAAAGTAAGGCACCAAATATCACCCTGTATACCACCTCCCTAAAAGCCTCATCCCCCTTCACAGGCAAGCCAGGAACTTGCAGGGAATACTCTCTCCACAGAGTGTCGATTGCCACCCCTAGACAGGTGTTTCATTCCATTCCATCCCATTTTCATCTGTCACAGAGACTGTTAAATACAAATACTTAACAGTACCATGAAGCCACTTCATATAGCTCCCTGTCTTCAGTCTTTTATTCAGAAAAAAATACTGTATCGTAGCAGACATTTTTTTGCTGGTTATATTGATTTGCTTACCAAATATCTACCTAATGAACTGGCAAATGTGTTGAACTTTTTAAGTCAGTGACAGGCTCCTTGGGGGGCCATGGAACTATCAGAAGGGCAGGTTGTCTCCCAAACTAACCTACTGGCCTTTTTCTGAAAGAAAACTAAAATAAACTTTCAAGTGTTAAGTCAACCGCTTTCTTTTTTTTTTTTTTTTCCTGGAAATCTTATTTATTGATTTTCTTTTTTTTTATTTATTTTTTTACGTTTACATAGGGTAATGATGTTTATTTTTTTCCCTTCCTCCCCACCCCTCCCACCCTTTTCCCTTTATACAGTCCTTCTTTCCTTCATTCTTACCGCTCTCCTTAGCCTAACTCTAAACCTAACCCTAAACCTAATGCTAACCCCTCCCACCCCCATTATATGTCCTCATCCGCTTATCAGCGAGATCATTCGTCCTTTAGTTTTTTGAGATTGGCTTATCTCACTTAGCATGATATTCTCCAATTTCGACCATTTGCCTACAAATGCCATAATTTTATCATTCTTCATTGCGGAGTAATATTACAGTGTATAAATATGCCACAGTTTCTTTATCCATTCATCAACTGAAGGGCATCTAGGTTGGTTCCACAATCTGGCTATGGTGAATTGAGCAGCAATGAACATTGATGTGGCTGTATCTCTATAGTATGCTGATTTTTAGTCCTTTGGGTATAGGCCAAGGAGTGGGATAGCTGGGTCAAATGGTGTTTCCATTCCAAGCTTTCTGAGGAATCTCCACACTGCTTTCCAGAGTGGCTGCACTAATTTGCAACTCCACCAGCAATGTATGAGTGTTCCTTTTTCACCACATCCTCGCCAACACCTATTGTTGCTTGTATTCTTGATAATCGCCATTCTAATTGGGGTGAGATGAAATCTTAGGGTAGTTTTGATTTGCATTTCCCTTATTACTAGGGATGTTGAACATTTTTTCATATATCTGTTGATTACTTGTACATCTTCTTCTGTGAAGTGTCTGTTCATTTCCTTAGCCCATTTGTTGATTGGATTATTTGTATTCTTCGTGTAGAGTTTTTTGAGTTCTTTATAAATTCTGGAAATTAGCGCTCTATCTGAGGTATGGTTGGCAAAAATATTCTCCCACTCTGTAGGCTCTCTCTTCACATTTCTGATAGTTTCCTTTGCTGAGAGAAAGCTTTTTAGTTTGAATCTATCCCAGTTGTTGATTCTTGCTTTTATTTCTTGTGCTATGGGAGTCCTGTTAAGGAAGTCTGATCCTAAGCCAACAAGGTGAAGATTTGTACCTACTTTTTCTTCTATAGGATGCAGGGTCTCTGGTCTGATTCCAAGGTCCTTGATCCATTTTGAGTTGAGTTTTGTGTAGGGTGAGAGATAGGGGTTTAATTTCATTGTATTGCATATGGTTTTCCAGTTTTCCCAGCACCATTTGTTGAAGAGGCTATCTTTTCTCCATTGCATATTTTTGGAACCTTTGTCTAGTATGAGAAAATTGTATTTATTTGGGTTTGTGTTCATGTCCTCTATTCTGTACCATTGATCTACCTGTCTATTTTGGTACCAATACCATGCCATTTTTGTTACTATTGCTTTGTAGTAGAGTTGAAGATCTGGTATTGCAATACCCCCTGCTTCGTTCTTCCTACTTAGGATTGCTTTAGCTATTCTAGGTTTTTTATTCTTCCAGATGAATTTCATAATTGCTTGCTCTATTTCTGCAAGGTACATCATTGGGATTTTAATTGGAATTGCATTGAATCTGTATAGCACTTTAGGTAGTATAGCCATTTTGACAATATTAATTCTGCCTATCCAGGAACATGGGAGATCTTTCCATCTTCTAAGGTGCTCTTTAATTTCTTTCTTTAGTGTTCTGTAGTTCTCATTGTAGAGGTCTTTCACCTCTTTTGTGAGATTGATTCCTAAGTATTTTATTTTTTTCGATGCTATTGTGAATGGGGTAGTTTTCCTAATTTCTCTTTCTGAAGATTCATCACTTATGTATAAAAATGCATTGGATTTATGAGCATTGATCTTGTAACCTGCTACTTTACTGAATTCACTTATGAGTTCTAAAAGTTTTCTGGTGGAATTTCCAGGTTCCTCTAAATATATAATCATGTCATCAGCGAACAGGGATAGTTTGAGTTCTTCTTTTCCTATTCGTATCCCTTTAATTTCTTTGGTTTGTCTGATTGCTCTGGCTAGAGTCTCAAGGACGATGTTGAATAGAAGTGGTGAAAGAGGGCATCCCTGCCTTGTTCCAGTTTTTAGGGGGAACGCTTTCAGTTTTTCACCATTTAGAATGATATTAGCCATGGGCTTAGCGTAGATTGCCTTTATAATGTTCAGGAATGTTCCCACTACCCCAATTTTTTCTAGTGTTTTGAGCATGAAGGGATGCTGTATTTTATCAAATGCTTTTTCTGCATCTATTGAAATAATCATGTGATTCTTGACTTTAAGTCTGTTGATATGGTGAATGACATTTATTGATTTCCGAATGTTGAACCAACCTTGCATCCCTGGGATAAAACCCACTTGATCGTGGTGCACTATCTTTTTAATACATATTTGTATGCGATTTGCTAAAATTTTGTTGAGAATTTTTGCGTCGATGTTCATTAAGGTTATTGGTCTGAAATTTTCTTTCCTCGATGTGTCTCTGTCTGGTTTAGGTATCAGGGTGATATTGGCTTCATAGAACGAGTTTGGCAGGGTTCCCTCCTCTTCTATTTCATGGAATAGTTTGAGGAGTATTGGAATGAGCTCTTCTTTAAAGGTTTTGTAGAACTCAGCTGAGAACCCATCTGGTCCTGGACTTTTCTTTGTTGGTAGGCTTTTGATGACCTCTTCTGTTTCATTGCTTGAAATTGGTTTATTTGAGTTGTGTATGTCCTCCTCGTTCAGTTTAGGTAATTCATATGTCTCTAGAAATTTGTTGATGTCTTCGAGGTTTTCTGTTTTGTTGGAGTATAGATTTTCAAAATAGCTTCTAATTATGTTTTGTATTTCACTCGTGTCTGTTGTGATGTTTCCTTGTTCATTCCGAATTTTAGTAATTTGAGTTTTCTCCCTCTTTCTCTTTGTTAGTGTGGCTAAGGGTTTATCAATTTTATTTATTTTTTCAATGAACCAACTATTTATTTTGTTAATTTTTCCAATTGTTTCTTTTGTTTCGATTTCGTTGATTTCAGCTCTGATTTTAACTATTTCCTGTCTTCTACTACTTTTGGTATTGGTCTGCTCTTCTTTTTCTAGTGCTTTGAGCTGTAGTGTTAAGTCGTTTATTTGTTGATTTCTACTTCTTTTTTTGAATGCACCCCATGAAATAAATCTTCCTCTAAGTACTGCTTTCATAGTGTCCCAGAGATTTTGATATGATGTGTCTTTGTTCTCGTTTACTTCTAAGAATTTTTTTGTTTCCCTCCTGATGTCTTCTGTTATCCATTCATCATATAATAGTGTATTATTTAGTCTCCAAGTATTGGAGAAGTTTCTGTTTTTTATTCTGTCATTTATTTCTAATTTCAATCCATTATGATCTGATAGAGTACAAGGTAGTATCTCTATCTTCTTGTATTTGCTAACAGTAGCTTTGTGGCATAAAATATGGTCTATTTTAGAGAAGGATCCATGTGCTGCTGAGAAGAAAGTGTATTCGTTCTTTGTTGGATGGTATATTCTATATATGTCTGTTAAGTCTAAATTGCTGATTGTGTTGTTGAGATCTATAGTTTCTTTATTCAATTTTTGTTTGGACGATCTATCCAGTGGTGAGAGAGGTGTGTTAAAATCGCCTAGTATGATTGTGTTGTGGTCTATTTGATTTCTGGAATTGAGAAGGATTTGTTTGACGTACGTGGATGAGCCAATGTTTGGGGCATAGATATTTATGATTGTTAAGTCTTGCTGATTTATGCTTCGCTTAAGCAGCATGTAATGTCCTTCTTTATCCCTTCTGACTAGTTTTGGTTTGAAGTCCACATTATCTGAGATGAGGATGGATACTCCAGCTTTTTTGCTGTGTCCGTGTGCATGGTATGTTTTTCCCCATCCTTTCACCTTTAGTCTATGGGTGTCTCTTTCTATGAGATGAGTCTCTTGCAGGCAGCATATTGTTGGATTTTTCTTTTTAATCCAATCTGCCAGTCTATGTCTTTTGATTGATGAATTCAGGCCATTAACATTCAGGGTTATTATTGTGATATGATTTGTATTCTCAGTCAATTGACTCATATTTGTTTTTGACATGATTTGGTTTCTCCTTTATTTGGCTATTCCTTTAGGCTAGCGCCTCCTGTTGCTGATGTGCATCGTTGTTTTTCATCTCTTCCTCATGGAATATTTTGCTGAGAATGTTCTGTAATGCTGGCTTTCTTTTTGTAAATTCCTTTAGCTTTTGTTTATCATGGAAGGATCTTATTTCATCGTCAAATTTGAAGGTAAGTTTTGCTGGGTATAAGATTCTTGGTTGGCATCTGTTTTCTTTCAGGGCTTGGTAAATGTTGTTCCAGGCCCTTCTGGTTTTTAGGGTCTGGATTGAAAAATCTGCTGATATTCTTATTGGTTTCCCTCTGAATGTAATTTGATTCTTTTCTCTCGCGGCCTTTAAAATTCTGTCTTTATTTTGTATGTTAGGTATTTTCATAATAATGTGCCTTGGTGTGGGTCTGTTGTAATTTTGTATGTTTGGAGTTCTATAGGCCTCTTGTATTTGGTTTTCCATTTCATTCTTCAGATTTGGGAAATTTTCTGATATTATTTCATTGAATAGATTGTTCATTCCTTTGGTTTGTTTCTCTAAGCCTTCCTCAATCCCAATAATTCTTAAATTTGGCCTTTTCATGATATCCCATAATTCTTGTAGATTCTGTTCATGATTTCTTACCATCTTTTCTGTTTGGCCAACTTTGCTTTCAAGATTAAATAATTTGTCTTCAATGTCTGAGGTTCTGTCTTCCAGGTGCTCCATTCTATTGGTTATGCTTTCTATGGAGTTTTTAACTTGGTTTATTGTTTCCTTCATTTCAAGTATTTCAGTTTGTTTTTTTTTTCAGTATCTCTAACTCTTTATTGAAATGATCTCTTGCTTCCCGTATTTGCTCTTTTAACTGTTGATTGGTGCGATCATTTAATGTCTGCATTTGCTCTTTCATCTCCTCCTTCAATGCCTGCATTTGCTCTTTCATCTCCTCATTAGCTTCCCTGATCGTTTTAATTACGTACATTCTGAACTCCCTTTCTGACATTTCTTCTGCTGTGCTGTCATTGGGTTTTATTGATGTAGTATCTAGGTTTGTTTGGGACATTTTCTTCCCTTATTTTCTCATATTGGTCAGTTGTCAGTGGGACCCTGAGATATTGCAGTTTTCCGCTATTGGCTTATAGTGTCCCGGTAGATTTCCAGTATCACCTCCCAGCCTTCAGTAGCCTGATGTCTTGGAGGAATCTGATAAAGCAGCGTATCCAAAGAAAACTGCCCCTAGCCCCCTACTGGTTCCACAATTTGGAACTGGCTCTGTGCGGAAATGCTCTCACTGTGGGCCTGCACCGTGCAGTTGGCCGTGTGGGAGGAGCTCACTGCCGGAGTGTGGAAGGCTACCTTGGGAAGACTCTAGCTGCCCTGCCCGGCTCCAATAAGCCACCTCTATCTGGGCCTGCCCCCCGGGCCAAGCTTTACCCAGTGGGCAGACTCACCCGTGGCTCTATTTCAGTCCGAGTCTCTCAATGCCTCTCCTTCTTAACTCCTGGGTTCTGGAGCGACAGGGGGTGCAGTCTCCCTCTAGGCCGCCATCTTGGATCCAACCGCTTTCTTGGTAGAATCACCACATTCATAAGTAGCTCACTGATGCCTACTATACAGATGTTTTATGCAATCTGCTCTCTAGGCATTAAAACGACACCATATGTTCACAGCATAATTTTGTCAGTTTTACAAAACTATAAAATCCATTCAAAATAAAATTTATGAGAGCTAATTGATCATGCTGTGCATGCTTCCAAGTTTCAGTGAAAAGATGGCTCATATTTTACTTCCTTTGCTGCAGCACAGTTTGTTGCATGGCGAAGGCTTCTTTTTCCTTAAAGACTTTTTCCAGGACTCACTTACATTGTTTTTTTCATTATATCCAGTCTTGAAATAATCATAAAATTGTCCTTTGCACTCAAGATCAAGGTCATTGCCCACAGGTTCACAGCTGAAGGGGTCACCATCTCTGTTGGTGTTATTCGCTTTCTCCTCACTTAACCTGGCCTTTTCCTGAACATCAAGCGACCTGACATTAGTGACAAAGATTTTGTTGGCAGGTATCTGGCCATCACTCTTGTAAATGGGTGCCCCACCTACATCAACATCCACCTGGTGGGAACAACTGGGCAAAGGCAGAGGGAGAGAGGAAGAGGAGGAGGAAGAGGAAGAAGAAGAAGAGGAGGAGGCACTTCCCACACTGGCATTGACAGAAAGGGGTAAATTCAGGTAGTGACCACCACATTCTTGGTAAAAGCAGCAGGCACGAAACTTTTCACACTACCTTTTGGCCATCCGTGGTCGTTTTCGGTAAGGACAGTCTTGAGCCATAAACCACTCCTGGCAGAGGTGCCACTGAAGGAGCAGGGGGGAATGCACCAGTTATTCTGCATGATGATTTTTCCGTGGATTCTTTTCATCAAGTTGTTTATAAGGACAGATCTTCAGATATCTTCAGGATCATCGATAAAGATAAACTTTAACTTTTCTAAGGACATGTAAGGGATGTGGGCTCGGTCCTCAAAAATTGAGATGGTTTCATGGCTACAGCTGCTGAGTGGTGGGTGAAAGTCCTGTTCTTCCACATACTTCCTCTTAAAGTATGTGGTCTTGGATGTTGTGATAGGATTTGAAATTCCCCTGTAATGTGATCCTGCCAGTGGGGGACCAGCTCCCAGGTCTCCCTGCAAAGGAGCCTGTGTTGGCTCTGGTTGGCTCTGGCCTCTGTAGCTGTCAGCTTCCTCTAGTGTTTGGTACCCAGCATTTTCAGCATCACCTTTGGAGACAATGGGCTCGCAGAATCTATTCATGGACAAAACCAGAGTCATTTCTGACAGCCTCAGATCGCGGGGTCAGTGGGGAGGCGGCAGCCGCAGCGCTCCGGCTGCGCTGGTCGGCTCTGGGCTCAGCGCCTGCCGGACCACCGGTGCACAGTAGCGCCGGTCCCGACCTGGCCGGCGCGGTCTGCGGGGACCAATGGTGCGCGCGGGTGAGGGTCCGGGCAGGTCCCGCCGCAGCGACTGGGGCGCTGCGTCGCGGTCGCTGCAGACGGTTATGGTAATAAGCGGCTCTGTCTAGCGAGGAGCGTGTGAAACCCGTCAATACTCTTTGCCATTTCCCCGTGGATTTCCGAGGAGCGGTTCTGCAGGATGCCCCCAAGGTGAGAGAGGGATCATGACAAGCGGCGCCCGCTCTGCCTCCCTCCCTCTGCTCCCACCGCCGCCCCACCGCTCCTCGGGCAGCACCCAGGGCGCCTTCCCCTCACTCCCACCTCCAAACCGCCACCTCCGAGCTAAAGTTAATAGAGAATAAAATAACAACACAAGGAATTGATGAAACAGAGTTGGTTCATTGTCACAATAGTCCGGACTGAACCCAGGGCATGCTGTCTTCTACCACTGATCTATATCCCCAGCCCTAAAAGTTCATTCTTTGAAAAGGTAAATGAGACTGATAAACTCCAAGCTAAACTAACCAAAAGAAAGAGAAAGATGAAAAACAGGAATATTACAATAGGCATGACTGATCATCAGGGATTATTTTGAAAACACATTTTCTAATAAGTTGGAAAATCCAGAAGAAATGATTAATTTCTAGATGCAGATGATTTACCAAAATTGAACTAAGGCGACAACCTAAACAGATCAATAGCAAGCAATGAGATTGAAGTAATAAGAAGTATACTAACAAAGAAAAGCCCAGGAGCAGATGGGTTTACAGTTGAATACCAAATCTTTAAAGAAGAACTAACAACAATTCTCCTCAAAATATTCTGTGAAATAGAAATATAGGGATCACTTCCAAAGTCATTGTTTGAAGCCAGAATCACCCTGATACCAAAATCAGACTAAGGACACATCAAGAAAATAAAATTACAGATCAATATCCTTAATGGACATAGTCACCAAAATCCTTAATAAAAGACTTGCAAACCAAATTTCAACACACATTCAATTAAGGGATGCAAAAAGTGTGGTTCAATATTGGCATGTCAATAAATGTAATAAGGACAAAATTACATGATCATCTCAATAGATGCAGAAAACCTTTGAAAAAATGTGACACCCCTTATGGAAAAATTAAAAAAAAAAAAACTGAAGAAATTGGGAATAAAAGGAAATTACTTCAACATAATAAGTGTTATAAATGACAAACCCAAATCCAACATCATAGTGAATGGGGAAAAACTGAAAACATTTCCTCTAAAATCAGGAACGAGACAAGAATGTCTGTTCTTATCATTCTATTCAATAAAGTAATTAACATTTTAACTAGAGAAATTAGGAAGAGAAATACAAGGGAAATATAAAAAATAAATAAAAGAGATACAAATAGGAAAGCAAGAAGTCAAATTATTCCTATTTGTAGATGACATGATCCTATACTTAGAAGACCCTAAAGGTTCAACCAAAAGACTTTAGATCTGCTAAACAAATTTAGCAAAGTATCAGGAAACAAAATTAACATATAAAAACCAAAAGCTTTTCTATACACCAATAATGGATCTACTGAGAAAAAGAAAAAGAAACAAAACAAAAGACAGGAAAACCATTCCATTAAAAATAACTTTTAAAAAACTAAGAATAAAACTGAACAAGAAAGTGAAAGATCACTACAATGAAAATTATAGAACACTGAAAAAGAAAATTGAAGGCAACACTAGAAGATGAAAAGACCTACCATGTTCAAGGCAAGAGTAGACAGAATTAATATCATTAAAATAGCCATATTAATAAAGGCAATCAACAGACTCAATGCAATACCCAACAAAATTCCAAAAACATTCTTCCTGAACTAGAAAAACAACCCTGAAATTAATATGAAAGTACAAAAGACCCAGAATAACCAAAAAAAAAAAAAAAAAAAAAAAACCCTAAAGGGGAAAAAAAAAAAAAAAAACAATGCTAGAGGCATCACAATCTCCAATTTCAAATTATATTATAGAACCATATAACAAAACATGGTACTGGTATAAAAACAGACATGTAGAACAATAGAACGGAATAGAAGATGCAGAGAAAAACCTGCTCGGTTACAGTCATCTGTAAGGTTCCAAAAACACACACTGGAGAAAAGATAGCTTGTTTTAACATATGATCCTGGGACAACTGAATATCAACGTGTAGAACAAAACTAGATTCCTATTTCTTATCCTGTATAAAATCAACTCAAAATAGCCTAAAACCGAGGTAAAAGACCAGAAATATTACAACTGCTAGAAAAAAACTCAGGATCAACACTCCAATATGACACAAGAAACGACTTCTGCAATAGAACTCCTAAAGTTCAGGAAATAAAATCATAAATTAACACACGAAATGGCATAAAATTTGGAAGCATCTGATCAGCAAAGAAAAAGAGAGTGAAGAGACAGCCTATTGAATGAAAAAAAACCCTTGACACATATTCTTCCAACAGACGATTAATACCTAGAATATATAAATAAAAAACTCAAGACCAAAAAAAAAAAAAAAACCCAACCCCCAACCCATTCAATATTTTGGTAAATTTATTAAACAGATACATAAGAAGTATTACGACATGGCCAATAATTATACAAAAAATATGTTCAACATCTTGGCCATCAGGGAAATGCAAATCAAAATTACATTGAGATTCCATCTCACTCTAGTAGGAGTGCCAATCATCAAGAATAGAAAAACAATTAAAAGGAGGGTGAAGTAGGAGAAAAAGTGTCTCTTATAGATGGTACAAATGTTTAGAAATCACTACGGAAATCAGTATGAAGTTTCCTCAAAAAACTAAAAATTGAAATATCATATAATCCAGTTATACTAGTCTTCTGTATTTACCGAAAAGAGTTCAAGTCAGAATACTTCAGAGATACATGCTTACATGTTTACCATAGGACAATTCTCAATCACCAAGTTATGGAATCAGCCGGAGCACCCATTAACAGATGAATGGATAAAGGAAATGTGGTATATACACAATGGAGTCCATCAACATTTAAAAAATATTTTTTAATAAAAGAAGAGGTGAGGACTGGGGTATAGCTCAGTTGGTGCAAGGTAAGCACAAGGCCCTAGGTTCTAGGTTCAATCCCCAGCACCACAAAAAAAAAAAAAAAAAAAAAAAAAGAGGTGAAAGAGTTGGAGGCATAGCTTAGTGGTTGAGCTTTTGTCCCATATTTGAGAATCCCTGTGTTAAATCCCCAGCACCTCAAAAGAAAAGAAAGAGAGAGAGAGAGAGAGAGAGAGAGAGAGAGAGAGAGAGAAAGAGAGAGAGAAAGAAAGAAAGAAAGAAAGAAAGAAAGAAAGAAAGAAAGAAAGAAAGGAAGGAAGGAAGAAAGAGGGGAAAGGAAGAAAGAGGGGAAAGGAGGAAGGAAGGAAGAAATCCCCCATGCCTTATAGGAAAACCAATAGCAAAACTAAAAGTGGGAATAGATTGGAAGACTTCTCAGTTTGCCCTCTTGCCATAGGGCTGTACCCATTAACTGATAAGCTTTCTTTTCTCTCCTGAGTGCCTAAAGCAATCATTTAAATTACACAGCATCACTTTCTATACATGTCCACTGTGACATAAAGTACTACAACAAGGAACCCTTCAGTCTGATGTGCAAAAAGAGACCAACTGGATAGTTAAAAAATTTTAAGCATAATTTTACTGCACAATAAAGACTTGATTTTCTCAAAAATATTATTTTCTTCCTCCTGAAAAGGACTACTTCAGCACATCACAACTCTGGCATAATTGACAATAAATCTTCCAGTGGCTCCATAGTATGCTGGGTCCTTACTGGATCATAGAAGAATAGCAGAAAATTTCCTAAACAATCAACACTTTCAAGCACATCTTTGTAATGGAAGAAGACATTACTTTTTCCCTCTTGTGGAGCAGGTTTCAAAAGGATAATAACTTTCTATAGTATGGTTATCATCTTATATCATCCAGTAACTGTTACTTGTTCTTACTATTTTGATGTTATAACTACTCTGTATTACTACCATTCTAAGTTGATTAGCAGTCATATTGTTTATACATTTATATTTTTAATACAAAAAGCCTCATAAAAGTTTTCAGCCACTAAAACTATATCCAGTAGTATTAAGTCACAGGCAATGCTTATGAATTTCTTCCTAATGGTCCCTTAATGCTAAATTTAATTACCAATAATAATACAAAAGCGGGAACAGATACAGGAATAACATTTTTGTATTCCCTTTACCTCTTCTTTCATTACTGATAAAATTTATATAGAGAGCTAGAGATGTAACTCAGTGGTAGAATGCCGCTTAGCACATACAATCCCCTGGTTACAGTCCCCCGCACAAAAATAAATAACATATGCACACACAAATATGAATATATATGTATAGATGTATACATATGCATATATATTGGGAAGCACTATTATTGTAATTTCATTACTATTTTAAAATTAAGCTCTAGAAGTAAGAATAGATGATGTTCTCTGAAAGCAAATTCTACCAAAGTGTCATCCTGCTTTCATTAATTCAACCTCACCTCAATGAAAATAATTAATTTCAACTGCCCAAAAGAGTTAGCAATTTTCAACCTTACATTTTACTAGGTTTAGTTGCCAATTTAGGAAGCCTAAGTACGCAATGTACCTATATTAATTACCACCCAAAAAAAGTTGGTGAACAAGTCAAGTATTCACTAAGAACTCAGTACATTCACAGTATCACAGTGACTGGCACATAGCAAGACAGTACAGATATTTGTGGATGGATTGATGGAAGGGCAGATGCTGCCTGCAAACAGGCAAGGCATAAAAGAAGAAAAGAAAGAAGAGTGAAAGAATCCTATATCCAGAGTATATAAATAGAATGTAGATAATAATCACAGAATCAGTGAGGTGAGGACCAGTAAGGACCAACTAGAAAAAATACAAGGAGGAAATGGGAATTCAAACAGTTATTTTCAGGTGTTAAATCAAGAGAAACAAATTATGTGCTCTAAGAGGGTAAAACTGCAAAACAAAGGCAAAAAGTCAGGAAAAAGAAATGAAATGCATGTTCATAGAACAGTAAGCAGATTAGTTTAGGAAGGGAATCCTGGGAGGGAAGGCTGCAAAGTCAGCGGGTGATGGCCAGATGCTATGCAGAGTATAAACACTGAGCCTGTTAGCTGCCACCTCTTCTTCCTCATCACTTTTTTAGAAAGCAGTATCCTCCCCCAGTCTCACAGTCACACCCTCATCATATGCTTTACTCATCCAAAATCACAGAAAGCCAAAATCTCCAATAAAATGAATGCTTAAAATCACAGAAATACAAAAAAAAAGAAAGAAAAAGAAAAACATGAAGCATAAGCAATTTGAAAAAAACAACATAACTAATGGCTAGAAATATTAATTTGCAATTCATATCTAGTCAATTTATATACTGCCAAGTTTTTGTATACAATTTTTAGAGTTGATTGGTTCAAGTTTAATTAAAAAAACAAATGAGGTTAGAAAAGGAATCAGTAACAATTAAGTGCTCCTTATGCACCAAGCAAACTCATAAGGACTTTATATATACTATTTCATTTAACCTTAATATTATCAATGTGTAATTGCTCCTCTATCTGCATACATGTAAGGAAAAACTACTTGCGAGTCAAATGGCAAAGCTAGGATGCAAAAAATCTTAGAATAACCATGGTTAGAATAACTACTGCTACCATCATCCAACATATTTTCAGTAACTTTTTACTAGAATCAGGAGGAAAAGCATGAAAAGCACTAGTTCTATTTCAGATAAGCAAGGCTTGTATCCAAATACTTAAACACACTTAAAATTAGGCCAGTCAGTCCTCAGTTCATAAAGCACTGAAGCTACTTGACTGTGATCCAAGCCACTGTCCCAAAGAACCATAAGAAAGGATATTTCAGACTAAACTAAAATAACTTAAGAACAATGCTCTCAACCCAGTATATGCTATCAAATTCTATTCTGATATATGGAATCCAGTAAGGCAATTCTTTAGGAAAAGGATGGAATTCCTATAATCAATCCCCTTTCCTTTTACAGTTAGATTTTCTGGCCTTTAAAAATTCAATGTAATGACTTAACAAGTCATTGTACTCCTAGAGTGGGTCCTTCTTCTACTGATACTGAAATCAAGTTAACCTTTAGAAAGGCCAACATGAGAAGCACAAAATCAAAGTTCTAAAATAGAAGTTTTCAATTAATTACTAGTCCTACAAAAACTCAATAACCCACTTGGTTTTATTTTATACACACTAGCAACAGATTTGGTTTTTAAAGGACATCTCCTAGGTGGGTCTCATAGTAGCTTAATACCTTAGGCAAGTTACTTAACTTGTCTGAGCCTTGGTTTGCTCATAAGAAAAGTGAGTATGAGCAGTTATGCTTCAAGACTGTTGAAAGGATTAGAGATAATTATGTAATTCACTACCACAGAGCCCTGGCATTCAGAAATGCAATAAATACAGTTAACATCACAATTCTAGACTTTACAAGCCAATAACAAATTGATGAGAAAAACCAAATTATGAGGAACTGGGGTGCTACGGAAGAAACTAAAGATATCTCTAAAAATAAATAGCTAGCCACAGGAAAGAGTCAAGAAGCTACACAGACACAAAAACTGAGGCCACTAGCCTACGCATTTAAATAGCTGTTGAGGGTATCACTAATATTTTTATAAGTTGTTAACAATGATGTGCCTGAAGATGACATTAAGTCATTTAAAAAAAAGATTAAATTGTTTAATTCCATGTGTTTTAAAAAAAGACAGATAAACATATAATTGACTTGGAAAGATTTTTATCTAAAGTGATTTAACAGGTTGGGGATACAGTTCAGTGTTAGAACACTTGCCTAGTATGCAGGAGGCCCTGGGTTTGGTCCCCAGCACATTAAAATAAATAAATAAATAAATAAATAAATAAAAAGGCAGAAAAACAAATGAAAAATGATTTAGCATCACACATTTTACATGTTAGATATCCAAACTTTAATTAACTGAAAAACTCCATTATTGGACTGGGATTGTAGCTCATACATAGAGCAAATGCTTAGCATGTGTGAGGCCCTGGGTTCAATTGCCAACACCACAGAAAAAGAAAAAGAAGGGAAAAAACCCCCTCTGCTACAAGCTTCTGTTATACTTAATGTGTAAATGAACCTCTTTTTTTCTAATGATCATTGTAAAACATGCATTTTGAACAAACTAACTGAATATTTAAATACAATAGCCTATAACATCATCAAGTTCTTTTTTGTTTTTTCTTTATTTATTTATTTTTTTTTCCTTTTCAGTACTGGGGACTAAGTCCAGCAGGGGAACTCTACTACTAAGATACACCTCCAGCCATTATTATTATTATTATTTTAAAGATAGATTCTCATTAAGTTGTCAAGGCTGTGCTTAATCCTTTTGTTTCAGTCTCCCAAGGAACTGGAATCACAGTTATAAGCCACCTTGCCTGGTCATTGGTTTCCTTTTCTCTTCTTTTCTTTCTTTCTTTCTTTCTTTCTTTTTTAACATTACAGTTATTGCTTCATTGGCAAAGCAAAAAAGACATAATCAAAATACCATAGAGAAAAGACATTTTTGGTAGAATGATTTTTTTGTAGGGAACATTGTCCAGATTAAATAACAACAAAAACATCATGCTAGGCCCCTGTTTTTCTGGGACCACACAGGTTTGCAACTAAGTGGAATAGGTTTAAACATTCCAATTTCCTTTTTGTGCATTTTTAAAAATGTTTTTATTCTATTTGTACATTTTGATAGATCATACATAAATAGGATGTAATCTTTTTTCTGATTATACATATTGCAGCATCACATGTCATGCAGTTATACACGTACATGAGGTAATAATGTCTGTTTCACTCCTCTATCCTTCATACCCCACCACTCCTTCCCCTCCCTTCACTCCCCTCTACCTAATATAAAGTAACTATTCTTCCCTCACCCCTCCTCCCCCAACCTTATTGTGAATTAGCTTCTGCTTATCAGAGAAAACATTCAACCTTTGTTTTTTTGGGTTTGACTTATTTCACTTAGCATGATATTCTCTAACTCCATCCATTTACTAGCAAATGTCAGAATTTCGTTCTTCTTTAAAGCTGAGTAATATTCTTAATAGCTAAAACAAGATAATGTTTTGGTCTCCCACATTGCTAAAGGTTTTATATCTATCAAAGAGACACAAGCATGTGCCATGGAAATCCCTTTTCACTTGAATTTTCTCCCTGCATTTGGAAGGAAGTAAAAAGTGAGAAACATCTGTTCCTTCCTGCAGAGCTATCAACTCTCATCCTATGGTTTAAAAATAAAAGATCTTTATGGAAGGCTACAGATAAAATGATCACCTGCCTTAAAGGCAACTGGCAATTAAAAGATCCAAATACATGCACAAAGTCAAAGAACTTTTTCCCTAGGGACAATTCTAGCTGCCCAAATTCCTGGTAATTTGCAAGACACCCACAAAATAGTAGAGGATAGTAAAGAAGCAAATATAATGGCAGATAACAAGAAATGAGTCAATAGCTGAGAAACAGGCCTGTATCAATCTGGAATCCGTCTACCACCAGAACAGTTTCAATGAAAGCTACCTCAAGAAAATCTGATCCACTTTGGCCAACAATCACCCTTCACCCAGCCCAAGGAAGAACAGATACTCAGTTATTAAAGGAGTACACCTTATTATCAACAGAGTACCTCATCAGTGAAGGCCTGAGAGCCTACAACAATTTTTTAACAGTTTTTACTCTATTGTCTTACAATGCTGAATGTTCAAACACAAGTAATAAAGGGCACCATATATGAATCAGTAGACTCAAGTTTCTATCTCTAATGCATCAGAATGTGACTGTGAGAAAGTTATTTCACTCTTTTTTCTATTTTCATTTCCTACCAGTGTAAGATTAGGTTAAACCCACTGATTTTTTTTTCCCCTGAACAAGTTCGAACAAAGATTAGTACACATAAGCTACTATACAAAAACATATCTGCTGGTCACTGCAGCTACATCTATCAACAAATATCAAGCAGGCAATGTCCACATTAAAACAACTAACTTCTGTTTGTTATGTTTTTGGTACTGGGGATTGAACCCAGGGGCCCTATACTACAGCGCCACATTCCCAGGCCTTTTTATTTATTTTTATTTTAATACAGGGTCCCATTAAGTGCCAAGGCTAGTCTTGAACTTGTGATGCTCCTGCCTCTGCCTCTCCAATAGTTGGGATTATAGGCATAGGCCATCATATTCAGCCAAAAATGACCCTTTACTTTTACTCTGTATAGTTAAAAAAAAAAAAAAAAAGCCGCCTGGAGACATCTAAAAGACCCAGGTGTTACCTAAACAGGGTTCTTTTAAGAGTCCCAAATTTCAGATTTGAAAATACTAGCATAGCAAATTAAAATGATACACAAGTTCCAAGAATATAGTTATTTTAAAAGGAGAAATAAAAACTTCAACATATTTCTTGTCCTATGATGTTTCAGAAGTCTCTTCAATCCTCCTCTGACAATACTTCTTATTTCACTCTACCAACAAGACAAACCACAATCCTTAATGTTCCCAGCATAGTGTCCTGCATATAGACAGACAGGTAGGTAGATAGATTCCCATGGACTATACTTTTTTTTTTTTTCAATATTGGAGAAGGAACCCAAGGCCTTGCTTATCTACACAATAGCTCTAGCAATAAGCTCCCCACCCCCAGCCCTCTGCACTTTCAAGTACCTTTTCTTCACTCATTGAACCTTAGAAAGGCAGAACCATAATTTAATGGTCCATGTATTGGGTTGGGGATGCAGGGCACTGTTAAAGCTCTTGGTTAGCATACATGAGGCACCGGATTGGATACTTATCACTAAAACAACAAAAACAAAAACGAAAGAAAGTCTATGTATAGTCTAGCATATTTCCTGGCACAATGTGACTGCCCAGTATGTATGTATGTGTGTGTGATATGTACATATGTGTGTAAATGCATACACATAAACCCACACATATATACATGTATACATGCATATCCAGATGTATGTATAAACACAGATGTGTATATATACATATCTGTATCCTAAATGAATGAAGTAAATTCTTAGTCTAGTAGGAATAGCAATCACTAATATTAATTGTTGATCTTTTTTAGTGAAAATATTTTTTATTGGTTCTTTCTAGTTACACATGACAGTAGAATCCATTTTGATATAATTATACAAGCATGGAATATATCTCCATTATGGTGAATAATTTTTGTTTTTAGAAAACTATATAAATGAATGATATCTAAAAAGAAGATACATGGGGGTTGTGGCTCAATGGTAGAGTGCTCACCTATCATACATGAGACCCTGGGTTCTATCCTTAGCACCACATAAAAATAAAGTAAATAAAAAAACCAACAAATATATCCAAGGCATTCACTGAGGGAAGAGCTGGGTTGAAAAGTACACGTTCTGGAAGCCATCCGCAGTCCCAGGCACTCCAGACGCCTTGGCTGCCAGAGCCGGGAAAGGCCACCATTACTGTTTGCAGCTGCGCGGTGCTCCAGCAGGTTGGCGGAGCCTCCCGCCCCCGGGAAGCCAGCACCCAGCTCCTGGGTCCAGTAGGCTGAGTGGCTGGAGGCCCCCTGCGAGGCTGCCTTCAGTCCAGAGCTTCTTGGCTGGGGCGACTGCTGAGTCCAGGGCGGTTCTGCGGTCCCCGCTCAAGGAGGACTCCAGTCCTGGGGCTCTGGCTGGGGACTGAGACCTGGAGTGATTGGGTGAGCTGAGCTGACAGGTGGTGGTCTTGATGTAGCAGGGGGTAATGAGCGGGTAGGGCTGGGCGCCGTGCTGCCAGGCAGGGAGGCGGCTACTGCGGGGACATTGGGTCAGTGCATCTGCTCCCCCGGCTTTTCATCCAGACTCTGCAGTGACCTCTCCCACCTCTGTGCCCCACTCTTCCCCTGGAGAACCTCCGGGAGCATCCTCAAAAGCATCCTCCTCTGTTTCTTCATCCGTGTCCTTAGCTTCTCTCACTGAGACTGGGACTGCGTCCTCCTCCGCCCGGCCTCGGAAAATGGGAAGGCTGTGGAAGAAGGCGAGTCTGCGGCTGGCGACTGGGCCGGCGGTAAGCTGGGCGCCTCCGAGGCGAGTAGGTCATTGGGTGCTCCGGCACCCTGGACTTGGTGGTCTGGCTTTCGGGAAGGTCGGAGAGGGCGGACAGTGCCTGCTCTGTGTCCGGACTGCCCGGGACCTCCCCTGCTCCTCCACTCGGTCCTAGCAGAAAACCATGGAGTCCCAGGAAGGCCCCGGGTTGAGGGCAGGCGGCAACAGGGGGCGCTGCAGGTTCCTCGGATGTCTGAGAGCAAATCTTGCTCCGCAGCGGAATGGAAGCTATAGGAGTCCGTGTCTGAGCCCGAACTGGTCCTTTGTCCATCCTGCGCTCCTGCCACAATTTCCAAATCCTCCGCGACAAACGGGACCCCCTAACCCAGCTTCAGCAGCCCTAAGACCACCAGGACGGGTTATCTCAAAAGGGTCCGCACACTCGGTATCCGAAAGGCCCGTCTTATCAGCAGACAGGCTGAGGTCCTGGGTCTTGGTGACCAGGGAATGAGCGCTGTCCAGCTCCCCGTCTGCAGGGTCTGGGAGTCCAGCACATCCTCGCGGGAGCCGCCAGAACCTTTCCCCTTGGAGAGGTTCTTCCTAATTCGCAGGTTGGAAAACACCTAGGCTCTGGAGTCGGACTTGCTCTTCTTTTTGCCAGGTTCCCCGCCGCTACCCTCTCCCCCCTTGCTGTGTCTACCCAGCGGCTTCTTGTCCAGTTCCCATCTTTGCGGCTTTCACATCCCTGGGCCCCACAGCATCCTCGGCGCCGCAGCCACCGCCTTCGTGTAAGGCATCACCTGCGCTGCTCTTCAGCTTCCCTTCCTGGTTCCCGGTGTTGCAATCTCGCGCTGCAGCCGCTGCACCTCGGGTACGCAGGCCATCTCCGCCCTCCTCAGCCCCTGGCCCGGGCCAGGGGAGTCTCCAGGGCACGTCAGGCAGCTGGGCGAGCGGGGGAGAAGAGGCCAACAAGCACCAGGCTGGCCCCACTGACATCTGCTGCGGCTTTGCGTAATACGCGGCAGCTCGGGAGGCTGCCTTCGCTGCGGTTGCAACCCGGGCGGGTTGGGCGCGAACATGCTCAGTACTGCGCGCGGCGCTCGCCAATGACTGTGCGGGAGGAAGCTTGGACCTGGCTCCCCGCCCGCTGCTGCCAGTCCCTTGGCCCCCCTCTCGGCTCTTCGCTGAACCCAAGCGCGACAAATATTTCCTCTATCCTGGGAACTTTAATTTTCACGGTGCAAATAGAATGCACTGCCTCTTTTCCAATAGTTCCTCGGTTGGAAGATGGACGCGAACTTCAAAGTTCTGGACCTGGAATGAAAAAAATTAAAGAGAAAAGAAAAAAAAAATTAAACAGTAAAAAACTGAAGCCCAGTTCTAATTTAAAGGTGGCATAATACTTTTGTCATTTACACAACCCTTAACCCCAATTTGCCTGCTTCTGTATGGCTCTTCAATAAATATTTGCTGAATGAATGGATTGCTGTTTCTTGAATAATTGAATATCTCCTTGAACTCTTTAATGTGCTTGAGCATATGGCTTAGGGAAGGTTACCTTACATGGTTATACACATGTTTTACACAGACCTTGCTTCTCCAGAACAGGACATTAGCTGTCATTTCCAAAGTTGGTATTTCAAACTTTAGACAAAGAGGAGGTGGGAGAAGCAGAAAATACTGAGATTAGAGTTGATTAAAATGCTAATCTCTAAAATTCTATGTATTTATCATATAAATCAAACAGCATTTGTATTCCAAAAGAGTACATATACTATAACTTCCAGGAGGTCAACCTCATCAATATTAAACATGTCACCATTGTGGTCGCCTACCAAAAGGAAAAAGACAAAAAGGAAGCACTCTTGGCACAAAAATGTGACATTAGATATTATGCTTTAAACCACCACTTTCCCAAGCAAATCCTTCCAGGCACACTTTATTCTGTACCAGGACTTCTTAACATTCTATCCTCAATATTACCATAAACACTTTCCTTCACAGTAAATTTTCATTACTTTAATTACTTATCACATTTAGTTAACTTTGTTTTAAAAAATATTGTAAAACATCATTGGATTTGAAAGAAATTCCAAGCAGTAAATTGAGATTAAAGTGTAATTACTCAATAATTTTATAATTTTATAGAAGTTATGTGTTAACTACTTTGAAAATATGGAATAGTAAATCCAGAGAAGGGAAATGTAGAACATGTTATATGATGCATTTTAAATGCAGCAAGCAAATGTGTAGTCTTCTGTTGTATACTATGAACCAACATTTTTAAGGTCTCTCCTTTAACATCTTTATAAAGAAAAAGAAAGTTGATCTTACAAGTCTTTGATGGAAAAGCATAGTACTATCTGTTTTCAAACCATAATCTTAAAAATAAATGTAACTTCAGGGCAGGTAGCCAGTTGTCCTTAGGTGGCCCTTTTGAGCAAATGGTTTGGAGAAATCAACTTTAATAACTTTGCCAGGGTAATATCCCAGTCTCCAAGCGATTCCAGAATGCTTTGTTTCACCTCTTTCACAAAACTGTGACTTCCTACAATTCAGGCTCCCCAGAGGGCACAATTTACCTGTGGATATTAGAATTTTCTGCTTCTTTGCTGAGGTACTTTGAATCTTTATTTCTTTAACAGAACATCTTTGATTCTAAATTATTTGTTCCCTTACTACTTTCTTCTGTGATATATTCTAGAACAGACAAAAGGCAGGGAAGAATGGAGAATGGGAGAGGGGAGTGAGTGAGAGGGCTGTTGATTTTTTTCACATCCTTTGAATGTGAGACAATAGGCAGGAGTTGTGCTGCAGATCACAGTTGACAAAGCTCTATTACGTGCAAAGTCTTATTTGAAACTCACAACTGTGGGTATCAAATGTAGGTAGGTATTCTTACCCCAATAATAATTAAAGCATAAGATCAAAGAAGCTAAGAGATTTGTCAAAGTTCTCATCAGGAGAGACAATATTTGAGTCTGCAAATTTAAGTACCAAATTCTTTATAACAAATACCATAATATTGTTTACTTTTTGGAGGAATGGTAAGAGTAATGGTAAAATGCCTTTGACAAGGTCCAAGCTTAAATTCATCTGACCGAGAAAGAGCATCAGGGCTGATGACATACCTAAGCAGTAGAGTCCATACCTGGGTTTGATCCCCAGTGCCACCAAAAAGAAAGAAGGAAAAGAGAGACGAGAGAGAGAGAGACAGAGAGAGAGAGAGAGAGAGAGAGAGAGAGAGAGAGAGAGAGAGAGAATATCATATTTCTGCTTGTAAAATTATATTTAACAGAAAATTAGAGATACCATCTTATACCCAGCCACATACCAGGTGACAAAGATATAAAAGAGAAAGACCAGCTCCTACTTTTAAAGATAATAGCATTTTGTAATTGTTGGTTAAAAAAAAAGTCTTTATTATTAGCATGCCAAAAAAAGGTCACAAAAACTGCACATAAAAGAAGAAGCAGTGCTACCTGTTTTTCAATAGAAGGAACTGGATATATACTTTATTATTGTTATTTTATTGATTAATTTTGGTTGTACAGGAGATTGAATCCAGGAGGGGATGTACATCTCCATCCCCTTTTTATAAAAATTTTTATTTGAGATATGATCTTGCTTAAGTTGCCCAGACTTGCCTTAAGTTTGCAATCTTCCTGCCTGCACCTTTGGAGTTGCTGGGATTACAGGCATATGCACCCCACTGGATAAGGATTTTTTTTTTAATTTTTGTTTTAGTTGTAGGTGGACACAATACCTGTATTGTATTTTTATGTGGTGCTGAGGATCAAACCCAGGTCCTCACACATGCTAGGAGAGCGCTATACCATTGAGACACAACCTCAGACCTGGATAAGGATTTTAAACAAAAAAATTAGTGCACTGATATATAGGTCAGAAGTAGAGCATATGCTTAGCATGCACAAGGCCTAGGTTTGGAGCCCCAACACACAAAAATGAATGACTATATAAATAAATAAAATTAGCAAAAGTAGGTTGGTAAACTATAAATAAATATTGAACTCTGGTTCATAGTATGTATGCTGCATACTTGGGTTAATTATCCTAATCTCTGCAATTTCCTCTAAAATACATCAAAAATAAAATGCTTTAACATATGCATAAACAGATATATAATAACAGAGTTTATATATATATAATATATGTATACACACACACACATATATATATGTGTTAAGTGTATAGTTTGTATGGTAGATATATGTTGCTTACTTGAAAATTCCTTCAACTTTTCTGTATGTTTGAAAATTTTCATACTAAACCATTGAAGAAAAAAGCAGGTTTCAAAAGTTGTGAATTTCTCAGCTTTTTTGACATTAAAATCATGTCATGGTTAGTGGCATTCAGTAAACTCAAATAGGGCTTGGAAGTATAGCTCAGTAGTACAGTACTTGCTTCACATGTTCAGGGCTCTGATTCAATCCCTAGCCCCACAGAAAGAATAAAATATAATGAAATGTTTTTAATAATTAGGTTTGAGGCTTTTTCAGTTTTTCTTAACCTTACTCAAACTTCCTTAACTTTGGTGAAATATAGAAGAATTAGGTTGCATTTTAATTATCCAACTCATCCTTTTCTCCAGCACATGAATGATCTCTCCTTAAAAAGGACATATTTTCTCTTCTGGTGTCAATTACTAAGCTGCTGCCACTCAAATTCACCTCTCCATTCTAACCTTGCTCCTGGACAACAGGTCCCTGAGCCCAAGTTGCATCTGAAACTACAGGTCTGAAATTCAGCTCTTCTCTTGCATATTTCTTCCTTATTTATTTATTTATTGATTCAGTGAAAGTGTCACAATCATTCCAGTTGCCCAAACCAGAGTTATTTACTGATTCCTTCAGTTTCCCAGTCCTCACAATTTTCCAGTCTCAGAGATTTCTCTATTCTTCCTCCTTAATATCTCGGATCCACTTATGTATTCCATCAGAAATGTTATTTGATTTGCTTCTCTCCCATCCCCACCTCAACTCCCATCTGTTCTGTCCCATTATTACCAATGCCTCTCAACTGAATGTCTCCCCAGGGGACATTTGGCATTGTCTGGAGATATTTTTAGCTGTCACAATGGAGGAAGGGTGCTTCTAGACATGATGCATAGATCAGCCCTCCACCCCCAACCAAAAATGATCCAGCCCAAAATGTCAATCATTCTGTTGTTTGGACACTTGCTTTATCATGAGTCACTCATGGTTGGCAGTCAATAATTACTTATTAAATGACTGAAAGGATGAAGAAATCAAAATTCTATTTTCCAACTAATCAAACTAATTCAGAAACTCGAAGGCAGGACCTAACAGGACAAATAAGATTTTATACACTGTATCTATGGTGCCAAATATCTTACACAAGGAGTTAAATTTTCTCTGAGACATTTAAAGTTCCATGAAACTGAGGCAGGAGATAGAAATAGGGGTCTCAGAGAATGTGATCCCACCACCCCAGATTAAAAACCTAGGTTAAAGCTTGTTTTTTGTTTTTGGTTGCCTGATTGGAAGGCTTCACTAAGGGTTGGATGCCCCCACATTCTGTTGTTGCCCTGGCTTCCTTGATTACCTTAACATAAGTCAACCCCAAAGAATTGTTTTGAATCCAAGCAAATCTTTTGTTTTAAGGAACAAGTACAGGACAAACTCAGGTGAAGAAACACATTAAACCATCCCATTATGGGAATAAGAAAGTAAAATTGCACACCTTCAATTGAGTAAGAAAAAGAGAACAATTAAGAGAGACCTTCCAACGAAAGATTAATTCATCAAAGTAGTATAAAAACTACTACAGAGAGTCTCGCATGCTCTAGGAGTTTTCCTAGCTTGCTTCTATTAAATCTGCTGTTGAATTCTCAATCTCCTGTCATCTACATACTTCATTCTTTAAGTACATAAGAAAAGAACCCTCTAGTGCTCATGTGACCTTGTGTTATAAAACTATACAATCTGTATAAATATTCCAAATCTTCACATACTTCACACCATTATTTGAAGTTCTTGTGAGTACCAAAAAATGTTCAGGTAAAGTCTAAATTCCTAAATTTCCAGAGCTCTCATTTTTCATTTCATGTTGTTTGTTGTTTTGGTGCTGGAGATTGAACTCAGGGCCTGTGCATGCTAAGCAGGTACTCTACTACTGAGCTGTACCTCCAACCTTCCCAGAACTCTTTTTCACAGAGGTGATAATGTACACTACAAAAAAAATAGTTATGTAGCTTTCAACGTTTACCACCATCATTCATTTTATCATTAGTGTAGCATTTGGAAATAAAATGTTTACAAAATAGAAAAAGGCAATGATTACTTTCCCAAGCAATATGGAATGCACTAGAAATTTGTTTCTATATTAGAAAAGAGTTAAATGAAAAGAATTCTAGTTTACTTAAGTTCCTCCCTGCTGCAAAAGAAACATTATCTCCCAACCTTGGAAAACTCATTAGCTTCATCTGAAAGCTTTCCTTTTAAGGAAGACTTGTGCTATAGTTTGGATCTTAAATCTCTTCCAAAGACCCATGTGTTAAAGGCTTAGTACTGGCCTGAGGTACTATTGGGAGGTGGTGGAATCTTTAAGAGGTGAAGGCTTAGTAGCAGGAAGTTAGGTCATTTGGTGTGTGAGCTCATAGGGGATATTGGGAGCCCAGTTCTTTTCTTTCCTTTTTCAATCCAGACCATGAGGTGTACAATTTTGCCATGTGCTTCCACCATGATGTACTGCCTTATTGTAGGACCAAAAGCAACTGGGTCAAGTAAAAACTCCAAAATGATGAATCCAAACTTTCCTTTTTAAGTTTATTGTCTCAGATACTTTGTTACAGTCACAGAAATGCAACACATGTTTTTAGCCTTCAGCACACATTAGCCATTTTCAAAAATTATTTGCAACTGGAAAACAAAGGAAAAAATGTAAGATTTATTTTGTTCTTATGTCATAGAGAAACTCTTACAAAATTAGAGTTTGGGTATTAGATCTCTAGACATATCCTTGATAAGTAAAGACATAGCCTTTCTACCTAAAAGGGACCAATCAGTTTCTCTTAAATGAGTTATCAAAAACATTCAGAACTATGAATAGAAAGCCCACTAAAAGAAACTTAGCTCATGTACTTTGTTCGGTGGCAAGAAGCATCAAAAAACATTCTAAAGACAGAGACAAAAAGAAACCAATTTTGAGGAAGGCAATTCTTGGCCTTAGAGCAATGTTCTGCAGTAGAAATGTAGTGTGAGCCTCATGCATAATTTAAAATCTTACAGTAGCCACATGTAAAGGTAAAAAGAAACAGATAAAATTAAATTTAATAAAATTATTCAGCTAGGCTCTGCAGCAAAAGCCTATATAATTTAACCTCATATATGCAAAATAGTTCAATTAGAAATATGATTAAAAATTATTGATGAAATGTTCTACATGCTCTTTTTCATCCTAAGTCTTAGAGATAAACGCATATTTTATACTAAAACCTACATCTCAATTCAGATGGGCCACACTTCCGTTGTTCCATATAGAAATGAAAAGTTGTACCCCCTTTGTGTATAATAAATCAAAATGAATTCTGTAAAAACAAAAAAATTGCTTTTATACAAAAATAATAGTCACTTATGGCTAATGGTTACTGTTTTGAACAATAGTCTTATATTTTTCAGAGCTCCTATAGACACTTGGTAAAACTTCAGTGATAATCTAAACTTTGTTGAGTTTCAAAACAGCACTTGATAGACTTAAAAGCATTAGAGCACTATCTGCTTTCAAATGCAAGCAAAAAAATTTTTACTCAATTACATTAGGGAAAAAATTTAAAAATAAAAATTAGGGGGAAAATCCCTTTTGTTGGGGAAAATACCAGCAAGTGCCCAGGAAACTCTGTGGTTCATGGTGAGATAGGAAGGACCTCTAAGGCTTTTTCAAGATGATGAAATAGAGGAGGTTGTTTTCCTGGCTGCTCCCTGGAGTAGGTTTGTCAAGAAAGCTGACAAATGCAGATTCTCAGCAAGATGGGTGAACAAAAACAAGGGGGGGGGACTTTACTGGAATTTAAAACTGGACATTCAAAGCAGATCGGGGTCTCAGGAAGTTGGATATAGTAAAATAAGGAAGAAATCCCCAGTGACATGCCACTGCCACAACCTGGCCAGAAGCACCAGTCAGAGTGGTCCCTCTGTGAGCATATTGGAGGGATAAGGGAATTAAAGGAGCCCACATATTTGGGAGACCCGAGGCCTGTCTGGTTATGGAGCATTTAGAGATAAAGGACATTGCTTGGCAAACCTGAAATATGTGCTGCACAATTCTGAGTGTGGAGAAAGAAGCTACTATCTACCCAGGAGGCATGTGAAAGATGAAGCAAGGAACAATTTTGCAGTGGCTGTGAGGGGGCTGGCATCTGAGGGTGTCTGATTCTTGGCAAACCTGAGTTTGACCACAAATACAGGCCCAGCAAACACACACTGCACAACACAGAGTGCTTAAATGATCAGGAGAAAAATCAAACATGGAGAGAGGTTTTCACAGGGGACAACTGGTTGTGTAAACCCACAGTTCTACTTGTCTCCCTCCAACTGCTTGTAGGACCAGCTGGCAGAGACACATCTGGTTGGGAACTCGGAAGGGCTGGGGCAGGAGAGATTGGAGACTGAACCCAAGACCAGGAAAAGTGGTGTCTGAAGGTGATGTAGGAGACTAAGAATTGGGTCCAACCTGCACAAGTGGAACCCAGGGAGATCCCTGGGGAAGAGTCTTCCAGTGTAGACCAGTAAGTACTGAGGGCTGGAGATGCACTGATTTAAAATCTCCAGAACTTGGCATTCAGTGAAGAGCCTGGAGCCCTCCTAAACCTAAATCCTGCCTTCAGGAGTTCTGCCTGTGGGTTACCACTCTCACTGAGGAATCCAGAGGTAAAACTTCATGCTCTAGACAACCCCACTAAAACTTCTGAGAACAGAACCCGAGAATCTTTTGAACACCAATGGAAAAAATTCTTTAACTTTTCATCAAGATCTTTTTAAAATTACTTTTCTCTGTTTAATTGTGACTTTTACGGTACATGGACATTTGTACATATTCATATTTGTTTTTTTCTAATTTCTAGCATTTTAAAATTTGTTCTATTTAGTTTTATATAAGAGCAGAATGCATTTTGATTCATTGTAAACAAATGGAGTACAACTTTGTATTTCTCTGGTTGTACAGGATGTAGAGTCACACCATTCATGCAATCATACATGTACTTAGGGTAATGATGTCCATCTCATTCCACCATTTTTCGATCCCCCATCCTTCCCCTTCCCTTATTCCTCTCTATCCAATCCAATGTTCCTCTGTTCTTCCCCTAGTGCCCCCCACTCCTCTTATGTATCAGCATCAACTTACTAGAGAAAACATTTGGGCTTTGGCTTTTGGGGATTGGCTTATCTCACTAAGCATGATATTCTCCAGCTCCATTCATTTACCTGCAAAGGCCATAATTTTATCCTTCTTTAAGTCTCTGTAATATTCCATTATCTTAGTTTCTTTATCCATTCATCTATTGAAGGGTATTTAGGTTAGTTCCACAATTTAGCTATTGTGAATTAAGCTGCTATAAACATTGAAGTGGCTGTGTTACTGTAGGATGCTGATTTTAAGTCCTTTGGGAATATGCCAAGGAATGGGATAACTGGGTCAAATGGTGGATCTATTTCAAGTTTTCTGAGGAATCTCCATACTGCTTTCCATAGTGGTTATACCAATTTACAGTCCTACCAGTAATGTATGAGTGTACCTTTTTCCCCACATCCTCAATAACACTTAATTGTTGCTTATTATTCTTGATAATTGCAAGTCTGACTGGAGTGAGATGGAATCTTAGTTTTGATTTTCATTTCTCTAATTACTAGAGATGTTGAACTTTTTTTCACATATTTGTAGATTGATTATATATCTTCTTCTGTGAAGTGTCTACTCAGTTCCTTAGCCTATTTATTGATTGGTTTATTTCCTTTTTTGGTGTTAAGTTTTTGAGTTCTTTATATATCTTATAGATTAGTGTTCTATCTGAGGCATGTGTGGTAAAGATTTTCACCCATTTTGTAGGCTTTCTCTTCACATTATTGATTGTTTTCTTTGCTGAGAAGAAGCTTTTTAGTTTGAATCCATCCCATTTATTGATTCTTGATTTTATTTCTTGCACTTTAGGAGTCTTGTTAAACAAGTATGGTCCTAAGCTGACATAATGAAGATTTGAGCCTACTTTTACTTCTATTCAGTGCAGTGTCTCTGGTCTAATTCCTAGGTCCTTGATCCATTTTGAATTGAGTTTTGTGCAGGGTGAGAGATAAGGGTTTAATTTTATTTTGCTGCATATTTCTAGCATTTTTGAAACCCATTATTTTTCATGGATTAGTTTTTTGTGAAATAGGATGTTTGATTAGTGTATTTTAGTTTTATTTTCATTCTTTTATTTTTAATTTTTAAAGATTTTTACATCATGTATTTATTTTTTTCTCCTACTTGTTTTCCTTGATTCTCTTTTTTCTTCTGCTAACAGTCAATCTCCGTGGAGTTTTCAAGATGGCGGACTAGAGGGCGGCTGCATTTCATGTTGCTCCAGGACTCAGGATTCAAAAGAGGAGATAGTGAGTGACTTGGGACCAACTCAAAGCTGCTGGGTGAGTCTCTCCCGTTGGGGAGGCATCCTGCATGGGGCGGTAGTCCCGGAACGCAGGGAATTTTGTGAAATAGAGTTGCCCGGGGAGACACCCCTCCCCCAGTGGAGTGGTAAACACGGACCACTGGGAACTTTGCAGAGTAAGCTGCTCAGCACAGCACTTGGTTTCAGAGTAAACCGCTGGGCTTTGGCGGCTGCCCAGAGGATGGCCTGCATAGGCAGACGATTAGGTGCAGAACAGGGTCTCAGGTCCTAGGTGGCTTTTCGGTGGAAGAGCTGCAGAGACAAGCTGAGGGGTGGAGCGAAGGTTCCAGGACTGCGGGCAGATTCTCTGAGGAGAGGCAGCCTAAGGAGACTCATCTCCGAAGGGTGAGGCTCCCAGGCCCAGGAGGTAGGTCCAGGCCCCGGGGAACATTGCCTGGGAAGGCTGCCCTGCCCAGGCGGCAAGATACCCTTCTCCCCACTGAAGCAGTGAACATGGACAGCGGGGAACTTTGCAGAGGAGGCCGCACAGCACAACGCTTGGTTTCTGAGCAACCTGCCAGGGCTCCGGTGGCTTCCAGAGGAAGAGCTGGGTGGTGAGCTGTTTGGACCCAGAGCAACCTCCTGAACAATGGGAGGGGGGCTGTCCTGAGGAGGTGGAGGTGTGCAGTGAGTTGCTTGGTCTCCAAACGCCCACACAGAACACCGGGTGGCTGCCTGGAGGAAGAGGCAAGTGGTGGGTCACTGGGGCTCGGAGCATATGTACGAGGCTCCAGGTGGCTGCTCAGAGGAGGGGTCACATAGCCAGGTGATTAGGTGCAAAGCACGGTCTGGGGACCTAGGTGCCTTTTGGTGAAAGAGCTACACAGAGACAAGCTGAGGGGTGGAGTGAAGGTTCCAGGACTGCGGACAACTTCTGTAAGGAGGGACAACCTAAGGAGACTCGTCTGCGAAGGGTGAGGCTCCCAGGCCCAGGAGGTAGGTCCGGGCCCTTAGGAACGTTGCCTGGGAAGGCTGCCCTGCCCAGGCGGTAGTTGTGGACTGAGGGGAACCTCTAGGAGGGGAACTGACCAGCGAGGCCTCCCCACCAGGTGAGTCTTCCCCGCCAGGTGAGGTTTTCCCACAAGGACGGTAAAACCAGAGACACAGGCACAAACAGGTCTTGCCTCAGCCTGCAGCCTAGTTCCCCTTTGGATGACCATTGGTCAACAAGTGGAGGCAACTCTGCCCACTAGCAGGGAATATACCCCACCAGAAGACCACCACCCCTAGAGAGGCAGCTTCCTTGGGGAGCACTGCAATATCAACTTCCTCCAAGACTTCGGGGTACTGAAGGATAAGAGGGGATACACTAGCAATCTTCAGGGACATTATAAGTCAATAGAGGAAATCTGCAACATCTCAGCAGTCCACTGATACCCGAACGACATGAGAAAACAAGGGAAGAAAATGCCTCAAACAAATCTGGATGTTACATCAATAAAATCCAACGACAGCATGGCAGAAGAAATGTCAGAAAGGGAGTTCAGAATGTACATAATTAACATGATAAGGGAAGCAAACAATGAAATAAAAGAGCAAATGCAGGCATTGAATGAACGCACCAATAGACAGTTAAAAGAGCAAATACAGGAAGCAAAAGACCATTTCAATAAAGAGTTAGAGATATTGAAAAAAACCAAACAGAAATCCTTGAAATGAAGGAAACAGTAAACCAAATTAAGAACTCCATAGAAAGCACAACCAATAGGATAGAACACCTAGAAGACAGAACCTCAGATATTGAAGACAAAATATTTAACCTTGAAAACAAAGTTGACGAAACAGAGAAGATGGTAAGATATGAACAGAATCTCCAAGAACTAGGGGATATCATGAAAAGGCCAAATTTGAGAATTATTGGGATTGAGGAAGGCTTAGAGAAACAAACCAAAGGAATGAACAATCTATTCAATGAAATAATTTCAGAAAATTTCCCAAATCTCAAGAATGAAATGGAAAATCAAGTTCAAGAGGCTTATAGGACTCCAAATACACAAAATTACAACAGACCCAAGGCACATTATAATGAAAATACCTAACATACAAAATAAAGTCAGAATTTTAAAGGCTGTGAGAGAAAAGAACCAAATTACATTCAGGGGGAAACCAATACGGATATCAACAGATTTTTCAATCCAGACCTTAAAAGCTAGAAGGGCCTGTAATAACATTTTTCAAGCCCTAAAAGAAAATGGATGCCAACCAAGAATCTTATACCCAGCAAAACTTACCTTCAGATTTGACAATGAAATAAAGTCCTTCCATGATAAACAAAAGCTAAAAGAATATACAAAAAGAAAGCCAGTATTACAGAATATTCTCAGCAAAATATTCCATGAGGAAGAGATGAAAAACAAAGAAGCAAATCAGCAAAGGGAAGAGCTATCCTAAAGGAAATCTCAAATAAAGAGGAACCAAGTCGTGTCAAAAGTAAACACATAAATGAATAAAATGAGTCAAGTGACCGGGAATACAAATCATATCTCAATAATAACCCTGAATATTAACGGCCTGAATTCATCAATCAAAAGACATAGACTGGCAGATTGAACAAAAAAGAAAGAACCAACAATATGTTGCCCGCAAGAGACTCATCTCATAGAAAGAGATACCCATAGACTAAAGGTGAAAAAATGGGAAAAAATATACCATGCACATGAACCCAGCAAAAAAGCTGTAGTACCCATCCTCATTTCCGAAAAAGTGGACTTCAAGCCAAAGTTAGTAAGAAGGGATAAAGAAAACCATTTCATACTGCTTAAGGGAACCATAAATCAGCAAGACATAACAATAATAAATATCTATGCCCCAAACAGTGGCTTACCCATTTATGTCAAACAAATCCTTCTCAATCTCAGAAACCAAATAGACCATAATACAATAATACTAGGTGGTTTTAACATGCCTCTCTCACCACTGGACAGATCTTCCAAACAAAAATTGAACAAAGAAACCATAGATCTCAATAACACAATCAATAATTTAGACTTAACAGACATTTATAGAATATACCATCCAACCAAGAGCGAATACACTTTCTTCTCAGCAGCACATGGATCCTTCTCTAAAATAGACCATATATTATGCCACAAAGCTAATGTTAGTAAATACAAGAAGATAGAGAAACTACCTTGTATTCTATCAGATCATAATGGATTGAAGTTAGAAATAAATGAAAGAGTAAAAAACAGAAATTACTCCAACACTTGGAGATTAAACAATATGCTATTATATGATGAATGGATAACAGAAGATATTAGGAAGAAAATTAAAAAATTCTTAGAGGTAAATGAGAACAAAGAAACATCATATCAAAATCTCTGGGACACTATGAAAGCAGTACTTAGAGGAAAATTTATTTCATGGAGCGCATTCAATAAAAGAAGTAAAACTCAACAAATAAACAACCTAACACTACAGCTCAAAGCCCTAGAAAAAGAAGAACAGACCAACACCCAAAGTAGTAGAAGACAGGAAATAGTTAAACTCAGAGCTGAAATCAATGAAATTGAAACAAGAGAAACAATACAAAAAATTGACAAAATAAATACTTGGTTCTTCGAAAAAATAAACATAATTAATAAACCTTTAACCACACTAACAAAGAGAAGATGAGAGAAAACCCAAATCACTAAAATTCAGAATGAACAAGGAAATATCACAACAGACACGACTGAAATACAAAACATAATTAGAAGCTATTTTGAAAATCTGTACTCCAACAAAATAGAAAATTTCAAAGATATCAACAGGTTTCTAGAGACATATGAACTGCCTAAACTAAATGAGGAGGACATACACAATTTAAATAGACCAATTTCAAGTAATGAAATAGAAGAGGTCATCAATAGCCTGCCAACAAAGAAAAGTCCAGGACCTCATGGGTTCTCAGCCGAGTTCTACAAAACCTTTAAAGAAGAGCTCATTCCAATACTTTTCAAAGTATTCCATGAAATAGAAGAGGAGGGAACTCTCCCAAACTCATTCTATGAAGCCAATATCACCCTGATACCTAAACTAGACAGAGACACATCGAGGAAAGAAAATTTTAGACCAATATCCTTAATGAACATCAACGCAAAATTCTAAACAAAATTTTAGCAAATCGCATACAAAAACATATTAAAAAGATAGTGCACCATGATCAAGTGGGTTTCATCCCAGGGATGCAAGGTTGGTTCAACATCAGGAAATCAATAAATGTAATTCACCATATCAACAGACTTAAAGTCAAGAATCACATGATTATTTCAATAGATGCAGAAAAAGCATTTGATAAAATACAGCACCACTTCATGCTCAAAACACTAGAAAAAATAGGGATAGTGGGAACGTTCCTTAACATTGTAAAGGTCATCTACGCTAAGCCCATGGCCAATATCATTCTAAATGGTGAAAAACTGAAAGGATTCCCCCTAAAATCTGGAACAAGGCAGGGATGCCCTCTTTCACCACTCCTATTCAATATCGTCCTTGAAACTCTAGCCAGAGCAATTAGACAGACCAAAGAAATTAAAGGGATACGAATAGAAAAAGAAGAACTCAAACTATCCCTATTTGCTGACGATATGATTATATACTTAGAGGAACCAGGAAATTCCACCAGAAAACTCTTAGAAGTCATAAGTGAATTCAGTAAAGTAGCAGGATATAAGATCAATGCTCATAAATCTAATGCATTTTTATACATAAGTGATGAATCTTCAGAAGGAGAAGTTAGGAAAACTACCCCATTCACAATAGCCTCGAAAAAAAATAAAATACTTGGGAATCAATCTCACAAAAGAGGTGAAAGACCTCTACAATGAGAACTACAGAACACTAAAGAAAGTAATTAAAGAAAACCTTAGAAGATGGAAAGATCTCTCATGTTTCTGGATAGGCAGAATTAATATTGTCAAAATGGCCATACTACCAAAAGTGCTATACAGATTGGATGCAATTCCAATTAAAATCCCAATGACGTACCTTACAGAAATAGAACAAGCAATCATGAAATTCATCTGGAAGAATAAGAAACCCAGAATAGCTAAAGCAATCCTTCGTAGGAAAAATGAAGCAGGGGGTATTGTAATACCAGAACTTCAACTATACTACAAAGGAATAGTAACAAAAACGGCATGGTATTGGTACCAAAATAGACAGGTAGATCAATGGTACAGAATAGAGGACACGGACACAAACCCAAATAAATATAATTTTCTCATACTAGACAAAGGGTCCAAAAATATGCAATGAAGAAAAGATAGCCTCTTCAACAAATGGTGCTGGGAGAATTGGAAATCCATATGCAACAGAATGAAACTAAACCCATATCTCTCACCGTGCATGAAACTAAACTCAAAATGGATTAAGGACCTCAGAATCAGACCAGAGACCTTGCATCTTATAGAAGTAAAAGTAGGTCCAGAGCTTCAACATGTCAGCTTAGGACCAGAGTTCCTCAACAGAACTCCCATAGCACAAGAAATAAAAGCAAGAATCAACAACTGGGATAGATTCAAACTAAAAAGCTTTCTCTCAGCAAAGGAAACTATCAGCAATGCGAAAAAAGAGCCTACAGAGTGGGAGAAAATCTTTGCCAATCATACTTCAGATAGAGCACTAATCTCCAGAATCTATAAAGAACTCAAAAAACTCAACACCAAGACTACAAATAATCCAATCGACAAATGGCTAAGGAAATGAACAGACACTTCACAGAAGAAGACCTACAAGCAATCAAGAAACATATGGAAAAATGTTCAACATCTCTAGTAATAAGAGAAATGCAAACCAAAACCACCCTAAGATTCCATCTCACCCCAATTAGAATGGCGATTATCAAGAATACAAGCAACAACAGGTGTTGGTGAGGATGTTGGAAAAAAGGTACACTCATACATTGCTGGTGGGGTTGCAAATTAGTGCAGCCACTCTGGAAAGCAGTATGGAGATTCCTTAGAAAACTTGGAATGGAAGTACCATTTGACCCAGTTATCCCACTCCTTGGCCTATACCCAAAGGACTTACAATCAGCATACTACAGAGATACAGCCACATCAATGTTCATTGCTGCTCAATTCACCATAGGCAGATTGTGGAACCAACCTAGATGCCCTTCAGTTGATGAATGAATAAAGAAACTGTGGTATATAGATACAATGGAATATTACTCAGCCATAAAGAATGATAAAATTATGGCATTTGCAGGCAAATGGATGAAATTGGAGAATGTCATGCTAAGTGAGATAAGCCAATCTCAAATAACCAAAGGAAGAATCATCTCGCTGATAAGTGGATGATGATACATAATGGGGCGTGGGAGGAGTTAGTTTTAGGGTTAGAGTTAGGGTTAGGGAGGGGGGCAAGAATGGGGGAAGGAATGACTGTATGGAGGGAAAAGAGGGATGGGAGGGGTGGGGTGAAGGGAAAAAATAACAGAATGAATCAACCAACATTTCCCTATGTAAATTTATGATTACACAAATGGTATGCCTTTACTCTATGTACAAACAGAGAAACAACATGTATCCCATTTGTTTACAATACAAAAAGTCAATCTCCATTTTTCTCTCTTTTACTCTTCCTTTAATTTTTCACTTCTTCTATCCTCCTCCCTCATAATCATCACATCCTGTATCACTTCTGTTCTCTATGTCCACCATTTGATATTATAAACTTTTTTGCAAACTAGCTGTTTTTATTATAGGCAATAACTGATCAAATTATTTCTGTTTATTGTGATAATTTACATCATAGACATCATAGTAGGAACTATTTTGGTTTAAGGCTGTCTACCATTTGCATTCATTGTTGTTATTATTTGTCTGTCCCTAAACAGTGAGGTACTCTTGTCAGTTCACAAGTTAGAAACTCTACTGCCTCAGATCCATAATGTTAGATGGTTAGACACAAAAACAACATGAAAAATCAAGGGAACAAATCACCTCAAACAACCAAGATACTCCAGTAACAGAATCTATCGACACCACAGTGGAAGAAACGTCAGAGAAGGAATTTAGAATATACAAAGCTAAACTGAACTGTGAAGTAAATGATGGTATAGGAAATAAAATCAGAGAGAAAATATAGGAAGTGAAAGATAAAGAGGCAGATATTCTGAAGACAAAAACAAAACAAAAATAACACCAAAAAAGCAGAAATCCTCAAAATGAAGGAAACAATAAGCCAAATTAAAAAATTGATAGAAAGCATCACTAACAGGCTAGATCACTTGGAAGACAGAACCTCAGGCAATGAAGACAAAATATATATCTTGAAAATAAAGTCCACTGTACAGAGAAGATGGTAAGAAACCATGAACAGAAGTTCCAAGAATTATGGGACAACATGAAAGACCAAATTTAAGATTTATTGGGAAAGATGAAGGCACAGAGATAAAAATCAAAGGAATGTACAATCTTTTCAATGACATAATATCAGAAAATTTCCCATATCTAAAGAATGAAATGGATAATTGCCGCTTGCCACCAACCAGAGGGAGAAATGACACATACACTTCAGAAGTTCATGAAGCAGCTTCCGCTTTATTCGGATAGCACCCTCAATATATAAGCAGTCTCATTCATAAGCAATTGTAATCAGATATGTCCATCCAATCCTATTAAAGGTCAAGCGATCATGAGTTCAAGCATACATGTAAGATATATCTGTCCACGCTGTAGGCGGCTGAACTAATTATCATACAGCCAATGGTAAACGCTTCCTGTTTTTCTCAAGGTGCATTCAGCATGCCCTTTAGCTCTCTGCCAGTCGCCATCTTGTATGCATGTGGTGTAACCCTGGGCCCCGGGTCTCGCCTGCCACATCTCTCCCTTTCTGTTTATAAAAGAGATTGTGCCTGTCTTAGGTTGTCCAGGACGGAGCCACATCCTTACCTGTCATTGGACAATGAGGCTCTAGCCCTCCATTCCTTTCTTAGGTCGGTATGAGCTCCCCATAAATCTTACCCATCTTTGACTACCAGTCCAGCATATTTAACCAGACTTGGGGGGATGAGCCAGCATCAATTGTGATGAAAGCTTGGCAAATAATGGCTGTTTCTCTACACCGATGTATACGCATTTTGTATAAACACTATATGCACAGAACAGATACAACAGACAATAAACCTCCCACAGACAAAAACCCAAATCATTCTTTTCCCCATTGAACAGCAGACTGGAGAAATGTGGCCAATTGTTGTAAAAATAGGACGATATAGAATAGAAGAGTTGATAAGGGGTATAGGATAGGGCCACGTCTTTACTATCCCCCATAGTTCACACAAGTCTCCTTCATTAACTTGGTGAGAAATCGACAACACCATCAAGCGGGAGAAACCTCCTCATCTTCTTTCTGTTTTGGGGTCTCTGTTGAGGCCTTAAACAATCTCTCTGGCACCCAAATTGGCGATTGTGCATCCTGTGGGAAAACAAAAACAGATCCTCGGGTCCAGATTAACACCGAATCTGGGCCTTTCCATTGTCCCGATAGAATGTCCTTCCAGAGCACTTGAGGTAGATGTTTTTTATTAGGCTCTGAATGACAGTCAGCAGCCGATTGGCCCTCAGAATCGAGATTTAAAAAATTTAAGATGAACAAGGCAACAGATAATTTGTCTTTTGGGGATCTGTATGATGCCTCTATTCCCCCTTTTTGTTTATAAATCATATTTTTAAGCGTTAAATGGGCATGCTCAACAATGCTTTGTCCAGTAGGATTCTAGGGAATTCCTGTGACATGTTGAATACCAAAGGTGGAACAAAATTGTTTAAAGGCCTGGGACATATATCCAGGACCATTATCTGTTTTAATTTGTTCGGGAAGCCCCAGGATGGAGAAAGAGTGTAAATAGTGTGTTATTACATCTTTGTTTTTTTCTCCAATATTAGCAAAGGCCATAATAAACCCTGAAAAGGTATCAATAGACACATGAATGAATTGTAGTCTTCCAAATTCTGAATAATGAGTTATATACATTTGCCAAATATGATTGGGCTGAAGCCCTTTTGGATTTACTCCTAAAAAGGGGTTAGGAATAAGTGTAGCACATTTAGCACAAGACTTGACTATGTCCCGAGCTGTTGCCTTAGTAATTTTATAGCATGTACGTAGAGTGGAAGCATTTGTGTGAAATTTGGAATGAAAAGTTTTTGCATTTTCAAGTGTATTAAAGATGTGTGGGTCTCTGGTGGCCGTGTCTGTTAAATCTTTGTGTAAACTTAGAGGACCTGGAAGGCCAGTATGAGCCCGAACATGCCCAATAAAAAAAAGGATCATTTCTGTCCCAGATAAGTTTTTGTAAGCATTGTAAATATTTAGTAATAGTGGAGGTGAGGGAAATCAGACCAGTTAATTCTAAATTTTGAACAGCATTAACAACGTATTTGCTATCAGAGAATAGGTGAAAAAGGCTCATGGTGGGTTTTAAATACTTCTATAGCTACTAATAGTTCTGTTTGTTGTGCAGATAGAGTATTAAACAGCAATGTTTCTGTAACATTATCTATAGTAATAGCTCCCATACCATTTTTTTATCCATCAATAAATATAAGAGTAGCTCCTATAATAGGTTCTTTTTGGGTGTCTTTAGGGAAAATTATAGAATGTTGACTCCAAAATTGGAGAAGAGGATCAGATAGCAAATGATTGTCAAACACAGCAGAAGTACTAGTAAAGACTATAGTCCATGAATTTGAATTATTAATAAGATATTGTATTTGATCAGTAGTATATGGAGTAGTGATTGTTGAGGGGTGTGATCCAAAGGTAGAAAGGGATACTTTTAATACCTTAAGGATTAATTCTGCCACAGATTCAGTAAACAAGGATAAGACCTCGTTAGGGGCATAATTCATGTGAACCCATAGAATAGGACCCTTTTGACAAAACCCTCCTGTGGGTAACTTATTTGTTGTCAAGACAGTGAATGATAAAGGCTTAGCTAGCTCAATACATTCAAGATGAACCTTTTCCATAGCTGTTTCAACAAGTTTGAGAGCTATTCGAGCCTTAGGGGTAAGCACCCGCTTAGAAAGGGGGGTTAGAATCACCTTTAAGAATATCAAACAGGGGGCCCAAACTTGAGGTGGGTAAATGAAGGTAAGGTCTAATCCAATTAATATCACCCAATAACTTTTGAAAATCATTTAAAGTTCTAAGTTTTTCCACCCGAATGGTAATTTTTATGGGTTTAACCATAGTTGCATTTATGATAGATCCCAGGAAGTTTTTGGTGTCTGTCATTTGTACTTTATCAATGGTAATATGTAAGCCCCATCTTTCCAGTGACTTTAGTAAGGAATTATAACATTGCTCTAAGACAGGTTTTTCCTCATGAGCTAGCAAAATATCATCCATATAATGATAGATTAAAAGTTGAAGGTTTGCTAGGCATATGAGTTCAATAGTCTTGCCTACATATATTTGACACATAGTGGGGCTAATGGCCATGCCTTGTGGGAGGACTATCCATTCATATCTTTTATTAGGAGAGCTATTATGAAGTGAGGGCACAGTCAATGTGAACCTTTTGGTGTCTGAGGCATGTAACGGAATGGAAAAGAAGCAATCTTTTATGTCAATTACAATGGAAGGCCAATTAACTAGGATAGTCGATAAAGTAGGTAATCCTAATTGAATAGGTCCCATGGGCTCCATTATAGAATTACTGCTCTTAGGTCATGTAATAGCCTCCATTTTCCTGATTTCTTTTTTATTATGAATATTGGTGTGTTGAAAGGAGAGGTGGATGGTTTGATGTGTCCAGTCTCTAGTTGTTCTTTAACCAATTGCTGGGCCGCTTCTAATATGTCTTTAGAGAGGGGTCACTGAGGGACCCAGACAGGTTTATCAGATTTCCATATTATTTTAATTGCTTCAGTGGCCCCTAATGACAATACAACCCCCTTTTATCTTGTTTTGGAGTAACTAAAATGGGTGAAGTAGGTCCTTGACTATTTTTCCCAAGACCTTTTCCCCATATGTGTCCTTGGGCTAACATCATTTGATTAGCTTTTAGATTACTGTATGGGATCTCGGATGTGAGATGTAAATCCATCTGTTCCATGATATCTCTCCCCCGCAAGTTTACTGCGAGATGTTCGAGGACGTAAGGTTGGAAGGTACCATTATGACCTTCTTCATCCTTCCATTTTAATATGGCTGCGCTTTTGTTAGGATTGGAAGTTATACCCAATCCCCTTAAAGTCTGATCTGCCTGTTGAAGTGGCCAGGCTTTGGACCGTTCTGTAATTTTGATAATACTTTTGTCAGCCCCAGTATCTAATAAGCCCTCAAAACATTTGCCTTCTATCACTAACTTTGTCATAGGTCTATCTTTTAAATCCAATGTTAACATGACCATATTTTGGCCAGTAGAACATAATCCTTTATTTCCCCTAATAATATTCTTTGATGGATATTGATCATGGCAGCTGGGTAAGACCAACAATTGTGCTATACGATTACCCTGAGCTATTATTGCTACACCTCTTGGTGAAGAAGCAAGGATTTTTATTTCTCCTGTAAACTCAGGGTCTAACTCCAGGGACAATATTTAATCCTTTTAAAGCAGAAGAACTCCTCCCCAGAACTAGTCCCACTGTTCCTTTAGGTAATAGGCCAACAACCGAAGTTGGTATTGGTTGTACTCCCATCTCTGGAGTTAATACTGCTCTGGCGGAGGCACAGAGGTCCAATCCTGCACTTCCTCTTGTTTGTCTAATTGGAGAGTCAAGGGGTAATGGGTCCAAGGCATGAACTGGATAGCCCCGTATATTTGTGGACCCAAAGGCCGGGGTCCCTGATTCCCATTTTTTGGAGGTAAAGGGTTACCATCTTTGTCTCTAATTGATTTACAGTCACTTGCCCAGTGTTTCCCTTTTTTACATCGAGGACATAGTTTTGGCACAGAACCTTGGGGGCAGTCCTTTTTCATGTGTCCAAATTGTTTACATTGATAACACTGTTGGCTTGGGCGGGAGCTGGTATTACCTCTAAGACCCTGTGCAAGCGCTGCAGCCATCATCTGACCTTGAATAAAAGTCTAATTAATATCCCTACAAGCCTTTAAGTAGGCTCCAAGGTCTTTGTTTTTCCAAGGTCTTATTGCTTCTTTACATCATTTATTTTCTTGCTCATATGCAAACTGTTTGACTAAAGGCATAGCCTGGTCCACATCTCCAAATATACGTCCCGCTGTTTGAATCAATCTGTCTACAAAATCAGCATAGGGTTCATTATGACCTTGCATAACTTTAGATAACTGTCCTTGAAGATCACCAGCTCCTGAACGCGTTTTCCAAGCTTTAGTGGCAGCAGCACTAATTTGTTGATACACACTGGGGTGGAAATTAATCTGATTACCTTGCCCTTCATATGGTCCTTGGCCTGTCAGCATGTTTAGATTCCATTGAGGATTGCCCGCAACTGCATTACGTCGGGCAGTATCAGAGCATAACTCCTGGTTAGCCGCCTTCCACATGAGATATTGTCCCCCAGATAAACATGCCTTTGTTAAATTACCCCAATCAGTCGGAGTAAGATTTTGACTTGCAACATTCTCTAATAAAGAAATGGTAAATGCAGCTTGTACTCCATAGGACATAACTGCCTCTTTTAACTGTTTTACTAATTTTATATCTAATATTTGATGATATCTCTGATTGTTTTGATCTTCAAATACCGGGAATATTGGGAACACTGTTCGAGATTCTACATCAGCCCACCATCTGGGGGCCGCCCCTGTGTAGCAAGTACATGCGCCCCTACAACTTAGAAAAGAGTGGTGATCTGGATTATACGCCGGAGGGCGTGGGGCGGTAGGGGTTAAATGCCACTGAGAAAATTTCTTTTCTAGCTCTGTCTCAGATAGCTCCTGTTCTTCAGAGTCACATCCCTGTTCTGAGTCTGAACATCTACTTTCTCTTTTAGAAGCTCGACTTGATTGTTCTTCTTTTACAGTTTCTAATATCTTTTCCCCTTCTCTTAACTGTTCTTAAAATTTTGGTTTTTTGGAAGTCAGAGAGAAACGAACTAATGTCCATATCTCCACAACAACAACAAACAGAAACAAAACAAGAAAAGGTAACACAAATAACACCTTACACATATTCATTTACTACAGGACGTCCTTTGCTGTCTCTTAGGACAGCCTTCTGTCACGTTCCCTCACTAGGGAAACCTTCCGTTACGTTCCCTCACTAGGGAAACATGCTAGTTGACTGCTAGTTGACTGTGCTAGTGAAAAATTTTCTTCTTTATTACTTACCTGAGCGCTCACCAATCTCTGTACAAGCCACCACTTGCTGCTTGCTGCTGACCAGCGGGACAAACGACACGTATACTTCAGAAGTTCATGAAGCAGCTTCTGCTTTATTCAGATAACACCCTCAATATATAAGCAGTCTCATGCATAAGCAATTGTAATCAGATATGTCCATCCAATCCTATTAAAGGTCAAGCAATCACGAGCTCAAGCATACATGTAAGATATATCTGTCCATGCACTAGGCGGCTGAACTAATTATCATAATACAGCCAATGGTAAATGCTTCCTGTTTTTCTCAAAGCACATTCAGCATGCCCTTTGGCTCTCTGCCAGTTGCTATCTTGGATGCATGTGGCGTAACTCTGGGCCCTGGGTCTCACCTGCCACAGATAATCAACTACAAGAGGCTTATAGGATGGGACTGGGGTTGTGGCTCAGTGGTAGAATCCTCACCTAGCATGTGTGAGGCCCTGGGTTTGAGACTCAGTGCCATATAAAAATAAAATAAAAGGTATTGTGTCCACCTACAATTAAAACAAAATATTTTAAAAGAGGCTTGCAAGACCCCAAATGTACAAAATTACAACAGACCCATACCAAGGCACGTTATAATGAAAATGCCTAACATACAGAATAAAAATAGAATTTTAAAGTTGTGAGAGAAAAATATCAGATTATATATATATAGGGAAACCAATTCGAATCTCAGCTGATTTCTCAACCTGAACCCTTAAAGTTAGGAGGTCCTGGAATAACATATACCAAACTTGAAAGAAAATGGATAACAACAAAGAATTATATATCTAGCAAAATTAAGCTTCAGATTTGAAAATGAAATAAAAACCTTCCATAATAAACAAAAGTTAAAAGAATTCACAACTAGAAATCCTGCATTACAGAAAATTCTCAACAAAATATTCCATGAAGATGAAATGAAAAAAAAAAATAGTGAAAACCAGCAAAGGGAGGAACTACACTAAAGGAAGAGTCAAACAAAGGAGAAACTAATTAAAGTTAAAAACTAGAAATAGCTGGGGATGTAGCTCAGTTGGTGGAGTGCTTGCCTTGCAAGCACAAGGCCCTGGGTTCAAATCCCCAGCACTGCCAAAAAAAAAAAAAAAAAAAAAAAAAAAAAAAAACTAGAAATAAACCAAATGACCAGGAATACAAATCATAGCCCAATAATGACCTTGAATATTAATGTCCTAACCTCTTCAATCAAAGACCCAGACTGGCAGATTTGATTATAAAACAAGACCCAACAATTTACTGTCTCCAAAAGACTCACCTCATAGGCAATGATATCCACAGACTGAAGGTGAAAGGATAGGAAAAAACATATCTCACGTGGATCTCATGAACATGCAGAAGTTTCTACCCTCAGATAAAGTGGACTTTAAGCCAAAGTTAATCAGAAGGAACAAAGAAGGACAGTTCATATTGCTTAAGGGAATTATACATTAAGAAGACATAACAATTGTACATTTTGGGAGGGTACTGGAGATGGACCTCAGGGGCCCTTGACCACTGAGCAACATCCCTAACCCTAGTTTGTATTTTACTTAAAGACAGGGTCTCACTGAGTTGTTTAGCACCTTGACATTGCTGAGGCTGGCTTTGAATTCACAGTCCTCCTGCCTCAGCATCCTGAGCCACTGGGATTACTGGCATGCACCGGCATAACAATCATATTTATGCCCCAAACAATGAAGCATCTATGTACATCAAACAACTCGTTCTCAATTTCAAGAATCAAATAGACCACACACAATAATACAGGGTAACTTTAACATGTTTCTCTCACCACTGGACAGATCCTCCAAACAAAAATGAAATAAAGAAGCTATAGAAGTAAAAAATACAACTGATAATTTAGACTTAGCAGACATATGTAGAATATTTCATCCATCAGTGACTGAATACACTCCTTTTCAGCAGCATATAGATCCTTCTCTAATACAGACCATGTTATGTAAGCTATCACAAATATTGGCATACAATTGTAATATTACCTTAATATATTTTAAGCAACTGTAGGGTTATTTTGATAGTTCCCTTTCAATTGATACTAATTTTTTTATTCTTGCTTTTTTCTTAATTAGACTTGTTTGATTTTTATCAAATTTTAGCTGTATTATTTCTTCTCTATTTTGTATATTTCTGTTTCTACTCTTAATTTTTCCTTTCTTCTACACAATTTGAAAATAATTTGTTATTCTAGCTTGTTTCTTCACAAACACTTTAAGTTATAAATGTTCATCTGAGTACTATTTTATCCTGATAGTTTAAGCTTTTATTATCACTTAGTTCAAAGCACTTTTTATTTACTTTTCCTGTGCTTTCTTCCTTGGCCTTTGAGATACTTATAAGTGTGCCATTTAATTTTGAAATAGTTGACACATTGGGATGGGGTTCTATATATCTTAAGATGATTGATTTCTAATGTAACCAATTATTCAGGAAACACAGTTTGCATGATTTCAAATTTTAAGAAATTAGTGGAAATGCTTTTTGTGTTGATTGTATTGGTTACACACATGTCAAAATTGATCAGATTAGATTCTTCAAATATGTGCATTTTATTGTACTTTGGTTTTATCTGAATAAAACTATAGTGAAAGAAAGAGAAGGGCTTCAAATAATGTGATAATATAGGCATGGAGAAGGGACATGGGCCATTTTTCCTGTCTTCATTCTTTAGGTGGGGATCGAAGTAGAGTGACCTTGGTTACTTTGCAGTAAAGGAATGTACTCATAAATCATCTGAAGAAATCCACCTGTGCAATGGGCACACATCCTGTATGTATTCCCTCTTCTTATGAGTGTGGTTGTGGTCCTCCATATTGTCCTGGCCTGCTGTTACCAAGAAACCTGTGAGTAAAAATGTGTCCAAATGCTCTCCACTCTCTGATGAGTCCTCCAAGTCCTTTGGGATAGGTAAGCAGTAGTATACGGAGGGTGTTTGAACACCCTTTTTTTCTTTTAACCATTCAATTTAATAGAGTTTGATTACAGATAAGTTCATTCTCTTGACAGAAATAAAGAATTCACCACTGAAATAAAGGATTCACAGAGCAAGAAGGACCATTGTAAGGGAAAGAGAAAATATGATTCTAGTATAAATAAGGATAGAAGGAAAATTATTTTCCATAGACACTGTGTTTTTTTTTTTTTTTTACATTTTTTTTTTGGTATTACTCTTATTTTTTTTATTGTACAAATGGAGTACAACTTTTCACTTCTCCAGTTATACATGATTTAGAGTCATACCGTTCGTGTAATCATACATGTACACAGGGTAATGATGTTTGTCTCATTCCACCATCTTTCCATCCCCCTGGCCTTTCCCCTCCCCTCATTTTGCTTGTGTCTTATGTCACCATCTGGGGCAACAATCCCAAGAATATTTGTTACCTTCTGCAGCAACAATTGCGCAGGTATTTATTAAACTACTTCTATTTTTGTGCTGTTTCCTTGCTTGCTTGCTTTTTTAGAGGAAGAGAAGCTTTTAGAGAAAGATAGCTTTGCTTATAGAGAGTTTTAGAGAAAGACAGGCTTCTACGCTTATCAGGAAGACTTTGCTTAGAGGAAGAGAAACTTTGCTTAGAGGAAGAGAAACTTTGCTTATTAGAGATCTATTTCTTCTTAGAATTCTGCTTCTTCTTCTTAGAGGTAGGTCCCGCATCCTGTGAACTAGGTGCTATCTATCTGAGGTGCTTCTTACTGCTTCTTCTCTCTGCTAGCTGCTTCTTTTCTAGCTGCTTCTTCTTTCTGCTAGCTGCTTCTTTTCTCTGCTAGCTGCTGCTTTTAGCTGCTTCTTTTTTCCTTCTACCTACTGCCTGCTTATATTCCCTCCAGGAGGCAGAGGGTGGGGCCACTCCAGTTGAGATCAGGTGAGGAGCCAGCTGCCCTATCACTGCAAAGGTTAAAATGAGCAGGCCCGAGCAGGAGCACTCTGGAACACCTGTGCACACGTTGTGTGTGTGGACTTAATTGAATATGGCCAATGATAAATCACCTGGGTGGGCTTATATTAATCAACCTCCTCACTGCCGATGTGATCAAAACAACCTCCGGCTTGCCGCCAGGCACCATTCCGGCACAGCCCTCATGACACAGCCCCCAACAGTCTTAAAACCATTTTGTGATTCAAACCCAGGGCCTTCTGCATGCTCTACCACTGAGATACATCTGCATCCCCTTTAAAAACACTTCATTTTGAGACAGGGTCTCACTAAATTGTTCAGACTGACCTCAAACTTGTGATCCTCTTGCCTCAACTTCCCAGGGGGGTAGCTGGGATTAGAGGTGGCTCGATTATCACCATACCTGACATCACATTGGTTTGCATAATCTTTGCTCTGACTTAATACTAAAATTAAGGCTACCAACAAAAATTGGGCCAAATATACGTATTTTTATCAAGTCAAGAATAACAAGAATTACATGCATACATGTGTGCTTTTCCCACATGATGATGTTTAATAACATTGATTTAACTCACACTGCTCAAAAAAGAAAAAAAAAAGAAAAAAGAAAAGAAAAAAGAAAGAAAGAAGGAAAAAATTGACCCGTGCACTTTGACTTGGTGATTGTGTTGTAGCATGGGACCCTTTGCGAACTAAAAAACTGCAGCGGCCAAGATGCTTGCTGGAACCAAAAGTGGCTATGGGGCCAACCCTAGAGCTGAAGTGGTTTCAGGGTTCTAAAGACTGTTGGTTCTTTGCAAACTCTCAGGAAAGATTTTGGGCAGGTCACACAAGCAGGAGTTGATGTGGGAAAATAAGAAGAGAGATAAGCATACAATAAAAGCTGCTGAGTGGACAGCATTTTTCACAGATCCAGTTTTTTATTTATTTGTTTGTTTTAAGGGGACTGAAACTAAGTGAATTTGGATACCCTCTTGCAGCTGAAGATGCAAATGTTGGCTCTAGGAAGGTTCATTCCCTTTTGATGTGGTAAGAAATGTTCCTGGACTAGGAAGGAACCAAAACTTGTAAAATTCTGCCTTTTCAAATCCTGGAAGCTTTGGCTGGAAAGTTCATAAGTCTTTCCCTTTGTGGAAGTTTGTGTGTGTGTGTGTGTGTGTGTGTGTGTGTGTGTGTGTGTGTGTTTATCATCAGGGAGGGGTCTTTGGGCCTAAATTACTCCTGCAGATAACAGGTCCTTTGCTAAGAATATAGCATATCCTATTGACTTAAGCCTGGACAGGGCAGCAGGGCAGCAGGTAAATTGTTTTTTTTTTTTTTTTTAAAAGCATGTGGGGTCAGCACAGGAGACCCAGTATATAGAATTATCCCCTCAATCTTATGTTGCCACCTCTCATATCTCTCTGTTACTTATCAATGGTAGAAATGAAACAAGTCAGGCAGGAGGACATACTGGCAAAGCTTTTATTAAGGCTTCTATTTGAGATGAACACACAGCACTGACCAGGCTGGCTCCTGGAACAATGCAAGAGAGTTAGTTTTATTCATGTGAAAGTGCAGTTTGTAAAATGGTGGTGGAGGTGTGCTAAGGTTTAGAAATGTTTATTGGCTAACGCGGCGGGGCGGGTCCCCGCAGAGCTGTCATGGCCCAGCCATCTTCGGTTACCATGACCTTTGCTAATGTAGCCTTATATTTCTCGGAGCAAGAGTGGGAGATCCTGGAGGAGTGGCAGAAGGAAATGTACCAGCAAATGATGAAGGCCAATTATGAGACCCTTGATTTCCTGGGCTGCACTTCTTCAAAGCCAGAGTTGATTATCTGGATGGAACAAGGGAGAACGTTATTTATTAATCAGCGATCAGAGGTGTTGCAACAAAACAAGAAGGACAATTAACCCTTCTGCTGATGAAGAGATAACCAGGGGACTCTCAGGACAAAAGAGCAAGAATGCCATCTAAATGGTCTTCAGAATCAGGACCTGTGTGCTACCTAATTAGAAAGGGCCACCTTACAATCTCCAAGCCTCCAAGAAAAATAATTTCCAAATAAAAGCTCGAAGTCCCAGCGTCTAATCATGACAAGAAAGATCCAAGGTGTAAGTCTCTGGATGTCCCACTAGACATGGAAATTCCTCCAGGGCCAAGGTTGCATTCCTGTTTTGTCTGCAGGAAAGACTTCCAGATAAAGAACGACTTGGTAAAGCACATTAGTAGCCACTCCAAGAACGGTAAAAGAACCTCTCAAAGTCCATAATACAAAAACAAATCCAGAGGGAACCGGATGTTCGGCTGTAAGAAGCGGTTCCACTGCAGTGAGTGAGAGAAGAGCTTTCACCCGAGGTGCAGCCTCATCACTCACCAGGTGGTCCACATTTGGCAGCGGCCCTTCGCGTGCCCTGAGTGTGGCAAGACCTTCGGCTACAAGGTCAACTTGAAGAAGCACCTGTGTTTGCACAAAGGTGAGCGGCCGTTTCGCTGTAGGGACTGCGGCCAGGGCTTCGTCCATCAGTGCCAGCTCACAGAGCACCGCCAGCTGAACAGTGTGGAGAGGCCTTTCTCGTGTCCCCAGTGCGGCCGGGGCTTCCGCCTGTGGAGAAGCCTGCAGGCGCACCTTTGCCAACACAGCGGCAAGAAGCCCTTGGGCTACCCGAGTGCGGCAGGGCCTTTTCCCGGAAGGCCGCCCTGCAGGCCCACCAGAGGACGCACGGCGGGGGCGGGGGAGAAGCTGTTCTGCGAGGCCTGTGGGAGGAAGTTAGTCCACAAGACCAAGTTCACGGATTACGTGCGGATTACTGGATTACGGATTACTGGAGTGAAGCCCTTCTCGTGCCCAGAGTGTAAGAACAGCTTCCACCTGAAGAGAAGCCTGAAAGCCCACGGAGTCCAGCACCGGGGGCAGAAGTCCTTCTAGTGTCCCGAGTGCGGCCGGAGCTTCTTCTGGAGGAACGCCATGAGGGTCCACCAGAGCCTGCACAGCGAGGAGAAGCCCTTCTCCTGCGCCGAGTGCGGCAAGAGGTTCACCCTCCAAGCTGGCGCGCCACGCGGGGGTGCACGCCAGGCAGCGGGAGTTCGCCTGCGGCCAGTGCAGGAAGACCTTCCCCCTGTGCTCCAGGCTCACGCAGCACCTCAAGAGGCACAGCGCCAAGAAGCCCTTCTCCTGCGCGGACTGTGGCCGCGGCTTCCGCCGCCGCTCGCACCTCAGCGAGCACGCCAGGATTCATGGTGGAGAGGAACCGTCCCAGTGTCCCGAGTGCGACAAGCGCTTCTTCTGCAAGGCCTCCGTGAGGTTCCACCAGCGCATACACAGGGACGAGCGGCCCTAGGCCAGTGTAGCAAAACCTACGCTCAGCAGTCCCCGCTCACCGAACACCTGCGCGTCCACAAAGGGGAGAAGCCCTACCAGTGTCCCCAAGTCCGAGTTTCCGTCTGAAAGGAAATTTGAAGAACCACCTTCTCCAGCACAGTAGCACGAAGCCATTCTCGTGCATGAAGTGTGGCAAAAGCTTCCCGCAGCAGTACCGGCTCACGGAACACACGCGTGTCCACAGCGAGGAGAAGCCCTTCCAGTGTCCGGAGTGTGACAAGAGCTACTGCACCCGGGGAAGTTTGAAGGTCCATCTGCACACGCACAGGGGAAAGAAACCCTTCCTCCAGAGGAGAAGTTTGAAGACCCATCTGCATCATCACAACCAAGAGAGGCCCTTTTCTTGTGAGGAGTGTGGAAGGAGCTTCACGTACAAGGGGGCGCTCAACACCCACATTGCCATGCATGCCAGGGAACCCCCTCCCCTATTCTCTAGGGCAGACCACACAAGCCTTGGTGACAGCTCAGTTGTCTCTAGTTTGGCAGAGCAAAGAATTCAGAGATTGGCTATAGGCAAACTGGTCAAATGCATAGTCGGCAGGACCCCATGACTCTTGGACAAAATTTCCAGATTATCTAGGGAAAGACAGAAAGACTGGCAGTCATGGCAGAAAAGGTCATGGACATGAAACGCAGGGCCTGCTTGCTAGGCAAGTACTCTACCACTGAGCTACATTCCAGCCCTAAGAAACATTTTATACCAGTCTGCTAGTTCAGCAGAGTTTCAGTGTCATCCAAGTGTGTAATTCCTTCATTTTTAGAAACCAGCTTTTCCGTTGCTGGGCCTCCCTATTTAAATTCTCATTGAAATGTTCAGTTTTCTCTCATGTAGATTTTCATTTTTTCTGAAATGATTGCAGCGTATCTGTTTCTTTGGAGGCAGGGAGTTTTCTGTATTGCTAAAAGTAAATGCTATTGACCAAAAAAAAAAAAAAAAAAAAAATGTTTGTTGGCTTTAGGTATTTTTCAGAGGTTTATTTTTCTTTTCCTGTGAGGATACTTTTTACTCTGAGGAAGACATGGTAATCCTGTCAATCATTGTAGCCAAATGTTAGTTTTCCATATGGATGCCACATCTTGTATAAACATCTCTGCTTTATATTGGGAATGAGTTGCTGTAACTCTGGAAGAACTCATATGTTGGAAATAGAAGAGAAGACAATTCACAACAAGCAAGAAGTTAAAAGTCCTGAGAATTGCCATTTTATTGGTTTTTTTTTTTTTTTTTTTTTTTTTTTTTTTTTTTTTTTTTTGCGGTGCTGGGGATCGAACCCAGGGCTTTGTGTTTGCAAGGCAAGCACTCTACCAACTGAGCTATCTTCCCAGCCCCCTGAGCATTGCCATTTTAATGGCCTGTCAACAGTTGTTATCCTTTAATGCTGTTTGTCCTTGAAGTCATGGCAAAAACCTTCTGACCCTAATGATGCCCCTGGTCTCTAAAGCTGTTAAGGTGGTTTGAGGGGGATATTAAGGTACATAACAAGTTTTTAATAGCTAACAAGTTATGAATTAGCTGAGAGAATGGAGAAAAAAACATACCATCTTTTAATAGCTATCAGGGCATGAGTTAAGGAATTTGCCTTTTGTCCCTATGGTGGTCTCTGTTTCTTATTTATATATATGCACACATATATATATATATATATATATATATGCACATATACAAATATATAAAAACATAAAAATATATATGCACATATAGACATATATACATATACATATATATTTTATATGTATGTATAAAATGCTTTCTTCTTGAATTTTAAGCATTAGCACTTTCTCTGAGAATGTAAGAGCCAATCTGATTATCACCATGTTGAAAATGGAAAAGGGTGAAGGAGAGAATACAAACAGTTTAATTTAAGGGCAATGGCTTGCTTGTCCATTATAAAACAGATATCTTAATTCTTTGCACTTCCAGATACAAATTAAGAAGAATTGTTCTGATCAGAAATGGATCCAAAAGATGCTTGGAAATCCTATCTCCCACTATAGATCTTTCTGGAGAATTGCCCTCTGACAATTTAGACTTCCCTAGGACATGGTGAGGTTTTATAATATAGATAGCTTTGGGTAGGGGGTATACCTTAATATAGAGCACTTTTATAGCTTATTCATGGCCCTGAGCTTGACCCATAGCACCACAAAGAAAAAAAAAAGGTAACTACATCAACTTTGAAAAGCAGGAGATTTGATTCCTTTGATTCCACTCAACTGTGTTGAAGCTTCAGCTCTCTAAAGATGATCTCAGGGTCTTTTGGAGAAGAAGAAAATTTTAAGAACTATCTAATCCTTGCAAATATTTATGTAGGTAGGGAATGATCCAAGTAATGGTATAAAATGGGAGAACAGAAATGAATGTAATCTCCTTGGTAGTGCCTTTAGAACAAATAGATAGACTCCTCTTCCCCAACATTTTCCCTACTCCTATGATTCTGATTGGTGTAAAGCCCTTGTATTTTTTCTCTCCCCAAAATGGCTGGAAAGGAACACTTCAAGGGGTTGGGGTTGTAGCTCAGTGGTAGACTATTTGTCCATCACTCGTGAGGCCCCAGGCTGGATCCCAAGCACTGTGAATGGAAAGCTGGGAAAACTGTTTCAATCAATCATCTCTTACTTCTGCCCTTATTATTCTACCATAATAAATTAAAATTTTCCTCACTTGCTTCTTTTGGTGGTCATAATGGTGCTGAGAATTGAACCCAAGACTTCTGAACTTTTTAAATGACATGTTTTCAAATAGCATACTAGAATTAGGAGAATTGACCTTAGAGAGATTGACTTTGGGCAAATAAATCTGTTAGGTTCAATTCCTCCATCTGTAAAATAATTATGATAGTAACTACTTTGTAAATGCAAACATTTAATTAGACTGTGTATAAAAATGGCCTAGCAGATATTAGATGCTCAATAGGTGTTAAAGAATATAAGAGCCAGTTATGTAACTCCAGTATTTCCAGGCCTTTTACAGCCAAGGTCCCCTAGAAACACAGAAGGAAGAATTGTTAATTCACCCAAGCTGAGGGAGCCTGCCAGGCATGAGAAGCTGGACATTCTCATTTGTTGCTAGTTATACTGAACTGTTTTCAACAAAGACCCTATACTTATGCCAACCTCAGATGAGTGCCAAGGGGTAAGTGCTTTTCTGATTGGTCCAGTGATTTCCTGCCCTTAAATGCTGTATTTCATCCACCACAGCCTGTGTGATGGCTAGGAAAGATCAAGCTCAGAATCAGTGTGCCTAGAATCCTTATCAGAAGATTTAGGCTGAACCCAGTTTTGTGTCAACTTCATAGATGGAATACTCATTCATATTTATCCAAGAATCCCCAAATATAATGAATGGTAGACATGAATCTATCCCAGGTACTCTGGATATGAAACATTCTTCAGAATACATTTTATGAGCATGACATAGTATTATACATCAATGTTTCAGCAAATAAATGAACAAAAGGTAGTATATCCATACCATGGAATATTATTTATCAATTAAAAGGAAGTACTGATACATGCTGCAACATGGATAAGCCTCAAAGACATTATGCTAAGGGAAAAGAACCAAAAAAAGAATCACAATCTTTCATAATTCCATTTGTATGAAATACTCAGAAAAGGAAATTTTATAGAGCCAAAAGGTACACAACTTTGTAAATATACTAAAAACAACTTAATTAAATCTAGTTATGGGCTGAGGGTCTAGCTCAGTGGTAAAGCACTTGTCTAGCATGTGTGAGGCTAAGGGTTTAACACTCTTGTAGTCTAATCATATTACCTCTGAACATTCCTGCATTGTCTCACAAATGAGCTGCTGGGGGACATATCACATCCAAACCATAACATCTAGTCTTCATTACCTTAGAATATTTGTCTTCAGAATTTATTTATTTAGTTACTGGGGTTTGAACTCAGGGGCACTCAACCACTGAACTACATCTGCAGTCCTATTTTGTATTTTATTTAGAGACAGGGTCTCACTGAGTTGCTTAGTGCCTCACTTTTGCTGAGGCTGGCTTTGAACTAGAGATCCTCCTGTTTCAGCCTCCTGAGCTGCTGGGATTACAGGTGTGCACCCCCATGCCCAGTTCAAATTTACTTTAGATTTCCTTTTGGACCCAAGAATTGGGTTGAATTTAGTTATCCTGGCCAAAGCAGCAAAGCAAGTGAATTTAGTCCATTTCTCATCAGGAGATCTGTGCTTCTAGACTGAGGTTAAAAGAGGTTTATCCTTTTTTAAATGACATTTTAAATTAACTTTATAGAGGAATTATTTATAAATCGTAAGTTCACCTTTTATGTGTATGTGTGGTGCTGAGCATTGAATCCTTGGTTTCATATATGTGATTGCTTTCCCAGAATATTACACCAGCATCCAGTTTCCATTTGGAAATCTGTGTGCTTCTTGGGAAGGTGACTCTACCCCTGTCTAATATCTAAAGTGAAATATATGATTTACTATAGTAATATTATTGCAAGAATTGGCTTGTGATCTCTGTTGGTCAAATCAGAATGGATCCAGATCAATTGCCAGAAATGTTTGAAGAAAATTTTTGGGTGATGCTTTGGTCATAAAGTTAGAACTCCACTCAATGCCAAGAGGGAAAATAGCCAAAGTCAAATATGACATCTGTTGGGTAAGATGTACCATAGGATAAATCATGAAACTCTACATGAAACTATGCTTGAAGGCTGTTATCTCAGACACTTTAAATTATGTGAGTAATAAACTCCTTTCATTATTTAATATATTTAACCTGGGATTTATATAAATATATAGATACTGTGTGGAAGACCCAATATTGTGAAGACGTGCATTCTTCCCACCTTGGTCTATAGATTCAATGCAACTCCAATTCCAGGAAGCTATTTTTGTAGCTATAGACAAACTAGATCTAATGTTTATATGAAAAGGAAAAATTCAGAATGGTAAACATAACACTGAAGAAAAAAGTCAGGGGGCTATCATATTGCAAGGCTTACCACAAAGCTATAGTAGTTAAGACACTGTTATATTGGTAAAATGGACATATATGACTGGGGGTACATCTCAGAGGTAGAGCACTTGACTAGCATGGTCAAAGTTCTAGGTTTGATCTCCAACACTAAAAAATAAATAAAAGGATAGACAGACACATAGATTATAGAGTAGAAAAGAGAGACCAGAAATGGAACCACACACATATAGGTAACTGATCTTTGACAAAGATGCAAAATTCAATAGAGGAAGGATAGCCTTTCAACAAATTGTGCTGCTCAGTTGGATTTCTATATGTAAATAAATAAAAACATTTTCTGGATGAAAATTTTATATTAGACTATTAGACTTTACTAAAATTCCCAAGTTCAATCCACAAATCCCCAATACAAAAAACAAACAAAAAACTCAACAAAACAAAGCAAAACAAAATAGAACAAAACAACAACAACAACAACAAAAACAGTGGTAGAGAATGTGATTAATATGTATAAAGCACATGCATACATACACACACAAGATGGAAAATAAAATCTCTTTGTGAAAGACACTGTTAAAAGAATCAAAAGACAAGTCACAGATAGGAAGAAAATATTTGCAAAACTTATATATGATTATGTACTTGTATCTAAAAATACAAAGACCTCTTAGAACTAATTATTAAGAAAATAGGGCGATTTAAAAATGGTCAAAAAATCTGAGCTGACATCTCAGTAACATACACAGATGGCAAGTAAGCGTATAAAAAGATGTTCATCATCATTTGTCATCAGGGAACTACAAATTAAAATAACAATGGGACATCATTACACACAAATTAGAATGACTAAGATCTGAAACACTGACAACACCAAATGCTGGCAAGTACGCAAAGCAAGAGAAATTCTCATTCATTGCTAGTGGGAATGCAAAATTTTATAGTCACTTTGGAAGATAGTTTGGCAGTTTCTTACAAAGTTAATCATGGTCTCGCCATACAATCCAGTGATATTATCCAATTGGCTTGACAACTTATATTCACACAAAATTCTGCAAAAGAAAGTTTATACCAGTTTTATGTATAATTGCCTAAAGTGAAAGGTGTCCTTCAACAGATAAATGGATAAGTAAATTGTAGTATACCCATAAAATGGAATATATTATTCAATGATAAAAAGGAAGCTGCAGAATGACTTGGGATAATCTTAAAGGCATATTGCTAAAGAAAGAACCAGAATAAAAAATGTATTTGTGGGCTGGGGATATAGCTCAGTTGGTAGAGTGCTTGCCTCGCATGTACAAGGCCCTGGATTCAATCCCCAGCACTGCAAAAACAAACAAACAAACAAAAAAACACCCTCCTTGTGGTCCAACTATATGACATGTTGGAAAGTATAAAACTGGAGATAGTAAAATGAACAGTGGTTTTCAGGGGTTCTTGGAGAGGGGGGCTGCATGTGTAGATAGAATATAGGGGATTTTTAGGAAAGGTAGAATACATTTTATTTTATTTATTTTTTGTGATCCTGGGGATCTAACCCAGGGCCTTCCTCACATAAGGTAAGCAAGTACTGTACTACTGAGCTATATCCCCAGTACCTAGATGTATTTTATTTTACCGTAAGTCAAATCCATAACCACACATCCCGATTTACACTTTCCTACTTCCAAGCTACTGTTCTTCTCTGAACAATTTGTAATGTATTTATTCATTATTATATTCATTAATTTACTCAAGAAATGTTTATTGAGAACTATACAAAATATTAGGCAGGATTCTATGGCAAACTACTTGGTATGCCTTTGAATATAGTTCATTCCTTATTGAAGTTTCTTTCTCTATTTTGTTTAGCATTGGCCTACTATTTTAAACTTTCGTAGTTACCAAGTGCTCTGAAAATATATCATGACACCTTCCCTTTCAAGACTGAATCAGTGAAGTGTGATAGTGCATGTCTGTAATCCCAGGGAGTCAGGACATGATGCAGGAGGATTGTAAGTTTGAGGTCAGCTTCATCAATTTAGCAAGACCTATCTCAAAATTAAAAATTTTTAAAAAGGGCTGGGGTTATAGTTCAGTGGTAAAGTGCCCCTTGCCCCTGGGTTAAATTTCCAGAAAAAAAAAAAAAAGATTACCTATCCTCTATTTTTCTCTGTGTGCACTTCCTTGGTAATTTAATATTTTACCATACAGTACAATTACTTGTTCATATCTCTTTTGGAATCTTTAAGAGTTGAGAGATAAGGTTGCTAAAATTACTTGTAAATTAAAATTACTAGGCAGAGAAAAATCTTCTGAAACACAAAAGATTCCAAGAAATAACACTTTTTTTTTTTTTTAAATTGAGGTAGAATTTTTGCTATGTTGCCCAGACTGGCCTTAAATTCCTGAGCTCAAAAGATCTTCCTTCCTCAGCCTCCTGAGTAGCTGGAATTATAGGCACATGCTACCATACCTGACAAACATGGATTTATGTTTTTTTAAAAAAATGTTTTTAGTTGTATATGGACACAATGCCTTTATTTATTTTTATGTGGTGCTGAGAATCAAACTTAGTACCTCACATGTGCAAGGCAAGCACTCTACCACTGAGCTACAACTCCAGCCTTTTGTCTTATCTTAAAAACTAAAGTTTTAAAAAATCCAATCAAGCGACCAACTAGCATATATTATAGAATTTTCTAAGATACTCAAGAATTAGGCTATATGTATACCTTGAACACAGGAATATGGCCTACCTCTTGAAGTTATGAATTCACTGACAGAGCAATTAGAGATGGAATTGAGTGTTTGGATGGATATGTAACATACCAACCAAAATCTCCTATTAACAGACATAGTAACTGTTTTCAAGAGAACTCTCCAGATTCATTCTCTTTCTTTTGATTAGCAGACTGTGTCTTTTAGAGCTGTTTAAGTGCACAGCAGTATAGAACAGAAAGTACAGGGTTCCCACTAATGCCCAACTTCCCAAACTTCCCCATTTTCTGCATCTCTCACCACAATGGTGCATTTGTTATAATCAATGAATCAACATTGAAGTGTATAACTGTCTTCTCAGTGAGTAAGCATCTTCTTAGTTTCAAAAAGATTCTAAATATTTAGAAAAACCAAATCATACTATAGTTATGTGCTCTGTAACAATTTTTGCATCCACCAGAAAACTACATCCCCAGGCGTTTTTGAAAAAAGAAATGTACTTATGCCTTTGTGTGTATGTGTAGTGCTGGGGATGGAACCCAGGGCCTCAAGCATGCTAGGTGAGCACATTACTGCTGAACTACACCCTAGCCCCTTCATGTTTTTTATTTTATTTCATTTTATTTATTCATTTCATTTCATTTTTTCAAGTGCCCAATCTAAGTCTTGAGATGTGACATCAACACACAGAAAAAAATATGGCCATGCAGGGTCTGGGCAGCCTCCGAGAACCCAGCACCACAGCCCACAGTCTGACCCACCACAGGTTGATCGCTGCACGTGGAGGCAGAGCACAGGGGCCCCAGCTTTAGCTTCACCGAGAACATTTATTACAAGGCCCCACAGCACTTTATTTTTTTCTTTTCGACGTCCTGTTCTGCAGCTTCCTTGGCCCTCTTTGCCCGGATGCCAAAGAGCTGGCCATTGGCATGAGCCATGCGGAGACTTGGCAAATGCCTTGAACTTCTTCTCCTCCTCGGTGATGACTCTGGCTTTCTCCGTCTTGTACACGTTTCGATAGGCATTCTTGGTCCTGTCAGCTGGGTGGACAATTTGGGTTCTTCAGTAGAGCTGTCTCCCTTCTTGGGGACAGAGGGCTTCCTGGGGAAGAGGATGAGCTTGGAGCGGTACTCCTTCAGCGGCTGCATGTTGGCCTGCAAGGACTTGGTGGATCTGTTCCGCCTCCTGGGGTCCACAGAGATGCCTGCCACCCTCACTCCTCCAGGCTGAAGCCCTGCCATCTCGGACTTTGGTGTGATACCGCACCGTGGGGCACCTCACTGTGGGCCAGATGGGTCCAGACGGCAGGGCGCGGGGTACTGCGGCACGCTTTCGCTTGCCCGGGCCTGTGCCTGCGGATCTTCTGGGCCGGCTGGTTGAACCACGTGGCCACGCGCTGCTGCCAGTCCTTGAGGAAGTGCGGCTTCAGGATCATGCCATTCCGGCTGGGCACCATGGCTGCCTACGCCTCCTGCGCTGGACGGGAGAGTGGCCTTGTTTATTTTTAATGTACAAAATACATTGGCCTTCATCCTTTTAACTCTAATATGCAAATTTGATTAATTGATTTAACCTTGTGATGTTGACTTGAAATCTTCCTAAGTGGGAACATTTATGTTGACTTATATCTCATTGTATTTAAAAGTTCTATGTGGCCCTGTGTGCTGGTACATGTCTGCATTCCTAGCTTGTGGCAAGAAGACTGAAAGTTTCAGGCCAGCTGGGGCAACTTCGTGAGATTTTGTCTCAAAGTGATATGAAAGAAGAGCTAGAGATATTGCTCAATGGTAGAGCACTTGCTTAGCACGTGCAAGGCCCTGAGTTCAATTTCTAGCACCACAGGCATACAAAAAAGGTTGAGTTGTTACATTTCACATTTTTAGTAATTACCTAATACTCAGGGAGGTTTTGTTTATTAAATTGAAATATTTTTGAAGGAAATAAAAAATATTAAATTTGCCAATAAAGTTTAAAGATTAAAGGCCTAAAGTTTGTAAACGAGCCCAGGTTAGCATTAATAAGTGGTCTCCTAGAATTGACAATGAATGGTTATTTAAAATAGAGTATAGGACTGGGATTGTGGCTCAGTCGTAGAGCGCCTGCCTGGCTTGCGTGAGGCACTGGGTTTGATCCTCAGCACCACACAAAAATGAAAAAATAAAATAAAGATATTATGTCCATCTACAACTAAAAAAAATTATTTAAAAAAAATAAAAAATAAAATAAAATAGACTAAGAATTTTGGACTCCAACCCAGTGACCCATGCCTATAGTCCCAGCTATTTGGGAGACCGAGGCAGGAGGAAAATTTGAGCCCAGGAGTTGGGGAACAGCCTGGACAACTTTACAAGATCCTGAATTGAAGGAAGAAAAGAAAACAAAAAGAAAAAGAAAGAAAGAAAAAGAAAAAAACCAGGTGTAATGGGGCATATCCTTATGAGGCTGTGAGAGGAGAATCACAAGTTTGAGGCCAGCCTCAACAACTTAGCCAGACCCTGTCTCAAAATTTAAAAAAATAAGAAGAGTTGGAGATGTAGCTCAATGGTAAAGAACCCCCCCCCGGGTTCAATTCACAGCTACCCCCTGCCACTCTGCAAAAGAATATTATGTTAAGGACCTAAAAACATTAGGGAGAACTAAGGGTTTGAATTTGTGACTTTAATCAGTTAACATAAATTTTAAAAAATCTTGATACATATAAGCCTTCTTGGTACATACAAAATTGACTCTCTGGGGCTGGGGATACAGTTCAATGGTTCAGTACAATGCTTAGCCAGCATGAGACCCTCAGTTCAATCCTGCATTAAAAAAAATTGCTTCTGAGGCAAAACAGAATAAAACCTTTGGTATTTAATACCTCTTTATCTTTTAGAGTCAATCAACACTTTCTTCAATCTTTCTAACTTCTAAAATTATATACATCAAAACAGTGTGGCTTTCTTTCTTTCTCCCTCCCTCCCTCCCTCCTCCTCCTCCTCCTCCTCCTCCTCCTCCTTCTCCTTCTTCTCCTTCTTCTTCTTCTCCTCTCTCTCTCTCTCTCTCTCTCTCTCTCTCTTTCTTTCTTCCTTCCTTTTTCTTTCCATTTTTCTCTTTTGTACCATACAGTAATATCTCAGAGTACAGGAATAATATTTTATTTTATATTTAATTTGTATTGCTTGCCATACTGCTTTGGCACACAGTAGGAGTTCAATAAATGCTGAATAAACAGAATACAAAGTTTTAGGGAAAAGAGAGAAAGCAGAGGGTGACAGAATGCTTCAAATTTACACTTACTATCAAAATAGCTAGACAAAAGCAAATTTCCTCAGACTATAGAGTTTGATTCCCAGCACCCTCCCAAAATGGACGTTGCTTATTTTTTTTATCTTTTTAAGAAAAATTTGGTCTTATTAATTGTACATGACAGTAGAATGTATTTTGACATGTTATACATATATGGAGTATAACTTCCCATTCTTCTGGTTGTACATGATGTGGAATTACATTGGTTGTGTATTCATATATGCACATAGAAAGGTAATGTCTGATTAACTATACTATCTTTCCTATTTCCATTCCTACTACCTTCCCTTTATTCCCCTATGTCTATCCAAAGTACTTCTATTCTTCTCTACAGCTCACCCACCTATTGTGAGTTAGCATCCACATATCAGAGATTTAGGCCTTTGTTTTTTAGGAATTGGCTTATTTTGCTTATCATAGTAGTCTCCAGTTCCATCCATTTACTGGCAAATGCCATAATTTAATTTCTCTTTATGGTTGAGCAGCATTCCATTGTGTATATGTATCACATTTTCTTTATCCACTCATCTATTGAAGTGCACCCAGGCTGGTTCCATAGTTTAGCTATTGTGAATTAAGCTGCTATAAACATAGATGTGGCTGCTTCTGCATCACTGTAGTGTGCTGATTTTAAGTCCTTTGGGTATAAAACAAGGAGTGGGATACTTGTTCATTTTAAAAAATGTGTTATAAAGGGTATCAAACTGCTTAAGAACCTTTTAATTTAATCAAATGTATTTTAAAAATAGTTTTATTGTGTTAGAATTTATATATTTTGTAACTATACTTACAAAGTCAATATTTAGGTGCCAAATTTAAAGGATGTGAATGGTATATAGTTTTTTGAATATTTTTTGGGATATTAGCAAAATGGTCTTAAGATCCATGTGCTAAAACATTGATTTTCAAACTCAAGTATGCACTACAATCACCTGGAGCACTTGCTAATGCACAAGTCACTGGTTCCCATTCCAACATTGAATGTTCTGGGGTGGGACCTGGGAATCTGCATTTTCATCAGTTCATCAGCAACTGCTGTTGCTTGTCCACACTTTTGAGAGTCACCACTCTGGAATGATTAGCCTACATTGAGTTGACTATTCTAGAAATGCAGGAATTCCTTGACCTTCCTCCTTTTCCCACACCCTTTACACAAAATCATTTATCCAGGCTTTCACATTCATTCTGCATGACAGATAAGCAGCCAGTGCAGGCACTTCCCTCCATCAGTACTGCCATTACCCTAATGAAGAGCTCTTTAAAAGGGGGGGGGGGGGCTCATTCCAAGACTCTACACCAGCTCAATCTCCTCCAAATATGCTCTTTTTTATTTTTATTTTTTACTATTTTGATTCATTGTACACAAATGGGGTACAATTTTCATTTCTCCGGTTGTACACAAAGTAGAGTGACACCATTTGTGTAATCATAAATATACATAGGGTAATGATGTTTGTCTCATTATTATCTTTCCTTCCCCCCACATCCTCCCCACCCCTCATTTTCATCTATACAATTCATCCTTCCTCCATTTTTGCCTCCCTCCCCCCATTATGTATCATTATTCACTTATCAGAGAAATCATTCGGCCTTTGGTTTTTTTTGGGATTGGCTTATTTCACTTAGCATGATATTCTCCAACTCCATTCATTTACCTGCAAATGCCATAATTTTGTTCTTTTTATGGCTGAATAGTATTCCATTGTGTGTACATACCACAGTTTCTTTATCCAAATATGCTCTTAGGACTCCCAAACTTGGCTTACTTGATGGTACCTACATCTTTAGTTATCTCTCTCTCTCTTTCTCGTAGATGCTGGGGCTTGAACCCAGGTCCTTGTGCTAAGCTTATGCTCTATCACACCCTCCAGCCGTTTGCCTTTGTCTCTCTCTCTCTCTCTAGATAACAGTTGTCTGAGGATAGGATAGTGTTTTCTTTGCCATGGTCAGGGCCACCCCATGTGATACCTGGCATATCATTGGTATGCAATAAATATCCACTGAATGAATTAATGTACTTCTTACTTTCATTGTGCTAATGCCAAAGTCATGAGAGGTTAGTATACTCTATGGGCCTTGACTAGCAATTCCATATAAGAATGTAGCAAGAAGAAAAGTACAGAGTAAAAAAAAAATATATGGTATGATTTACTGTGAGAATAAATGGTAAGAAGTTTAGAGAGGAGACAAAGTGTTTGGAATGATTGGTTGGTGACCAAATGAGGACTTGAAGCTTCATATTTCCTCTTCAATATTTACACAGTTCTGGAAAAGGGCATTTTTGACCCTGGGCAAGGCAGTGAATGATTTATTTAGCATTAATCTTTTCCCCAACAGGAGTAACTATGCCAAAGAGAAGTTTTTGTGCCCTATGACTTTCATTTGCAGCAAGCCCAGAGCTTGTGTTTTCTATTGATTACTATTGTTTTGCATTCAGTTCATATCTGATCACAGTTATTATAGGCAGACATGAAATTTCAGTTTTTGGAAATTGCATAGCAGCTTTATTACAGCAAACAGATGACAGAGTTCCTCAAAGAGCTACTTTGAGAATTGTTGTACTTGAAAAATATGCTTTTAAAAATATTTAGACACATATGATTTTATTCAGATCTTATATACTCATAGGGCGATTTTTAAGAATCAGATACTTGTATGTCTAAAATCAAGAGAGGTCTAAAAATGTCTTTAGAATGCTATTATGATCAGCTTTTCCATTGCTGTGATCAAAAGACTGACAAGAACAATGTAGAGGAAGAATAGTTTATTTTGGCTCATGGTTTTTAGAGGTTCAGCCTGTGATTTGTTGACTTCATAGCTCTGGGCACAAAGTGAAGCAGAACATCCGGGTGGAAGGATATGTCAGAGAAAGACAACTCAGGAAATAGCACCAGGGAGCAGAGACAGCTTTGTTCACCAGGGACAAAATGTGAACCCCAAAGACATACCCACAATGACTTATATCCTCTAGTCAAACATTACCTGTCTACAGTTATTGCCCAGTTAATTTATATCAGTGAGTTAACCCAACAGTTAGATTAAGGCACTCATAACCCAATCATTTCACCTCTCAATATTCTTGTATCATCCCACATATGATTTTTTGGGGATACTGCATATTCCAACCATAACAAATGATGACCTGGCACTTTTATCAGAAAGTGGTTATTAATGGGGTTGAGGATGTAACTCACTGGTAGAGCACATACTTAGCATTTATATGGCACATGTCAGCACTGCAAAACCAAAAAAACTTATTAACATAGTCTCCCAAAGGACTGAGGATTTATCAATAGCAGAATGCTTGCCTGGCATGCACAGGGTTCAATTGCAGTACTAACAAACAAACAAAACTCTAGCAAAGAAGTAAGTTTCCCATGTGTGAGAAGCAATTTTTGTTTTGTGATTATTGCTACAGATGACCATCAGGCAACAGTATCATATATTTGATTTATTTCCATAAAAATAAATTTTATGTATGCTTAACATGCATTGCTACATATACCTGGAAAGAGAGTTCTCAGAAAAATTAAGACTCCAAATAAATGCTTCAGGGACAAAAAAGTAAACTGCTATACACAGACCAGAGCAACTAAATGTAAATGCAGGGATCCTCACAGACTAGAAAGTCCTTCTAGTGGTATGATTTGTGGGATTGCAGTAAGGAGGGTTATGAATGTTTGTGGGAGGCAGTTCTGAGCAGAAAAGTCAATAAAAAACAAGGGCTGGAGTTTGGGAGTGGGGGAGGGAGAGACAAAGGATGCAGTCAGAAGATGGCCTTGGGCAGAGCAGAGATTGAGCCTTGTGTAGGAGGGTAGAGAGTCAGAAATGTATGCAGATGCCAAGCGAATCAATTCTATATGAAGCGGGGGGGATGCTGAGGAAAGGACACAAATAAGAATGTATCAAAACAGGGGTGAAATGGTTGAAGTAGGTGATACGTGGCAAAGGAGGAATGGTTAGAGGTGAGCAGGGAATGAGGTAGGGAATATGTTCAGATATGTACAATGCACAAAAAGGACACTTATTTTGTTAGACTGATGCTGTGTATTATTTACAGAACAGAGACTTATTCTTCTATTTAAAATATACAGAATTCTTTAGAGAATAGCTATGGGGGTTAAAGAAGAGCTGTCAAATAATTTATATTAAGGAAAAAAGTACAAAGTTTGCAAATAAGAAACCCGGGTATTGTTTTTTGGTGCCATTGCCATATTGGATGAGATTGAGGGAGTAATAACAGACCAAAACACATTAGTTCAAGAGAAAAAATAATCTTATTTTGGTTGATAGGGGAAATATGGTAGGATATGCTCTGTAAAAATTTGTCTGTGGTACAGGAGATCAAATTCAGGGACTCCTACATGCTTGGACTCCACCATTAAGCTACACCCCTAACCCTTCAAATAAATAAATAGGCATACCACACTCACATATATAAGGTTAATTGATTTGAATTTATTAAAAGTATAACTATTTCATATGAGCACATATCTAGACTTAAAAAATACAGCTCAAGACTGGGTCTGCAGCTCAGTGTAGGGTGCATGCTTAGCATATATGAGTCCCTGAGTTAAATTCCCCAGAACCAAAATTGGTGCATGTGTGTGTGTGTGTGTGTGTGTGTGTGTGTGTGTGTGTAACACACATACAGCATGAAAATACTGAATATACTTTGGCATCAAAATTAAAAAGGGCTCATTATAGTTAACTGATTCCTCTTGTAAGCTACAGCATACATGAGGAATCATCATAGCCTGCACTGGAGGATCCTATGCAGATCATTTAAAAATAAATGATATAAATAAAATGTCAAATATAGCCACTTGAGTGGTTAAGGAGAGAAGTAAATATTAGCTTCTTTCTCCAATTTATTTTCTTATGAGAAATGAGGCTTAAAATATTGAACAGGTTTGTATTTGTCTACCATGCTTTATAAGAAAGTTAGTTTAAGAGCCTAAGGGACTGAAAAAAACATATCGACTGGCAACATCAAAAGTATACATTGTTATTTATAAGAGGTACTTGGAATTTTGTTTTCCTGCAGTGCAGAAAAGTTTGTATTCAGTCAATAGCATTTAACTGTCATTTTCAGGAGTTATAGGGTGCTAATGACTTGAGCAAAATTCACAACAATGTCCAAATTAGACAAAATTTTAAATTATAGAGATTATTGTGACTTCTTTAAGCACCTTTAGAAGAGAACTGTATTTAGCTCCCTTTAGTTAGCTTCTCTTGCAGTAGCTCAGCAGTTGCTATCTTTGTGGCACAGAAGCAAGGCTGAAGCAAATTCATGGTTAATGACCTTATTCAAGGTCAGTAAGTAAATCAGTTTCAGTCCTAGGGCTAGATTTCTAACTACAGAATCATTATGTGCAGACTGTCTCCTGAACTGCTGTTGTCATTAATTGACCCTTTAAACTTGGGGTTTCAAATCTGGTTTAAAATTTTAATGCAATGAAATTATAAAAATAGGATCTCTCTCTCTCTCTCTCTCTCTCTCTCTCTCTCTCTCTCTCTCTCTCTCTCTCCCTCTCCCTCTTTCTCTCTCTCTCTCTTTCACACACACACACACACACACACACACACAACCAAAAACCAAAAACACTGAAAATAAAGAAAACAACACCCACAGATTCCTGGGCCTCACTTTTGGACTGATTAAATGTTGTTTGATAGTGTATTTTATCAAAGACCCCCAAGGTTTCTTATGATGTAGTGGGTACCTGACCCAGGCCTGGATATAAAGTAAACTGAGGATGCTGCCCAGGAGAGTGAGAGTTTCCCTCCCCCTGTTCTGTCAGCTGGGTTTTAGGAAAACAAATTAGCACCCTTTACTCCTTCCTTTTAGGATGTGAAGAACTTTCCTGGGACCTAACCACATGCTTTGAAGTTTAAAAGCCTCTGTGAAAGCTCTTGGCTCAAGGCTAGAGATAGAGAAGAACTTGTAAGTCAGCTTCCCTTATCCCAGTCTGCTTTTGTAAATAGTTCCCACTCTAAGACCCTTATATACAATCATATATTGTTTTTTGAAACCTTGTGTCCAATTATGTACTATTTTAGACTAGAAAATTTATGACACTAGATAGTCTATAAATGTTATGAAAAATTGATCAGAGGTGCTCAGGATTTTGGAGTGTTGATCTCCTCTGGGCCCGCTGGCATAAAACAAAGTTTGGTTTCTCCCTATTCTGAGTGCGGTTTGTCATTTCACACAACAACGATAAGGTGAGAGAAATAATGCAGCAGGTTAAAGCTATACAACTTTTCCATATCATATTGATGGAATTAAATTGCCTTCCTAGCTTAACAAGATTTTAAGTGGGTATTATATATATATGTGTATGTATGTGTATGAAAATATATGTACCACATATATACTGATTGCTAACCACCAGTAGCAACCTTTGATTCGTGTGTACATATATATATATACATATATATGTATACTACATATATATACTACATAAAGTACATATAATATATATATTTTTCTTAAAAAAAATGAAATGTTTTGGCTTCTAGTTAAGGTCTGGCTTTAAATCTTTATTGAAGCAGACTATGGGAAATTGAGATGTTGTATACATGAAGTCCTGGTTAGTGGGCCTAGTTATAACACAACCCAAAGCATTACAGATGAAAGCCTGGTGGGTAACAAAGACAAGTGTGGCTGGGTAAGTAGTTCAGTGGCAGAGCATTTCCATAGCATGCATGGAGCCCTGGGTCCCCAGTACCAAAAACAAAAATCAAAAACAAAGCCCCAAAACCAAAAAACAAAAACAAAAACAAAAACAAAAACAAAAAAACCAAAATCAAAACCTTCTGTGCACACACTTCCCAATTTCAAGGAACTGATACACTCTATCACATACTGTCCAATTTTTGATTTCTTTTTATCAGTGCTTGGAATGGAATTTAGGGTCATATGCATGGTACACAAGTGTTCTATTACTAAGCTGTACCCCCTTGCCAGAAGCATGCATTTTGTACAGCAAAGCACTAGATGGGAAACTTCATAGAGAATCAATAATGGACCATTCTCCCTCTTGTTACTGTCGGGCTTCACGGACCCCACCCTAGCCTGGCACTGAGCCGGGGCGGCCTGGTTTGCAACATTTCAGGGACTTCAATATGGTGCCTGGCACTGAGCCGGGGCGGCCTGGTTTGCAACATTTCAGGGACTTCAATATGGCGCCTGGCACTGAGCCGGGGCGGCCTGGTTTGCAACAAACAGCTGACACTGCTTAAGGAAGCTGACCTGATTGGACAAGGTGACTCGTGCTCGCTGCGTGCTCTCTTCATGCCCCTAGTGTATTCTATGTGGTGATCATGCTCTCCCCACATGCTCTGTAACCTGATTGGCTCATGATTCATATATAATGACCGTGACTTCCTTGTTAAAGGAGAACAATAAAGAGCTCTGACGAACAACCAGTGTGTCGTGTCTCTCTCTGCAGGCAGAGGGAATGCGATAAGTGGTGCTGAAACCCGGGAAGTAACAAACCAGCAGCAACTACCTAGGTAAGTTTTAGAGATTAATGTTATAAATTATAAAATAGGAGTGATAAAGGCAGCCTTGACGTTCGCGGTAAAGCGACTATCAGGACACACGAAAGGTGGTCCGGGGACACGCGGAATGCGGTCTGGTTAAAGTCAGGACACACGGAAGGTGGTCTGGGGACACGTGGAACGCGGTCCGATTAAAGTGAAAGTAGGCACTCGGAAGGCGGCTGCTATAAGCTAGAGTATGGGTTCAGAAACGTCCAGAGTTCGCATGGAGGGGCCTCTAAGAGCTCTATTAAAGGTTAATGGAATGCCTTTGAAGGCCTCCTCAGCGAGGAGATTCTTACATACAGTAGAGAATATAGCTCCTTGGTTTCTGGATGAAGGGTTATTAAATGTCCCACAGTGGGAACACTTGGGCGAAGACTTACACAAAGCTAATCAACAGGGAACATTGCCCACTGGCATTATGGCTATATGGGCTCTCGTAAAAATTTGTTTAACCTCACAAAAGGAGAAGTTTCAACCCCCTTTAAATGAAGGAAATAACATTTTAGAGGAAGTGAAAGAACAAAGATGGTTATGTTCCTTTCCTCCCCTTAAGTCTGAACATAGCGAGTCAGAAGAGGAACTATCAGATGAGGAACTTGAACGAAGGGTCAAAAATATGCAGTTGACGCCACCTGGTGGTAGGAAACTATATCCATCACTTAAAGACTTAGAAGGGAATATACAAAAATCATTTAGTGGCCCATCTACACGATTGATTCCACCACCTCGTAGCTCCTATACACAACTGAATCCCTCAGGACCTACAGCACCACCTCCTGAGTATAATTTATATTGCCCAGAGAACCCCCCAAGACGATCCTGGAGGGAATGTGAGCCCAATACAAGTTCTTGTTTTCCTGTATTTGAAAACCCACAAAATCAGAGATATCACCAACTGGTGGATTTTAAATTAGTAAAGCAACTAAAAGAAGCAGCTGGTACTTATGGCCCTCAAGCTGCATTCACCATGTCACTTGTAGAGACTATTTCTTCTTTAAATTTGATCCCTAGAGATTGGGAGAATTTAGCTAGGGCTACTTTGACTGGTGGACAGTATTTAATGTGGAAAACAACTTGCCATGAGATCTGTTTAGACACAGCTAGAAGAAATGCAGCAGCAGGCAACCCTGCATGGAACATGGATATGCTCACAGGGCAAGGGCAATATGATAATATTCAGGCTCAAATTCAATATCCTCCCGCGGTGTATCAACAAATTGTTACTGCCACAGTAAGAGCTTGGAGAACTCTTCAAGGCTCGGGGGATTTCCAAGGTCAATTGTCTAAAGTGATACAAGGTTCTAATGAACCATATGCATATTTTGTAGACAGACTGATACAGACGGCTAGTTGAATCTTTGGGGAAGCTGATCTAGCTATGCCTTTGATCAAACAATTAGCTTATGAGCAGGCTAATAAGTGGTGTAAAGAAGCCATTAGACCCTGGAAAAATAAAGATTTATCTGCATATTTAAAGGTTTGCAGAGATACAAATGATTCTACTATCCAGGGACAGGTGTTAGCTTCTGCCATTATACAAGGGTTACAAAAATCTAACCCTCATAAAACCAGCCCATTGTATAAAACAGCCCCTGGGGCTTATTTCCTCTGTGGGCAATTTGGACATTACAGAGCCAATTGTCCAAATAAAAACCAAAAACCACATAATCCAGGATTATGTTCTAGATGTAAAAGGGGTAATCATTGGCCAAATATGTGCCAATCAGTTAGGGACAAAAATGGTAATTATTTAGGACCTAACTCAAAGCTGACAAAAAATGGGAAACAGGGCCTACCCCGGGGCCCACAACAAATTTGCAGGGTGATTCAACAGGTTCCAAGACAATGGCACCCCCCCAACAGAGAAGGGAGGAAATCCAGAGCTACTAGAGGGAGCGCAGGATTGGACATCTGTGCCGCATCCAGACTGGTCTTAACTCCTGATATGGGAGTTCAAATGATAGATTCAGATTGGAATGACAAAATACCACAAAACTCGGTAGGACTATTACTAGGAAGAAGCTCAACTACTCTAAAAGGACTTACAGTTCATCCTGGGGTTATTGATCCCGATTTCGAGGGAAAAGTAAAAATTATGGTTTCATCTTCAAGAGGAATTACGGTAATATCTCCGGGAGATCGCATTGCCCAGATGTTAATTCTGCCAAGTAGCCATACCCTATGGCCCAGTAGGGATAGAGTTAGGGGATCTCAAGGATTTGGATCTACTGGGGATCCTCTCGCTTGCCTTACCATGAATCTTGGGGATCGTCCATTATTAGAACTTACCATAGGGGGAAAGAAATTTACAGGGTTGCTAGATACAGGAGCAGATAAAAGCATTATCTCTTCCAATGACTGGCCAAAGGGCTGGCCACTTGTAATAGCCAACCAGACCCTAAGAGGACTGGGCATAACTTCCAGTCCTGACCAAAGTGCAGCTTCCTTACAATGGAAAGATAATGAAGGTCATTCTGGGGTATTCCAGCCATATGTGTGTAATTTACCCATCTCCCTATGAGGAAGGGATATTTTGCAACAGATGGACATGAAACTAACCACTGATCAGATCTATCAAGGAACTCCAGTCAAAAATATGTTACAACATATGGGGTATAAGGAAGGGAAAGGTTTAGGCAAGCACAATCAAGGTAGTACTTCCCCTCCAAGTATACCTACTCCAAAAACTAATACCACAGGGCTGGGTTTTTCCTAGGGGCCACTGAAACAGATAAAATTCCAATAATTTGGAAGAATAATGAGCCTCAATGGGTACCTCAGTGGCCCCTAACCAAAGAAAAATTAGAGGCTGCTCATAATCTAGTAAAGGAACAGCTTGATGCTGGTCATGTTCAACCCTCTACCTCTCCTTGGAATACACCTATTTTTGTTATTAAAAAGAAATCAGGGAAATGAAGACTGCTTCATGATCTCAGGGCAATTAATGATCAGATGTACCCTATGGGGCCCATTCAATGTGGCCTGCCTTTAGTTTCAGCTCTGCCCAAAGGGTGGCCTATTATTATAATTGATATAAAAGATTGTTTTTTCTCTATACCTTTACATAAAAGTGATTGCTGGAGATTCGCTTTCACCTTGCCTTCTCTCAATCATGCTCAACCTGATCAAAGATTTGAATGGGTAGTATTGCCCCAAGGTATGGCTAATAGTCCTACCTTGTGTCAAATTTATGTGGATAAAGTTCTAAAATCCACTCGAGTAAGATATAAACAGCTTTTAGTTTATCATTACATGGATGATATCCTCTTATGTCATAAAGAAGAAGCCCTTTTAAAGGAGTCTTTAGTGTTCATAACCAAAGAATTGGCATCATGGAGTTTAACTATCACCCCAGACAAAATACAAACAGGAAATCTACAAGATTATTTGGGAACTAAATTATCAGCTACTACAGTATGACCTTTAAAACTTACCATAAGAGTAGATCACTTAAAGACGCTTAATGACTTTCAAAAGTTATTGGGGGACATCAATTGGATTAGGCCTTATCTGAAACTGTCTGCAGGAGAGCTAAAGCCTCTCTTTGATTTACTCAAAGGAGATCCTAACTTAAATTCTATAAGAGTTCTAACACCTGAATCTAGACAGGCTATTCAGCTAGTTCAGAAACGTCTGAAATCTTGTCAGGTATCTCGCTGTGATCCAACTCAACCCCTGTCATTTATTGTCATTCCAGAAGCACACAGTCCGTCAGGTGTTATCTGGCAGGGGGGTCCTTTATGTAGCCTTAATTTGCCTAGTTCTCCCCCAAAGGTGCTTCAATCCTACCCCGATGTAGTGTCCCAGCTAATAATCAAAGGTATAGAAAGTTGTATATCTACATTTGGGACACATCCAAGATTTATTATTACACCCTATACTGCTAAACAATTGCAATGGTTAATTAGTTATAATACAGATTGGACTATACTTAGATGTTCTACAAATGCAGAATTTGACAATCATTATCCTAAACATCCCTGGATTCAATTTTGCTTAAACACTCCTATTATTTTCCCTAAAACAACGAAGGCTAATCCCATACAAGGAGGTGTTATGGTGTTTACTGATGGATCCAAAAATGGATCTGGAGCTGTAATTATTGATAAAGAGGTACATACTACTATTATTCCAGCCTCTTCTGCCCAAATTGCTGAATTAGCTACAGTTATTCTAGCCTTTAAATTATTAAAAGATAAACCATTTAATTTGCTTACTGATAGCTGTTATGTTGCAAACTCACTGGCTGTGTTAGAAACAGTGCCTTATATTTCTCAACACTCCACCGTTGCCTCCTATTTTAGCAGCTTACAACAGTTGATCCATGAAAGATCCCATCCCTTTTATGTGGGTCATATTAGAGCTCATACCAAGCTGCCTAGACCTTTAACAAAAGGCAATAACTTAGCCGACATAGCTACTAAAGCAACCTATGTTTTTTCAGTTACAGAACAAGCCAAACTTTTCCATGATAAGTTTCATGTAAACTCCACTACCCTACACAGAAAATTTCCTATTACAAAAGATATTGCCAGACAAATAGTCAAAGATTGTCAACACTGTGCACCCCTTATTCCAGTTCAATCACTTGGAGTAAATCCACGTGGCCTTTTGCCTAATCATATTTGGCAAATGGATGTCACCCATGTCCCTGAATTTGGAAATCTAAAGTATGTCCATGTGTCTATTGACACATATTCAGGAGTTATTATGGCCTCTCCCTTAACCGGAGAGAAAGTAAGCAATGTTATTCAACATTGTTTACAAGCTTTTACTTGTTGGGGCATTCCAAAAATTATTAAGACAGACAATGGACCTGCTTATACCTCTAAAAGTTTTAAACATTTTGCTGACACATTTGACATACAATTGGTGACTGGAATTCCCTACAATCCTCAAGGCCAAGATGTCATTGAACGCGCCCACCTTACTCTCAAAAATTGTTTATTAAAACAAAAAGGGGGGATTGGGGTCTCTTATAGATCCCCCAGGGATAAACTTAACGTAGTTCTTTTCATTTTAAATTTTTTAACTTTGGATGACAATGGGCGATCAGCTGCTGACCGTCATAGTTCTCCTAATTCCACCTTTCAACAATGGGTTAAGTGGAAAGATGTCCTCACTGGGCAATGGAAGGGTCCAGACCCTGTCCTCCTTTGGGTCCGAGGGTCTGTTTGTGTTTTTCCACAGGATCAACAGGTTCCAGTGTGGGTCCCAGAACGATTGACATAAGTCACCACAGTGCCTGCACAAGCCCCCGTCAAACAAACCATTGAAGATGACACCTCCGATACTTTTCCTGGGGGTAATCCTACATTTACTACTTCCCTTCCTGATATCGGGAACTAGTCCCCACATCCTTATGTCACTTACATGGCAAATTTATTCCCAGGCTGGTGATGTAGTCTGGTCAGTGGGAGGTATACATGCCCCCGGAACATGGTGGCCAACTCTACACCCAGACATATGTCAACTAGCCATGGGATTGGACACCTGGGATTTGCCAGAGGTAGATAATCCCAATAATATCCCTTTGCAGGGTTCAGGGATAGGAAACTACCCTCGTAATTATTTGGGAGATTATAGGGGGTGTCGGGACCCACAGCGACGATGCTTTCTTGGAAACACAGACTTTTATGTGTGTCCCAAAGATGGCCGAAGCCCCCAACAAAAGAGAATATGTGGGGGGCCTGAGTCCCTGTACTGCGCTGTCTGGGGGTGTGAAACTACAGGGGACGCATATTGGAACCCTTCGTCCAGTTGGGATTGGATTGTGGTACACCGTAATTTTACCCCTCTAGGGAAAGATAATTGTTACACCTCCAAATTATCGCAGACTACTTGTGGCTTTAATCCTCTCTGCAATCCACTAAGGATTTCCTTTACTAATCAAGGAAAAAACAAAGATAATTTGCCTAACTGGCTTAAAGGAACAACTTGGGGTCTCCGGTATTATGCTCCTGGATATGATTTTGGCCTTTGGTTTACTATCAAACTATAACAAGAAACAATCCCGGTAGCCCTAGGCCCTAATACAGTACTAAAAGATCAAAAGCCCCCTTCTCAATCGATACTTCATTTACCTAAACAACAGGTTACCCCAACTGTCACTCTTCCTAAGTCTCCAAGCACTGATATTTCACTCGAAACCACGCCTGCCACTCCTGGTACAGGGGATCGTTTACTTAACCTGGTCAAAGGCGCTTTCTATGCTCTCAATCATACAGATCCTAACCGAACCATAGAATGCTGGCTATGTCTTACCTCCAACCCCCCTTATTATGAAGGAATTGCCCTAGTTACCAATTGGACTAATAGTAGTAATCCTGATCCAAAATGTGCCACTTTACCCGGCTCCAAGCTTACTATCACTGAGGTCTCTGGACAAGGAACCTGTATAGGAAACATACCCCCTTCACACTCACATTTGTGCAGTATTAATTTTATTTTAGGTGAAGGTAAAGGAAATAGTTATCTGTGGGGCCCAAATGGAACTTATTGGGCTTGTAATACGGGACTGACTCCTTGTGTGTCTACCAGAGTTTTAAACTCCAGTTCCGATTTTTGTGTTTTAATCCAATTATGGCCTAGAATTTCCTATTTAACATCCGACTATGTGTTAGGGTCCCTTGAAGGACGAAGTCGTTACCCTAGAGAACCTATAAGTATGACCATAGCCCTCCTTCTGGGCATAGGTGGGATAGCTGCAGGCATAGGGACTGGAACTGCCGCCTTTGTGCAAGGGAGCCAATTGTTACATCTCCAAATAGCTATGAATGAAGACTTAACGGCCATGGCAAAATCTATTACCGCATTGGAAAAATCTCTAATCTCCCTCTCAGAGGTCGTTTTACAAAACAGGAGAGGCTTAAATTTACTTTTTTTACGTGAAGGGGGCCTTTATGTAGCACTAAAGGAACAATGTTGCTTCTATGCAGACCATACTGGAGTAGTCAGAGAAACCATGGAAAAGGTCACTGAAAGATTAGTTAAGAGACAAAAAGAATTTGAAGCCCAACAAGGATGGTTTGAACATTGGTTTAATAAATCTCCTCGGCTCACCACCCTCCTATCTACTTTAGCTGGCCCCCTTATCATCTTACTCTTAATTCTGACCTTCGGGCCATGTATTTTAAATAAACTAGTCCATTTCATAAGACTTAGACTTGACACTATTCAAGCCATGATGATAATTCACCAACACCAAGTTTAATCTTCTTTTGATAACTATTTTCCAGCTTCAGTCTCTCCTACAGGTACAGCCTTGCCTCTTCTTTTCTCCAGCTTTGAAGAAGCTCCAGCTTTCCTACCATTACTACTACTGCTCCTTTACATGCCTATCAACAAAGTTTTCCTGCACCATTACCTTGCCCAACACCTTATTGTCTTGACTGTGTATATACTCGCTCACCTCCTCTACATGTGTGCTCTATTAGACTGCCTAACTAACTCATTTTCCAGGATTCTTGTTTTGTTTTGTTTTTCTTTAATGCTGTATTTTTGAGCTCATAATTTTGATCCTGCATACCTAGGTTAATGATTTTTTAAAGTTACAAGGCCTTTGATTTTGTGTTATGTGTTATGTTGTGCTGTCTAATGTCATGTTTTGTCTGTATCAAAACTGAGCGCTCCTGAAATTAAAATTTAAAAATGGATCCAAATACTTTTATTCACGTGATTTAAAAAGGTTCAATTTAAATTGAGTAAACTAATAAAAGCAAAATGTCTTTAAAAATAACTTGCAAGTCTCTAGGTGGTCAAACTAATGGAATGTTGATGTTAAACAATGTCTAATATCAATTGTTTCTAGGACTTTCCTTCAACAAGTCATGACAGCCTTAGAGGCCGGCAGTTCCCCCCATATATGGCAAATATGCTAGGCCGGTAGTCAACGACGGGTAATGTAGGAGGTGGCCATGTACCAACCTAAGACAGAAGCTGTAGCATACTCTACAGTCTTTGATGACGGGTAAGGACATGTGCTGGACCCCTCAATCTAAGACAGGCATGGTCTCAAGCCTTTTCTTTTAATAAAAGAAAGGGGGAGCTGTCGGGGTTCGCGGACCCCACCCCAGCCTGGCACTGAGCCGGGGCGGCCTGGTTTGCAACATTTCAGGGACTTCAATATGGCGCCTGGCACTGAGCCGGGGTGGCCTGGTTTGCAACAAACAGCTGACACTGCTTAAGGAAGCTGACCTGATTGGACAAGGTGACTCGTGTTCGCTGCGTGCTCTCTTCATGCCCCTAGTGTATTCTATGTGGTGATCATGCTCTCCCCACATGCTCTGTAACCTGATTGGCTCATGATTCATATATAATGACCGTGACTTCCTTGTTAAAGGAGAACAATAAAGAGCTCTGACGAACAACCAGTGTGTCGTGTCTCTCTCTGCGGGCAGAGGGAATGCGATAGTTACCACCTGTGATAGACATTAGGAAGATACTTTTTAGGGTCAGAGAATTTGAAATGTCATAAGGCAAGAAACTCAGTATAGTAGGAAAGCAGATCATTGTTCTTTCCCTTCGCTTTCCCTCAAAACAAGATTCTATATATTATATATAATATATATACTCCATTTATATAAAACGTGCAGATATTCACATCTATATAGCGAAAGACTGGTTAGTGATTGCAGAGACTTGGATAGGTTGGGGAGAAATGGAGTGTGACTGTTAATATGTACACATTTTATTTGGGGTTATGAAAATTTTTCTAAAGTTTATTTGGTGATGATTATACAACTCTGAATATGTAAAAACCTCCTTGACTTGTACAATTTTAGGGGGATGTTGAGGATTGAACCCAGGATCTCATACGTGCTAAGCACATAATCTGCCACTGATCTACACCCTCAGTCTTGAATTTCACACTTCAATAAAGGAACCATATAGTGTATTAATTATATCTCACTAAGGATGGTATTTGCTTTCTCTCTTAAAGAATTTATGTGAGATTAAAAAATTGGGAGGAATAAAAATGGACATAAACTTTACATATTCCTGTTTCAAGACATCTTGGTTTTGACTCGGTCTGTTACACGGAACAAACGCCACTCCTACCAGGTTTACTGACAGCCCATCCCAGTCCAGGAGCTGGTGCTGGAAGACCTGCAGGCTGGGGATGTGCGCATGGGAGGTTCCTTTCGAGGGGCTTTTGGCAACTCAGATAAAGCTAAAAATATCTTTAGAGTCCACTTCCAAGACCCCTCTCCAGGCCAGTCTCACACTCTGCAAGCCAATGACATATTCCATAAGCAGCAGTGGTTCAACTGTATCCGAACCGCCATGGCCCCTTTCCAGCAGGATATCAGTCCAGCAGAGCTTCAAGGTTTGCTAGAGCTTCACGAAGAGTGGGAAGAGAACAACCCTTCTGCTGGGAACCTCAGACCCCAGAGAAGGGCGTCCACGGTTTCCAGCACAATGCAGGTGGAAGGTGATGAAAACGCCTCAGAATTTAGCTCCAGCTTGCAGGCGGCGGCCACAGACACCAAGAGTGCAAAAGCACACCGGACACAGGCTGGCTTCCGAAGAGCCAGGGACAAAACCCCGCTCAGTGGCAAACAGAAGGAGACTCTGGTGTAAAGGAAGCTCTGCCTATTAACTGATGGAGAGATCATTTATTTATAAATGTGTAGTTTTGTTTTCCTTCTAATGGGAGCACGGTTGCATGGTAGGGTTACTTTGTAGCAGTTGTAACATTTTCATGGTTTTGGGTTCTTTTTTCTGTATTGTTTTTGTTTTAATGGCAGCTAAAGATATGCACATTACTGTTAAATTGCAAACATTTTTTAAAAAAGATATTTTCTCAGATTATTTAGAACATGTAAACCTGGTATTTTTAATCAAGTGAAATATTTATGAAATGGGTTTTTCCCTAATTCTGAACCCATCCTAACTTTCTAATAAGAATCCATTTTGATATTTATAGTGTCAGCCAAAACAGAATTTTTCAGATACTGGAATTCTACCAGTTTTCTTTATTAAGGCTTGCTTGCAAAATTTGAAATTTTAACATTGGCACCTAGGTTTTATATTTGAAGTATCTCAAAATTTATGTTGAAACAGCTTCCTGGGAAAATAAACCACAAAACTTAATAAGTTTTCCATTTTATCAACTGGAATGTTATATATTAGTTTTTCACTGCACATTCCTCATTTTTTACCCTTCCAGTTATTTAATTTTTTATTGTAAAGTAGTTTCAGCATTTTTTTTTTTTTACTTTAATGCCTTTTCAGACTGGCATGTCTTTATTTTTCTTCCTGATTAAAAAGGTAGGGGTGTGTGTGTATGTGTGTGTGTGTGTGTGTGTGTGTGTGTGTGTGTTTGTGATATAAATATATATTTGTTTTTTTTAAATTGTATTAACTGTACCAAGTGAAACCAAGCCATACTGTTTTTGAGCCAATTAAGAAATTAAAAATTTTACAGTGCAGCATTTCAGGGTGGTGAAGACACATCATGAAAATGGTTCCATGCATTCTAGACTACTGAAAGAAAGCCACTTCAAGGAATTCATTGAAAGTTTTAGTGTTGTCTGTAAAGCAAGAGGGAAGGCAGTTGACTGGTACTAAGTAAAAGAAAACAGAGGGAGAAGGAGAGTAGTATTGTCTTAAAGTAAAAATGTCTGGTTGTGCCCGAGGGTGAAAGGAGATAGAAAAGCTCTATTTGAGGGTGTGTAGTAAGTTGTAGAAGGCTTCAGGGGATGTGAACTTTATTTGCCTTGGTTTATGATACCTGCAAATAATAAGTTTGAAAAGAAACAATGAAATGTGTTGAAAATTTGACCATATTAGGTCAATTTGGTGGATTTATTCATAAAGTGGAAAAAAGACTCCTGGATCTTAACTGCAAAATGTTTTTGTTAAAATGAGATAGGAAGAAAAGGCTAAAGACCCTGTGTCATTGCAGGTTTATAATGATGATCAGTTCAAGTCAGTGTGAAATATATTTGCTAATAGAAGTGAAAATTGGAAAAGATTGTAAATAGATCAATTAAATGATTTCTCTGTATAAATGAATTATACAATTAAAAAATCACACACATAATCACCCTGAAAAAAAAATTGGTCATCCGTTGGATTCTACTTCTATTATTGCTGTCTCATAACCCACTTAGCCAGTCTGCAATTGCTAGTTACAAAAGAATGAGAATTCACAGTCTACTCTGGTGCTGTACAGGTTTTTCTTTTCCCCAGTGTTCAAACCAAGAACCACATACCTTCATGAGTAAGAAAAGCAGAAGACATAATACTCCTCAGTTGGACACTGACTTGAGCACCATCATCACTACATTTGGTCATTAATGATTTGATTGCCAAAATAAAACATAGTTCTTCTGATTAACTTTTTTTTAACTTTTTAATTTTTTTATTAGTACATATTAGTTTTAAATAATGTTAGGGTTCATTTTGACATAATTATACAAGCATGGAATAAAATTTTCTATCAATTGGTCCCCAGTACTTTACTTTTCCCTACCTTCTTCCCTCCCCTTGTTCTCTTTCTGATCTTCTACTTATTTACAGTTTTAAAAAATTTTTACAATTAACTTTGATTTATGGACTTAATCAGTGGTTTTACATGACTATCATCAAAATATAATTCATTAAATCCTCAGTATGTGGCATATTAACAAACTCTTCACATTGGGAATTTTCATTTCACGACAGATCAGGAAAAATATCATTTCAATAAGTACTTGGGAATTATTCCTTGTATAGAAATGAGTTTTCCAATCCAGACTTTGTATTTGAACATCATAGTAACCTCACTCTGGGGGAAACTTTCTACCTTTTATTCTTAGCAGATGTTATTCTCTTCAGTACATGAAGAGAACATGTTATTGATAAGGATGCATTTTAAGTTTCCCAGTGACTTCCCAGAGTCTCTTCTGCAATAAAACTTGGTGAGAACCATTGGATATTTGCACTTGCACATTTAAGCTTCAGATCTTAAATTGTTCTTCTCATAGTTTTAACCCTCTTTGCAATACAACAGAAAGATGATAAAATTTCATGCATAAAGTAGATTCTTTAATTTTTTTTATATTTTCTATTAACTGATGGTAATTCCAAATTATTTACATATCCTATGCTTTGGCCCCAAATTTGGGGAGGAGGCCAAATTTGTGAATAGCAGCATGGAATATTTTGCTTATTTTCCTCTTGCCTAGAAACTACACACACACACACACACACACACACACACACACACACACATATATATATATATAATTAGATGTGTGTGATATGAAGTAATGAAGTATGAAAAAAAAGGAATCAAAACAAGAAAAAGAGAGGTGGCATCACAGTGAAAAATCAGATATTAAGGGAAGAGACCAGCTAAGGATAATAGAAGAATTGGGAAATTATAGTTCTTTAAATCATAGGATATCAGAATCATTAAAAAGTACAAAAATTTTTTATATTTTGGATGAGGAAACAAATCCCTAGCAAATAATTTTTCCAAAGTAATCATGACAAAATTTTATTTCTCCTAATAAAATAATGCTCCAAGTTTCATTATTATTATTTTAATGTAGCTTAACCTAATGGGTTTTTTGTTTTAAAACAAAAATATTCTGTCCTTTATTCATCATATGTCTCACAAGTTTTTGTAGAGTATTTACTACCATGGATTCACATGGCCTTTCCCCTCCCAATCTGTTTCCTGTTCTGTTCCCATATAGAAGACTGAACCTACCACACATCCAAAGTGATTCAGTTCCGAATTCTGGGAGTCTTCCTTGGCCGGCATCCCCAGCATCCAAGTTACTATGTCTGTTTAATTGAATCTTTGAACAATAGCCTTAACAGTCTCCTTTTTTATCTGTTCATTCCATGATTAACTTAGGCTTGATTTTTCTTTTTATGTGTGTGTGTGGTACTAGGGATCACATATACTAGGCAAGTATTCAACCACTGATCCTTAACCCATTTATTGCCTTATTTTGAGAGAAGGTCTCATTAAGTTGCCCACATTGGGTTTGAATTTGTGAACCTTCTGCCTCAACCTTCCAAGTAGCTGGGAATTACAGTGTGTGCCACTGTTTTTTAACCTCTAATTAATTCTCATACTGACCAACTTTCTAATAGGTCTTTTATCAATCACAGTCTCCAGTCCTGCCTGCAAACTGTTGCCAAATCATTCCATGTTCTCTTCTATTTACAATTCTTCTGAAGTTTCCCTTCTTGTAAAGTGAAACATGAATGCCTTACCAGGACACACAATTATCTTAATTGTCTGGCTGCTTCTTGTCACTCTAGCTTCAGCTTAATGACAGGCCCTAAATCTCCTAAACTGTAACTGTACCTAAAACCTTTAATTATTCATCTGCCTTATTGCTCTTTACCTGCCAGGACTTACCTATAGACATTTTGTTGTTGTTGTTGTTGTTGTGAGTCACCTTTTAGAGAGGCTCTTGTGGCAAGGAACTAGGAGAGGTTTCCATTGACAGCTCTGGAGAGACTGAGTTTCTCATCTCCAACAATCCCTGAGGAACTGAATTCTGCAGACAACCACATCAATGACCTTGGAAATGGGTCCTTCTCCACTCAAGCCTTTGGATGAGGCCATAGTCCTGGCAGACAGCAAGACTGCAGCCTTATGAGAGTTTCTCAGTCAGACGTGCCCAGCTAAACTACACCCAGATTCATGACTCACAGAAATGATGAGATAATACTTGTTTTTTGTTTTGAATCCCAAGTTTTGAACTAATTTGTTACATAGGAATAGATGATTATGAAGCATTTTTCTAATTATAAACCATAATTTGCAATTAAAATCAATATTTAAGTTAAGCAATTAAGAAAAACCTGAAAATGAACAATTTTAATGGAACAAATATTAATTAAAAATAATTCTAGGGCTGGGGAGATAGCTCAGTCGGTAGAGTGCTTGCCTTGCAAACACAAGGCCCTGGGTTCAATCCCCAGCACTGCAAAAAAAAAAAAAAATAGTTCTAGAGGTTGGAGTTATAACTCAGTGGTTGAGCACTTGCCCAGCATGTGAGAGGTTCTGGGTTCCATCCCTAGCACCATGAAAAGTATACGAATTAATTAAAAATTTTTAAAGTAAAATAAAATAGTTTGGTACATCCTAAACTCTGGATAAATTCAAACATATGCCTCCAGTTGACCTGGTATGCCTAGTCATACCAGGCAGTAATGTGACCATAGTTGTTTTAATATAATGCTTCCAACCTCATTCATGCTTTTGTATAGTATTCTTCAATCCTTTTAATGTTCAATACTCAGTTTCTTTTTTTAATCATTTAAAAAAATTATTTTTACAGACTGCATTTTGATTCATTGTACACAAATGGGGTACAACTTTTCACTTCTATGGTTGTACATGATGTAGATTCACATCATTTGTGTAATCATACATGTACATAGGGTAATGATGCTTGTCTCATTCCACCATCTTTCACACCCCCATCCCCTCCCCTGCCATCATTCCCCTCTACACAATCCAAAGTTCCTCCATTCTTCTCTTACTCCCTCCCTCCCCCCACCCCTTGTTACATATCATCATCCACTTATCGGAGAAAACATTTGGTCTTTGGTATTTTGGGGATTGGCTTATTTCACTTAGCATATTTTCCAACTCCATCCATTTACCTGCAAATGCCATAATTTCATTCTTCTTTATGGCTAAATAATATTTCATTTTGTATGTATACACCATAGTTTCTTTATCCATTCATCTATTGGAGGGCATCTAGATTGGCGAGCCACAACTGAGTCAGCAATCCCTAACACATACTGCTTTCCAGAGTGGCTATAACCATTTGCAACTGCACCAGCAATGTATGAGTGTGCCTTTTCTCCCACATCCTTGTCAACAATTATTGTGGCTTGTATTCTTGATAATTGCCATTTAATTGGGGTGAGATGAAATCTTAGGGTGGTTTTGATTTACATTTCTCTAATTACTAGAGATGTTGCACACGTTTTCATATATTTGTTGATTGCCTGTTTATCTTCTTCTGTGAAGTGTCTGCCCAGTTCTTTAGTCCATTTATTGATTGGGTTCTTTGTATTTTGGGGGTAAAGATTTTTAAGTTCTTTATAAATTTTGGAGATTAATGCTCTATCTGAGGTGTGTGTGGAAAGATTTTTTCCTACTCTGTAGGCTCTCTTTTCACCTTATTGTTTCCTTTGCAGAGAAGAAGCTGTTTAGTTTGAATCATCCCATTTGTTGATTCTTGATTTCATTTCTTGCACTCTGGGAGTCTTGTTAGGAAGTCTGGTCCTAAGTCAACATGATGAAGATTTATTTCTTTCTTCCTTCCTTCCTTTCTTTCTTTCTTTCTTCCTTCCTTCCTTTCTTTCTTTCTTTCTTTCTTCTCCTTGAAAGGCATTCCAATTCTTTTCTTCTCTCCTCAAAGTTCTTTCCTCACAGCTGTCTTCTTCATTCATAGCAAATAAGTGCTCACTACTACGCTACAGAAAATCAATCATTAAGTCTCCGCTTATAAAAAAAATGTATTTTTTTAGCATTAAAAACACACACTTCTTTTTTATTAAAGAAAATCTTTTTTTACAGAAGGAACTTCAAATTTGCATTTAAATAGAGATTATTCAATAAGATCCTGCACTATATTTTTAAAAGATGCAATTTTTGTGAGGCTGGTAAGCATTGCCACTGTTAACAGACTTTTTGGAAAGAAGTCAAGGAGTGAAAGGCAACCTAGCAAACTTAAAAATATATAACCTCTTAATTCAGGCATTTTGATCTGTATTTGTTCTCTATAAACAGCAGAGTCATTTTTCAATAATTCAAAGCACTTAAAAGTTTAAAACAAAACATTTGATGGCATGGTTAGATCTTTCTTCATGCAAAACCAGTTAAATTCTAGATGTAACTACCCAGTACTAAAATCATTTACTGTCAGTCACCTCTTTGTAAATTCCTTTCTCAGTGGGCCCTGTTCTTCTAGAGTAACTGAAATATAAAATTTCTGGTACAAACCATGTGCTGGGTGGAACCATTACTATCTAACTGAAGACAATAAAATCCTGCAGTCTATGATAGTGGTTCTAAAACTTTATGGAGCTTAACAATTGCATGAGAACTTGTCAAAAGGAACAAAAATATATTAAAGCCTGTAATTCTGATTTTGATTTGGGTGAGACACTGAAGGTACATCACAGTAAGTGTGATGCATGTTTTCCATACAAACAAGGTGGGTAGATGCAAAGGATGCTAAAATAACAAGGATGTTAACTAAGATGTTGAAAGCTCTTGTGATGACACAAAGGCTTAAATTGTTAGAATAGGCTTGTGGAAATGATCCTTCTGCACCTAAAACTTAGGTTGATTAACAATTTATAATATTCAGATAAGAACCACGTATAAAAATATGATTTCCTTCTAGAGGAGTAGGTGATTATAAATCACAGTTTCCAAGACACTTCTTTTTCTTGCATTAGGACTCTTGGTGGTAGCTAATGTGTAAACAGGTATCATCTGAATGATGCATTCAAAAACAGCTCTGGCTTATTTATTTTTCATCTCATGGTCACTATTAATTCTCTCAAGAATCTTTGTGTGTGTGTGTGTGTGTGTGTGTGTGTGTTGTGCTGGGGATTGAACTCAGGGCCTTGTGCTTGTGAGGCAAGCACTCTACCAACTGAACCATATTCCCAGCCCCATCAAGAATCATTTTTCGAGAGCCATAATTTGCCTCTTCTACACCCTCTCTGATGAATCACATGTGATTAATTTCTTTCAGCACATTTGTCTTCTGAGTACAAAGTTTCTCTTTAAATCCTATCATCTTTCTTTAAATTTGCTTATTTCCCCCCACTTTTAGCTTTATAATGAAACTTCTTTAAAAATAAAGGATACATGTGGGCTGAATTGTGTCATTACCCCAAGTAATACATTGAAATTCTGAACCCAGCGACCTCAGAACAGGTATTTGAAGACATGACCTTTAAAGTGGTAATCAAGGTAGTATGGGCCATCCCTAATCCAAAATAACAGCTCTCCTTACAAGAAGAGGAGATTAGAACACACACACACACACACACACAAACACACAGAGGACCATGTGAAGATACAAGAAGATGGCCAGCCATCTGTAAGCCAAGGAGAGAGACATCAGAAGAAACCAACCCTGTGGACACCTTGGTCTTTTGCTTCTAACTTCCTGAACATTCTAACCTTCCTAGTAGCATTAGCAAATAAATTTCTGTTGGTCTTTGATAGCCCTAACAAACTAATTCATACCCATCTTCTAAGTTTTCATTTATTCCTTAACAAATGGTGTTCTGATATGAGCATTTCTTACCTAATTTACTGAAGTTGCTTTCATGTTGGTATATGGGACTCATCTCTACACATACATAGTAGTTAGAACAATTTCATTTCTATTTCCTTTGCTTGAGTGACTGTAATTTCCTTCTTACAAAATCCTATAATATTTAGTATTCATTCCTTGAAAAAAATTGAAAATTTTTTTTTGTTGTATGAGGTGTAGGGGACCAAACCAAGTACTCATTCTAAGCAAATGTGCTACCACTGACCTGTAACCCCAGTGAAACTGTAGGAAAATTTTTACCATGTTGACTATTCCCTTCTCCTTAACATTTTTTTTTCCTTTACATTCTCAAATTAATCTCCTGGTTTTCCTTCTGCATCATTTATTCCAATTTCCCTTGACTTATCTTTGTTTAGGTTTATTTAATTTATTCATTTCTGGGAATTGAGCCCAGGGCCTTGTACATGCTAAACATGCACTCTTCCACTGAGACACACCCCCAGCATTTCTTCATTTAGTTTTACATATTGCTGCTGTGTATAATGCTGTCCACAGCTTCATATTCTATGTACTATGTTAAGGAAAACTGGGCTTCTGCTTCTTTATACAAGTCACATTTTGGGGGAGAACTGCTGATGTTTTTAGTCCTCATCTCATTTAATCACCAGCCCTAAAAAGATAGATTTTTTTTTTGAGATTATATAGTATAAAACTGGTGTTCAACAAGAGTAAGTACAGATTGAGTATCCTTATCCAAAATGCTTGGGACCAGAAACACTTCCTATGTTTTCAGAGCTTGGAATAGTTGTGTATCCCTAGTGAGTTAGTTAACTTTCATTATTGTAATAAATGCCTGAGATAATACTGAGATACTTATCAGTTTCAAAGACAAATGGAGGCTTAGCAAATGAGGATCTTTACATATTTCATATTTTAATTTAAATTTATATTCATGCTATTTCTTGTCATCATAAATTTGAATTATAGACTTTTCTAGGATATTCAGATATTTAATCATACCAAGACTATTGATCTGTAATGTTAAGGTTATAAAAGTTTATTATAGGGAAATAAAATAGTTACAGAGAATTGTGTTTGTTCACTTCAGGTTTAAAAAAATATTTGTTATAGAAAGAGGAATTGCTCTCCAGGCTTGTGATAGTTAGCAATACCATGACTTCATTGTTCTTGTTAAAATCATATCAGAGTTTTCCCATTCTACCTTTTTCCTCTTAGCACATCCTCCCCACCGAGTGTTTCTAGTAGATAAAATTTAAAATTTAATATAGGAACTGGGGATGTGCTCAGGGGCAGAGCTCTCAACTAGCAAGCCCAAGGGTCTGGGTTCAACCCCCATCACTTAAAATCAAAGCCCACAACAAAAAAGTTTATTCCTTTAGGAACGATGTCAAAATATTAACATTCCCTAAACACATCACACTCTTCATTTCTCTGCCTTTGCCCACATAAGTCCCTTCCCTCACATGACCCTGCTTTCATTTCTCTGGCACCCCCTTGGTGCTTACTAAACTATTCACCTTCCAAGACTCTCCTAATGCCACCTTCTGGGTGACTTGTTCCTCCAGAAAAATTTATCGTCCTTCTTTAATTCCATAGCACTTTGTCCAAATCGGTACCAAAGTACTAACATTGTCTTACTACAATTATTTGTTTATATATATCTATCTTCACCACTGTGACTATTTGAGAAGGACTATACATTTTTCATTATCACATTTTGTGTCAAAGAAGTAAGGGAAACAGGGAGGAAGAAAAACAATACATGAAGAGTACAGAGAGTCAAGGAGAAGAATAATGAGAGATGATGTGGGCGGAGTCTTCATTAACATTCATTTCCTGGCGTTGGTGAGAGTGGCGCCTGGAGGCCGGTGAATCATCCCGCAGACAATGAGAGCCACTGGCCGCAGAGAGCAGGACTGAACAATGGCGGAAGCGGTCACCGGCTTTCTGGAGCAGCTCAAGTCCTGCATAGTTTGGTCCTGGACTTATCTGTGGACCGCATGGTTCTTCATCATATTCTTTCTGGTCCACATCCTTCGGGTGCCCTTGAAAATCAACGGACAACTTGAGCACAGTGAGCATGTTTTGAACACATTAACACCGAAGTTCTACGTGGCCCTCACTGGCACTTCATCACTAATATCAGGGCTTATTTTGATATTTGAATGGTGGTATTTTTGCAAATATGGAACATCCTTCATTGAAGAAGTCTCAGAAAGCCACCTGCACACCCCTCTGGGAGGGCTTGACAATAACTCCTCCAACAATTCTAGCTCCAGCAATGGGGACTCAGATTCCAACAGGCAGAGTGTCTCAGAATGCAAAGTATGGAGAAATCCACTAACTTTATTTAGAGGTACTGAATATAATCGGTACACCTGGGTGACAGGATGAGAGCCTCTAACATACTATGACATAAATCTTTCTGCCCAAGACCATCAGACGTTCTTTACCTGTGACTGGGACCATCTGCATTCTGCAGATGCAATAATGCAGAAAGTCTGGAGAAAGAGAAACCCCCAACCTAGGATTTCTGCAGCTCATGAAGCCTTGGAGATAAATGAGTGTGCAACTGCTTATATTCTCTTGACTGAAGAGGAACCATTGCTGAAGCAGAAAAACTGTTTAAGCAGGCCCTGAAGGCTGGAGATGGCTGTTACTGGTATTCTCAGCAGCTACAGCATCATGGATCCTAGTAGGAAGCCCAACATAGGTGAGACACCAATGTTTTGGTCTACATCAAAAGAAGGCTAGCCATGTGTGCCCAAAGGCTTGGGAGGACCAGAGAAGCAGTGAAAATGATGCGATGTGAGTTTGAATTTGTGTTTGGGGTCAGTGATGGTGCACATGACAGAGCTGTAGGAACCCAGTGAATGGGCCCAGAAGACACAACCAGTGATGGTGTAGAGGTCCCTGTGTGCCTGGGCCATCTCCCGACTGACTGGACGAATGACCTCAGACAAGTCAGTCCACTTCTTTGCCATGTCTTTCTCATCTGTAAGATAACAATAACAATCCTCAAAAGAACTTAAAATTACTGTAGGAATCAAATGAGATAATCTATGCAAAACTTTTAATGTAGTGACTGGCACATTAAAAAAATCAGTAGCTGTCCCTATTAAAAATCCTTTAGGTCTACAGCTGGCAAGCAGTAAGAGATCAGCCATTTTAACTAACTAACTAACTCTTTCTTTGTGGTGCTGAGGAAGATATATGGGTAAAATTGTTACCCTTAAATTTAGTAATATTATGAGGGAGTCCTTGGGTAGTCATTTCAAGCATTTTTCTAAATTCTTGAGAATCAGGGCTCTTTATTAATTGCAGTCAATATAAGACTATGCAAACTATTGAACCTTTTCTCAGCTTGTCTCTGGAAGGGTACTTTCTCATGTGGAGAAGGAAGCTTGTGCTCAAGGCCCTCCTCAGTCATTTTTACAAGTTAGAGCATAATGTGAAGGCCCAGGTGAGAACCATGCTTGGGTCTGCCCACTCCATTGAGCATCAGTGTCAACCCCAAATCTGAGGGAAGCATCAAGAGGAGGAAGATTCTGAAAATATATATACTCATCCAGAATTAAATTCCTTTGATTGAAGGGAGAATTTAAAGAATGCTATATAGCATAAGAACTAATTTCAAGAAATTGAGATTTCTACAAATATAAACTTGCTCTCAAAGTGAAATCCCTTGATATATCCATCCTTTGATATAGCTAAGAAACTGTGCTAGTCATTTTGGCTTTGAAGGAACTGGGAACTTTGTGATGGATGGAATATTTCTCTATCTCTGTCTCAATCTTGTGCAACCACAATCCACCTTTAAAAAGATGTTTTATTTTTATTGCCTCTTTTTAACCTTATTAGACTGGAACAGCAGGCATACATGGAGGATCAAGTTTTTGTAATTTTATTTATTTGTGATATTCTTAAACAAGTTCAGTGGAAAACAAAGTTCTGATTGTTTTAATTTCAGTTATTTCTATCAGTCTCATTTTGCTTATCATTTTTAGTATACATATAAATTTCATGATTAAAATTAATATATATACACCTACCACATATCTTTTATGTTTTGCTTTTTGTTTAACATAACTTTATAATTCTGTTTATTGACCTAGCCCAAATATGGGTTTTGGGAGAAATTCCAGGATGCAGTGGAAGAAACACTGGGCAGAGAGTCAAAAAACCTGGATATGAATCTCAGCTTTGCTTTTTATTGGCTTTGTGAGCCAGGGCAATTTATGCACCTTTTATGGGATTTTTATTTGGTCTTCAATAAATTGGGAATAATGAGTCTGATCTAAAAGAGCAATTGATGGGGAGAATTGAATAAGATAATGTGAAAACACCTGGAATATAATAGGCATACTTAAAATATTTTCCCTATTTTTTCCCTCAATTTTATAAGCGGTTATATAATTTGCTTGCCTGTTTGCCTGATGGACATCTCAGGATAATTCTAATACCTTTATCCTTTTAATTAAAAAATGAAAACATTGTAAAAAATTTTTTTTTTTGGTTTTCCTATATCCATAGTGTTCCACTTGGAGAAAATCTGGGAAAAGGGTAAATTTAGAGTTAGGTAGTTGAAATTAGTGGGTGAGAGATAAGGAGATGGAATAAGTCAGATATAGTTCCATATAATCTTTGAGCATTCCACATTTATTTACATTGCTTTGAAATCTGATGCCTATCCTTGCAGAAAACACTGGTATATAATATTTTCAATACATTCTCTGTAGAATTTATGCATACTCTGAGACTCTTCCCCAAATCCTTGACAGAAAATACATTTTCAATTAAGAAAATGAGTTAATTTTATGCAAAGTTATCAACCAGTAGAATCATAGTGTTAAACAAAATGCTATTCTGTGGTAAAGATATTTTTTCTTTTCAAAGTACTGTATTAACTGGACATGTTGACATATGCCTATAATTCCAAAAACTCAGGAGACAGAGACAGGAGGGTCATTTGAGCTGAGGAGTTTGAGGTAAGCCTAGGCAACATAATGAGACCCTGTCTCTAAAAAATAAACAAAAATCAAAGTAAAATATTGTGTATTTAGAATGGTCTACAAATCGAGTGCAAGATAACATTTTTGAAGCCTTCCATTCTCATATAATTGTAGTAATATCTGTGATATTGTCTTAGTCTTCTGGAGCTGCTATAACATAATACCACAGACTGGATGGTGGACAAACCACAGACATTTATTTCTCACACTTCTAGGGGTTGGAAAGTTCAAAATTAAGGCACTGTCTGATCTAATGCCTAGGGAAGATTCATTGTCTCCTCCTAGATGTTACCTTCTTGCTGTGTTCTCACCTGTTGGAGTGGGCAGGGGAGATCTCTGGGGTCTTTTTTAAAAGGGCACTAATCCCATTTATGAGGGCCCCACATTCATTACCTAACAGTCTGCCTAAGTCCTCACCTCCAGATACCATGACCTTGATCATGAGGTTTCAACATAAGAATCCTAGCAAATATTGACTTTATTTATTTACCCTGGGTTACCATATGTAGAAAACCTAGCACATGAGTGTGGGGAGTTACTTAGATCATCTTAAAAGAGCTCTCCATATTGATCTTTCCTTTCTTTAATTAAAAAATAATCATGGTAGTATGAGTACTTAGCATGTAGATGCCTTAGGTTTGATTCCCACCACACATGCACAAATTACATCTCCATTTCATGTTTTCTTTATACTTTAAAAAAAAATTTTTTTTACTTTTTATTTTTTACAGACTACATTTTGATTCATTGTACACAAATGGGGTACATCATTTTGTTTCTATGATTATACACAATGTAGATTCATACCATTCATGTAATCATACATGTACATAGGGTAATGATGTCTGTCTCATGTCATGATTTTTCATACCCCCCCATTTCCTTCTACATAATCTAAATTTCCTCCATTCCTCTCTCACTTCTCCTCCACCCCCCTTATATATCATCATCCACTTATCAGGAAAACATTCAGTCTTTGGTATTTTGGGATTGGTTTATTTCACTTAGCATGATATTCTCTGATCCCATCCATTTATTTGCAGATGCCATAATATTATTCTTCTTTATGGCTGAATAATATTCCATTGTTATAAATACCACAGTTTCTTTATCCATTCATCTGTTGAAGGGCATCTAGTTTGGTTCCATAATCTAGCTATTATGAATTGATGTGACTGTGCTACTGTGGTATGCCAATTTTAAGTTCTTTGGGTATAAACCAGAGTGGGATAACTGGGTCAAAAGGCGGGTCCATTCCCAGTTTTCTGAGGATTCTCCACACTGCTTTCCAGAGTGACTGCACCAATTTGCAACTCCACCAGCAATGTAAAAGTGTGCCTTTTTCCCCACATCCACACCAACATCTATTATTGTTTGTGTTCTTGATAATAGCCATTCTGATTGGAGTAAAATATTAAAACAACTCTAAGATTTCCATTTCATCTTAAGGGGCTAAAGTTGCAGAATTTTATATGAAGGAAAAATCAGGAGAACTTTTTAACCTTCTTCTAGTGGCCTACAGATGTGAGAGCACATTGTGTGAGCTATGTCATTAAGATAGAACAAATGTGTGTCTTTTCACAACGTCAGAATTTATTGAATAACAAATTTATAAGTCTTTAAACTACTTTTCATCAGTGACAGTTGTCTGAATACTCACAGGTCACTCTATAGTCATAATCCTGGTTATCACAAGTTCTTTCATTCCAATCCTAATTTCTAATATGTATAACACTCAAATCGCACATCATAATTCATACAATGATATATAAATGTGTCAGAAATAATAAGCAAGGACTGAGGCAGCTATAGGGTTATAGGATTCTGAGCCAAGAGTACAGAGCAAGATATGAATTCAGAGTCACAGATCACATGTAGGTAGTCAGATTAGAATTTTAATGAACCATTTCTATGGAGTTGTCAAAAGAGAGGGTCCAGACAGCAGTTTCAGTTTCCAAATGTCAGCTTGGAGTTTTAGCTTGGAGTGCCAGCTTTCAGTGGGCAGTGCATAGTCATCCTGTGGAGGAGAAACTGCACTGCTGAAACCTATGGTGACAGGAAATCAGAGGTTCATTGCTGTGGCGATTTTCCTGGGCAAGGCTTGTAATTAGTGATCAGGTGATTGGGTCATGAAACATCTCCTTTCATGGGTCTTAGGTGGTAAAGTTACATCTGGTGAGGTTGATAAGCTCCCATGTCTGGTGTTCCTGATATGATTTTGGTATCTAGGTACTCCCTGATTCAGCTCGATAAGTAGGCACATAAAAGTTATATTTCAGTTTGTGCTTTATGTTGGGGCTGTACAGATGAGGGTTGTTTATATGCACAAATAAGGTCATTCTACCTTGGCACTTACACTTAAAATGGAGTAATTCATGGCAAACTACTGCTTTATAAAGTGGAGTAAGTCAGATTGAGGAATAGTGCAAAAACTGCTGTTCTATACATCATGAAGTAAATGAGAACAGGTCACAGTCTGCTCTCTACATGCATGAGAAGATGGAGGTATAAATCTTGAGCAAATGGTTTTTGTGACTAACAAGTTTTGGTGAAGTGGGCTTCTAATGAAATGTGATTGATGAAGATTTGCACTTCAGTATAACATCCTTTAAGTAGACTCTGGAGTAGCAAAATATTATATTAATAGCTAAAGTTCTATCACACTTACTTTCAATGGTTCAATTTCCAGTGAAACTGTTATTTAATATCACAGGTATTCTAGACTCTAGAGGAACTATGAAAATTCTAGAAGGAGCCATTTGGATCACAGTGTGTCTCTCTTTCCTTACACTGATACACACCCTTATTGTTTAGGTCATGCATCATCAGAGATTTTCCTGTAAAGGGAGAGAGTAAATTAGGCTTCGTGACCATAAGGTCATATTGACAATAAGGTCATATTGCCAGCCACAGCCAATATGAAAATGAATTCCATGGCTGTACTGCAATATCATTGTATTTACCAAAACAGGCAACTAGGGATGGGGTTGTAGCTCAGTGGTAGAGTGCTTGCCTAGCACATGTGATGCACTGGGTTCAGTCCTCAGCACCACATTAAAAAAAAAAAACCACAAATGAAGGCACTATAGGCAGCTAGCCCTCAGGCCGTAGATTGCTGACCCCTGGTTTGGAGAAAGGAATTATGGACTGTTATTCTAAAAAAAATGATGTTTATATATTCGAAATGAAATAATGATACACACGCACACACACACACACACACACAAACACACACGGGCCTGAATCACCTGTGGTCCACTGTGATATTCTGGTTTTTCCTCCAAGTGCTGGTTATACAGGGATTTTAACTTTGCCAAAATTCAACAAGCCAGGTACTATAATTTGTACATATTTCTACAGGTATGTTATTTTTTATTTTATTTATTTTTATTGTTTCCCAGTGCTGGGGATTGTGTGTGTTACAAGAACTCTACCACTGAGCTATACCAGTAGTCCCTGTATGCTATATTTTAATACGCAGTTTTAAAACATCCTAATACTACTCTCTCTCTCTTTCTCTCTCTATACTTCCAAATATTTGTATGTGACTGACTGTATCCACACCCAAGGTTATTTTCTTGATACAGTTTTTATCTCATGTGTGTGGGTGGGTATGCATGCATATATGTGAGTTTGGTAGTCAATATCAGAGTCTCTCGCATGCCTCTACTCCCAACCCATAGGCATGGTTCTTAAGCCTGTTTCATTTCTTAGCTCATTTGCATCTAGACTGAATTTGAAACCCCTACAAAGTTATCCCTGTTATCCACTGAGAGATATTCCAAAGAGTAGCTTTCTTTCTGGTTCTTCCATTTCATCAGAAATTTCACAACTGCCCACTTTCCCACTCATTCTCAAAAGGTTCTTAGCATTCTCTCCTAGGACTTTCTGTGAAGGTACCAAGCCAAGTGAGGACTCCCTAATGCTTCATCCCTTTCAAGCAAAATGACAGGGTGTGACAACCTGTGTTCCAGCTCTTGAGGAATTTCAAAGTGGCCAGTGGGCTAGAGTATGGAATTTCAGATGAAAATAATTCATCAGAATTTTATTTTGAGAAGAAAGGAGGCTGGGGAGATGGCTCAGCTGGTAGAGTGCTTGCCTTGCAAGCACAAAGCCCTGAGTTTGATCCCCAGTCCCCCCCCCCCCGCCAAAAAAAAAAGAAAGGAGATTTTCAATGTCATGCATTGAATACAGTCCTGAGATTATTTACCATTTTAAACTTCTCTGATTGGGTTCTGAGAGCTTTCTACATATGCATTAGCTGTAAGAGCAGATTTTGTGTTCATTTTTCCAGAAATGCTTGTTAATATTTTAAGAATTTGAAAAAGAAGATTGTAGTGTTTTTGTATTAGTAACTTTTTTTTTTCGATGCTGTAAATTTAACCCAGAGCCTCATGAGTGCTTCAGCAGGTACTTTACACTGAACTCCACCTTCAGGTCTTTTAAAATTTTATTTCAAGACAGGGTCTCACTGAGTTGCCCAGGCTTACCTCAAACTTGGGATCCTTCTGCCTCAGCCTCCTGAGTAACTGAGATTACAAGCCTGAATCATCATATCCAGGTCATAGTCACCTTTCAGAAAACAAAAACTTGTGCCAAGATCCTAAAAAGTATATGCAACATTTATTTCCAAAATTGTTTTTCAGGGACTTATCCCAAGGAAGTCAGTTGTTCAAAGAAGCATATGAAGTCATGTTGGTCAAAGATTGCTATGAGATAAATAAGCTAGAATTATTATACATAATAACTTAGCCTCAAACTCCTGGGTCAGGAGATGACATGCAGCACTGTGCCTGACTAAATTGAGTTCTATTTAATAAACTAGGGTCTATTCCTAAATCCAATGACTGAAGCAACCAGTCAAAATAGGGTGTGCTACTATGACTACTGATGGCAATATATATTGATGTTATATTTTCTCATCAGTCAGGACTCCAGATTTTCTTACTCCAAACCCACACCAAATAGTTTTAATCAAAATAGATCCATTCAAAGGAGCTGGGAGTTGTAGCTCAGTGATAAAACATGTGCTTAGCATGTTTGAGGCCCTAGGCTCAATCACAGCAACAACAGTTACAACAATAACTATATATATGTATGTGTATATATATATATATATATATATATATATATATATAATCTCACATAATCGAAAAGCATAGGCATCAATGTAGGAGTAAGTATAGGCAGAGAGGTAGCAGGAATCTGGATTTGATTTCTCTCTCTGTCTTGGAAAGCTGCTCTTGTTGGCATTAGTGCTATTCCCAGTGCATTCTATGTGCAGCATATGCTGTACATCTGGACTTTCATCTTACCAACTCAATGCCCAAAGAAAGACAGCATCTTCTTTCCAATTATGTCAACAAGAGCCTTGAGCTCATTTCACATTGGTTGAAACTTGGATTTTATTCCCATTCCTGAAATGATTATTGTGGCTAGAGATGGGGTAAGACATGGGTTATATGTCTGGAATGAGCTGGAGGTAGGGTCAGAACAACAAAGACTGAGTATGTTGGAATGACTTCCAGTAGGAATATCAGAGTGCTGCTATCAAAAGAGGAAATGAGGTTTGGGCAGGTAAAACCAACCAACCAAAATAATCCTCCCCCAAACCAGATATCTACTAAAATACCAAGTAAAATAAATATTAGTCATTATCAAAGGAAGAGAGATACCAATAGAGAAAAAATTGTAAACCCCTAGGACATGGTCTTTGGCCACTTTCATGAATATTTTGTGCATGAATCCAGGAGTACATGGATGATGAGGCCCATACACATGCATACACTAATCTTGGTATTTTCCATTCTCTCCTCCAGAGCACTCTTCACTTCTCCTATTTGTTCTGTTAACATCAGTTGTCCTCTTTGCCTTTGACTTCCACTTACTTCTGAGGAGGTAGAAAAAGGGAGGATGGGGATTTCTGAGAACTTATTCTTTTTTTAAAATATTTTTTGTAGTTGTCAATGGATCTTTTATTTTTTTTTAAATTTATTTATATGTGGTGCTAAGTATCGAACCCAGGGCCTCACACATGCCAGGCAAGTGCTCAGCCACTGAGCCACAACTCCAGCCCCCTGAGTACTTATTCTTACCACTTTCTTGGGTGACTACTTTAGAGAGTCTGTATCCAGTCTTAACATTACATCTATTTGACAGCTCTCCCAATGGCTCTGGATTCCTCCCTCTTTCTCTCTTTCTTCAGGGCAATTTCTTCTCACACATTGAGGGCTAAGAATATATTGAGGCCTTGCTCTTACTAGACTTAAGGAATTTAACTAATTATTATGCTTTCTCCATAGTCCATTGACAACTTTGAAATTATTTTTGCTAAACTCACATCAAATTAGTTATTTTGGAAATGTTACTCTTCCTATCAGCACCCTGACAGTGACTACGACAAATGTGAGTATTTGGTATCGCTAGATGATTGGGTTGTACATGATAGTTATTTTTTCTCTCTTATTTACATTTCTAAGATTTTTCCATGGGAATATATTATTTCTTATTTTAATTTATTATGTACAAATATAAATATATAGATGAGCTAGTGGACTAATTACTTGAAGAATGATTCCCATGTCAAGTCCTATGTGCAGCCTGAAACAACTTTCTTACTAATTTTTTAGTAATATAATAATTAAATGAAAGTAAATGTTTTAGCATACGTAGTTTAGCTCAGTTGTAGACCATCCCTGGGTTCAATCCTCAATAACACCATGTTATTTTTTCAGTTCATAGAATATACTAGAATTCTATTTACTGTACAGTCCCTTACCAGAGAGATCACTTGGGAGTTCTCTTCTTGCATTAACTTTCCATGGTATTTCAGTCCTTGAGATATCTAGAAAATCAGTCTTAGTTCTCTCTAAAATTTCTCTCCATCCTACTTCTTCCATGATTTTGTAGATTTTAAATCAGTCATAAATTTGATGGATTGCTGTAGCAAGTGCTCTTTGTTCAAAATGGTGGGAGGGTAGAAGATATATCATAAAACAGTTTTCTGCTTAATCATGGTCTGTATTTTTCAGATTCAGTTTTTAAAGTTTTGACTTAACGAATATCAGAGTTTTACTTGGTGGAGCAGGAAATAACATCAGCTGAAAGTTAGACAGTTAATGAATGTGACAAATTTGCTGACTAAAATTATTGTTCTTAATCTAGCTCTGTTTGTGTCAAAACAACAGTTCTCCAAAGATGTCTGTTTCCTAACCCAGGGATTCTATGTATATATTGTTACATGGCAAGGGAGAATAAGACTAGATAGAACTAAGTGTGCTAAATAGCTGGTCTTATAACTTTAAAATATTCCTGTATTATGTGGTTGACTCCAATATAATCACAAGAATTTTTTAAAGTGAAAGAAGGAGAAGAGCTAGAACCAGAGAGAACAGTATAAGAAAGATCGGAGTGATCTTTTTCTGACTTTGAAGATGGATAGTATGAGCCAAAGAATAAGGCAACCTCTAGAATCTGGAAAAGATAAGAAAACAAATTTTCCTCTAGAGCTTTGAAAAAAGAATTCAGCCTTGCTCCATTTTTTTTTAGTCCAGTGAAATCCATTTCATACCTTTGTCCTTCAGAACTCTAAAATAATACATTTGTGATGTTTTAAGGTCCTTGTTAGACTAGTAGTATGCAACTAACACTCTACCAATGATGCTACTCTTATGAGACTGGGAAAAAATGGTGTTAAAATTCTTGGAAGAGCATATTGGCATTGAAGTTAACAGCTTTGACTTTGGAGACACTCAGTTTCTGATGCTTTTTTTTTTTTTGCACTTATGGAATAATGTCAAATTTAAGAATCACTAATCATGACCATGTATAATAGTGTGGAAAGGATGTGGAAAATAAACTCAATAGAAATAGTTACATATTTACATGATTACATGAGAAAATAAGGAGAGAACAATGGGTAGACTCCATATTTCTCATTTCTGAAACAGTTACAAGCCTCTAATTGACATTTGGTATTTTTTTCCTGAACTGCTGTATCAGGAAAAACCAGAGCATGTGTTAAAGACAATATTCTCTACTGTTTACTTAACAATACCAAAGTATGAGGATTTTAAAGTAAATGATGTGGTCTTAGGTTGAATTTTTTAGAAATAAAGCTTGTATATGTGGTTTGCTGGGGTGTGATTTCAGGTGAACTTGTAAGGGAGTGAGGGAAATCAGGATAGGGAAAGGGAAGCAACAGGGAAAAAACAGATCCTAGAACTTTAGGCTTATCTCACTGGGGAGTTCTGGAGCATGCTTGGTATTACAAAATTGTTTTATACTGCAAAAAGGGGACAGTCACCCTTTTGGCCCCTTTCCCCATATCAGTTAGTCATTGGTTATAGGTTGTAACCTTAAAGCCATTTACAGGTGAGTTCATAAGATTTTTAGAAGGATGCACCTGTAAGCTGTTAGTATTCAGCACTTAGAGCAGCTAGAGGATGGTACCCTGACCCAATAAAGGGGATCTGGGCTGGTACCAACAGTGTCTGATGTTGTCCTGCTCTTTGGATCACTAAAACCCATTTTCCCCTCATATTAACTTATTCCATTGGGGAATAAATTTTTTAGGATTATTATTATTTTTAATCCTGGGGATTGAACTCAAGGCCTCATGCATGCCAAGCATGTACTTCTGTACTCTACCACTTATACTCCCAGGTCTTCCGGGATTCTGGTTGATAACAATTTTGGGGGAAATTTTTTTTTAGGAGAGTATTTATTCCCAGCAACCATCACATCTTTCCAGTAAAATCTATTTTTTAAAATCTTAAATTCCAAAAAATTAATAATCAATTCTCTAAATGGATGGGAAACTATAACCAAGAGAAGACAAAAGACCTTTTGTCATGTTAACAAAGTAAATGGTTTTTCTAAAAGATGTCAATATTTCTATCAGTAGTAACCATGGGTAGGTCGTTGGTTGTAACCATATTGTACATATTGAGGTGGATAGTAAGGTTCCTGTCTGTGTTGTGGGGGGTAATTGTTACCCCCAGGATCGTTCTTGCCACTGATTTGATTGTCACTTGGCCATCCCCATCTGCTCTCCCTACCTCTAAACTGTTATCTTGCAGCCGATTGCCTCTATTTCTTTGGTTTCCACCAGCTTTGCTATTCCATTCCTCAATAATTGGAGTGGTTTCCAGAGGACATTTCAAGTATTACTGGTATTCTTTATCATTTTCTGTGAATCTATTCACAAACACCTCTTCAAAATTTGGAACAGCTTCAGAAGTGTCAGTCATCCTGAAATTCCGCCAAAGGCTGTGCCTGTCCAGAGCCCGCTGGCCAGGCTCACACTCATGGCAGACGCAACCTCCAGCCCCACCACACAGCGTAAGGTGGGACCACTTCAGCTCTTTTAGGTAACAGCTGGGGAAAATTTTTAATAGAAGAGTAGTGGGTCCCAATACTCACTGTCTTCTCCTCCTAACACTATTGTGAATTCTCCTCACTAATACTTCCTAATACTTCCATTGAGGGATGAATGCACTGACTTGATAGAATTTGACTTGATATCAGCAACATCTACTACAGAGGTCAGCAAGGATCCAGTTTCTTCACATCCTTCTACTTTACCATTATGAGTATATTGTATTTCATCCTCATGCTTGTTGTCTTGTGGTTTTTAGATATCTGCAAAAGCATTAGATAGCGATTTTCTTCAAAGGCAGGTTTAGAGAATGGGAAGAAACTAGGCTTTCTTTGACCAGGAAGGAAAAAAATTGTCAGAAGCTCTTCCTCCTCAGGGCTTTCTACCTTTACCTGTTAGACTTGAGTTATATAACTACATCTACCTACAACAGAGGCAGGGACAGAAAGACTGTACAAATGGCAAGAGAGAATGTATCCTAATAGCCAGGAGTGGCCTTTGGAGGTTGCTGTTGAGTAAGCACCCACTGATGTCTTCTTAACCTCTGTGCTATCTGTGTGCTCTTCTTTTAATGTAGCACCTAAAAACTTGGTCCTCAATTCTCCATAATTCATACAAACTTTGCCCTATCTCCAAATCTCATCCAACTTCTATTTAGCCTGAAGCTCAACATTTTGAGAGAAAACCATGTCTACATTTGAATTCTTACATTCAGTGACCAATACTTCAAAAGCCAAGTTGTCTGTCACAAACACCCTCAAAATAAAATGATAGGAAAAATAAGAGATCCACAGTGAAGTTCTTGGCAAAGTGAAAATTGAGGAGTGACTTTAGCAGTGCCATGGAAAATGAAGCAAAAGGAAAAATCACTAATAGTGATCTATATTTCAAATTTTCATATTTTGTTCATTATGGAATTTTTGCTCTGACTTAGATCTTTAAGTTAAAAAAAGTTAATTGACATAATCAGATTGTCTTGAACATATCTATGGTTTTAGCTTAAATTTTTAAAATTTTTATTAAATAGTATTGGTGTGTTTTGTTTTGTTTTGTTTTTGGTGCTGATGATTGACTCCATGGCTTCTTACATGCTAAGCACATGCTCTACCACCAATTTAAAAAAATGCATATCTCAAAATGACAAATATTGGTGAGAATGTGGGGAAATTGGAATATTGTTGGTAGGCATGTTTTTAAAATGATACAACCACTGTAGAAAACAGTGTGGCAGTTTCTCAAAAAGTAGAAATAGATTTACCATATTATCTATACCAAATTATTCCATTTCTGGGTACATACCCCGAAATTAAAGCCTGTGTTTTTAGCAGCATTATTCACAATTTATTTGTTTAACAATATATTGTTCAATTTATTGTTGAAACCAAAGTTAATCTACTAGACTATATTTTATTTTTTAAATTAAATTTTTTAATTTGTTCTTTTTAGTTATATATGACACTAGAATTGTATTTTGACATGTTATACATATATGGAGTATAACTTCCCATTCTTGTGGTGTACATGATGTGCAGTTACACTGGTTGTGTATTCATATATAAACATAGGAAAGTTATGTCTGATTCATTCCACTATCTTTCCTATTCCCATTCCCAATCTCTTTCCTTCACTGCCCTTTGTCTGATCCAATGAACTTCCATTCTTCCATCCCCCCTTAATGATTTTTAATTAATTTACTTTATTAGAGCATATAAACAACTATAAGTTGTTTCAGTCAGTCTTCTTGCTGCCATGACTGAAAGACTCAAAAAGAGCAATTTTAGAGAAGGAAAAGTTTATTTGGGGGCTCATGGTCTCAGTCCATACACAGCCAGCTCCATCCCTCAGGGCTCAAGGTGAGGCAGAACACCATGACAGAAGAGTGTGGTGAAGGGAAGTAGTTCACAAGATGATCAAGAAGAGAGAGAGACTTCATTCAACAGATACAAAATATACACCCCAAAGGTGTGCTCCTTATGACCCACCTCCTCCAGTCACATCCTACCCACCTTCAGTTATCACTCAGTTAATCCCATCAGGGGGATTAATTCATTGATTGGTTTAAGATTCCCATAACCCAATCATTTCTCCTCTGAACTTTCTTGCATTGACTCACACATGAGCTTTTGGGGGAAACTACACATCCAAACCATAACAATAGTTACACATAATAGTTGGGTTCATTTTGATAAAATCATACATGCATGGAATGACTTACTACATTTCAGTACCCAGTGGCCTCCATTCCTCCCCCCTCCCTCCTCCTATTCTCCTTCCTCAACTACTGCTCTTCCTTTCACTTGTTATTTTATTTCTGATTGGCACTTTATACATATATATAAAGATGTAATTCACTATGTTATACATAGTGTGATTTTGTTAAATGTAGTCTGCATTTTCTCCCCTTTACTATTCCCCCTCCCTAACTCTCAATCTCCTACTCAGCTGATCTTCCTAATATATTTATGCTATATGATCTCCTCCCCCACTTTACCCCTTATTTTTCTCTAGTTTCTGTATGAAAGAAAATGTTCAATCCTTGATTTTCTCTCAGGCTTATTTCAGTTAGCATAATGTTCTTCAATTCCATCCATTTATCAGCAAATGCCATAATTTCATTCTTCTCTATGGAAGAGTAAAACTCCCCTATATATACATACCACATTTTCTTAATCTGTTCATCTATTGATGAGAAGGTAGACTGGTTCCATAATTTGGCTATTGTGAATTGTGCTGCTATAAACACTGATGTGGCTTTGTCATTATGATATGTTGATTTTAGTTCTTTTGGATAAATACCAAGAAGTGAGAAAGGAGGGTCATATGGTGGTTCCTTTCCTAGTTTGTTGTAGTTTGTTCCCATACTGCTTTCCACAGTGTTGTATTAATTTGCCCTCCAGCAATGTACCCTTCCCCCATATTCTTGCCAGCATTTATTATTATTTGTGTTCCCTTTTGTTTTTATTTGTTCCTTTTAGATGTACATGTAGTATTTGTATTCTTGATAATTGTCATTTTGATTGGAGTGAGATGAGATCTAAATGTAGTTTGTATTTACATTTCCCTGACATGTATAGGTGTTGAACATTTTTTATGTATTTGTTGGCTATTCACCTCCCTTCTTTTGAGGAATGTCCATTTATTGTTTGAATTATTTTTGTTGTTGTTGCTATTGTTTTGGTGTTAAGCTTTTTGAGTGTTTTGTATATTAATCATAATTACATAATCTTCTATTTTATTCCATTAGCTTTCATGTCTATTTTGATGCTAATATCATGCTGATTTTGTTTCTTTAGCTTTACAGTATAATTTGAGATCAAGTATTGTGATGCCTACTGCATTGCTCTTCTTGATCCAGGTAGATTTGACTATTTTGTTTCTTATTATTCCAAATGAATTTTAGAGATATTTTTTCTAGTTCCATGGGGAATGTCATTGGGATTTTGATGGGGATCATATTGAATCTGTATAACATTTTTGGTAATATGGGCATTTGGACAATATTAATTCTGCCTGTCCAAGAACATGAGAGGTCTTTACATCTTCTTGTGTCTTCTTCAATTTCTTTCTTTAGTGTTCTATAATTTTTATTGTAGAGATCTTTTGATTCCTTGGTTAGTTTAATTCCCAAGTATTTTTTTTTAAGTTATTGTTAATGGGGTATTTTTCCTTATTTCTTTCACAGCATTATCACTGTTGAAGTACAAGAAAGCTCTTGATTTATGAATGTTGATCTTGTATCATCCTACATGACTGAATTCATTTATCACCTCTAGAAATCTAGTGGAGTTTTATAGATGTAAACTCATGATATCAGCAAATAGAAACAATTTGACTTCTGTTTTTTTCTATTTGTATCACTTAAATTTCCTTTTCTTATTTAATTGCTGTGGCTAGAGTTTTGAGAACAATATTGAATAGAAATAGAGTGGAAATCCTGTCATGTTCCTGGGTTTAGAGGAAATGCTTTCAGTTATTGTACCTTCAGTATGATGTTGGCATATATGATGTTTGTTATATGTAGCCTTTAAAACTTTGAGGTAAGTTCCTTCTGTCTCTAATTTCTCCAGAGTTTTTAACATGAATGGCTGCTTGATTTTATCAGACCTTTATGACATCTATTGAGATGAACATATGATTAATATCTTTAGTTATCTTTATGTGGCAAATTACATTTACTGATTTTCATATGTTGAACCAACTTTGCATTCCTGGGATGAAATCCACTTGATCGTGGTATATTATTCTCTTGATGTGTTTTTGAATGTGGTTTGCCAATATTTTAAAAGAATTTTTCCTTCTGTGTTCATCAGGGATATTGGTCTGTAGTTTTCTTTCCTTGATGTTTCTTTGTCTGATTTGGGATCTGGCTTCATAGAATGTTTTCAGAGTGTTCCCACACTTCCAATTTTATGTAATAATTTGAGAAAGACTAGTTTAGTTCTTCTTTAAAGGTCTGGTAGAACTCAGATGAGAATATGTCTGGTTCTGGCCTTTTCTTTGTTGGAAGACTTATGTGTTGTTTTACTTTCATTATTTTGCATGAGTTTTTCAAGGTTTTCTATATTTTCCTGGTTCAATTTGGGCAAGTCATATGGGTCTAGAATTTTTTTATTCTCAAATTCATTGCTTTTATCTCTTAATTATTTCTTGCCTTCTACTGATTTTGGGATTCATTTATATTTCCTTTTATAAGTGCTTGAGGTAGAGCACAAACTTATTTATTTGAAATCTCTCTCTCTCTCTCTCTCTCTCTTTAAAGAGAAAAGATTTATTTTGGTGCATTTAAAAAAAATTAGAGTTTTATAGTTACGCATAGTAGTTGGGTTCATCCTGACAAATTCATTCTAATTTTTTAATGTAGGCACTCAATGCTATAAATTTTCCTCCTAGAAGTGCTTCCTTACTGTCTCAAAGATTTTGATATGCTGTATCTATGTTCTCATTTGTTTCTAAGAATTTCTTGACTTCTTGTATGATCCACTTTTCATTTAGAAGAGCATTGTTCACTTTTCATGTGTTTAGGTTGCTTTTATTATTTTTTCTGTTTGTTTTTAGTTTTATTTCTTTATGATCTGGTAGGATGCATGCAATTATATAATTTTTTTTTTGTCTTTACTGATACATTGTGACCTAGAATAAGGTCTATTTTGGAGAAGGTTCTGTGTGCTGCTGAGAAGGCAGTAAGTTCAGCTGTTTTGGAGTGAAATACTCTGGAGAGGTATACTAGGCCCTTTTGTTTAATAGTATTTAGGATGAAAATATTGATTTTGCATTTAGATAACCTGCATATTGGTAATAAGGATATGTTAAAATCACCCAATATTTTTGTTTGGGGTCTATCTGAATTTAATATCAAGAAGTATTTTTTTCTATGTAATTAGGTGCACTGACATTTGGGGCATATATATTTAGTACATCTTCTTGTTGTTGAATTCTTCCCTTAATCAGTATGTAGTGATCTTCGTCTCTTTTATTTTTTGCTCGAAATCTGCTTTGTCAGCTACTCCTTCTTGTTTTTGGATTTCATTTGCATAAAATGTATTTTTTATACTTTTAATTTCATTCCTGTGGATATCTTTATCTGTCAGATGAGTTTCTTGCAAATAGCATATAGTTTGAACTTGTTTTTTAATCCATTCTTCAAATGTGTCTTTTAATTGAGTAGTCAAGACTATTGCATTATTATGAACCTATTTGTATCTTTCCCCCATTTTGGTTTGCTTGCTACATTTAATTCTGTGTTGTTTTCATGTAATTGGCTACTCTTCTAATGAAATTCCTCTGTTTGGGAGATTTGGGTTTTATTTTTGGATTCCTCTGTATGTAGTATGCCTTGACTGACAATTGTTTTCTTTTAGAGGTTGGTATATCTTACTCCAGGCCCTACCTGATTTTAGGGTCTAAGCTGACAAATCAGGAGTGAGTCTTACTTTTTGCTCCAAATGTGACCTGACATTTTTCTCTTATAGGTTTTAGTATTCTTTCATTATTTTCTATGTTAGGAATTTTGATTGTGAAGTGTCTTGGAAGCATTTGTTCTGATCTTTGTCAGGGACCAAGAAGAAGTTCTCATTCTGAGGACGTTCTGACCTTTACAATAAGCAGCAGCCCAGAGAACATTTTGCGGTTGCCTCCCCTGCACAAACACCCTGCAGCTGAAGGCTGACGGATTCCCGGAGCACGCCCCCTCCCCACTCCCGGCTGATAGTTCTGCCTATGGCCCGCCCCCGCTTCTCTTCCGGGATTTCACCTTCCCGCCGGTGTGAACTTGCACCTTATCAGGAGCCCAAAAGAAAAACACAGCCAACCAGCCTGTGTCTCATCATACCCCTCATTCCCTCAGCATAAATACCCGTGAGAACAATAAAAATTTGCAGCTTGATCAGAACTCCTGTCTTGCTGTCACTCCCTGTATCTCTTGTCCCTTCATTCCTTCTCTCTTAGGTTTGCCATCCTGCGTTGATGTCCCGTGGGTCGGGACAGATCTTCTCCGTTGGGGGTTCTCCTATATGTGGGCATCTATCTCTTTTTTAATATGGGGGAAAATTCTACTACTATCTCACTGAAGACATTCTATTAAGAATAGGAATTAGCTTTTACCTTGCACTTCCAGTTCTCTTCTATTCCCATGACTCTCAGATTTATTCTCTTGATTCTGTCCCAGAGTTCTTATATATTCCATCATGGTCTTTTATTTTTATTTATTTATTGAACACTGAGTATTCAAGTTTATATACCCTATTTTCAAGGCCCAAAGTTCTATTTTTAAAGCAATCTAATCTGTTGGTGATGGTTTTCATTGAATTTTTAATTTGTTTTATTTTGTTATTCATTTCCAGTTCTGATTGGTTTCTTTTCAACATCTTTATTTCTTAAATAAAAGGATATTTTATCTCCTATATTTACTCTCTTAATTCATTCCTTAGATCTTCTTTTGGTTCATTGAACATTTTAACAATGAAATTTTTATAGCCATTCTCTGGAATTTTATCCATTTCTATCTTTTGTTTGGGAATTATGCATTTTGGAGGGAGATTTGTTTGCCTGTTTCCTTATGTTTTCAGAGGTCTTGAACTTGTGCATTAGTTGAGATGGATTCCCCTTGTTATTTAGGTGCAGTTATCATTTTTGTTCTGGGACTTCTTTCTGTTTTTGATGTATGAGTAGAAGTGCAAGCATGGGTCCTGAGGACCCTCTCTGGTTATTCTTATTTGGGGTCTAGTTGTTGTTTTGAGGTTTTTGTGTACCCTATTTTATGTATTGAAGTATTGTTGAGGCTTGTCTGGGGCTAGACCATGTTTGGAGAGAGATTTACTGTTACTTGACTGAATCGTGAATTTTGCTCAGTAGCAGGATCTCTATTTTCCAGCCACTCAAGTAAAAGTGGGGAGCCAGAAATAGCAATAATGTTAGCAAGGAGTATAAAGCCTTAATATAAATGTCCAGTGTCTACTTTGACATCTACACACTAATTATCATCTATGTAAGGACAGTGAGTCATCATTTAACATTAGCACCAACAATAAACAGCCATGAACTAGATCAGGCATTAAATAGCAGGTGTCTACTATTTCATGCATTGTATTAATAATCACAATATGAATGGGGTAGTAATTACACAAACTATACTATTATGATGATGGAATTACAGTTTTCTTTTTTTAAAAATATTTTTAGTTGTAGATGGACACAATACCTTATTTTATTTATTTATTTTTATGTGGTGCTAAGAAGCACAGTGCCTGACATGTGCAAGGCAAACACTCTACCACTGAGCCACAACCCCAGCACCCATGAAACTGCAGTTTCTTAAGTGAAGAGAAAACAGGGTATGGAGGAAAGGACAATGCTTGAAATATTTAAAAGTGAACAAAGGAGAGATAGGAGATAGGTAGCAGATAATGGTTATAAATAAGAAAGAGTAAATATAACTAAAAGTAATAAAAAGAAAAAGAGGGCAAGAGGGAAAAGAAAATTTGGCTATTAGTGAGGAAAGAATGAAGAAGCAATAAGAGGAATAAAAATCAAGGTATAAAAAAACAACAAATATAAGATCATTATAACTCAAACCTACATATTATTTTACCCCACCTAAGTCAACTCAAGTCTAAATAATTATGGGTGAAGATAAAAACACTTAAAAGGAATGTAAAATGATATAAAATATACATGTATATATATGAATATATATATATTATATATATATATAATACATACGTATTTGTATAGTAAGAACACTCCTCAACACACATGCACACAATCACTTTTTTCCACAAATAAATAAAATTAAATTTGAAAAAAATTTAAAAGTTAAAATAAAAAAGTTAAAACATGGGGAATATAAACAAAAGGAAAAAATTTTGATGAGAAGTAAAGGATTGTTTCTGCTGAGGTGAAACAATCCTCTATTTGTTTGGCAATGATGAATTTTCATTCTTTGTGTTTATTTTTGGACTCTGTAACTATTGTGTCAAGCAAGAGCTGGGATTGTTAAGTTCAACATCTTTGTATTCCTCACTGAGCTGCCAATTGTGGTTAGGAGCCAAATCTGATTGTAGTAGTTCTCAGTTTCTTATCTCCCATGATAGCATGGTATAGATTGGGGAGTGCTGACAAATTGTGTATTCCTGTAGCAGGAACTGTGTATAATTCTAAATTGGAAGTTGTAGTTGGGATCTAGTCTTGGTAGAACTTTGGATCTCTGTTGGTGATTATTGGAGATTTGATCCATACTCCCTGTTTTGGTGGAGATGCTGATCTCTGCCCCATGTCTTGGCTTCAGAGGCCTCCTATATATTCCACTTTTAGCCTGAAAAGTCTTAACCTCCAGAAGTTTTGCATTCACTGCCATGAATGTGAATTACCCAGGATCAGACCTGGAGTGAAGATGCTCCTATCTGGCCATTACCAGCATCTTCCTAATAACACTTATGGGATACCAGGAACAAGGAGATCTTTCTCTCTCTGTCCTTGATGACTGAAGCTTGGATGACCTGTTCACAAATTTTTTTGTGCCTGTTTTAGTCACATTGGTCCAGACACACTCTGGGGCTATAATAGGTGACTGCTGGATCATGGTGGCAACTTTCATTATGAGTCCCTAATCTTCTGCCCTTGCTCACGGCCACACAGCACTAATAAATGGTTCCTGTTCTAGGGACATAGTTCCTATAAACTATTCATCCATGGGAAGAGTGATTTTTGTTGTTTTATACTCAAACCACTTATCCCACTTATACTGTGTCCACAGAAATCAGTCTGCCTATCTATTTCACAAGTTTCCCTAGCTAAATTTTCACCATACTTTACTCTCTCTTGCCTGTTTCCATCATCTTAGCACCCATGACTACCATGCAAGCCCAGCTGGCACATCTGTATTATTTTTTGTATTATGTTCAGAGCTTCTGATTTTCTGTGTTTCTTTGATTTCTTCTACTGTCCAGTATTGAATTTCAGTGAGTTCCCTGAGTTCCCTACCTCACCAAGGAGTGGTCTTCCTGCTTTTTAAATTTCAATCTAGGGATCTGCTGGGAAACATATTTATCCTCTAATCTTTCATCTTTTCTCCTATTTATCTTAGTTATTGAGTGTTTTACTCTCCTCACTTAAACTTGTGCTTCTGGTGAGTTCCCCTTTTGCTTCATGCTCTGCCGCAGTCCTGTCCAACAGTACATACCCTTTGCAGTGTATTAAGTTCCCCAATTGGACAATCTAATGTGTCAGGGTTTATTTCAGATCTTTAGGAGAATGCTTATTTCCCAGTGTCATCCATGATGTCACAGACACATATTGGTAGGAGATTATTTCTGGTGAATGCAAATCATGTGACTTAAGTTCTGAAACACAGGATTGCCTTAGGAGTTGAACAGTTACATGCAAATCATATTTTTATCACAATAAAGTTCTTTCAAAAACTAAATGTTTTTCTATTTGATTCTAGGTAGTTCCATGTCCTAAAAATCACAATCTTTACAAACTTTGCTTGTATTGAGATGGGGTCCTGCTTTGTTGTCCAGGCTGGTTTTGAACATCTGGCTCAAGTGATCCTCTTGCCTCAACTTCCTGGGTAGGTAGATGAGACCACAAGCATATGCCACTATTCCAGATTGTACACAGTTTTTAAGTTAGTTTATTCTAGTTAACTAAATACAGTATTGATATTGAGGCTGCTCATTTTTTCTAGTCTTAAACGATCTCTGATCTGAGGCAATTTTAAATAATATACTTATTAAGAGATACTAGAAAACCATTTTTTCTGGAAGATTTATTTATTTATTTATTTTGCCTGTCAAAGTCCACTTAATAGCATGCAGGAGCCCTAGGTTTAATTCCACACCACAAGGAAATTAAAAAGAAAAAAAAAAGATATCTTCCAACAGAGGTAGAGCTCCAGACTTTAAATACTATTTGCTATTCATCTATCATTTCTGCACTGAAGCTTGGTTTAGCTTGGGTACGTAAATTTGTTTTTCCAATCCAGTGGGATTTCAAATTATGGCACACCAGTCAATTTATACTACAGATTACAATGAACACCTTTTCTTTTCCTTTTTTGTTTTTCTCTTTAAGATGGGGATCAAACTCAATACCTGGCACAAGCTAGGCAAGTCCTCTGCCACTAAGTTATACTCCTAGTCCCTTTTAAAATTTTATTTTGAGACAGGGTCTCAGTTGCTCAGACTGATATCAAATTTATGATCCTTCTGCCTCAGCCTCCTACATAGCTATGAATACAGGTGTGTGCCACCACACCTGGTTTGAATGCCACTTTTAAGAAAATTGTGTTTTCTTTCAGTCACTACCCTCTTTATTTGAATCTATCTTCTAGGATTTCCCTGAAACACAGGATTAAGGAATACTTGCCAATATTATCAGCCTGGAATATTTGAGTTCTCACCATCCTGTTATACCTCCATCATGCATTCATTTCTTTATTTTAGGGTCTGTTTGGAATAACACCTTAATTCCAAAAATCAAGGTTTTTTTTTTTTTTTTTTTTTTTTTTTTTTTTTTTAGTTTTGTCTTATGCTTGACTTCAAATTTTAAGGGTGTCATAAAGAACATAGGTTTTCTGCATCCTTCTAATTCATCTTCCTTAGTTTGTAGGTTTTCTGCTCTCCTGTGTTGCCTTACAATTGAAAGATGGGTGTGGGAAAAATAGTTTTCCCTGTTAGGGAGGGAAAATATGATCAGAAATTTCTCAACTGGGTCCCCATTGTTTATTAGTTCTTGTATGTTGGGCAAAACTGTGAGACTGAGAAAGTATCTGATAATGCACAGTCATGGTTACATTGACAAATAAGATTGTCAGTGATTTAAACCAATATCACAACAACCAAAGAGAGACACAAACAAAATAAACCTGATTTTATAAACTTACTAGGCAAGGGAATAGAGAAAGTCAAAAAAGAAGTTTACTCACTGGGAAAAGTGAGGATTCTTTAACTATAAGAAAGAAGGAGTTTGTGCTTATGCTAATTATGCATTGAAAACTAGACTGCAGGGAAGAGTTAAGAGTTCATGAGTAGGCACACATTGGGTGAAAACAAGTCCTATGATTCACTGATCAGGACAGCATGGATTATTAGTTTCAGCTATAATTTTCTTTTTTTCCCCCCTTCCTTCTCCTTCTCCTTTTTCTTCTTCTTCTTCAACAGTGTCTTCTCTGTTTCCCAGGCTTGCCCTGAACTCCTAGGTTCAAGTGATTCCTTGCCTCAGCCTCCCAAGTAATTGGGACTATAAGCATGCTCTACCACATCCAGCTTGGACTTTACTTTTTAATATGCTTCATCCCTGAGTGAGGACTTATTTATTTACTTATTGTATTATGTTCTATTGCCCAGACTGGTGTCCAAGTGATCCTCCAGTCTGAATCTCCCAAGTAACTGAAATTATAAAATGTGCTACCTCACCCAACTTGGATCTATTATTTAAATATAAAGTAAAAACGAGGGTGTGCTAGTCATCTCTTCATCACTGTGACCCACAGACCTGACAAGAACAACTTACAGAAGGAAGAATTTATTTTGGCTCATGGTTCCATGGTTGACTGACTTCATAGCTCTGAGCCCAAGGTGAGTCAGAGCATCATGGTGGAAGGGCATGCTGGAAGAAAGACAGTCAGTTCTTTACAGCCAGGAAGCAGAGAGAGCTTGAGTAGGGATAATATAATCCCCAAGGTCATGATCCCAGTAACCTGCTTCCTCAAACCAGCCTCAGCAATTTAGCAAGGCCCCCAGCATCTTAATGAGGTTCCATCTCAAAATAAAATATAAAAAAGGAGCTGAGAATGTGGCTCAGTGGTTAAGTATCCCTGGATTTAATCCCTGGTACCAAGCAAACAATGGGAGGTCATTAGGGTGAGACAGCTTTAGTGTCCTGGGTTCCTACTTAAGCAACTGACACCTAAGCCTAACCCAATGTAAATGAGAAAATGAAACTTAAACTTATCCAATTAGAAACCATAAATTAATCTTTAATGAAAGACTTTACTAACCTGTAAATCCACCTCAGAAATCAACTAACATCTAAGTACAGACTTTCCAGTTTAACCAATCAAATATTTTCTTTGACTTGATCCCATAAAAGTTTATCCTTGGTGCCCTATTTAGTGGAGCCTAAATTGCTTGTTAATTGGTATTGTTTGATTCATGAATTGTTCTCTGCTTAAATGTTTTCTCCCAAATTTTAGTGTGCCTAAGTTTCTTTATTTTCTTTTTATTTATTTTTTTGAGACAAGGTCTTACTATATCATTCAGTCTGGCCTCCAACTCCTGGACTCAAGTGATTCTTCTGTTTGAGCATTCCATGTAGCTGGGATTATAGGTGTACACTACTGATCCTAGCTACTCACCTTATTTTCACCAAAGTATCTTTCAAAGAATTTGTCTATTTCATCTAAATTGTGTAATTTACTAGCATAAAATTGTCATAATTTTCTTTAATTTTATTCTTAATATCTGCAGAATCTGTAGAGATGTCATATTTCTCATGCTTGATATTGGGAATTCTTGCTTTGTCTGTCCTGATCACTTTGGCTAAAGATTAATATTCTTAAAAAACAAGGGTTTTGCTTTGTTTATTTTCTTCTGTTGTTTTTAATTTGATTGTCCTCTGCTGATATTTACTATTGTCTTTTTTCTGCCTATTTTACATTTTGTTCTTCTTTTTCTATTTTTAGTTTTCTGGAAGAAAATTACTTCATTCTAATTAACTCACAAAAATAAAATCACAATAAATGATTTAAGGAGACCACATCAATTTGATCATCCTGAATTCTATACCATTTCAGTGAGCTTCTGTACAGTCAGAAGACCTTCTTCCATGGAAGAGGTTTAACTGATGATTTTACATGTTATGCTTTCACTATCAATTAAATTGTTATGCTAAAGTAACTTGGTCATGAGAGTTGATTTTCATTTCTTCAATTTAAACTTCTTGATTAGACTAATTCATTTGCAAATCTGAACTGTTTCAGGTCCTGATTCATGGAATTTGGGGCACACTCCAAAAACTATTTTCTTATAAAAGCAAAAGCCACCAAATTGCTGCTTCAGTGACTGGGCTCCCTAAGGATCCTGGTAAGTGACATCAGGTCTTGAGGGTTCAGCATCACTTCTTCCACAGAAGCTTCCGGTGATGGCATGACCTAGTGTGTGCCTGAGAGCAGAGCCCATAGCAATGCCAGCTTGAGGGCATGCCACCTGGGCCACATAACTGGCTGTGGGGTGAAACACTGGGGAACCCACTGTAGATGTGCTGGCCTGGGCTCAGTTCTCATATGAGGGGCACAGCTTGCTCCAGGGGCCATTAAGAGAACTGTGACTTCCTCTTTTTCTAGGATTGTAAGTTTGTAGTGGAAATCTTCAAAGAGCCTAGCCTGTTCTGTAAACAATAAGAATACTCTTCTATTTTTAAGGTGGAAATTGAGGTGATTGATTTGCAATCTTTTTAAATTTCTTTCCTTTCTTTTTAAATGTAGGACTTCAGTACTATAAATTCTTTGGAAAAAATTTTCTTTTTTTTTTTTTGGTGTGACAATACTGTTTATTTGAGATGGTTAATGACATGGGAAGGTGCCTTTGTAGGCACCAGGCTCATGTTCTGGGCAGAGCTCCTTCCCAGGGATCCCCTCTTGGCTCAGCACCTTGGAGTCACACCTGCCTCCTGGATGAGCAGCCAGCAGTTCTGGCAGGGTACAGGGATGCACCCCCTGAGACCCACAGCAAAGGAGACAGCAAAATCAATCCTCAAGGCTAGCATCAGGAGGGTTGAACTTGCCCAAAAGAGATCAATTCAACTCGGTCCTGGCAACATCATTCATTGTAATATGGTCAATAGGTGCCATGAAGCTCAGGAGCTTGCTGAGGACATGAAACTGAAGTTTCCTTCCTTTGTTGGCTTTCCTATCTACTTTCTTGTGGATTTTGTTTCATAGCTTCTGGATTGCAAGCTACTGCCTTCCCATGGCCACCTAATCATTGGGATCCAAGGAGCTGGTCTTTCTTTCTATGAGTTCTCGAAAGAGCTGGTGGTAAAAGTTATCATCATCAAATATTTCTTCAGCCATGTCCTTCAGGTGAGCATTGGCAGGAACTTGAGGAAGGATCTCCAGTTCTCCTGGCAAACCCTCTAGGATAGGTTGAGCTTCTGGTTCAGGTTTGCCAAGAACTCGGTAGATAGAGTACTTCGTCTGTGTTCTTCAAAGTAATCTTTCTTTGTCCATCAGAATATGATCAGTCTGAGTCAAGATTGATTGTTCAAATGCACCAAAACCCTTACCCAACTTTCCAGAACCAGCTTGGTTTTATCATGCCACTTTCACAGTGTTCAGTTCCTGTAGACTGTGAAGTCAGAAAAACGCTTTGCCATGAAGCTGGAATAGTCATCCATCTCCCCCTTCCTCTTCAGTGGGGACTTTCTCTACATCTTCTCTTTACTAACTCATCATCTTCACTAGAAATCTCCTCATTTTCCGCTTTGGGCTGTCTAGTGTCACAGATGTCTAGTGTCTGGGTACTGGAAAAGTAACTCTTCCTGAAGATCTACCAATGAACTCAACAATACTTTAAGAGCTTTGTGACTATTTTTTAAGGCACTGGGTCACCTTTGTCCTTGAAAACAGGAAAAACATCAGATTAAGGCAGCTGATTGGTTGTCAACAGGACTTTTCGTAGTTTGATCCATCCTTCAAAGAGCTGGTCCCATGGTGTGATCTGATTTTTCATGGCTCTTCCTTTCTCCACTTCCACAGAAACCTTGACACTGGAGAAGGTCATCACCACACCGTCACCTTCACTGCTCTTGTCTCCAGCCCTGTCTTCCTCACTCTCACCCTCCCCATCTTCCTCAAGGTCCCCTTCTTCCATGCCACTCTCTTCCTCTTCATCTTCCCTCCTCCTCACTGCTCCCAAGGTCATCCATCCCCTTGGCAAATTTCTCAAAGTCACTAATGCTCTGGAAACTGAAGCCTGGTGTTTTTGCAGAGTGGCTTCTGCTTTTTTTTCCTTCCTGCCAGACTGCTCTCCCCATCACCTCAGCATTGTGTTCCTCAGCAGCACTCAGGTCATCCTCATCAGATTCCTCAAGACCCAGACCCTCTGAATCTCCATCTCCAGACCCTTCCTCATCAGGTATTTCATCATCCAATGAAGCTGGTAGAGTCTGCTCCCAATGGTCTTCCTTCCAAACTTTCCTAGGAGTCGTCTTGCCAGAATACCTTTTGTCTGTGTCCGAGAGGGAGGTTGATGCCAGTTTTCTAATGCTACCCACTCCCAGGAAATCACCTTCTCCATCTTCCCCTTCATCAAACCTGCCAATCACTCTGGCAACAGTGGCCTCCTCCATGTCGGCCTCAGGATCCGCCTCTCGCGGTCGTGGTTTCTACTGTTCCAGCTGCAGGGCCAGGGGCTGCGTCCCCGCCATCATCACCAGTCCAGGGACGCACTGTGCACGTGAAAGTGTGGCCCAAGCCCCTGCTCAAATGCTCTGTCCCTGGCCAGAGGCTCTCACGCAGAACCTTCGCCGCAACACAGTCAGGGATGGAGTGGAGTCCGTTGCTCAGTTCCAGACCCTGGAAACAATTTTCTAGGAATCTCTTGTATAAGTTTCTACATATCTAAATATTGACCACCAGTTTTATCTTTCCTGGAATGTCTTGTAAATAGGAAGCCCTGGAAAGATAGAATAACTTTTTTCTGAATGAATTTATTTTTATTCCTTAATAGGAAAACTAGACATGTCTCCCCTCTAGAGAGATTGCTTAATTCCCAGGATAATAAAGATCATGTATGTGACAGAATAAAGGGCAGGTATGAAGGCCTCACTTCTATTGTGAGTAACTTGTCCAAAGCATGAAGAGGACCTATAAGTTCAATTTATATACTTAAGGATCTGCTATGTACTAAATATGAGTTTAGTTTTTGGATACCCTGTCATTCAGTTTTCTTTTACTATGACAAAATATCAGAGATAATGGACTTAGTAAGTGAAAATGTTTATTTTGGTTCATGGTGTCAGAGGCCTTAGCTTATGGTTGTGTGGACCTCTTGTTCTGGGCCTCTAATGGCTCAGTAATTACATGATGAAATGAACCTATTTGCCTCATGCCTCATGATATCCAGGAAGCAAAAGAGAAAAATAGGAATGGACCAGGGTCCCACAATCTTTCCAAGGGCACATCTCTAGTGACTGCAATTTCTTCCATTAGACCCTACTTCTTAAAGGATCCACCACCTCCCAAAAGCACCATGGCTTGGAGACCAATATTTTAACACGTGGGGCTTTGAGAGACACTTTAAACTATAGCTACCAGAAATTAATGCTATTAGGACAATGATAAAAAATTGACAGATTTTTATCTGTCTCAAGGAAGAACTTAAGGATTTGCACTCACTATTTCCTTTGTTTACCTTTCCAGTCTGTTATATTTAAACAAACTCTAAGTTTTAACTTTTTATCATTACTCCCTGTTTTATTGAGAACTCAGTGTGATCCCCCAATGCATGTCTGTAGCAAGTGTGTTATTTCAGATGACCATAAGGTAAAAAATAATTAGTCATTTTGTCACTGAATACACCGTGAACCATCAAAGTCTCATGCCTGGTGTTCACTGGTTTCAGCCTCCAGGCAGTCAGACAAGTCTCAGATTCCCCCTAATTCTCTCAAAGCGTTGACTATTGTAAACTGCTCAACATAGTCTCGTTTTCTGTGTCAGATTCCTTAATTGAAAACAACAGAAAATGACTCCAGATAACTTACATATAAAAGACCTTATTGGAAGATGTTAGTAATCTACAAATTGATGGTGAAGTTGAAGAACTAAGCTTAGAAAATGGACAAGGTGAAAGGAAGTTTTAGAACAATGCAACTCGTCCCTCTGATGCAACATTCCATATGCCACACCTACACACTGTGGCTATCTGAGGACTAAGTCACCAGAAATCAAACAATATAATAGGTATGTCTTTGCACTTTGCAAGATGAAAAGTACCATACAGAGGCCTCAGTGGGTATGCTCTGGAGGCAGTGGGGGAAGGGAAGTGACCCCTTTTTGTTTTCTAGAGTGGAAGGAAACACCAGGAATGTTGTAGCAACTCGCATGAAAGGGGGATTCTCCCAATATAAGCAAATGTGTGGGGAGGATCACCCAGACAAAACAAAACAAAACAAAACAAAAAACAAACAAACAAAAAGATGTAATTTATTCCACTGACATCTTTAGTGATGATGACATGAGGCAATGTATATAAGAGAACTCAAATACAGAGGATAACATATTGTAAGTGCTATTTTTTTAAAATGATAGTATCATTGATGAGGGTTGGAAAGGTCAAAAGCACTTGAAATTTAAAGCAATGATTTAAGTATATAGAAAAAGAATGTGTGAACATTACAGTGTTTGTTAGGAATAAGAAAGTGTCAAACAAAAGTCAATAAGGTTAGAACAACAAAAAGAAGAAGAACAACAACAAAATCCAGCAGCAATAACCCTAAAAGCAAAAGTCAAAGGGGAACTAATCATTTTGCCATTCAAGGAAATCTGCAGTAGGGAAGAAATTCACTCAGTGGTTTGCAGGAAGGAAAAGTCAAGAAGTGCTTTTAATAGGTAAGAAAGGATCTCCATTGAGATGATAGTAATTGGGGTTTGCAAACCAACACTCTGGACCTGGGAATAGAGCACCTGCCTAGCATCATGAAAAACAAACAAATAAACAGACAAACAAAGCATAAAACACACCATCACTCTTAATAGGAAGGCAGTAATACAGAGTTTTGTTACTAATGAGTTGAACTACTTATATCTTTATTATCACCTTTCACTGAAGATGAAAGAGACTTGAATTACATTTTTCCAGGACCTGGTATACCAGAATAACTCCAAGTTCATGGCTTTTGAATAGCTTCAGCCATTTAGAACCAGTATATGAGAGTACAGTATTCACTTTTCCTATCTTGTAGGCAAGTGATGACACACACACACACACAATCTAACTTGCAGTCCAAATCATAAAAGAAAACTTGCCTACTCAGTACTGACTCTTGGGTTATTTTCTGTTTATTTTAGAAGTTTAGATATTACTAATAGGGTATTTGGGACTGTGAAGTCCTGATGATTTAGTATATGGGATGGCTTCTTAGTTTCAGATTGGATCTACTTGTCCCAATCCTCATCTTTTCCAGTGTCAGATGATAAGCAAAGGAGTGGGAAAAGAATTTGTTGTAGAAAATGCTTGAAAAATGTTCATCAATATTGTGCAACATTGTGGTGAGTTTTGAATCACATTGTAACAGACAAGCAACTGAATTATATTATTTATCTTTTTGGTGGTGCTGGGATAAAACTCAAGGCTTCACACATCCTAGGCAAGCACTCTACCATTCAATTCCAAACCCTATGCCAAAATATGATTCTTTTTATAGATAGTGTCTGCTATGGTTTGGATGTGAGGTGTTCTGCCAAATCTCCTGGTAATGCAGGAATATTCAGAGGTGGAATGATTAGATTAAAAGAGCAATAACCTAGTCAGTCCATTCTAATTTGAATGGATTGACTGTGTGGTAGCAATGGGCAGATAGGGCATTAGTGTAGTTGACCTCTGAAAGGGTGCATCTTCCCTGTGGCCTCTTCTCCTTCCCTTCTCTGTTTCCTGAAAGTGAGGTGCCAAATAAACTTTTCATACTCTAAATCATTCTAGTTGGGTATTCTTGCTATAACAGTGTAAAAGTCAACAAAAATAGGGTCTCACTGTGATGCCCAGGCTGTCCTAGAAGTCCAAGGCTTAAGGAATTCTGCCTCAGCCTCCTGAGTAGCTGGGACTACTACTTAGCTACAATCCCCCAGCCCTTTACATTTTTTTTTTGTATATACTGCTTACTATGAATATATTATATATAGAGGACATATAATATATATAAATGTATAAGTATATATGTTTTATATATACATGTTTTATATACATGTTTGTGTGTATATATGTATATATATATATATATATATATTATATGAAATGTTCTGAGGTGTAGTATCTTTGGAGACTATCATTTGATAAAATTAAAAGAATAAAGTGAACTCTTACTTTGGCCAGGATTTAAACTGGCCAAATTAGTGCAAGTAGCTACATAGTGAAGTATGTGCTATAATGTATGGCATTATCCAACTTAATAATAAAGAATGATTACATCATTCCTGTTACCTGGCCACTCATTATTCAAGTTCTGCACATTACAGAACTTCAGATTAGTTCCCTTCAAAATGTTCTTATTCCTGAACTTGAAGGAAGAATGCACAAATAGACTGCAGAATTATGGGGGTATTTACCCAATTTTCAAAAGTTTTAAAAGGACCCTTGAAGAGTCTAAAATAGTGGGACAAAGAATTTACAATGAGAGTTTACAAATTACATTGTTATGTAATGATTAACAGAGTTTTATTATTTTAGAAATTCTCTGCTGCAAAATTTTATAGAGAATTTTTTTTCCATCTGATTTGCTGGTGGGTTGTGCTGCTGTGTGGTTGTGATTGCTGCCACCTAGAGACCAAACATTTGAAGTGGCTTGGATCTTTAATCTTCAAATTCCTTGGAGATTCTGCTTGCACATATTCCATGAGGAACCATTCTTGAAGCAAAGTTTGAAATAATTTCAGTTGAAGTAGTAAAGGTTCTAGAAGAATATAAAAATGGCAAATAACATTTTCTTTAATGGGATACAGTATATACATTTGAAGACCTAATCATAATATAAATTTTGAGTCAGTCACATACTGACAGTTAATATTTTCTTTATGCACAACTTCATCGCAAACTCATTTCCTATGTCTACAGTGAGGACATGAGAGTAGAACTATATTTGATACAAATATGTGTGTTGGGTGGGGTTAAGGAGCTCCTCCCCCATTTGTCATATGTCATGAGGGAGAGAGAGGAAGAGAGAGAAATAGAAATATAAACATGCAAAAAGAGGATATTAATATAGACCAAAATCTTTATGTTGGTTGTTTTGTGGTTTTAGGATTATGGACTATTTCTAGTGCTGTGCTTCCTTTTATTTGCATAATTTTGAAATATTTTATTTTTGAGGGACTGGAGATGGAATACAGGCCCTCATGACTGCCAGGTGAATGTTCCACCACTGAGACACATCCCGAGCCCACTTTCTTTTATTTAAAAATTCCACTGTGAATATATCTTTCTGGTATAGGAATTTCTTCCAACTTGAAAGCAAAACTTTGAATATTAATGTACTCATAACAGAAATTTTCAAGTCTTGCTTTATTAGGTAAAGAAAATCACTAATACATCAAAACTTTCTAGAATAAGATCATTATTTAACTTTAAGTACAATTAAAAAAATTGCCAATTAGATTTTTTTTTTCCACAATGCTTTAGGAAATTTTACACAACCCTGTCTCAATCCATTCACCATAAGAATTCCATCCCTCTTAGTAATGGTAATATTAAAATTTTATTATATCATGGCATTAAAATATTGCATATGTAGAGGTCAATAATGTGACTGTCAATTTTGGATAATCTTTATTCTTTCATTTAGTTAATATTTATTGAGCACCTCTCATGACCTACCATGAGCACCTATCATGACTAGAGATTGCTGGACAACCTCTAGTGTCCAGCATAGAGGACACTAAGAGATATAAAGGTGAACTAGATGAACCCCTCTACCTGATGGATCTCCTGATGGGAGCTGGTCAAGAAGCAGGGTAATTCTGCATCTTTAGTGTTCTGCTTTGGAAGGCTATTGGAGCTACAGATGGAAATTGGGATGAGGGACAGGAAAAATACCGAGATATTAACTATGTTGAAGTGTATTATTTAAGACTTCAGACTTCAGTATGCAATAGGATCAAATTCAATTAATGATCAAGTTTTATAATAAAGACTGATTATATCATTTCTATTACCTGACCAGTCATTATTATTTAATAATAAATTATCAGAATAAAACAAAGTTTAAAGAATAAGTTTATGATGGCAGTTGTTATTTTTTTACTAATAGCACAGAATTTTGTTATGTATGTAAGGCAGCATAACTCAGAAAATGGCTTAAAACTCCTGGGGCATTCTAGCTGTATTTGTGCCGGCAGCCCATAATTGCTGGGTGCTTACTAAAGAACAACCAGAGTGCTGCACCAAGGGACATGGCAAACAGGGGCTCTAGAGTTTTCCTTTTTCTGGTTACCAGAGCTCATGCTCCAGTCTTATCAGTCCACGTTAAAAACATCCCATGATCAGTTGGGCACAGGCATTAAGCACAGGCTCTGGTGGTTCCTGGGCACTGACACATCAGAATGGATCAACTGGACAACAACCTGGCCATCAAGAATCCTGTTAGTGAATAACCACCACTGGTCCTCAGATTTTCATCTCAGTATGTTAATCCATCCACTGATCTGTGCAGATGTTGGATCCTTGGTAAATGCTTGGTCTTTGCTTTTTCTTGTCCCTCCTTGATGTTGATGGGTCTCAGAACTCTTCTTCCAGTTTTGCCTACTTGGGATCATGTTGCCACCTTCTTTTCATGACCTTCTCTGGTAAGCTTAGATTCCAGAATCTTCCTGCCAACTGTGTCCTCTGGTATCTGATTTTTTCATCATAGACCCTTGTCAAATCAAAAATCATCTGCAACAAATCCTCTAGTTTATGTAAAATCAGATAAAAATGTGTGATTTAGGCAAGGTGAAAACTTGAAATGAAGCAATTGTGATCCTAATCTGGGTGTAAATCCAATACCCTTGCCTTAAAGGAGTACAGTTTAAAGCCAGTTCACAGCCCTGGTTTGTCATCTCTTCCACAGTCCTACTCCGCCTCTGATTAAAATGTGTGTATTTAGTGTCCTCAAATATATTAGCTAGGGGCTGGAGTTGTAGCTCAGTGATGGACCACTTGCTTGGCACACATAAGGCACTGGGTTCAAGCTTCAGCACCACAGAAAAATAAATAAATAAAACACATTAGCTTGTCCCAAACCAAGCCATAGAAAGATTCAAATGGCTGCCAGTTGTTTAACTAGAAAGGGGATTTTTCTAGGTGACTAAGAATTTCCTGCTCCTCATTCCAGCTCAACTCTTTACTAACTCTTTATGATCCATATAAACATAACATGTAAGACTCAATTTTCTCATCTTTAAATTGGAGACATAAGCTGGGCATGGTGGTGCATAATCCCAGTGGCTTGGGAGGCTGAGACTGGAGGATCACAAGGTCAAAGACAGCCTTGGCAAGAGCATGGTGCTAAGCAACTCAGTGAGAACCTGTCTCTTTTAAAACACAAAATAGGGCTGGGGATGTAGATCAGTGGTCCAGTGCCCCTAAGTTCAATTCCTGGTACTCCCCCCCAAAAAAATTTGAGACATAGTAAATATTCAATAAAATGCCTTTGTGTGCCAGGTTTATTTCACTCAGTAGAATATCACATGTTCTACTCATTTGTGGAAGCTAAAAAAGCTGAAAAATCTGAACACATAGGGTAGTGGGGAGGGGAGATAGTAGGAGGGTAGATAGTGAATATAGTTGGAGGGGATAGTAGTTTTAATGTTCATAATGTGAACAGTAGGATAACTATAGTCTACAGCAATTAATTATATTCTACAAATAAGTAGAGGAGAAAAGTTTGAAAGTTCTCAACATGTGGGGATAATAAAATTTGAGGAGCTAAAATGCTAAGTGTCCTGATTTGATTATTATATATTATATGTGTGATTGAATTATAATATTATATGCCATAAATATGTACAGAGATTACATTGCAATTAAAAATGCCTGACGTACAACATTGCTCAAAGTATAGTGCCAATTTTATTCAGTTAATCAAAAACATTTTTATTTAAACAAAGTCTCTTAGAGACATGGTACATTAGCAGAAAAAAATGAATCTCTGAATGGTTAGGGGGCATGGGGTATTTGAACTACATTTTATTCTAACCATAAAGCTGTTTTTCCTTGATCTGGTACTCTTGCCATTCAAAACACTGCACACACACACACACACACATGCACACACACACACAGATACACACACCAAAATCTGCACACTAATTAACAAGTCAAAAAATAAGTAAAACAAAGAAATAAATTTGAAATTAAACAAACAAAAAATTGACACATTTTGGCACAGATTTCCCAATTATTGTAGATGCTTCCTTATTTTTTCCTATTTTTTATTTTTTTGCAGTGCTAGGAATGGGACTCAGGAACTTGTATAAACTAGTGCAAATGCTCTAGCAATGACCTATAAACATAGCCTGGATATTTTCTGCCCTACATTGAGCATCCAACTCAAATTAGTTGACTCTGTACACAGCTAAGTTGGGTTCAGTCACCATCTAAGAAGGAAATAAAAATGCCTCAATATGCCCAGAAGTAAAGTCCCTACAAGGTCATCTTCAACCACTTTGGGATTTCAAATGTCTATGAACACCTGAGAAATTCTTTCTGAGTCATGGACAGAGTGAAAAGTAACTTAGAGGCCTGTAGAACCAGAGACTTCCTTTGGTCTCTGCCTGCCCCACCTCTGCTAAGCTGCACATTTGGTCCTTCCCAGTTCTTGAGCTGATGAGAATGAAGCTTGGTGTCCTTTAGGACCTAGTCTGTGAAAGTAAGCATTTGGCTTTGATTTTGATGCCTAAAGGCTGTGATACCCATGACCCTCTATAAACCTATGATTTGTGTCCGAATGGTTGGGGTTCTTTCCTGGCTCCTGGGTTACGTTTTAAGACTCTTCTCACACTAATAGACTTCTCTGCTCTCTGATTAATTGAAGGGGTCTTAGCACCAAATCTGGCTCCTACCATTGCTCTCTTCTTTTGTCTGTGTTGCCTGAAAAATGAATTCCTAGAACTAAATGAGACCATGTAACAGAGAAGTTTCTCTTAGACCTTAAATTTCCATCCATCTTTGAAATTGCTGTTCACTGGCCTGTGCTGGGTTTTGTACCCCCTGGACTTTGGCATTAGGATTATTACTCCTTGTTTGGGGACAGTTCTAGCATTGTGTTTGTTGCCCCCCCCACCATTCATGTTGCTGTATTTATTAGCACTTTGGGTGGCATAGTTTACATCTGCTGTTCACTTTAATGCTAGATCTAGTTCATGGTTGTTTATTGTTTTTGATATTCTACTTGCAGATCCCATCATTGTTGTTTTCTTGGTAATTAGTGTTGTGTATGTTATAGTAGGCACCAGGTATTTATTTTAATGTTGTATATTGTTTGCTTTGGTTGTTGCTTTTGTGTTTCCCCATTTTCTGTGAGGTTCTGGAAAATTACAGGGGTACCACAAATTCCCAGAATTGATATTGTTGCTAATAAATCTTGCCAAAAGACTGTGCACCTTGTTCCATACACTTATTAACTGCACTCAAACTCCAGTTATAATTTAATAAAGAGAATAGAAGAGATAAAACATCCAAGAGACAAAATGTCTCAAGTAGTAATGGATGGGGTTGGATCCACTGGTCCCACTCACAGACATTGATTCCTTTAGATAAAAACAGTGAGACTTAGCACAAATGTTGTGAATTTAACATCTGTGAAAGGGTCTCAATGTAGATCACTACAGGATACTTTGCAAGAGAAGACTGTACCTTAAAAATGTCTAAACATAAAAGTGGAAGGGAAATTCATCCCAACAGATGTAATAAAATCCAGCACAGGAATAAAAGAAATATGAAAAAAGCAGTGACACAATGTCTCCAAAGTTCATAATTCACCTGGAACTGATTCCAAAGATATTGAAATAGATGAAATATCAGATAAATAATTCAAAGAAATTGTTATGAAATAATCAATTAATTCCAAGACAACACACAAAGATAACTGAATGAATTAAGAAAGTGAGTTCCAGATATGAATGAGAAATTTAATAAGGAGATAGAGATATTGAAAAAGTACCAAACATAAATGTTGAAAATGAAAGACACAAGAAATGAAATAAAATGATCGTTGAAAGTCTCTCTAAAGAGTATACCATACTAAAAGAGAGAATTTCAGTTTGGAAGAAAAGTGGCCAGACTTGAACATTCAGACAGTATTAAAGAAAATAAAATAAGTAATCATGATCAGAATATTCAGGTATTTATGGACAACATTAAAAAACCAATTTTCTTTTTCTTTGGTTTTGCTCTTTTCTTCTTGTTCTTTTTAGTTTTACGTAACAGTATAGTCTGTTTGACATATTTGCACAAAGATGTAGTATATATTATTATAATTAGGAACTTAGTCTTGTGGGTGACTTTGTGACATTTGCCAGTAAATAAAAACAATTTAAAAAATTATTGGACTTGATGAGGGTTGTGAGACAAAGACTAATTAAAAAGACAATCTCTTCTAGAAATAATGACAGAAAATTTTCCAAACCTTGAGAATAAGATGGACATCCAGATATGGAACACATTCAGAAACTTAAATAGAGAAGATGAAAAAAAGACCCTCTCCACAATACATTATATTTAAAATGCCTAATATCAGAAAGAGAATAGAATTTTAAAGACCATGACATAAAAATGTCAGGTCACATTTACAGGCAAGCCAATCATTATTACTTCTAATTTCTCAGCACAAATTATAGAAGCAGGAGGGTTGGAAATGATGTTTCAAGTCTGGAAAAACAAGTCAATTAATATTAGTACATCCAGCAAAGCTATATTTCAGTATTGAAAAGGAAAACCTTGCAAGACAAGCAGAAACTAAACGAATTCATGAAAACTGAATCAGCACTACAGAACATACTTAAATATTTCACACAGACTAAATAAGAAACAAACCCCAGATCTCACAAACTAACACATCACATTTAATGAGTTTCTAATCAAATGAGAAAGAGTACCAAATTAAAAATAAATCAAAGTGGAAGGAATTATTAAACATCTCTATAATAACATTGAATTAAAAGATCTCAAATCTTCCATTAAAAGACACAGGCTGGCACAATGCTTTAAAAATAAGTTCCAACTATATGTGTATTGTAAGAGACTCACCTTATAGACCAAGACAGCCAAAGGTTGGAAGTGAAAGGATAGAAATTGATATACCATGTGAATGGAGTCCAAAACAAGCAGGAGTAACTCTTATCATATATAAAAAACCAATTTCAAAACAAAGTTAATAAAAAGAGACAAAGAAAGACATTCATACTGGTAAAGGGAACAATAAAAAAAAGAACATGATAGTAAATATTTATGTTCCAAACCTTGGTGCAACTAATAACATAAAAGAGAAACAATTTGTGTTAAATTCTCAGGTATACCCCAGTACAATAATACTGGGTGATTTCAACACACCTCTCCTGCCATTAGATATGTCATTCAGATATAAACTCAGTAAAGACTCTTTGAACATGAAAATATTATAAATCAAATGAATTTTATAGGCATCTATAGAATATTTCATCCAACAACAGTTGAATATACATTCTTCTCATGGTTCCTGGAACCTTCTACAAAATAGACCATATTTTAGGCCATAAAGCAACTCTTAGCAAATATAAAATTATTCTATAAAATATAAAGTAACAGAACACTTCAAATTTATTCTATGAAGCCAGTAACACACTCACATCGAGGAAAGAAAGCCACAGAACAATATCCCTGATGAATTTAGATGAAAAAATTTTAATAAAATATTAGTAAATTGTACTGAACAACACATCAAGAGATTGTACATCATGACCAAGTTGGTTTTATTCAAGGGATGCAAGTATGGTTTAACATGTGCAAATCAATAAATGTAATTCATCACATAAATAGAATTAAGGACAAAAATCACTTAGTAATCTCAATAGATACAGAGAAAATCTTTGACAACATTCAGCATCCTTTCATGATAAAAACATTGAAGAAACTATGAACAGAATGAATCTACCTCAACATCATAAAAGGCTATATATGAAAAACCGAAAGCCGACCTCATGTAAATAAAGAAAACCTGAAAGTATTTCCTTGAAAATCTGAAACAAGACAAGGATGTTCAGTCTTACTACTCCTATTTAAAACAGTGGTAGAAATTCTAGCCAGAGGAATTGAGCAAGAAAATGAAATAAAAGTGATATAAATAGAAAAAAATTATTACTGTGTGCAGATGACATAATCCTGTTGAAAGCTGTGCATTAACTATGGATTTTTTTTTGAGCCATCATAAAGTAGGGAAGCTGCTGAGTGAAATTCTCTGGTTGAGGTGCTAGAAATTCTAGCCAGAGGAATTGAGCAAGAAAATGAAATAAAAGTGATATAAATAGAAAAAAAATTATTACTGTGTGCAGATGACATAATCCTGTTGAAAGCTGTGCATGAACTATGGATTTTTTTTTGAGCCATCATAAGGTAGGGAAGCTGCTGAGTGAAATTCTCTGGTTGAGAAAGCCCAGATCACAATGGTGCCCCCCTTTAGCTCACAGCACTAGGTTCAAACGCAGTCACCTGGAGATGGGAGTAACCTGCCACACACCAAACAACCTGTTTTCCCTACTTCTATCCTGTTTTCCTTAAGAAGCCTGCCACACTGAAACATTTGAAGTAATTCCCCTTAAATAAAACATTGCTAACTTTGTCTTTCATTCCTTACTGATTATTTTCAGACTTTTATTTTCCTAGCTGGTTCACATCTCCAAGCAGGAATCTGCTCTACGAGGGTACTGGTAACTCCGGAATATGATCCTATACTTAGAATATCCAAAAAGCTCCACAAGAAGCTAGTTGGAGCCAATAAACAAATCAGTAATCTAGCAGGTTACATAATCAACACATAAAAAGCAATACATTTTCTATACACCAATAATGTATAGAAAGAAATCAAGAAAATAAACCCATTCACATTATTAAAAAACAAAACAAAACAACTAGGAATAAATTTAACCGAGAAGGTGAAAATCCTCTATAATGAAAACTATAGAATATTGAAAAGAAATTGAAGAAGACAAAAGATGTAAAGGCCTCTTATGTTCATGGATAGGCAGTATTAATATTGCAAAGATGGCCATACTACCAAAAGCATTATACAGATTCAATTTAATACCCCCAAAAATGACATTAGTCCCAGAACTACAAAAAACAATCCTAAAATTCATTTAGGAGAATAAAAAAACCAAGAATAGCCAAAGCAATTCTAAGTTAAAAAAGAGATTCTGACAACAATCCAATTCCTTACTGTAATTTATACTTGACCCCCCTATCCCACTCCTTGGCCTATACCCAAAGGACTTAAAATCAGCATACTACAGAGATAGAGCCACATCAATGTTCATAGCTGCTCAATTCACAATAGCCAGAGTGTGGAACCAACCTAGATGCCCTTCAATTGATGAATGGATAAAGAAACTGTGGTATATATATACAATGGAATATTACTCAGCCATAAAGAATGATAAAATTATGGCATTTGTAGGCAAATGGATGAAATCGGAGAATATCATGCTAAGTGAGATAAGCCAATCTCAAAAAACCAAAGGAAGAATGATCTCGCTGATAAGTGGATGATGACACATAATGGGGGATGGGAGGGGTTAGTTTTAGGGTTAGAGTTAGGGTTAGGGAGGGGGGTCAAGAATGGAGGAATGAAGGACTGTATAGAGGGAAAAGAGGGATGGGAGGGGTGGGGGGAAGGGGAAAAATAACAGAATGAATCAAACAACATTACCCTATGTAAATTTTTGACTACACAAATGGTATGCCTTTACTCCATGTACAAACAGAGAAACAACATGTATCCCATTTGTTTACAATAAAAAAACTATTGTAAAACAAACAAACAACAACAACAAAAAAAACCTGTGTGGTACTTAAACTAGTTTTTATACTAAACTGACATATAGACCAATGGTACAGAATGGAAGATACAAAAAAACAAAACAAAACAACAAACAAACAAAAAACCCACACAGATACAGCCATATGATCCTTGACAAATATGCCAAAAACTCACATTGGAGAAAAGACTGTTTTTTTTTTTTCATAAGCATACTTTAATTTTTTAAATTTTAACAATTCATATAAAAGCTAGTTAACATAGATACAGAATATATGCACATAATTTACAGCCATGTACATAAATGAAAGAAGAGCAAAACTCACATAAATGGGCAAAAGTTATCAATTCTTTAAAAGTTGATGTGTTAGCTATGACGGATAGGGCACATTTAATTCTTCACATACACTGGGGTATATTCAAAAAGTTCATTAACATAACTGAGTAGGGTTTTCAAGATGGCGGACTAGAGGTTGGCTGCATTTCATGTTGCTCCAGGACTCAGGATTCAAAAGAGGAGATATTGAGAGACTTGGGACCAACTCAAAGTTGCCGGGTGAGTCTCTCCCGTTGGGGAGGCGTCCCGGATGGAGCGGTAGTCCCGGAATGCAGGGAACTTTGTGAAGTAGAGTTGCCCAATGAGATACCCCTCCCCCCGCTGGAGCAGTGAACTCGGACAACTGGGAGCATTGTAGAGGAGGCCGCTCAGCACAACGCTGGGACTCGGAGCAACCACTGGGGCTCCGGGTGACTGCCCAGAGGAGGAGCTGCGCGGTGAGCTATTTGGACTCAGAGCAACCACTCCTGAACACTGGGGCCTGCCCAGAGGAGGAGGAGGAGCACGGTGGGTTGCTTGGACTCGGAGTGACTGCACCAGAGCTACAGGTGGTTGCCAGAGGAGGAACTGTGCTGCGAGCTGTTTGGACTCAGAGCGACCACTCCTGAACACCTGCGGGGCTGCCTGGAGGAGGAGGAGGAGCACGGTGGGTCGCTTGGTCTCGGAGCGGCCGCACCAGAGCTCCAGGTGACTGCCCAGAGGAGGCGTGCGGTGGGTTGCTTGGACTCAGAGCGACCACTCCTGAATGGGGGGGGGTGCCTGGAGGAGGAGGAGGAATGGAGCAGGTCACTTGGACTCAGAGTGACCTAAGTGGGTGATTGGCAGGAGGAGAAGGCATGCAGTGAGTTGCTTGGACTCCTAGTGGCCGCACTGTAACACCAGGCGACTATCTGGAGGAAGAGGCATGCGGCAGGTTGCTGGGACTCGGAGCGACTATACGGGGCTCCAGGTGGCTGCTCAGAGGAGGGGGCGCATAGCCAGGTGATTAGGTGCAGAGCAGGGTCCCAGGACCTGGCAGCTTCTTGGTGGAAGAGCCACACAGAGACACGCTTATGGGTGGAGCGAAGGTTCCAGGACTGCAGGCAGATTCTCTGAGGAGAGGCAGCCTAAGGAAACTTGTCTGTGAAGGGTGAGGCTCCCAGGCCCAGGAGGTAGGTCCGGGTCCCTGGGAACATTGCAGAGGAAGGCAACCCAGCCCAAGTGGTAGTTGTGGATTGAGGGAAAACTCTAGGAGGGGAACTGACGAGCAAGACCTCCCCACCGGGTGAGTCTTCCTTGCCTGGTGAGGTTTTACCACAAGGACGGTAAAACCAGAGACACAGGCCCAAACAGGCCTTGCCTCAGCCCGCAACCTAGTTCCCCTTTGGAAGACCACTGGTCAATGAGTGGAGGCACCTCTGCCCACTAGCAGGGAATATACACCACATGAAGGCCACCACCCCTAGAGAGGGAGCTTCCTTGTGGAGCACTGAATTATCAACTTCCTCCAAGACTTCAGGCTACTGAAGGCTAAGAGGGGATATACTAGAAATTTTCAGGGACATTATAAGTCAATAGAGGAAACCTGCAATATCTTAGCGGTCCACTGATACCTGAACAATATGAGAAAACAAGGGAAGAAATTGCCTCAAACAAATCTAGATGTTATATCAATAAAATCCAATGACAGCATGGCAGAAGGAATGACAGAAAGGGAGTTCAGAATGTACATAATTAAAATGATCAGGGAAGCAAACGATGAGATAAAAGAGCAAATGCAGGCATTAAATGATCGCACCAATCGACAGTTAAAAGAGCAAATACAGGAAACAAAAGATCATTTCAGTAAGAGTTAGAGATACTGAAAAAAAACCAAACAAACAGAAATACTTGAAATGAAGGAAACAGTAAACCAAATTAAGAACTCCATAGAAACCATAATCAATAGTATAGAACAACTGGAAGACAGAACCTCAGATATTGAAGAAAAAATATTTAATCTTGAAAACAAAGTTGACCAAACAGAGAAGATGGTAAGAAATCATGAACAGAATCTTGAAGAACTGTGGGATATCATGAAGAGGCCAAATTTAAGAATTATTGGGATTGAGGAAGGCTTAGAGAAACAAACCAAAGGAATGAACAATCTATTCAATGAAATAATATCAGAAAATTTCCCAAATCTGAAGAATGAAATGGAAAACCAAGTACAAGAGGCTTATAGGACTCCAAATACACAAAATTACAACAGACCCACACCAAGGCACATTATAATGAAAAATACCTAAAATACAAAATAAAGACAGAATTTTAAAGGCTGTGAGAGAAAAGAACCAAATTACATTCAGGGGGAAACCAATACGAATATCAGCAGATTTTTCAATCCAGACCCTAAAAGCTAGAAGGGCCTGGAACAATATTTTTCAAGCCCTGAAAGAAAATGGATGCCAACCAAGAATATTATATCCAGCAAAACTTACCTTCAAATTTGACGATGAAATAAAATCATTCCATGATAAACAAAAGCTAAAAGAATTTACAAAAGAAAGCCAGCATTACAGAATACTCTCAGCAAAATATTCCATGAGGAAGAGATGAAAAACAAAGAAGCAAGTCAGCAAAGGGAGGAATTATCCTAAAGGAACTGTCAAATAAAGGAGGAACCAAGTCGTGTCAAAAATAAATAAATAAATAAATAAAATAAAATAAATGAACCAAATGCCCAGAAATACAAATCATATCTCAAAAATAACCCTGAATGTTAATGGCTGGAATTTTTCAATCAAAAGACATAGACTGGCAGATTGGATTAAAAAGAAAGATACAACAATATGTTGTCTGCAAGAGACTCACCTCATAGAAAGAGATACCCATAGATTAAAGGTGAAAGGATGGGGAAAAACATACCATGCACATGAACTCAGCAAAAAAGCTGGAGTATCCATCCTCATTTCAGATAATGTGGACTTCAAGCCAAAGTTAGTCAGAAGGGATAAAGAGGGACATTTCATACTACTTAAGGGAAGCATAAATCAGCAAGATATAATAATCATAAACATCTATGCCCCAAACAGTGGCTCATCCATTTATGTCAAACAAATCCTTCAAAATTTCAGAAACCAAATAGACCATAACACAATAATACTAGGTGATTTTAACACGCCTCTCTCACCACTGGACAGATCTTCCAAACAAAAATTGAACAAAGAAACCATAGATCTCAATAACACAATCAACACTTCAGACTTAACGGACATTTATAGAATATACCATCCAACCAAGAGCGAATACACTTTCTTCTCAGCAGCACATGGATCCTTCTCTAAAATAGATGATAAATTAAGCCACAAAGCTAATGTTAGCAAATACAAGAAGATAGAGACACTACCTTGTATTCTATCAGATCATAATGCATTGAAATTAGAAATAAATGAAAGAGTAAAAACAGAAACTACTCCAACACCTGGAGATTAAACAATATGCTATTATATGATGAATGGATAACATAAGATATTAGGAAGAAAATTAAAAAATTCTTAGAGGAAAATGAAGAAACATCATATGAGAACGAAGAAACATCATATCAAAATCTCTGGGACACTATGAAAGCAGTACTTAGAGGAAAATTTATTTCATGGAGTGCATTCAATAAAAGAAGTAAAACTCAACAAATAAACAACCTAACACTACAGCTCAAAGCCCTAGAAAAAGAAGAACAGACCAACACCCAAAGTAGTAGAAGACAGGAAAGAGTTAAACTCAGAGCTGAAATCAATGAAATTGAAACAAGAGAAACAATACAAAAAATTGACAAAATAAATACTTGGTTCTTCGAAAAAATAAACATAGTTAATAAACCTTTAACCACACTAACAAAGAGAAGATGAGAGAAAACCCAAATCACTAAAATTCAGAATGAACAAGGAAATATCACAACAGACACGATTGAAATTCAAAACATAATTAGAAGCTATTTTGAAAATCTATACTCAAACAAAATAGAAAATTTTGAAGATGTCAACAGGTTTCTAGAGACATATGATTTGCCTAAACTGAATGAGGAGGACATACACAATTTAAATAGACCAATTTCAAGTAATGAAATAGAAGAAGTCATCAAAAGCCTTCCAACAAAGAAAAGTCCGGGAGGAGACGGGTTCTCAGCCGAGTTCTACAAAACATTTAAAGAAGAGCTCATTCCAATACTTCTGAAAGTATTCCATAAAATAGAAGAGGAGGGAACCCTCCCAAACTCATTCTATGAAGCCAATATTACCCTGATACCTGAACCAGACAGAGACACATCGAGGAAAGAAAATTTCAGGCCAATATCCTTAATGAACATCGACACAAAAATTCTCAACAAAATTTTAGCAAATCACATACAAAAACATATTAAAAAGATAGTGCACCATGATCAAGTGGGTTTCATCCCAGGGATGCAAGGTTGGTTCAACATCAGGAAATCAATAAATGTCATTCACCATATCAATAGACTTAAAGTCAAGAATCACATGATTATTTCAATAGATGCAGAAAAAGCATTTGATAAAATACAGCACCCCCTTCATGCTCAAAACACTAGAAAAAATAGGGATAGTGGGAACATTTCTTAACATTGTAAAGGCCATCTATGCTAAGTCCATGGCTAATATCATTCTAAATGGTGAAAAACAGAAAGCATTCCCCCTAAAAACTGGAACAAGGCAGGGATTCCCTCTTTCACCACTTCTATTCAATATCGTCTTTGAAAGTGTAGCCAGAGCAATTAGACAGACCAAAGAAATTAAAGGGATATGAATAGGAAAAGAAGAACTCAAACTATCCCTATTTGCTGATGATATGATTATATACTTAGAGGAACCAGGAAATTCTACCAGAAAACTTGTAGAACTCATAAGTGAATTCAGTAAAGTGACAGGATATAAGATTAATGCACATAAATCTAATGCATTTTTACACATAAGTGATGAATCTTTGGAAAGAATAATTAGGAAAACTACCCCATTCACAATAATCTCAAAAAAAAAATAAAATACTTGGGACCATCAATCTCACAAAAGAGGTGAAAGATCTCTACAATGAGAACTACAGAACACTAAAGAAAGAAATTAAAGAAAACCTTAGAAGATGGAAAGATCTCCCATGTTTTTGTATAGGAAGAATTAATATTGTCAAAATGGCCATACTACCAAAAGTGCTATACAGATTCAATGCAATTCCAATTAAAATCCCAATGACGTACCTTACAGAAATAGAGCAAGCAATTATGAAATTCATCTGGAAGAATAAGAAACCCAGAATAGCTAAAGCAATCCTTAGCAGAAAGAGTGAAGCAGGGAGTATCGCAATACCAGATCTTCAACTCTACTACAAAGCAATAGTAACAAAAACGGCACGGTATTGGTACCAAAATAGAAAGGTAGATCAGTGGTACAGAATAGGGGACACGGACACAAACCCAAAGGAATACAATTTTCTCATACTAGACAAAGAGGCCAAAAATATGCAATGGAGAAAAGATAGCCTCTTCAACAAATTGTGCTGGGAGAATTGGAAATCCATATGCAACAGAATGAAACTAAACTCATATCTCTCACCATGCATGAAACTAAACTCAAAATGGATTAAGGACCTCAAAAATCAGACCAGAGACCCTGCAGATTATAGAAGAAAAAGTAGGTCCAGATCTTCAACATGTCGGCTTAGGACCAGACTTCCTCAACAGGACTCCCATAGCAGAAGAAATAAAAGCAAGAATCAATAACTAGGGTAGATTCAAACTAAAAAGCTTTCTCTCAGCAAAGGAAACTATCAGCAATGCGAAGAAAGAGCCTACAGAGTGGGAGAAAATCTTTGCCAATCATACTCCAGAATCTATAAAGAACTCAGTAAACTCTACACCAAGAATACAAATAATCCAATCGACAAATGGGCTAAGGAAATGAACAGACACTTCACAGAAGAAGATATACAAGCAATCAACAAACATATGGAAAAATGTTCAACATCTCTAGTAATAAGAGAAATGCAAATCAAAACCACCCTAATATTCCATCTCACCCCAATTAGAATGGCGATTATCAAGAATACAAGCAACAACAGGTGTTGGCACGGATGTGGGGAGAAAGGTACACTCATACATTGCTGGTGGTGTTGCAAATTAGTGCAGCCACTCTGGAAAGCAGTGTGGAGACTTCTTAGAAAACTTGGAACGGACCCACCATTTGACCCAGCTATCCCACTCCTTGGACTATACCCAAAGGACCTAAAATCAGCATACTACAGAGATATAGCCACATCAATGTTCATAGCTGCTCAATTCACAATAGCCAGAGTGTGGAACCAACATAGATGTCCTTCAATTGATGAATGGATAAAGAAACTGTGGTATATAGATACAATGGAATATTACTCAGCCATAAAGAATGATAAAATTATGACATTTTCAGGCAAATGGATGAAATTGGAGAATATCATTCTAAGTGAGATAAGCCAATCTCAAAAAACCAAAGGACAAATGATATTGCTAATAAGTGGATGATGACACATAATGGGGGGTGGGATGTGTTAGTTTTAGGATTAGAGTTAGAGTTAGGGATGGGGGCAAGAATGGAGGAAGGAAGGACTGTATAGAGGGAAAAGAGGGGTGGGATATGTGGGGGGAAGGGAAAATGATAACAGAATGAATCAAAGAACATTACCCTATGTAAATTTTTGATTACACAAATGGTATTCCTTTACGCCATGTACAAACAGAGAAACAACATGTATCCCATTTGTTTACAATTAAAAAAAACGAAAAAAATCATTTGACCATATCAAATGATTTTTTTTGGCTCTCTTCTATTTTTCTTTATGTCTATTAAAAAAAAAAAACATAACTGAGTAGGACTAGAATTTTCAGTTCCTAAAGGAGTGGCAAAAAATTCAATGTACAGACTAATGGAAATATAAGAGCATGATAGAGATAAGAACAGAAAGCATGTTGTATTTTATATATTAAAATTCCTTTCAATTTACTCCATTCAGAAATGTCCATATTCCTAGGAATGTTAAAGTCATGATTAGTAGCCAGCCTTTTTCTCCTATAGTATTCATCAGCCCCAAAGGGTCCCTACAATTACTCCGTTTGGGTAGAAGAGCATGTCAACTAGAGAGACAGGCATGAGGGACTCTGGAAGAGGGACTAATTTATCCTGAACAACCCCAATTCTGCTGATCCTAAAATAATGCTACTCCACAGTGCACGGTAGGTTTGAGACAAAAGACTGGATTAAACAACCTCACAACATTCTATTTTGGTTTCAAATTACTAATCAATTTGGGCCTATTCTAGGAAGGTCGATTGTACCATGTTACATAACGAGAACCAAGACAGAGGCTTTGCAGTAGAAAGCACTGCATGGCATCCACAACCACAGCGGTGACACCATGGCCTCGGATTTGGATTGTGGAATGTAGGAAACCATTTCTGGGAGTGGCTGCTTTGAGCGGAAGCTTTCAGTACCTACTGCCTGAACTGGACAAGGCTCAGTTCAACTTTCTGAGGATATTCTGTAATAACACAAACCACTGCAGAGTGCTGACAATCACCATACCAAAGTTTTAAAAGTTATCTGATAGAAAACAGATGAAAAAAACACATAAATTTTTAAAAAGTCCAATGCTTTGATAAATGTTTTTATCTTTAAACATTAGAATCAATTAAAAAATCAACTTTTATGTAACTTTCATATATAGTTTTTTTTTTTAATGATCTGTCAAAGTATGGCAGAATGTACTTGCGGAAAAAACAGACTTTTTTCTCCTTTCTAGTTGTTGCACAAATGTAATCTAGGACTTAAAAATCTTTTGCATCTAGTACATAAATAATACTTGCTTTAAAAGCTGAACATAATTCACAAAAGGTGATGTAAGTTTTGCTTGCTAAATATAAACAGAAACAGAATACCTCCTCAAAGGACACTTGTTACGAATTTGCTACAACAAAATGAGATGTTCCTTAGGTGCTGTTTTTCATATCCTCTTCCTTTGTGGGGCACTGAATCAGTAAGACTAGGGAGTGTGTCCTACATTCAATACAGTAGGGGGAGCTTGCTATGTTTCTCACAATAAATGTCAAAGCAGAAATTACAAGATGTTAAATAAAAAGAGTAACAAAACTGAATTTGCCTTTGGTCTCCAAATAGATTGGAATATTTTAAATTCCAACTGAGCACCTCAGAAACATCCAGTTACTGTTGATTACAGAAAGTTAAGGTGGGGGAATTCAAGAGAGCTTCACTAGTGATATCAGAAAAAACTTGTAATGACATGCTGCTTTTCCATGATGTTGTGGCACTATAAACACATCATGAACCCTTCAAAACAAAAGCCCAGATAAATGTTATGAAAACTGTTTCTAATACTTGACCAGTATTAAAAAAAAATCTTAACATGAAATTCTGTCTTCTCACCTCCCACTCCCAAGGCCACAAAGTGCATTCATAAGGAGTCATTCTTAAGATAAAGCCATTGCACAAAATGTAAAGCTAAGGTGTAATGAAATGAGTACCACACTGGAGTTTAACTACAGAAGTTTTATAGGCCAGTATATATGCAGTATATAATTAGGGATGGCTTTGTTTATAAGATTGAAAAAATGCTCATGGAACAATAACACTATATTCTGAATGACATTAATCAACAAAACACATCTGTAACTTGTGGACATGGTAGAGAAAATGGCAATTTTAAGGAGTGCCTCTAAAGACATTTCCTGGGGTGGCTGAGGATGTTTCCCATTACTGAGACACTAAGTGATGTGGCAAGGATACCACCTTAACTCCTACAACCGAACTTCTGCTTGGGCATAGTTCAATGTTCCCAACTACTTTCCTTTTGTCCACCATGCTGGCCTCACTACTCCATGGTCCGTTTTATCTTTTTGGTCTTCCTTCTCTCTGGTGGGGCAGCCTTTGCTGCTGTCCATTGAGTAGGTAGACCACCAATTCATAGGTGGCCATCATAATGGCTGTGTTTGGAATCTGTCTCACCAATGGGTTGTCAGACCACGGGTACAGAGATCCATAACCTTCTTCTTGAACAAGCAAAGACAGGGTCTGGAAAAAGGATCTGTACTTTGTTTCCTCTTCATGTACTCTTGTTCTTACAACTTCGCGTGGATATGCTATGGTTGTGGCACAAGTTTTTGAGGTGGCAGCAGCCAGCATCATTCCCACAAAATCTGATGCTTCTTTCACTGACTCATCACCATTTTTCATCACAGAAGCAGTTTTACATTCCGGTAGTTTTTGCTTTATACTTTCATAAATAACAAAATGGATAACAGTCTCTGATAGGCCAGCATATGAAGCAGACAAGCCCCTATAAAATCCTCCAAGCCCATCTGTCTGATACACTTTACCAACACATTCAAAAGCACCCATTCGCTTTTCCCCGCGGTTCCTTGCATCAAGCTGTAACCGAGTCTTTATAAGCCAAATGAGGTTGGTTGCAGTGATTGCAGTAAAACGAGGCTTAAGTTAGTCCATATTTCTACAGGAAGTGACCAGCGGATGGAGATCATGAGATGACACGATCTCACTCTTTTCTCGGGAGAAATGTACAGTAAATGCCTGCCACTGAGCTGAAATCATGTGTACCTGGGTAGAATCGGTATCAAACACACCATTCAACTTTTCCTTGGCGTTTGAATAAGCAGCAAAGTATATTGCTCTGGAAGGGGTCACCCCCACTAAATTGGGGCCTAATCCTCTAAACAAGGAGCGAGACCCTTCTTTTTCCAAGATAACCTTCAGGCAATGGAGAGGTCCTGGGGACATGACGCGGTTGACACTGGCTCCAGCCATTGTGCTCAGCTGAACTTCAGAGACATAGAGCGTCACAGAAGACGACTGCAGCCGCGTTTTCACAACTTCCAGTGGACGTGTCAGAATAGCTCCCACCGTGCCGCCACATACCCCAGCAAACAGATGCACCAGCGTGTCCCTCTGGCTCATTCTCTCTCCTGCATGTCCTCCGGGCACTGTGGCGGGACGCGGATCCTAGTGCCCGCTATGGCTGCACGACGTCCTCGGGACAGCGAGGGGAGCTGGCGGAGAGCAGCTGCAAAAGGCACCCAGTGCAGCCGGCGCGGCTGCAGCGCGGCAGGGAGGGCTGCGCTGCCGCTTGCTCTTAGTGCGCGTGGAGCAGGAAGACTGTCTTTTTAACAATAGTGCTGGAGAGACTGGCTATTCATGTATAGGAGAATGAAACTACACACTTATCCCTTGCCCTGCACAAAAATCAACACAAAAGGAATTAAAGATCTAGAAATTAAAAAGAAATTATGCAACTCCTAGAAGAAAATGTAGGGTCAATAATCCAGTAGATGGGTACAGGCAATGATTTTTCTCAGTAGGACCCCTAAAGTGGAGGAAATAATACCAAGAGTTAATAAATGAGTTAGCATAAAATTTAAAAGTTTCTGTACAGCAAATGAAATAAGAATGTCAAGTAAGAACTTACAGAATGGGAAAAAATATAGCTAGCTACTCTTTGACAGAAGATTAATATCCAGATTATAAAAATAATTCTAAAAACTTAACCCCTCAAAACATTAATGAATGGGCAAATGAACTATACAGACCCTTATCAAAAGTGTGGGCAAATGACCAGCAAATATATGAAAAAAAAAAAAGTTCAACATCATTGGCAATTAGGGAAATGCAAATCAGAACTAGACTAAGATTTCATCTCACTAATCAAAATTGCCAGCCATCAAGAATAAAAACAATAACAAATGCTGGAGTGGATGTGGAGAAAAAAGGAATGCTTTTATACTGTTGGTAGGATTATACTTTAGTACCACCACTCTGGAAAGCAGTACAAAGCTAGGGATGGAACCACCATATGACCCAGCTATGCCACTTCTCAGTATTGATCATGAAGAAAAAGTCATAAGACCACAGTGATATATGCCCACCTGTGATTATAGTAGCATGAATCACAATAGTTAAACTAGAAACCAGCCTAAGTGTCCATCATTAGATGAATAGACAAAAAAATGTGGTATACATAAACAATGAAGTCATATTCAGCAATAAAAAAGAATAGAATTATGACATTTGAATGAACATGGATGAAACTTGAGAACATTGTGTTAAGTGAAACAAGCCAAACTGAGAAACTCAAGGATCATTTTTTTTCCCTCTCATTTATGGAAGGTAGAAAGGAAAATGGAAAATAAAGGTGGGATTGCTCATAAAAATTGGAGGGAGAACAGTAGAGTAGAGGAAAGGGACTAGGGGGAGAAAGGAGAGGAAGGAAAGGGGAAATACCAGGGAATGATATTGACCAAAATATCTTGTTTCACTGTGTGCATGCAATAAACACATAACCAACATATTCTCCCATTATTTGTATCTATAATGAGTGCACTAATAAATATACAGACAAATTAAAATAAAAATAAAGCATATTGGCATGTTTAAAAAGGTACAGGGCCAAAATTAATAAAATGGAGAATTAAAAAAGCAAAAGAACAATGAAATGAAGTTACTTCTTTGGAAAGATTAACAAGATTGAAAAGACTTAGCCAAACAAACCAAAAGAAAGAGAAGACCCAAACAAATAAAATTAGAGATGAAAAAGAGGACAAAACTATAGGCATCACAAAAATCCACAGGATCATTAGAGACTATTTTGAAAGCTTATACTCTAATTAAGTAGAAAGTCTAGAATAAATGGATACATTTCTAGACCCATATGACTTACCAAATTTGTACAGAGGATATATAAACCTAAATAGATCAATATTAAGCAATAAGATTAAACAGCAATAGAAGACTTCCAACAAAGAAAAGCCCTACACTAGTTATATTCTTAAGTGAATTACACTAGACTTCTAAAGAATAATTAATGCCAATGATCCCCAAATTATTCTATGAAGTCAAAAAACCTGGAACACCTCCAAATTATTCTATGAAGTCAGCATCACGCTAATATCAAAGTCAGGTAAAGACTCATCAAGGACCAGTTTCAAATATTTAACATATGTACATCATGTTAATGTATTAAATACCATGTGTGTCTTTTTGAATGTGTATATTCATGTAATGTGCACGAGTATATATATGTATGTGTAAAATCTGGACTGCTTCATAAAAAAATACCAATGCATTTTTATAATTTCTTACCTAAAGAAATTGTAGCCAAGTAGGTCTTGAGATTTGTATAGTTCAGACTGAGATGTTGACATAACACTGGCAGTGCTTATTACATGATACTCTCAGGAAGACAAGGAACAACATTTTAATCAAACCCATGATTAAATGAACTGTCAAAAGACCTCACATTGATTTAGGTCAGTTTAGGTTTTGCCTCTTGATTTGTTTTTCCAAAATGTATTACTTTCCAAATTTTCTAAATTTCTGACTAGAGATTATAGACCTAAAATGGTAAAATTTGATGATGAAATTTGAGAGAAATTTTTCTGATATATATATATATATATATATATATATATATATATTTTTTTTTTTTTTTTTTTTTTTTTTTACTTGTTTGTAGTTCCTAAAACAAATATGTGCTGGAGCGAGTCACAACATAACAAGATTAGGGAAGAAGGTGGGTAGTCACAGAGGAAAACTCTCCCTTCCCTGGAGTTATTTAAACATGTATGAGGCCCAGCATGAAATCAGCATCAAAACAGATTGGAGAGCAAAAACTACATGTGGTGCTGTCACCAGGAGGGAACTCAGAGAGGAGGAGCAGAAAACAGTGCTGAGATAGAAACCATGACAGTCTGCTAACAGCCACCAGTAAACCACGGGCAATTCCACTTTCTAGTTAACACACCCTCCCATGTTAAGGCATCATCTCAATTTGCAACATAAAGCAAAACCAAAACTCAAGACCTCCCAAACAAAGAAAATATTAAAGAGAAAAAATTACACTATGAGAAACTTCAATAATCATAATGGGTCAATGGGAGCTTCCAGTGGTGGAAAGGAAAGGCAAGCATTTCAACTCATAATGTTTTTCAAATGACTAGTGCTTAGCCAGTGACATTCTGTTTTCTTCTCAATGTGTTAAGAATAAACTTTGATTGATCTTCTAGATTTTATTCTAACTAAAAATAAACCTAAAGAAAACAATTTTATATGGAATATCACAGAAAGCCAGGGGCCCAATTATTCTGATTTTTCCCATAGTGTCACACACTTTGGAGACTGATATGGAGATGAATACATGACCAGCCTTTGTACGCAATGCTTCCCAATTAATAGCTAACAAGGGTAGTCTGTCATTTGAAACATAAATTGATGTTTGAAGATCAGGGGAATTTGTGTAACTCCTTGGAGTGCAAAAGCCTCTAATGACTAAGCTTACAAGAGTTCTAAGAATTTTTTTCCTTCAAAATGAAGAAAGAATACTTAACATCTGTTAAGAACCTACTTGTCCCAGACAATATACAAGTAATTACCATAGAAACACTAAGAGCTGACTTGTGCAAGTTCACTACATGCCAGTCTCTTCTACATGTATCTCACACACAAACCATTCAATCCTTATGACAATTTTATGAAGTAGAGACAACTCATGAGCTGATGTCATATTCCTCCTGATTCCATGGGGAGGAAGTTCCCTGCAATGACACTGCTGTTACTCCTTACTCTTTCCCAGGGGAAGGGCAAGACCTATGTGACTGGCAATGTTTGAGGAACACACTAGGCATGGTCCACTCACCCTCCTCTTCCATTCAATGCCCCCCTTTGGGAGGCAGCCTCTACTCCTCCCTGCTAATGATAAAAGGCTTCCCCTAGAGGGAGAGTTCTGTTTCTCTACCAGAGTCTGTTGCTCTCTGGATAAATCTCTCTTGTAATATCAAGGATTATTTTATACATGTGGCTGTCGATTATAAAGATTTAAAAATATTTTGAAATTCTGCTCCAAAATATTTTGTTCTCAGCCTGACATTTACATTTATCTTAATTGATGCAGAAATAAGGATCAGATAAGAGAGGTTGCTTAAAATCCTAATAGTCATGCTCCCAGTTCACAGTGATAAAAAGATGGTTTAAGAAACTTCCCAGTGATCATACACCAGGGTTTGAACCCCAGTCTCCAGAGCACATGTACCAAGCCAATGTTTAACTATACTCTCTTTAATACTCAGACTCCCCTGAGTGTTGCTTTTATCATCACTGCAGTTCTCAGAGATTAGGAAATAGAGGGCCCTAAGATAACATTTGAACATAGACTAAGAATCTGGAGCAGAGACTGGAACATGAATCCCCTCACTCCAAAGGTAGTCTGCTTTCCAATATGTTCCATTATCTGATTTACTTGCTAAAACTGCTCTTTCAAATATCATCTAGAAATGGTCATATCCAGGAGGACAGAAATTGAAGTAGTCCTTTGATAAGCTACAGTTGCCTTCTTTTATTATCAATAACACAATCTCATCAAAGGCTGTTCAAAATCCTGAATGTTAATGGACAGTAGAAAATGAGGTAATGGGATTAAAATGTGAGAACAGTTCAAGTCAGATTTTTTCCTACTACTTTCTATAATCCACCATTTCCACTTAGAAAAAAATCCTTTTAATTTATTCTTCTCACTGGCATCCTATTTAATGCCTATCTCAATTTTTGTTACTGTTCCACGCATATGTCTTGAACACTTAAATAAAAAAAAGTCTCTGTATTCATTCCTGATCATGAGTTAACTTGCTTTATGAATATTCAATAAATTCATGGGAAATGTATGTTATATTCTTGTCTGACAGATTAATTATCTGTAGCTGAGTTGTATTAATTTCTTAAGTGCTTATCTGAAAAGGCAGACTACATTCTCCAGTTTTTGCATAGAGATGAGTTTTGCTTGGCTCCCCTGAGATTCAGAGAATCTGACTACTTCACCTCACTTTTTCAATCTTCCATCCAGTGACGTTCTTATAAAGATAGATGTGAATGCTCAGATAAATGATACCAAAATCATATCTGTTGAAAATGTTCTGGATGATATAAATATTTCATTTATTTACTTCTTGTAGTTTTTCTATAATTTAAAACAGCCCAAACCATTTTCATGGTAAATATCAGTTTTTCAGTTCTCCCTTCCTTCAAGTGTTAAATCCCAGAAAATGTCATTCTTTGCATTCCCCCTTTAAGAAAAGACTCAGGTCATCTACACTATTATTTTTAACACATTACAGAGAGATTTATACACCTGGGACACTAACATACCACTAGCGTGGTTCTGCAGAGATGTAAATAGATGTCAACATAGTCAAGGGTAGTACCATGTTGCTTCCAATGAGGTTTCCCAGGATCCTTCTCTTTTGCCTCTTATAAATTTGGTAGGAATGCATCATGATTCAAAGTTACAAAATCAGATGTTACTATACTTTCTCTTTGCCATTTGAAATACCAAACCAAGAAAAAGTTACGTTGGAGAATTGCTTCCTCAGGAATTAATTGTACTGAACTCTTTTCATTAATTTCTTCTCTGTTGTGACATTATCTGGCAACTTGGGAGTTCACAGGATTCTGCTGGTCAATACTTCAAACAAAGCAAGAATGCATTCTTTGTGAAACCAGCAAGTCTGATCATTTCACTTCCTCCTCACCATTGATGATGACATAATCTAAAGGCTTGACAGCTGAGCTTCATAATAAAGAAAGTGGAGAGGATTATGCCTGTTGCTGACAACAATAGCTCTAATGTAGAATTCAGCACTCACTTATTCTACCAATATTTACTAAGCACTTGCTGAGTTTCTGATAATGTGTCAGGGAACAATGAATTGCCTCAAATTCAACTGGATGTTGAATGATTCACTCTAAAATATGTCACCAAGACCTCCTTTAAACCAAGTTATAATACACTGCATCAACTTTTTCTTCACATTGTCACTTAGAGTCCACAGGCTGCTATTTCAAATATAAATCAATATGCAAAGAAAAAACTCCTTAGAAACAGAATCCTTATCATTGGCTTCAAAATGATTCATTTTCAGTTTCATTATATTTTAAATTCTTTTTTCCCTTATTGTATGCTTTTATTTTGTTATATGGACAGATATCAGTGTGTTAGACAATCCAATTTATTTCACTGTTAGGATCCATTTCAGTGATGAAATTTGACAAAATGTTTCAAATGTTCTTCTTTTTCAGTTCAAAATCAGCATTCTATGCTCCGAGGATTTTTTCGATGTCTACTTAATTGCCAGCACCTAGTCAAAATTTCCTTATGATTGTTTATGTGATTTTAGATTTTATTACCATGCCCACCTAAATTCAGATCTTGACAGGTACATTATAAATGTAAAGTCAAATGGAAATTTTTAATCAAATACCATGTAAAAAGAGGGTGCATGTTTTCCATCTGCAATTAAATTTTAGATCCCTGCTGTAAGCTTCCCATGTTCCCAACTTATAGATAGGCAAAACAGAACTTTTAACCTAGTTGTACAAAAGATGTGCATGCACCATCAGAATTTTGCGCTGTCAAACTGTCATTCAGCACCTCACCAGTGTGAAGTTATTTTAACAGCATACTAAGTGGAAATGCCAATGGAATCCACAGTCACAGGAGAAGAGCATAGAACTTATATTTAATTACTCTTCTAACAGATCTGCATTGTAGAGAGTTAAATATTTTAGCTTATTATACACCAAGAAATCTCCCATAATCTTTTCAAATTTAATAGTGTTAAGGGTGAAATCATTGAACAAAAGTTATTATAGCTATGATTTCACCTACATGTTTTTGAACCATACAAACTCTGTAAATCTCAGTCTAATTCACACTAATAGTAAAGACACAAACCAGATACTTCCACCCAGAAGACCCTTACAATATTTTAATCAGAAACTTCCACTATATTTGTAATATATAAGTTCCTCTTTTTGTCAAAAAGCTTTTAACACAGGTTATCAGCAAAAACTTTTGCAGAGGGCATTGTGGTTTGTAGTTTCCTCTCTTTTGTAAATCCTAGGTTTGAAAAAAAAAACTATGAAACCTCTTTCTAGTCTAAAAAAAAATGGAACAAAAAGTACTCACCATGTACACCTTCAAACTCCTCTTACCACTGCATATAAAGTTCAGAGAATTTTCAGACTAAAGTTCCAGAGCATTTATACACAATAACCTCTGTGGACCCTGCAATCAGAAAAAACAGTTTCCTGAAAATTCCTCATGTGTTCAGCCTCTTCTGAGCTACATAATTAGGACTCCAAACCATAAAGTCAAAAGCATTGTCATCTTTAAAAAAAAAAGAAATTCCTTATAAAACCTATTAAAGGAATTTGTATTTGCTAGGTATTCCATGAATATGTATTCAAGAAGGAAGAATAAAGGAATAAGTGGACTCAGTTTTGCTTCTTAAGTAAATATCTATAAATGGAGAACAAATCTGCTCAATGTCAGAGAATGCATAAGACATCATGTATCCTTAGAAACCTTGGAGCCTTTGGAGGAAAAAGTAAACAAAAGCAAAGGAATTCAGTGGATTAGACAAAGGGTAATAAAGGGAAGGGTGAAGGGCTAGGAATAGGAAAGACTTTGGAATGAATCTGACATAACTTTTGTATGTACATGTATGAACACACCACAGTGAATCTCAACAAAAGACTGGATACTAATTAGAATAAGACATATTCCATGCTTGTACAAATATTTCAAAATAGATTCTACTGCCATGTATAACCAAAAGGAGCAAATAAAAATAAATAAAAAGCATAAGCAATTTAAAAAGGTACACTTAAATATAATGAGTATAAAGAGAAAGGTATGAAAAGAGTAGGACTATTCAAATGTAAATTGATCTAAATTATGCAAGATAAAAAATTCAGTTTCTCAATTATATTAATCACATCTTAAATGCTCAGTAAGTATAGTGAGTAGCTAGTGACTATTACATGGAACATAACAGAGGAATTTTCCATCATCACAGAACATGGTATTAAACAGAACTATATAGCATGTAAATTAAAATCAAGTCAACCATTCAAAATGTGTTTACTACTTACCATTTAGAAAATATTTTTCTAGATTCATCAAAAAGCAGCCACATCAATGGTTATAGCAGCTCAATTCACAATAGCAAAACTATGGAACCAAACTACATGCCCTTCCACACCTGAATGGATAAGAAAAATGTGTGGCATGTGTACACAATGGAATATTACTCAGCCTTAAAGAAGAATGAAATTATGGCATTTTCCAGTAAATGGATGGAGCTAAAGAATATCATGCTAAGTAGAATAAGCCAATTTCAAAAAATCAAAGGACAAATGTTTTCTCTGATATGCAAATGCTAATTCACAATTCAGGTCGAGAGGTTAGGGAAAAATAGAGGTACTTTGGATGAGGTAGAGATGAATGAATGGAGGAAAAGGAACACAAGAATAGGAAGAGTAGTAGAATGAATTAAATATTACCCTGTGTCCATATATTTAAATGACTAGTGTGATTCTGCATCATATACAACCAGAAGAAAGAGAAGTCATACTCCATTTGTGTATGATATGTCAAAATGTATTCTGTCATGTATAACTAATTAGAACAAATTTTCAAAAAGCAGTTTTAAAATGTTAATAAACTACCCACTTTTATCTTAGATTTCCACTGCAGTTTATTCATTTTCTATGCATTGTGCCTAATCAAGACCCTGAATTACTGCACTAAAGAGATTGTCATGTGATCAAAAGGCTCCCAACCAAGAGGGTCCTTAAATCACAAACCAGAAGCTCAAATTATTTTATTCTCTTTAATTGTATTCTGATTTTATGTATACAAAGAGAAAGAAACAAAGTCAAAAATAAAGACAGAAAGAAAAAATTCATTTTTCTCTGGAAGGAGAGGCCGTCTTCACAGGTGACTTTACCAGTCACTGAACATGTTAATTGCCTTAGAGTGTGATATTCTCAGACTACTGCTCTTTGGTCTGAGGGCTAGTCCCTCCCAAAAGCAGTCCTAAGGTTCTTTCATATTTGCTTCTGTGGAAGATGACCTAGGATATTATTTAGAGGTTTTCAAAGATTTCTTTCTTATTTCTCTACTTTCTTTTTCATTCAATTTTGATCTGCCTCCAATCAAAATTCACCTTCTCAAATCTAATGCCTTTCCCTCAACTTTCCTATAACTTTTGTCCAATGGTCTCCCCACCAGAGGATGAGCTCTAGAAGCAGATCATCAGGTATTACTCTTCATTGTATTCCAAACCCTCAATAACGGTGCTGTCTCTGGTTCACATTGGATTTAGGTCTTACTTGGTCTGGTTTTTGCTATCTCTGAACCATCTTTACAAGAATCTTAAAATTCTAAGAATCTAAAAGAACAAGAAGAATGATAAACAAAAAAGTTAAAAGAAAACAAAGATTCCTAAGGCTCCTAAAAATTTAGCTGGAAATCAGTTCATGTCAGAAGGGAGATCAGCATCCCTTGGGAACCCCTGCATCTTGTTAGGGAGGTCAGGTGTTTAGGTTGTCACTGTGTTCCTGGCATTGAAGACTGGGGATAGCATAGAACAGAGAAGGAAGCTACATCTGATGAACCAGAGTCAGAATTTACATTTTTCTCATTCTGAGCACTGAAGAGAGGTCTTAGAGAATTATTTTTCATTTGGGATTTTTCTTTTAACTTCCTTGAATTTGAACCACTTAAGCTCCTCCCTGCTGGTTGCTGGGCATTCTAGACTCATCTGTATCCTGGTTCCAGTAAACTTTGAGAAACTACCCACCTCTTACATCACTTATTTTTGTACTGATTTCCTAATACACATTTTTTAATTCATGGATTTTTTATTTTCAGAAGTATTAAAATAAATTCAAAATGGGTGGATAATTAAAAACAAGGGGAAAACAGTAAGCTTACAGACTAACTTTGAAAGCAAAAGCTTCATGTTATCCATCTTCTTGTATTTAATTACCAAGTCCTGAAAGTAAATTGTATTTTTGTACAGCAACATAAATATGAAGATTCAAAAAATAGTAATGTTCACATTCATCCCCATCCTACTTGTATTTCCTAATTACCTGTGTACAATAACTTCAACATCAATAAGAAATAGTAGCTTCTGGTTCCCACATTTGATTTGTCCTATCTCCCATTTCAGTGAAAAAAAAATGCCAAGTTTTCACCAGTAACCCAAGTGACTTTTGAAGCCATTAAATTATAGTTCACATCTTGAACAATGATTAGTTTCAGGAACAATTGTGCATGTTCATGCCATGTGTTGGCTTTACACCAAGAATGAGGTAATTCTGGCAAAATGACCTTAAAATTGTGCTGTTAGGAAAGGTGACTCAGAAGAAAACTCATATTCCTTTGAAGTCCTTTCAAAAAATATCCTTAACTGTATTAGTCCAATATGATGGCATAGGAGGAAAAATCACATAATTTTATAAAATGAAGGCTTTAATCACATCAAAGGACCTAACTCCAATTATCTCAATGCTTTCTTTTATCATTTTATAATGAAGAATTTTTGTTCAATGAAAACAACAATTATTAATATGTTCCAAATTGGAGGCTTGGCTGCATTTGCCAATTACCCAAAAATGATAAGACTTTGATTTTCTTATTCTGTAATTTAATGAAATAAAAAGCCACATATTACCATGAACTTAAAAAAAGAATCATGGTATGCTATGGAGACAGTCTTTTGAAGGAAACATTAGCTATGTGTATCTGACTGCAAGTAGCTTCCCCTAACAAGTTTACAACTACTTCCTAAGCTGGAGAGTATGATGTCATCCCAGTATGACTTCAACTCAAAGATTATTAAAATTCAAGCAGATACTGACAAAAGGGATAAACAAATATTTCTCTGGAAGTCTGTGTTAGCTCCTTGATATAATCTCAGTTTTAAAAAATAAGTTAAACCATTCAGTCATAATCCAAAGCCTGTGGAGATTAAAGCTTTGGCACTAAGGTAAGCTGTTCAAAATATTTTCACTGAGCCCCCTCATAAATAGATTCCACAACAAATCTACACATTTGAGTAAAAAATAAAACAAAATGTCTTTAAGTGGAAATGATGACAAATGGAATATTCATTCCAATGATCATAAGGTAATAGCTATCATGCAAGCACACAGGGATCACCTTCAAAAAGAAATCTATATATTTTTTCAGCAATGCACAGTAAGTTAAAGGAATTTCTAATATGCTCTTAATGTTTGTTTTCCAATATATTTATAGCAGACCAAACTAACACATTTTATTCCTTTGCATTCAATGTTTTTTATGCATGAAACTCAGTGGATGACTCTGAAGTTAAGTTAGCTTGTAAAGTACTTTTTATAGCAATAAGTGCTTCTGGGGTTCTTTAAAACGTCTATATCCTTCTATTACACACAATTTAATTAAAATAAATTTGGGAACAAGTATAGGGCATTAGGATGAGGTGGAAATCAAGACAGGCAGTTGTTTTATTTCTTATTCCCACAAAGAAATGGAGGGAAAGACAAAGAAAATAATAAAGAAAAGGACAATCTATTAAGAGTTCTGGACACTCCCATTCAGACTTACACTAAGTTGAACACATAATTAGGTTTATAACTCTAAATGATGTGTAAGTTATCATCATGAATGCCTGCATCAACTTTTGTAACACTACATTTATACACAATAAGTTCCTTGATACACAATGAGTATTGATCTCTTCATTGTATTCTGATAGGTAAGGACAAACAGATAAACTGAAATCCTAAAACTAAAAGGTATGTTGTAACTCTTAAAAGACCGAAAAAAAAAAAAAAAAAGCAGGATGAACAGGAACACATGATTTAGGTGTAAGGTTTGTGGAAAGTAAAAAAGTCACATTCAGTGAATACCTACTATGAACTAAGTACTTTGATCACATTTTAATTCTCACAACTCCATGAAGGAGACAGATCCATGTTTTTGCTCCCAGTATAGAAACTTGGCCTCAAAGGGTATACATAATTTATGTATCAAAATTAGTAAGAAGAAAAACTGAGACATGAATTCTTGCTGATTTCAAAGCCCTGCTTTATTCTGTATTGTGCTATTGAAATGAAATATTTTAAAGCTTGGTGTGAGTTTATCTGGCATCAGAGGACTAACTGAAAAATGAAATTCCAGTAAATGCAATTATTTTTTTTTCTGAGCACATTTATCTTTCTGCATTCTTTCACCTTACTTCCCAAAAGCACTTATTTAACTGATTTTATGTACTCAATTCCTATTGTTGGGCAAGATAGCAAGTAACCTTGGCAACATGTATCCATTTCTAGATTACAGAAAGAACCATGTGAAAAGGATGTAAAAATGGCCAAAAGCATCTTTAAGCACACACCACCCCTCACCAATTGGGGCAAGGTTATATGTTGCAAATGGTCTTTCGCATGGCATTTTGTTCTGAAATAGCTTATATAGTTTTTCTCAATTCATCAGGAAAATGGTATTAAAGCATGGCAGACATTTACTAACATAGTAACACAAACTCACTGGTTCACAATCACAGAATATAGCCAATGGAAGCTCAGAAGAATTGATTACCTGACATGGAGTAGAGGCAGGGGGCAATGTTTTGAGGATGGAACTTCCAAGCTTGGCCACCCCAGGGGATTGATGTGATCCAAATAAATATATGATTCTGTAAAAACAAATGCGGTCATATGGATACAAGTTGTGTTGTATAAGCAAAACTTTTTTGCTCAATTTTCTTATCCTTGCACATATTCAACTGTCAATCAGATAAAGAAGCTTACACTTTCACTTATTTGCCCTTTAGCTCTGTGGATAACTGAAAGCATTTTCATATGTACAACATTAAATAATCTAAAATAAAATCCAATTGATTAAAAAGAAGTTCTTGATCCAAATCACTGAAGTAAACATTTTTCTTGCCTTAACTCACATCAGAGTTTGAAATCAAATTAAGTGAAGCTTCTAAACTTACAATTAGATATTCAACATGCCCTTATACAATTCTCACAAGAGTTTTGTTTTTAAGTTTCTTCACAGAATACTGAAGGATCTTAGCCTATGAAATGAGATTGGTTTCTCCTAGGGCTTACATATTTGACATTGTTGTCTGTGCTAGAGGGAATGAAAGCTTAATTAGAGATCTAATCTGAATGTTAACAAAATAACTGCTTTTAGATTTTAACTACAGAGGATGTGCTCATGGCAAATGTACAGGAGGATAACATGTCTTAGTAGCTCAAAAGATCACACATCCTGAACTCTTGTCAGGAGTAGCTTCACTGAATATTGAAACCTTACAAGGAAGGCTATGCCAAACAATGTCAAGGTCCGATCCTGCCCTTTGATAGTCACAAAGTCATGGGCAACTTGGAAAGGAAAGCCAAGTATTTTTGTATTTTTCTGGAAAAAAAATACCACATTCAGATAGTGATTTTCGTGAATGTGGGTCAGTGCTGACTAAACAAAGAGAAAGGGTTTCAAAATTAAAATGCATTATTTTAAAATCCCTTCACACATTTTACCAAACAACCAAGGGTAAAAATATCCACATCTGCCTTGACCTCACCTTTTGCACAGCTTACACCCCTTTTAATGCAATGGCCTGCAAGCTATACCACACAACTTTGAGAAATTTAGAAAAGATTTTTAGTGAGTATAATGCAAAAATAAGAAACCAACATTACCCTATAACATAAGGAAATAAAATAAAGGCAACCCAATGAAGTTTTGCTCAGGAATGGCAAGAGTAGTTTATATGAACTTGAGGGCAGGGAGTTTTCCTGGTGTGTTCACACTCACATTCCCAGGACCTGGCATGGGCCCTCGATGTCACCAGCATGAGCAGTATTTGTTTTAGGCATGGAAAGTCCCTGTTATGGTTGGGATGTGAGGTGTCCCTCACGAGTGAGACTGTGCAGGAATGCCTGGAGGAGAAATGGTTGGTTAGGAAAGCCTTTACCCAATCAGCAAATTAATCCCCTGATGGGATTAGCAGAGTGGTGACCTGAGGCAGGTGGGGTGTGACTGGAGAAGGTGGCATTGGGGGCATGGCTTTGGGTATATATTTGTATTTGGTGAGTAGAGTCTCTTTCTCTCTGCTTTCTGATCATCATGTCAGCCACTTCCCTCTGCCACACTCTTCTGCCATGATGTTCTGCCTCACCGTGAGTCCCAAGGAATGGAGACTGCTGTCTATGGACTGAGACCTCTGAAACCATGAGCCCCAAAATAAACCTTTTCTCCTCTAAAGTTGTTCTTGTCAAGTCTTTTTGTCTCAGCAGAGTAGAAGCTGACTACAACTGCTTTGTTTAAATAATTCATAATTTGGGTCACCTGACTTCCATCAACATTCACTAGTTGTGAGGTGTGTCTCTTCATGGGGATTCTGCAAAGTGTACCATATCCCTGAGCCTGTCCACACAGTCAGATGACAGTCAAGTTCCTGAGTGATGAGGCTGTGCTGGCTTGCATCTACCCTTGTCATCTCAGCCTCTTTCATGACTGCAGTTTGAGGAAAGGATTTTTTAAATGGAGGTAAGGTACTGGCTACTTAGAGAAATTTGGCGCATTACGATTCAGTGATAACAATGGCCCAGTTTCTCCCAGGGTTCTTACTGGCAGAGTTGGAATGGAAGTCAGTGTGGTGCATAGAGCTCCTTAAGATGGAAGTTTATAGACTGGAGAGGTCCCTTCTTTCTGGCTGTTGGAGACAACGTCTTCCACACAGCAGCCAGGATGACCCTATAAGGACTAAATCACACAGTGCCACTTATCTATTGGACCTAGTTCCCATTTTACAGATGAGAAATAGAGACTTAGGAAGGTTTAGGTAACCTGCTCAGCCTCACAGTCAGTGGAACTACTTGGAGAGGCAGCTCCCAGGAACTTCTACCTGCTCTGCTTCCTCTGACTCATGCCTGGTGCTGGGCAGCCACAGATGTCCAGTGATCTCAGTAGGCAATTCTCCTGGAGCATCTTTCCAAGTTTTCATGTGGAAGAACTGGTCTTTGACTTCCTAGTTGTTCTTAAAGTTGTGACTTGGAATCTGAATATCTGGAGAGGCTGGGGTGCAGCTGACTTGGGGCTCCTGTTCCTCCAAAGTATGCTCCCTCTGGCCCCACCTTGGAATTCTGAGAGCTCATTGCCTAAGCAGAGGTCCCTGAAAGCTCTGCTCTCTTCAGACTTCCTCTGGCTTGGGATGTTCCAGCCTGCCATTATTAAATTCCATGGTGGGAAGGTCATTACCCACCCCCTGGAAGCTTCTGGCTGTAAGCGCACTCTGAACCCACTGTGTCCCCAATCCAGGGAGTGAATGGCATGTGCTGGAGCATGCCAGCCTGCCTAGCCCTCGCTCCTTTGTGCACATGGGGTCTGTTTCACAGGAATTCTTGTGGTCTGAAGTTACTTTTCTGCCACTGTTCTTTAATCCTCTGGATGGAGCTGTGGCAGAGAGTGGAACATACGAAAGGCATCCCAGATGAAGAAAATTACATCACAGGCTTGCGTGTGGGTTTTGCCATTGGCAAGGGGGGTGCTGGCTGACTTTGTAGACTCACCACTGTCCCCTGGTCCCCCCTTTGTCTAGCTCCCACTTGCTCATCTCTGTAGACTTCCAAGACTGCTGCTCTCCTGGGTGGGATCCAGGTCTTGGAGCTTGAGAAGGGGGCTCTCTTCCAAGGAGAGGAGGACAGCCCTAGCCTCTCTTCCCTGGTAAAGCATATCCATGTAATGGATGACCTCATCAGTTCAGCTCTGCATCTCCAGAGCTTGGCTGGCAATGGTGGTAGAGTGACATTGTAATCACATAGGGCCTTCCACTTGCAAAGACTTATCCTACCACTGGACTGGGAGACTTTCAGAGCTAAGTTGCACAGTGATATGAGGCAGGTTTGGATTGTCCCACCCAATCCTGGTATTTCTGGTTACTAGCTAGGTACAGTGGAGCCAGTTACTGAACCTGGCCCTGTGCAGGTCTCTGTTTCACACCTGTAAGATGGGAATAAATGTCAAGAAGAGTGGCATGGTCTGATTTAGTTCTGGTTGGGTCACCCTGGATGCTATGTGTAAGATTGCTCCTCTTCTGGGGTTCCTGGGGCCCAGGGAGGGCGTAGTGGGAACTCTAGGTGTGCTGGGAAGGTGGAATGGGAATTTGCTGACTGACTGGTTGTGGGGTGTGGTGTGGAATGTGGTGACTCTAGGCTTGGGGTCTTGAGCTTCAGGAGCGATGCAGGTGTCCTCCACTAGAGAAGGGGGGCTGTGGTTGGAACAGATCTAGCTAGGGTGATGTGGGTTGGAAAAACCAAGAATTCTACTTTATACTTTGGATTTTGTTTAGTTAGATTATAAAATACCACACTGGGCCCTATAAATGTGTGGTATTATTATGTGCTGATCAAAAAATTTTAAGTGTTTTCAAAGGAATCAGAATGCTGACTACCCTGGTTTGACCATTGCACATTGTATAGATGTCATGTTATTGCACTGAACCTTGTTAATATGTACAAGTAAAATAACAGTAATTAATTTGTAGAAAATAAATCTGAATGAAGGTCCTGGTGGACAGGTGGGTTACGAGGTACATGGAGGAGAATGAGCACAGGTGGTAGGAAAGTTAGCATTGGCTTGTAGGCAGGAGTTAACATAGTGCCACCAGGGGAGATCAGCAAGGGTGATGCTTAGTTGAGAAAGAAGACAAAGACAAGGAGGAACTACAAAGGGGACACACTGAGAGACCAAAGAGGTAGGAGGAAACTGAGAGCTAGGGGTCCCAAGGCCCATCAATGGCAATGCCAGATTCTGGATCAGCTTGGCTCCTGAGCAACGTGGAGGCAGCCCATGGTCTTCAGGATGCAGTCATGTTGGAAATCTCAGGACACATGTCTTGATCAGGTTTGCCTCAAAAGAGGGGAGCTGGGGATCACAAACAGTAGTAGCTCCTCACAGAAGCTGTTCTGCAACATCTGTCAGATAAGGGAGGAAGTAGGTGTCGAAGGAAATGAGTCAGGAGAGGGATATTGTCCAGCAGGAATATACTTGGAGCAAGACAATGGGGGAAGCTCCTACATAGTGAGAGGTTATAAGAGACTGAACCTCTGGGTCTGGATTGCCCACTCAGCCTGGCGTTCTTCGGTTTCTTCCATTTACCTGCAGATACCCTAGTTCCATTCTACTATGGCCAAGTGAGGTGCCTCTGCATGTATAGGCCACATTTTCTTGATCCATTGATCTGTTGACAGGCTGGCTCATAACTTGGCTGTTATGACTTGTGCTGCTGTGGACTGAGGACTAAAGTGAAGGAAATTATGTTCCATGCCTGTGTGATGATGTCAGAATGAGTCCCAACATTACGCCTGACTGTAGTGCACTATGACAACATAGGAACAGGCCAGTGGAAAATTTGACTCAACCAGAAGTGCTGGATGGGCAGACTGCAGATCCAGTCTGGTTGTTCCTGTAGCCAGCCAGCATCTTGGGGCTGAGCAGGGTTACTGCTGGCTTCCTCTGACTGCATTCTCACCCTAGTGGGCTCACAGAGAGCTTTCGATTTTTCTCACTAAAGACATGGGGCAAGGACTCTGACTGGGCCCGCAGGCCCAGCATTGTTCTCCTCTTCTCACCACTGCAGGCCTGAGACTGTCTCCTGCATAAGACACTGGCACTGCTATTGTACCTGCAGACTTTTCCACCACCCCAGCACCACGTGCTCAGTGTTATTTGTGGTGCTGTTGGCTCAAACTCAAGGACAGCCTGCAACCAGCTGACAAATCTGTTCATGTCAATGCTTCTCAGACCACAAGTCGTGCTTGTGGTTCCCAATGTCTTTGAAAGCTCTTCTCTCACCATCTCCCCTTCTGTTCAGCCACATGGTCTCCCAGACTCCCAGCAGCAGACTTGCCTGCAGACAGTACTGGCTCCTGGCAATCCCTGTCTTTGTGAGGATGGCCTCAGTTACCAAGTTAATATGGCACTTAGTGAGTGCTGCCATGCTGTCCCCCTGGTGGAGAAAGTGGAAGTTGAGCACAGACTCCAGCTTCCCGGTTAGCGATGGAGACACTCTGCTTCCTAACCCAGGGTTCACATACCTGATAGACTGAGCTGCAGTGTGGAAAGGTGGCATGATCTGTATATAGTAGCTGCTGCCTGGGCTGAAGAGGGCTCTGATGTATAGCTTGGGAGAGGGGAACAGTGTAGTATGGGGCTCGGATTGGAATCAGGATCTGCAATGTGTTTACCCCAGCCTCCCTCCTTCCACTTGATGACTGTGGTGTGAAGGTGTCAGGAATCTCCCTTGAAGTCTGCAGGACTCTGGTTAAGGTTAATGACCATCTCAGTCTATCCAGACATCCAGGGTGAGGAGTTCTGGAGCCCCCTTCACATTCTTGTCATCCTCCTTGGCCTGAAGCTTGCCATGGGATAGCTCTGAAGCACAGGAGATGACATGTGCTGTTCCTGAACACAGGAAGTGGTGGCAGCAGCCAGGAGGAAAGACCCAGGGAAGACAGTGGGTCTTGTGGAAGATGGGGCAGGGGATAGGGAGACTGGAGAAAGCCATGTTAACTCATGAGTGAGATGTCAGGAGTATGGTCACTAAGAAGAATGTTAAACCTCAGCTTACCTCCTGGTTTTCACTTTGATATGTCAAACAGGAAGGCATTTCAGTGGACCATGACAGAACTATTAACTGGGTGTGTCAGCCAGGGTTCTCCAGAGAAACAGAACAAGTAGGGCACATGCAGACAATTGAGAGGGGACTTCATAGGGGAATTGGCTCCCATGATATGCCATCCCTGGGCTGGAGAATGGGGGAAGCTGATGGTGTCACACTCAGTCTGAGGCTGAAGTCCTGGGAAGTTGGAGTCGGAAGGCTGACCACAGGCAGATGGTGCCCCATGATGGACAGGGGCAGACCTTCCTTAGTCCTTGTCTCAAACTGCCTTCTCAGAAACCCCAGAAGTAGTGCATCTCCAGCTCTCTGTGTACCCCTGAGTCCATTAGACACCTGGAGTCAGCTATTGCAGTAAGCTAAGACCCAACAGATGCTGTGTGATAGGCTGCATGCACATCCTACTCTGAGCCCAGAGCTCAGGCCTGGCTCTGTCAAGTCTGGAGTCAGCTCACAGTGGGACCACTGCCAAGCTAGCTGTTGACCATCAGGCACAGTCCACAGCCTTAGGCCCCAGACCTTCCCTTCCCAAGTTGCCTTTGCTGGCCCTCACATTCCCAGCTTCTCCTTTCATGATCGGCACTGTTTTTAAACCAGTCCCTCCTCTGACTTCTCGTTCAACTCTTCCTCTCCATCATCATCACCACATTGCCTTTTATGGAGAATCTGTCACGTGTCAGGGACTGTTAAGCAGTGTTAACCCATTACTGCAGTTCATTCTCATTGAGATTCTGTGAGGTTCGTCCTTCATTTATTCCCATTTTATTGATGAATTGCTAATGTTGCTGAGCATAGTCAAGGTAACATAGCAAATTAGAGGTGATGGGGGACTTGGACCCACCAGTTGGACTCCACCAGTTGCTTCCTTGTGATGCTATTCCCATGACTCAGTCTCTCTCAGGGTGGTGACGATCTTCCTGGGTCCTGTCCCTGCCCTGCTGGCCTACATTTCTCCCTCTACCTTGTATTTTAGTTAGCTTTGTGTTGTTGTGACCAAAATACCTGACAGGACCAACAAAGAAGAGGGCAAGTCTGTTTCAACTCAGGGTTCCAGAAGTTCAGTCCATGGCCAGCTGACTCCATTGCTCTGGACTCCAGGTGAGGCAGCACATCATTGGGGAAGGGCCAATGAAGGAAGGCTGCTCACCTCTTGTGGTGTCAGGAAGCAAGTTGGAGAAGAAGGGAGCAGAAGAACTACCCTTCCAGGACACGCCCAGTGACATACCTCAGTCACACTCCATCTGCCTATGGTTTCCACCAAGTAAAACTAGGAGAGACTGATTAGGCCACAAATTTGCAGGCCAATCACTTTACCTCTGAACACTCCTGCATTGGCAGGGGCTTTGAGGGGATGCCTCCATCCAAATCATCACACCTTGAAAGCAGTTTCCTGGTCTGTGAGGAGACAGAGTGGATGGTGATCTGGTCAAGGAGTATCTTCACACACCATTTGATCCAAACCGGAACCCACAGAAGATGGACTTTTTTCAGAGGTCCCTCCAGCTGCCTGGAGTCCCTGCAGTGAGCACATTACAGGGATCAACTTTCTTTTTAACTCCTGCCTCTCACACATGTGGGCAGCAGCCTTGGTCCCTCCTGTGAAACATGGCTGCCCAGATCCTCTGTCTCCACTGCTTGGTCCTTCACCTGGTTTCTACCACAGGCACAGTGCCAAGGAGGACCTGGGGGTAAGTGGGGAACATAGCCATGAGCCAGTCATCCCATGTCTGTCCTGTGGAGGTGACTGTCATAAGCCAGAGTGGGGAGCTGCCTTTGTTTTCATGAAATAGCTGTTTTTACTCCTGCTCCACAAATTTAGGGACATAATTACTAAGAGAAATGCTGGTACCTGGCACCAACTGGTACCTTTGTCCATCCTGCTCCAGCTTCTCTCCTTTGAAGTGATGCATTCTGGGGATAACACATGCTGTGACCTCAAGCACTTCAGTTTTGTAATGGCAGAGTGACTCCCAAGCTCACACAGCAGGCACCTATGCCTGGGCCCTCTGGTGTCCTGGTAGACCCTCATCTCACTGCTGTGACCCTCACCTGTCAGGGTATTCATAGCTCCCCAGGTCCTCTTGGGCAATGGCAGACCTCTTCCCAGTGGTTCTCAGGGGTCAGGTCTTCTTTGGTTTGCATTAGAGGCATGAATGAAGATATTTTCCAGCTTGGGGGTTGTGAACTTGTCCTAGGAGCAAACTCCCATCTTCCAGAAGATGTATTTTTCTAGAGACTTTCATCTGATTTTCAAATTATCTACATACTATCAGTCTTAACTGGTGTGTGTGTGCATCTACATGTGTCAATCCTCTTGGCCTGAACTCTTCTATGTACCCATAGTGATGCTGCTGGAGAAGGTTTCTGAAGAATTACTGCCATTGTGGAGCTGTGCTGAAAGGCTCCCAGAGACCTTTCGCTGCAGTGTGCAGTTCTCAGGTGCTGGGGAGAGGGAGGTGGAAAACAGGGACACTTCTGCTCATCCCCTGGATTCCTGGACAGTTCTGCCCAGAGCTGGGGAACAGGAATACTACTGCTCATCCTCTAGATCTTGGACAGTCTGCCCAGGGCTGGGGAACAGGAGACTTCTGCTCATCCCCTAAACTCCCAGCCAGTCCTGCCTAGGGCAGCACTTTTCATTAAGAATGGATGATAAGAAAACTGAGGCCCCAGGAGAGACTCTCTGAGGCCCTTGGGAGAGGTAGATCCCTGAACCGCATCCCACTCCACATCCTGTGGGTCAGGTGGTTTTTTTCTCTTCCTCTTTGCTTCTCCTTGCAACACCTAGCCTAGGGCAGGGTGGTGAGGCTGTTACAAGAAATACCACTTCCTTGGGTGACCTTGACCCATGGTGGGGAGGAGGGAGGCCATGGCTTGTCTCAGGAGCAAGCTGCTATGGTCTGAGGTCCTGCCAGAACTGTGAGTCATGGGCAAAAGCTTCCTGCCACTGAGGAGGAAAGATCTCTTCACATGGGGCTCTGGACAACTTGAAGAGCTGAGAACTACCTTGGGGGAAAACAAGAACCACAGGGATCAAAAGACAGAGGCAGAGCCAAGGAAAATGGCTCACCCGGCTTCCCTTCTCACTTGGTCCTCACTAGTCCTGAGATGTGGGCACTGCCACTGCCTTGAAGGGCTGGTGGACACTGCCATGGAGGAATGGCATGCTCTCTGCCACCTGGTGTGGCCACTGGAGAGCCTGTGACCAGGACTGATGGGAGTGCTTCCAGCTGTGGTCCTACAGGAAGAGGCCTGAGCAGGACATCAGGGCAGTTCCAGCCAGTCTCTGCCTCCTGCCTGCAGGGACATGTGGGAAAGAGCAGGAGGAGGGGTGGGGGAGAGGGAAAGGAGGCAGAGAGAGAAGGTGCCAGCACTCACCTGAGCCAGGCATGGTCTGTCCTCTGTGCCCTTCCAGCTGCTTCTCTCCATGCTCCCCAAACACTCACTGAGGTCTCTGCTTTGTGCCTGCTGCCTGCAGAGTGTAAGTGCTCTGAGGACAGGGGTGGCCTTGTTTGCCCTGCATCTTCTGCACCAGGAATGACCAGTCCAGAATGAGTGGCACAGAGGTCTGGGTCTCTGAAGTAGGCACAACCCTGTTTTCCTTGGGAAAAGGAAGGTGAGAGAATGAGATACAGGGAGGAGAGTTTGTGAGAAAAGTTGGGCATTGTCATGCTCACCTGGAGGAGCTGGGGCCCAGGACCAGCAGCCTGCCATGCTCTGAACCCAGAGTGAGGTCTCATTAGCATTCAGAGGGGAAGTGACCACAGGGGACACACCCAGAACATGAGAGGAGACTGGCTGTGCTTTAATTGTGACTTGGACTTTTAAACAAATTCTTTTCTCGGCTAGTCTGTGCCTTAGAGAAAACAGCTTGTGGTAACTGTGCAGCCAGCAGCTAGGTCTACAGGGGCAGGTACAACTGTGCACACATCTGGCACACAGGTGTGGGCTGAGTGTGCCTCCAATGCTGTAACTGGATGAGGGTGTCCTGTGCACCTTGAACTCTGTACCTAGGCAGTGAGGTAAGGCTGACCTGGCTCAGGAGCAGAACCAACAGAGGGAACACAGGCAGTCCTCCATTCTGGAAACACAGGTCTTGTCCCTTCCGTTCTGTGCTCCCCAGGACCTGCAACCACTGCAGGACCCTAGCAGGCAGGCCCCGCCCCTTCCTCTAGCACTCCTGAGTCAACATGGTGGGCTTCCTTTGTTAATCTCTCTCCAACTGTCCTTCAACTTGGGAAACCTTTTTGGAGTGGGGATGAAATTAAAAGGGGAAGAAGAGGAGGAGCTTAGCATGCTGGGAGTGAAAACAAGCCCAGTTGCTACCACCTGCACTGTGGGTCCTGGGGTGCCAGGCAGCTCCCTGGGCATCTTGGTCTCCTGTCTGATTAACAGCCCATGTCAGGGGAGAGAGGAGAAGCAGGGGTTGGGACAAAGTGACTTTGATCAGTTCTTGGAAAAGCACTGATTATTTTGCTCAGGTTAACAAGCAATAACTGAGGACTTGGGCCCAGGGATGATCTGAGCAGACTGTGCATGGCACAGCTCCCTGCAAGGGATCTGGTGGGTTTAGGGGCTCAGACTCAGAGAAAGTCCTGGGTAGTTGGGGGAAGGCAAGGGCCAGGAAGGGCTCTGGGGGCCTGGATCTATGGTTTGGGGGCTCTAGTCCACCTGCTGAAAGAGCAGTTCTCATGTGTGGTGCTCCCAGCTTTCCCTCTGAGAGGCAGGGGGGAGGCATAGTGAGACAGGTGCTCCTGAGGTGCTCCTGTGGTCAGTGCAGACAGGACAGGTCGTGACTCAGGATCCTGCCAAGGTAGGAACCTGCTGGCCTGTCCTGGGAGCTTTTCCCCATTGTGGTCAATGTGGCAACTTTGCTCCCTCCCCAAGCCCTGCTTTCTTCACTCCAGGGCTCCTGCCAATCTGGATCCTGCCTCCCACTTCCTCTTCACTGGACCCCAGCTCTTTCCTGCTTCCAGGAAGCTTCCCAGATAAAGATACAGGCACAAGTGTGGACCTGCCTTGTAAGCTGGCACAACTTTGTGGCTGGGAAGGGACTATGCCTCGTGATTCTTCAGATGTACACAGCTTCACGTCACCTCTTTTGTGTTCATGGGACCTTGACTTTTCTTGTTATTGTGGTATTTCCTGAAGACATCCCCACGGGATGATGCTGTGCATCTGTTCACCTCCCTTTATTCACTGTTTCTCCTGCAGGCAGGGCAGGGGGCTGGGCCATGGGTTTGTCTGTGCCCTCCTGTGCCTGGCATGTTGCAGACAATGGACACTTACTGGTCTCTGTGTGAGTGCTGTGGGCAGTGGTTCTTCCCCTCCCCTCCTGTGGACAGAGGTGTGGCCTGTGGTAGGACACACAGTGGAAGCGACTGAGTGGAGGAAGGGATGGTGGGAAGAGCGACAGCTGAGTGAACCTGCGGCACTTGGGAGGGGGCTGGCCACACTCAGCTCACTGTGTGTTGGTAGGCTGTGGGGAGACGCATACTGAGCCCCTGCTGAGGGGACTTACTGTTGGAGCAAGCTGCTGCACTGGGAGCCACCTCATTCTGTGTTGGTGGCACAGAGAGATATGCAGGTTCATGCACTCACCTGGGCCATTCTGTCCTCACACCACCTGACCTGTCCACATCCATCCAGTCCTCTTTCATGTGGAGTCAGACAGAGATTGGTTTTCTCTGAATCCCCACCACCATTGTGCTACAACTTTAGAAAACTCTTTAATTTGGAAATAGTAAAACAGATACTGCAACAAATGAACCCAGAGTTGGTGTCAAGGCACGTTAGTGATTATTCCAGAGCTTTGAGATGGAACCATGATGTTCACCAGGCCGTTTAAAAAGAAGAACCCCGCCCACCCAGACCTGCTTTAAATATTAGGTCTTTCATAGGCCACCAGGGATGGCTATTAATCAGAGTCAGGCTGAATAACTCAGATTTAAAGTCGGCCGCAGGGCAAGCATCCTGACCCAGGTCTGGAAGGTCTGGTGCTGCTGACCTGAGGGTGGCATGGGCCACTCAGACTTCACTCACAGCACTGGCCTTCCTCTTTCCCTCCTGTCAGGCTGTTTGCTGTCAAATGTAGGGGCTGCTTTGAGGCCATTGCCCCCAATGAGTTTGTTATGTGAGCCCAGAAGAACCTGTATCACCTGAGATGCTTCTGCTGCTGTGTCTGCAAGTGGTAGCATCAGAAGGATGATGAGTTAGTCCTGAAGGAGGGGTAGCTGCTCTGCAAAGTGGACTATGAGAAGGAATGGGAGCTGCTCAGCCTGGTGAGCCCTGCAGCCTCAGACTCAGGTGAGTGCTGTGTAGTGCGCAGGACTGCAGGGAGGTGCAGTGCAGTCAGGTGGCATTTCAGCACTCCCTTCTGGAGGACCCTGGACAGCCATGCTCCCTGGCCAGTGCTTCTGTGTGTTCCAGGAATTTTCCTTGTAAGCTTGGAGTCACCTCTCATCATTCAGCTCATGCCTGGACCATGCTGTGTAACAAGTAACTCCCAGATCCCATGGCATGTGGTCACAGTGCTCAATCCTAAGTTCTAAAGTTTCGGGGTTAAGAGGAGCAACTGCTTTGGACTGAAGAACTTCAGTTTGGCTGGAGTCTGTTGGTCTCAGCTGAGCTTAGAGCCAGGTGCAGCAGACAAGGTTCAGGTCCTGCTCTGTGTGGTTTTCTTCTGGGGACCAGGTAGAGGAGTGACAGGTATAGGGTATGACCTGGAAATAGCAGAAGTGTGGGCAGCATGCCCAGACCCATGTCCCATCTAAAAAGCTCCTATGGCCAAAGCAGACTAGAGACAGAACCTGAAGTGGCAGCAAGGACCCTTGCTGGGCTGCAGCATGACTGTGCATGATGTGCTGGAACTGGTAGTGCAGAGGGACAGTGGGGGCCTGTGCAGAGGGCCAGTGTGGGTCTGTGCAGAGGGACATTGTGGGCCTGTGCAGAGGGACAGTGTGGCCTGCTCTGAGCCTCTCCTGTCTGTCAGTGGTAGGGCTGGCAACTCCTGTGAATTGTGTCAGGGTGCATTTCTCCTTCACCACCAAACCAGCCTTTGCCCCACTGCCCCCACCACAGGGACATGAGGATGTGGGAACTAGGGACTACAGAACAGTGGCCAGAGAAAGATCTGGAGTGGAAACTGGACAAGCAGGGCATGTGCTCAGGGTGCCGCCCCTCAGGACAGCAACCGCCCTCAAGAGTCCAGGAGCGCCCATGAGCTGATATTGCTGTGCGTTGACGAGGTCTATCTTCGTGATTCCAGAAACCCAACCCTAGCATGTGTGCTTGCACCTGTGTCCCCACCACCCATCTCTGGCCTCTCTGAAACCTGTTCACTTCCACCTGCCCTGTACTGTGTGGGACTCCAACTCTCATCAATAAACCCCCACTCCTGCTGGATCTTCACGTCTCTCCCTCTAGTCTTGCCTCTAGAGTCCACCCCACCAGGAAAACCTGTGTCCTCACCAGGAAAGCCTTGTGCCCACATGGGCCAGTAGCCTCCACTTCTATCCAACAGTTCTTTCACATTGCAGCTGATGTGGCAGCTTGTCATTCTTGCTAGAGCACGAAGCCTCAAGAGGGCCAGCCCTGCCTTATTTGCCACTATATGCTCAGGCATCAGTCCAAGCCTGGACCCTAAGGTGCCAGATACGCTCTTTCCTAAAGAAGGAAAAAGCTCAGGCAGTAGGAGCATGGTGTTTGGGTCCAGAGCCAGAGCCCTGGAGATGGGCAAGTGGGTACCTCACCTGGCTGCACTTCCATCTGACCTTGGGAGGCTTCCTGAATGTGCAATTCCATTCCAGCACTGTGGGGGTGGCCATGTGCACCCTCCCCCACCCTGACATCAGGCTTTCTTTTGGGGAATGAGGGAGGCTGCTGGGGATAGCCTAGCGTTCTCCAGTGCTAGTACCCAGCACCAGCTGGTGGGGCTTGGGCTTCACTTCAAAATGCTACTCTTTGCTTGCTGACTTGCTGGTGCCTGGAGAGCTCCTGCTGGGCTTGGTGGTCCCAAGTGTTACAGGTTTGTCTGGATTTGTGGGAAATATCCCCTAACTGGGAAGATGGGCACAAGCATAGTCATAGTCTCCTGGGAAGACAGGGCCATTCTAAATTGAACTGTGTGCAGTCTACTTGAACCAGGTCGGCTCAACTATCTTACCCGCCAGGTGTCTTGCTTGCTGTGCCTTCTCCCCAGAATGATGAAAAATCATCCCAAAGAACTTGGGGCCATGGTGGTCAGATCCTAGTGTGGCCTTATAGGGACATGCACACCAGAAGGCCACAGCAAACCTTCTAGGGACATTAGCCCTATGGAGAGGCCATCCTCCAGACACAGGGCTGTAAGCCTTGACTGCTGGACTCTTCAGTGGACCCATTTTAAAGCTTTATAGATTTTAACTGAACTTGCAGTAAGGGTGCTGTACTGCTGACTCCCCTCAAAAATGACAAAAAGACAGAGCTGAGGCACAGAAACATGGATAGAATTATGAGGTCTGGAGCCGGGGCTGCTGCAGCGCTTTCCCAACCATATTACAGCAGTTCCTCCAACACTGACTCCCTGGAGCCTTCCACTTCATTTATTCACGCACTCCTCCAGGAGATGCATCTAAAGTGCTTGCTGTATGCGTGTGGAACCTCGGCATGACAAGAATGGGTTAGGGTGGGGCAGTCTCACAGCGTGTCTGAGGAAGGAAGTGTTGAGGCTCAGGCAGAAAGTAAAGACAATATGAATTCAGATCATACCAACACCTTTCCTGACTTTAGGGAAGTCATGCATTCAGCCATTGGACAAGACCTTCTGGTCCTTGCACTATGGATGGACAAGTTTGAGGAGGCCATTCCTGCTCCACACAGGGAAACTGGGAATGTCACTCAGCTTAAGTTACTAGGCATGGGCACTGGAAGGTGGGAGGGAGGTGGCTCTGGAAGAGCCCTGTTGTTTCTTTCTGCACTAAAAGTCCAGGACAGACAGTGCCTCATGTGAGGGCTGAATAGAAAGCAAACAGTTTTAGGATTTGTCCAGGACAAATTCAGCTACCCACTGGTCTCTGTCCTGAGTGCCTGACAGATGACAGTACTGATAAATGTTTGTGGAGTGAAGAACTGTCTGTCTTGTCATCTTTAAAGTTCTTATCAATGACTTGGTTGAAGACACAGAAGGCAGGTTTATTGGATTTATAGATGGCACTACCCTGGTAGGGAGTGCTGGTGTGACAGCTGACACTCAACTTTCAGAAGGAACTCCAACAAGATCACAGAACACATTAGCAAGATGGAATCTCATCATCAGATCCCCAAATTCAATTGTAATTGTATAAACTTGGGATCATTCTAAGAGAATTCCCCGTGGGGCTCTAGTTGATAAGAGTCAATAGGATACAAAGGAGACACTCACAGAATCAATGTCCCTAACAAGTGATTGTAGTTGTGGGTTTGCTGTGTGTTGGTCAGAGCACATTTAGAATACTTGGGTAGGTTTTAAATAATGCATTTCAGAAGGTCTCTGATCACCTAGAGAGAGTTCCAGGGAGAGTGATTGGTTTGTTAAATGACCACTAGCAAACTCGGTATAATTAGCTTCATAAAAGCAATGCCAAGGGAGGCCCAAGAATTGTGTCCAAGGCTGCAGAGCAGTGCTGAGGGTGAAGTGGCAGATGATGGTCAGCAGAAGCATGTCAGAGGGTGCAGGCTGGCCTGTGGCATGTGAAGTGACTTTGCTGGTCCCACACGCTTCAACTGTAGTTGGTGGAAGACTGCATCTGTGACACCCTGGGCAGCTTTAGTACAGGGCTCTAGATTCATGGTTTCACAACCACATGGAGCTCTGTGTGGGAGGTCCAGTTGCTGGACCCACTTGTCTGACAAGGCCTGGTCTCTCCTGTCCTGTCCTGCTTTGCCAGTGACTTGGGAACAGCAGCCCAGCAGATAGATGGAATAAGTGACCAGCTCACTGTGCAGTGTGGACACCAGGTGTCCAGAAGAACTGCAGGCTCTTGCAGTGGGTGCCTGGGAGCTGATCCACTTCACACTGTGCCAGAGGCTCTGCCTCTGTGTGGGTATCTCATTTGTGAGGAGCTAAACACAGGGACAAACTGAGGTGCTTTACCAAAGCCCCACCTCTCCAGATGACACACACGCTGGATCCAGATGTGTGGGTCCCACATACCAAGTGATCCTCTGGCACACAGACACAGCATGATGCTAATAATAATAGCAATGGCACTATTCACTTCTGTGAGACCTTCTACTGGTGTCATCATCCATCCAGGACCCACACCTCTTTGTGTTTAGTTTGAGGCTACTTTTGAGATCCTTTCCTGCTCTGGGAATCACTTGGTAGAATCCTGTCCTGCTCCCCACTGCAGCAGAGTTTTGCCTCTTTTCCCTTTTAACACTTCTTATCACGGGGTTCCTGTGGTCCTGCTTGTTTGTTTAAGATTTGTCTGTTTGAAAGTCTTCCTTGCTGAAGATCACTGAGCCTTTTAGGGTGTGCCTGGGACTTCTTCAGTGTGTAGGCTCTTCCCAGTGCCCAGGCTTTCACGGAGGGTTTTCCCAGAGGTGGCTGGGTGTGAGGTCTCTGCTCTGAGTTGCAGTGGTTGGTGCTGCAGGCTTGGAATGCAGCTCTCCCTAGGCTCAGCCTGGTGCTTGTGTGAACCAATGAACTGTGTCTGTTTGTGCAAGCTTGTAAAGTCCTCGCAAGCTTTGACTTTGAGACTTTGCTCACTGGAGTCAAAAGGAGACTGCTTACACATGTTGAGGTTTCTAATCCCTGAGGATTTCCCAGGAATGTGGGGTGCTGCTTCTTCTGTAGGCCCTGAGGCCTTTCCTACTGCTCTAGCTACCTGGTTTTCCTCAGTCATATTCCACAGTACTGGCTTCTAGACCCTCATCTGAATTCCTTCTGCAGCCTCAGCTATTCCTTACAGGTGAATTTCTTTCAACCTGTGTTGAAGCTCTTCTTGTTTCCTAAAAACATGGCTTGAGAGGCAGTGGGTACATCAGGAACCCTGGAAATGCCCAACGACACCTGGGACTTACTCTCATGGTCATGAACTGCACAGCAGGTGGCATGGGAAGGCCTCCTCCTCCACACTGCAGTGGCCCAGAGGCCTTGGGATGTGGACACGAACAGGTCTGAGGGTGAGCCTCAAACTCCATGCACAAGCCATGAACCCTTGGGCAAGCATGTCCCCTCTTAGGCACTCTCTCTCCTAGTCAGTGGGAAGAGGTTGGAAATACTCCTCTGTGGGTGGCTGTAAGAAGGAGAAGAGACTGAAGCTTGGGTGGTGCCCACCAACAGCCGTCTCCATTGCCATTTCCTGCTGCAGGGCCTCCTGCACTTCTAGGTAGCTTGAAACTCAAAGACCCATCATTCTGTGCTCTTCTCTCTCAGATGCCCCTAGGTGGCTGATCTGAGACATCTCAGGGTGGTGCCCACCGAAGGCAGAACTGTCATTTTGGGTGGCTAGGATGCATGAACAGGGGAATGGGTGGATTCACAGCCTGGGGCTTTGCCTTTCAGAGGTGTGCTCCAGATTCTGAGCATTCTAGCTCCTGTGGCATCTGGGATGGTCAATGCAGATGATCAGGAGGAGTAGTCTTGTAGTCACCTCTGAGACTTAATTGGGATTCCAGGTGAGAATGGGAAGGATTTAGGAAGCTTAACTGTGGTTCTTTGATGGACTGGGAAAGAGAATTACTGTGGTCATGACTTGAGTGCCTCTGAGTGCTCAGGTGCTGTCTTACTTCTGAACAAAATTTTCCTGGCACAGACTGTCCTGGAGTGGACCTCTCTTGTCCCTGGTCTGTTTGGCTGTGTGTTCAGAGTCTCTGAGAATCCTTTTTGAAGTGATTGAGACTCCTCTCCTGCAGCATGGTCTTTGAGACTGTCAAGGACAACCCTTCTGAATGCACTGCTCAGCTGGGCCACAGTCCCTCTATTTCTGAATAGGTCTGCCAGCTCTACAGTCCTGCATGCCACTGACTTCCAGGCAGCTGCCATACCAGTTTTCAGTTCAGCACAGATTTCTTACAGACATCTACACTGTGTCAGGTTCTGTACTAAAGGCTGTCTCTTAGTTGCAGAAAAAGTGAGGCAGATGGTGAATCCTGATCAGCACAACTGAGGAAGTGCCCAAGGCCCAGATCCTAACATCAGAGAACAGTGGGCCATCTCTGTGCTATAAAGGGACTGAGGTGGGAAATCAGCCTTGCTGTTCTTCCTTTTAGGAAGCAAAGGGGTGAGCTCTTCCTTTTTAAAATTTGAGTAGATGTCAAAAGTACTCCAGTAAGGTGGGGGGCTAGGGAAGAATAGAGTTACTTTATATTAGGTAGAGGGGAGTGGAGGGAGGGAAGGGGCATGGGGGAAGGAATGATAGTACAGTGAAACAGACATTATTACCACATGTGCATGTATGACTGCATGACCGATGTGATCCTGCAACATGTACAATCAGAAAAATGAGAGGCTACCCTCCATTTTTGTGTGATTTATCAAAATGCATAAATGGATTGTACTGCCATGTACAACTAATTTGAACAAATAAAAAATTAATTAAAAAAGGACTCTGATAAACATTACATTGATGAAGAAATATATTTAAATCATATTTTATATTTTCTTATAAAGCAGCACATTCAAAAGAGTCTACAGCAGCACTTTTCAGAAAATGTCATCTGCAGCTGAACAAAAAGCACATTTTTCAGGACCTGCCGTACACTTTCATCATGCCTGTGACATAAGCTCCAGCACTTTCTGACTGACTGCCTCCCACTCTCACATCTTCCATTACTTATGTTTTCATGCTCATCTTAGCCACTGTATTAATTTCATAAGGTCCTGATGGATTGTGGACTGAAGTTTAAGATATGACTTCAGATGGCAATTACTTACATACCTCTCCCCAGGTTTTGGAACTGGTAGAAATCCCTGACATATATTGTAATCATATATATATACTAGGTCAGATGTGAAGAATGAGGTGAAAGATGTCACCTCTGGCCTTGAAGATTTGGTAGCATGCTATGCATACAGTAAGTGTGTAACAGCTGTTATCTCTTTTCATTGCTGTTTTATTATCCAAGAGATGTCAGGCGTGCACTTGCATGTCATGGCCAGCAGGAAGGTGCTCTGGACATCTCTGACTTCTGAATGTGCACCTCTGGGGAGCAGGCAAGAGGCAGTCATGCTGCTGGCCCTTTCTGGTTGTTTTCAGAATCAACGGTTTTGTCTCGTGTTAGTGTCATAGTTATAAAATTTTCACCGAGATTATTTGTTACCCCCCCTCTAAGACTTAGCACTTCTCTGTACCAAGTCTTTGTCTTATAGGGTATTTGTTTTGTCTTCATAATATAGAAGGAGAAAAAGACACAGGGTACCTGAGTCAGGGATAAGCCAGAGAAAGAACTTAATTCTACCAATTACCAAGACAGGACACATGATACTGGGACAGAGGGCTCAATCTGGCTGTGAATGTGAGCTGGTAGTTTATGATAAATGACCTCTTCTCCATTGACTATAACTTAATTTTGGAAATGCATTTGCACTTAATAATTTTGTTTAAAATGAATGATAGACACCATTGTTTAAAAGCAGTTGCCTGCGGGCATGTTTATGTGTGATAGCGTGCTGTCTGCCAGCACTTGTTCCTAATGCACTAACTCCCCAGAGCAAGCTGGCCAGAAAGGCAATGTGTGGTTGTGGATGCTCACACTGGGGCTGACCTTGTGACATCCAGTCCATGGAGCCTCACCTGCACAGAGCCTCACCTTAGGCATTTTTCATGAGTAAGCCCACTTGGCGTTCATGTAGGCAGATGAGGAAGCAGGGTTAGGACTGTTCTCTTCTTCAGATGAACAGTGGGGAGTTACCCTGTGCCAGAGCCAACCCACGCCCCAGGTCACCAGCCTGCACCATCAAGGGTCATGCTGAGGTGCCCAGGGGGTTCTGGTTAGGGGGTTCTGGTGTAGAAGGGGACCTCACTGTTGTTCTCACCTTGCACCCACAGCTCTCCCTGGCTGGCTATGGCTCTGCTCCAGGGACTCAGTAGGACTTTTGCCTGAGAGACCCCAAGTGAAGGACAAGGTGATCCCAACCAGGTTCCCCATCCATCTTGTTAGTCACAGGCCTGCCCTGCTCCACCCTCTGGGCCTGCTTCAAGTTCACCACCACCACTGTGCTCCTTGGGCACCTTCTGTAGGTGGTGGAGGGTTGGGAGCACCTTGGTGCCCCCAATGGTATGAGATGGGGGAGGACTTTAAAGCATATGTAAGGACCACTGTTGACTTTTGTTTTGTTTTTCCAGTTCAGCCAACTTCCGGTTCTGCTCCTATGGCTTATTTGATATAGCAGGAAAACCCAACTGACCCTTTTTTTCAGATGAGCAGTATCAGCTATGCAAACTACAGCCTCATTAATCAAATGAACAAAGGTCCTGATGTGGAGTGAGTAGGTACCCATGAAAATCTACATGCTGTCCTATTAGGGCAGCATCTGCCATCCCCCACCCCAGCTCTCAGGCGACAGGAACGTCTTTCCTGGCATCATGACACAGTGCCTTTGTGTTGGGTCCTCTGTGGGCATGCTGGCAGGACTCTGCAGTTTTCCTGGTGAGTGTTAGGACTGCACTCTCTGGAGAGGCAGAGCCAGTTAATGGCTTAGACCTCTCCTTACCTGACCTTTTAAGTGGCCAGGGACTCTCTCTCACTCTCATGTATAAGGGTTGGGGATGGGTACAGGGAAGATGCTAGTTTTCTTGCCCTGACATACCAGTCAAGCCCATCCACATTTAGATTTCCAACCAGGGGATTGCAAGATGGATCTGGAGATCTTTAGACAATTCACTGAGTGAATGGAAGAATCACCTCCAATATTCCCCTGTGCCTGGTGTCCATGACCATGGAAGCCCCCAAAGTCTAGTGCACTAGGCACTGGTAGCAAACAGGTTACAGCTTCCTCTGAATGTGTGGTATTTGGTGTTTTAAATGGATATGGTTGACAGGTTAGTAAACAACCTCTTGGAATCTTAGTGGTCCAAGTCCATCTTTACATGCAGAAAGCCAGAGACATACTTGTTGGGTTTCTTTGTAGATTCAGACCTGGGATTTGAGTCCTGTGTGCATGTGTGTACAAGATAGGTAAGTTTAGTTGACCCTGATGATGTTCAAGGTACAGTGTCCAAGTAACATTTCTTGTCAGGATCAGTGAAGGTGGGAAAACATTGACTGCACCAGTTCACAATTTTTCCACTCAGGAACTTGCTGGACACTTGCCTCCATAGTGCTCGACTAGTGAGCAACTATTTCTGAGCACAGGTTATGTAGCAGTTCTGTTGTAGATGCTGGAGTGACACAGCTCTGTTCCTAAAAGTGTATTATTCTAGTAGAGGGAGACCACCAACAACCAAAAAACCACACAGGCAAAAGATTGTGAGCTACCATCTAAGCTGTTCCTTGTAAGACTTGCTGTTACATATTTAAAAATATGTTGGATTCCTGAAAATGGACATTAGGAATTTAACTAGGATACAGACTGGAATTTGGGGTTTTGTAAATCTCCCTGAACCAATGCCAGAGGCAGTGTAGCTCAGGAACATGGATTTTGGGTGCCTCTGTCAGGGGTTCCTCCCTTGCAGAGGTTTGGTGCTGAGGCAGAGTGAGTCTGGAGTTAGGACAGAAGGCAGGGTACCTTAGAGTGAGCCAGGGTAGTGTGAGTTGTGAGAGTAGCAAATAAAAACCCAGATGAGTGGATAATTTGAATGTTGGATAAGCATGAATAATATTTTTCAAAAGTATGCTCAATGAGATATAAAAATTGCTGCTCATCAAAAATTCAAATTTAACTATGTGTCCTGTGTGCTGTGGGCAGTTATGGTGAGAATCTGTGGGCCTGGGGAGACCCACAGGGTGGAATTGATGCTGGAGCCTGCAAAGGTGTATGGTTAAATACTTGATTGACTGGCTGATGGCAGGGAGAAAGAAATGTGAGTCTGCCCCAGGACACCAGGAGCCCACTTGCTCTGTCACTGGCTTGCAGAGGCTTCCACCTCCATGATGGCTAGCAGAATCTCCCATTACCTTGGCAATGCCCTCCTGTTGTGGGCTCTTTGAATTGGAATTTCCCCCAACCTCCTGCTTTTTTTCTGGTAGGCAAAGCCTCCAGGCCGGCGGGGAGGGGTCATGCACTGGTGCTCAGTTGCGCAGGTGCCCAGGTGCCCAGTGCTCAGGTGCACAGGGTGCACTGTGCATCCCACTCATGTTTGAAAGCCTTTGAAGTGAGGGGCCGATGCAGACACACACAGATAGCAATTTTATGAGAAATTGCAGATAAAGGGCCAGGTGGCTGAGCCATATGTTCCCTGTAATCTCCAAAACTGTCACTTCAATTACAGCCTCCCTGAGCTGCAGTGGCTGCTCCTGAGTAAACAGCACGCTGAAAGAACTCGGTTTCCAATGAAAAGTGTACTAACATTTCTCTTTCCCTAATTCCAGTAGAGCGCAGCCTGCACAGGTGGGGTGGAGGAGCAGCTAGGTCCCAGGATTAGCCTGGATTAGGCCACAGCTTACACAGAGTGCAGTTAATTAAAGCAGTGCCCACAAATATGCTGGGTGAGGCAGGTGCTGGAGCTTTGTGTGTGTGCGTGTCCCTGTGTATCCACGTGGTGTATGTGTCATCATGTCTGTGCATGTGTGGTGTGTGTGTCTCCCATGTGTGCATCTCCGTGAGTATGCATGTGTGCACATGTGCAATGAAAGTCGGGTTGTCTTGTCTGGGAGGTGAGATTGTCACCCTTGCTCTGCCCTCCCACAGAAGTACATGCACTCAGAGGCACACAGGCCCCCCTGACCTGGGCCTGTGTTGAACTGAGTCTGGCTTGGGCCTCGTCTCCCAGGTGTCCTTCATGCTGTGCCACAAATACCATTTTCTGCACAGGGCCCCTCCCTCTCCTGGTGCCTCAACCTTGAGAAGCTAAGGGCATAAATAAATGGGGGCCAGATGTGAGGTTATTTAAATATCAAGAAAGCAACAGGCCTCCCTGGTTCTTCAGGAGCTCTTGAGAGAGCTGAATCTGAGCATTGCAGGCCCTTCAACCTGGGCATTATGACATTCTAAAACTTGGTTTCTATTGATATTTTCAGTTCAGCAGAACTGGTTGAAAGTTGCCTGGTTTCAGATGGGAGAGGGATGGATAGATTAACTTTCTGGCCTACTCTCTATACAATGAAAGAATCAAAGAATCGAAGCCATTTTCAGAAAAAATCCAGAAACATCAATAAGCAGAAAATCTCACTAGATCATTCAAATCAAGTGGTTCTCCTTCTTTCCTGAATTATCTACCCAAGTAATTAGTTTTGAGTTTAGCCTTAGAGGTGAGAATTTCAGAGAATGAGTCCCACAAAGTCTGAGAATGTTTGTTTATTCCTCACTCTCTGATTGATGCTCACTAAATTAAACTGAGGACAGTTTCAGCAAACATTTCAAGGGCCCATCTCTTTGCCCGGCACTGGCTGGGTCAGAAACTAGCAATTAACAGAGCCAGGGAAGCCACCTCTTTGTCCCAGGCTCTAGGTTCCCCAGTGAATAAGGAACTCCTGTAAGAAAATAATTAAAATAAAACAGGCAGGAATGTCACTAGAGCCACATCGTGGGTGCAGTCTCGCAATGGGAGCAGTACTGTCCTTGGAGTGTGTACTAGGAACTGTGTGGAACGTGTGTCACAGTGACCATGACACGGTGGCTGGGACTTGACACTGGAGGGTGATGGGTGCCAAAAGGCAGGTGTGTTGAGAGGAAGAAGGATGTAGTTCAGCCTCTCCTGAGCTGGAAGGACTAGGCTGAAGGCCTTAGGGACTGAGGTCCTCGTGTGCATGGGAATACAGGGGCCAGAGGGGAATGACTTTTCTGTATCTTACTTGAATACATTCTGGGGTTGAGAGTTATGAACAGAAGTTTATAAATAGGACCACAGAGTTACCAGTCAGTTCTTTTGAAAGAGAGGGAGAGTGGATTGGAGTTGGGTGACACTGCAGATGGGGAGGCCAGAGGAGACCACTGCAGTCTCTCATTCCAGTGAGAGACAAAGGTTTGGGCCAGAGCATGTCATTGGCTTCTGGGGAATTGTCCACTTGCTTGGGCATCAGCACTTGGTGACTTCCCACACTATGCTGGGCACTGTACTAAGGGGTGGGCATATAATCATGAACAAAAAAGCCAAGCACCTCCTGCCAGGAGCTTACATTCTAGAATTAATATCTAGGAAGAGAGGTTGACATTGAGGATGACATTGGGATTTCTAAATCATAGGAATAGTGATGTCATGAGCAGAGAAAGCAAGTGTAGAAAAGAAAGAGACCTAGGTAATGAACTCAGGAGAGGCAGGTTGAGTGTTTCATTTTTATGAATGAGGTGTATCTGACCTCCATTGGGCAGCTGAGCACATGGATCTAGGTCAGACATGGACTGATGATCACAGAAAACCTGAGGGTTAAAACCAGATAATCTTGTAGCAGAGTCTCCACTGCTGTTGTTGTCTAGGCCTGCATGGTGCTCTCTCTCTCTCTCTCTCTCTCTCTCTCTCTCTCTCTCTCTCTGTCTTACACACACACACACACACACAATTCAACAGCAAATAGCAGGAGAGCGATGGTTCTCAACATCTGTCCCAGGGCCAATAGACCAGCATCTCCCTGAGCAAGTTGGAAATCAGATTCTTACTCTCAAGCTGGACAGACTGTCAGGTACTCTGGGGCCAGAAGTATGTGCTCCATTGCCTTGTAACGTTTGAGAAGTGCTGAATCAGAGCAGTCTCCAGAGCATACCAGACACCAGTCATAAGAAGAGGAGCCCAGGCCTGAGCAGGGGTACCTGCACTTCTTAGTGACTACTGTCCACAAAGGCCCGTGGGCCTCTCCCACCTGAGCAGCGTGGGCTGTTCTGATTCCACTGGGGAATGTGGAACCATTACTGAGAATGTCCGCTATATAAGCACAGCAAATCCCAGCACCCTCTCTCCCGCTCCCATTCTACAATAATCCTGGCTGTCCTGGGGCTCCTGCTGCCATGCACACCCAGACTGACACCAGGGCTCTATCCCAAGCACATGGTGAGTGGATGGAGGGGAGGGATTTAGGCACCAGCTAAGACTTGCACACAACTGTTTCTGAACTCCCTCCCGTCTCTGACTGTGTGTTGTAAATGTTGCACACAGGCACACACACACACAGGCTTTCCATACACCCTTCCTGATTACTGTCTTCTGCAGTATGGTTCATTCAGTCAACTCTTGAGTCTCTCCTCTGTGACCAGCTCCTTGGCCACCCAAGGAAGATAAAATCAACACAAGATACTTCCTCTTTGATGCATGTGAACCTCAACACACTTAATGCAATCAGAGTATGAGAATTTATTGTCTGTGAATAAATTGGCAACAGTTTGGTGTGACTGTGTGTAAATGATTAAGAGAAGAGAGAAATTGGTGAGGACAGGAGCAGTCAGCGGCTTGGTTAACATACTGTTTTAATACCAAGACTCGGACTGTGGTGCCTGGATTTCAATTTACACTTTTCGCACCTGGGGCTGGGAATGGGTGTGAGCATTGAGCTTGCTTCCCCTCATGGTGGATGAGATGGGTGAATGGAACTGAGCACAGGGGCATTTCTGGTGGTGCCTGGCTCCAGCAGTGCTCACAAAAGGGAGCTCCTCCTTAAGTGTGAGCATTAGGATCTCCTTGGACCCTTCAGCATCTCTTCATGTACTGGCAAAGAAGGTAAGGGACCTGAGAAGTGGTCACCCTCCAAGAACAGCTTCCTGACTCACCAAAGTGCCCTTCTCATATGGTTGGGAAGTCACGTGTCAGGATGCATGACTGACACAAGCACAGCTGGTATTACCTAATCTAACAGTTGGGTTGTGACCAAAGGGACTTCAGTTTCTTGAAGGAGGGACACAGGACACCAGATGCAGTCCCTGCAAAGTGGAACATGGAGAGAGAATGTGACATTGATTCTAGCACTCTCCCAAGAATTGCTGTGGATCTGTTTAGTTGGGACTCGGTTAGTTTTAATTGTTTTTGCTTTCTTCTTAAATAATGGACTACAACTTGGAGACACATATCCTTTTCAGACATTTATGCCTCATAAAGGCAGACCTGGCAGTGATGCCAGCAGCCTCCCCTGCTGAAGCAAGCGTGGGGTGTTCCCTCTGCACCACTCCCACTGCAGCTTCTCATGGCTCTCGGGAGCTGGACACCTACTCCAGATTGCATGGGAGGGAGAGCCACTGGGACCTGGCTCCCAGGAGAGGTTGGTGGAACCAGGCACTGGCATTGTCTGATGCTCTTCCACGAACTGAAGAAAACTGTAGGAAATGCCTCCCTTCTTGATGAACCCCAGCTTGTCAAACCAGGGTGCAGGAATCCTCAGTAGCAAGGACCCATGGCAGGGCCACAGATTTCCCCAGTGACCAGACCTCCTGGGCCTTTCCACAGTCCATCTGGGGCCCTCTGCCCAGGGCTGTCTCCACATCTTCCCCACTCCCTGGACCTTGGAGACTGACCTCACAATCCCACTCCCTTACATTCAGCGATTTCCAGGAACTTTGGGTGTACCCAGGACCAGTGAGCCACAAGGAGGCTTCCCTTCTCCTATCTGAGAGAACCCCCAGTAAGGATACTGGGGTGTTTTGAGACACACCAGCTTCAGCCTGTGGGACTCTCAATGCATGTATATAATCTGTGTGGGAAGACTTCCAGTAAGACAGGTCTGTGGTCGTTAGGTTTCAGAAAGTCACAAGTAGCTTATGGAAGAGTGTCTCAAAGACTATAGCCTCAAACTTTAGAGTTCAGAAGTTCCAGAACAGGTAAAAACACCTTTGTGCCACTTTCAGTAGGGAAGAAAGGATTACACAGATGCAATAACAATAACTGTAATGTTGTAGCAAACAGGCAGACCAGGTTCTTGGGGACCCAGTTAACTGGGTCCAGTTAATCTCAGTTAAGCAGAATCCAACATTTGGAATCCTCCATTAATAAAAGTGAAAATTAGTAAATTAATCGGCTGTCATCAAAGGGTTTTTTCAGACCCCCACCTTGGAGGATGTGCTCTCCATGGCCAGTCCCCATGTGGCCTGACTTCCTCTTTCTGCATGTGCAGGTGTATAGAGCAATCACTTGTGTTCTAGTGGTCCTGAGGGTCACTAGAAATCAAGAACTATCCAAAATACAAACATAAAACCAACTTGTGCTAACAATGTCACCAGAATCCAGTTGGAGAATGAGGGAGATGGAAGGAGTCACTTTAGAAAGCTTTTTATCAACAAATGCTAAGGGTAGTTTGTTTAGCCCTTTGGGTTGGGTGCATAGAGCACTGAAAACAGCTCCTCCTGAGCAAGTCTGCTGGGCAGGAGCCTGGATCCGAGCCACCCAGGGCTGTGACAGGCCTGGGTGAGGGGAAGGGCACTGGATCTGGGCCAAGAAACTCAGAGTCTTCTTAGAAGAGTATCATCTTGGTCCATGGTGGTGGCCATTGCACCATGCCACCAGCTGACCTGCAAATAGCAGAAGATTGCTTCCAGTGGTCCTGTGCCTGAAAGGCCATTGTGGAGTGCCAGCAAGGTCAGAATCTGGTGAGGGTTCCCTACCAGTTTCAGATCCCTTGTGCCCTTGAGGACTGGGGAGACTGAGCTCTCTGCGTCCTGTGACAGGGCACTAACACTTTATGAGGAGTCCACCACAACGTCCATTACCTCTAAAAGACCCCAGCTCCTGGAACTGTCACATTGGGTTTTAGGGTACAGCACATCAACTCTAGGGGGATGCAAGGGCTCCATAACAGTCTTAGCTGGCACTTCTCAATAGGAGGACTGCTGGCATTCTGGGTGAGACACTTTGTTCTTTACATCTATGCCCCACCCACAAAAAACTAGGGAAAGATCACTCCTAGCTTGGGAGGTGCTCCAGGTTCAGGGCATTCTTGCAGAGTGAGGGTTGATTGAGAGGTCGTTCCAGCAGACTTAGACATGTATTCCCTCTGCAGTTACGAACAGGGCTGGTCAAGGTGAAAGTCCTGCAAGACACCTACTGCATTGCCCCCATTTTACAGGGTGGAAACTGAGGCTGAGCACCCTGCTGGAGCCACCTCATCTTTGCTGGGGTCAAGGGCATTGTATTCTTCCACCCACTGTGCTGCCTCCCTTGGCTCTGTCTGAGCACAATCATGGAGAGGTGAAGTAGTAACGACTGGTAACATAGGGCCACCTGTGACTCCCAGTGGTGCATGTGCTCCCCAAGACCATGAACTGGGGGTTTCTAGAGTGCCTGGTGCTTTAAACAGCTTACCTGGCTCAAGAGGACTTAGGTGCCTCAAGCAGAGCTCATGCCACATTTCATCTGCCAAGACACTTTTGAGTCACTTTATAATGTAACTACAATTGGGTGGTGGCCTGTTTGGAGTGACAAGAAAGCATATACCAAAATCTAAATGGCCACCTTTTTTCTTTTCGTGGTGATCCATTAGATAGGGACATGTTTCAAAATGATGAAATACAGGTCACTTCCAGCTCAGGCTGCAGATGTTATTTTAATCTTAATTATCCCTAGAGTGAAGACGATATAGCAAACCTGCCCTCTTAGCTGTTTGGTCTGTATGTGGCAGAGAGGTGCTGATATTGGAGACAGAGTGAAAAGGAACTTATAGGAAAAACGATTAGCTGTATCCAGACTCTCCAATAAGCCCCCTCTGAAGGTCTTTCTGGCCTCCAGCTTGGTCTGGATCTTGCCATGGTGCTGACTGCCCACTCTAGTACTCCTTTGCAGTGAATTCTGGATGGGAGTCTTGGGGTAGATATCTACATGTCCCATTATCTAGCTGTGTCTCCTTCACAAGCCCTACAGAACTGGCTCTGAGCAGGATAACCCAGGGAATAGAAGATGGCTTGCACTGGTTTAGATTTCACTGAGGTTAGTGGAGTGGAGCATTGGAAGATACCTGGTCAATGAAGGGACAGTAGCCACACCTGTGGAATTCCTTGCCAATTTCAAGCACTGAATCAGCGGAGGGCGACCAGCAAAGGAGAAGCACTGTCAATATTTAAGACTAAGAACAGATTATACAACTAATGAGATGTGTGTTGCAGACCAGGCAGAATGGTGAGGCCATCCACAGGTTAGAAGAAAAGGGAGACCCATACCACCCAGGGGGAGGGTGGGATCAGAAGGGGCAAGAACACCTCGGGGAGCTCCAGCTGCCACAGCTGGCAGGTGTGAACTGGCAAGTGGAGGGGGCATCAGCAACTGCCAGAGATGCCACCCAGGCAGAGGGAGGTCAAGGAGGGTTTATGATTTCTCCTGCTTCTCTGTCCTCAGACTCCTTCCTAATTGTCCACTGACTGAAGCCAGATGCATGCAGTAGCCTGCATGGATTGGCCTGGACCGTACAGCAGACAGTGAAGGCAAGAATAAATCCAAGCCTCAGAGAATGGTGCTTGCCTTAACCCTGTGACAGGAATAGGGAAGAAAACCAGAGGCATCTAACATGGTGGGGAGAAAATCTAGAAGTAGACATAACTCAGCAGAGTTTGGACTTCTTGTGTGATGAGCAGAGCACAGGTGTCTGGACCCAAAGTGGATTAGATGTGAGCCACATGCAAGCAGAAGCCTCAGCAGGGTGTCAAGGCACAGGCTGGGCTTCCACTCCATCTTACAGTGCCTGGCACTTGTTTCCACCATGCTGAGATGCCTATGTGCCCACCATGACCTGCAACCACCATGACCTGCCCCCACCATGACCTGGCACCTGCCTCCTCCTCTTCAGGGACCATGGCTGGCTGTGACACCACCCATGGAGCTGGGACCTCACCTCCCCAGCTCCCTCTCTGGCTCCTATCCTTTCCCCTGGTGTCTTTCTTAGCAGGGTCTTCACCCCCAGAGGCAGGCTGCTGTGTGAAACAGCCCATCACCTTCTGACGTAGAAAAGATCTTAGTTCATTCTCTGTTGATCTGGGGCACCTTCCCTGAAGAAGGGGTGCTGTTCTTCAGGTGCTCTCCTCTATCCTGTGCTTTCACACCCACACCAGTGGCTCCAACCATGTGGGGCAGGATTGCTGCAGCTGTGAACCCAAGGGCCCCTCGTGGGTACTGTAATCATCTGCTGTGTGACTTATTTCCACTCATGACAAAAGACCCCTTCTGTCTTCTTTCCCTCCTGCTTTAAAGATGAAAGGACTTCTGGGTTTCCTCACATTAATAAGATCCTGTTTGATAGTGCACATGGTGTCCCTTCATGGTACTGCATTTGAGACTGGGAAAAGTCATGGTCTGAGTCTTTTAACATGTCCCACGGCCCAGTATGGGACACTGGAAGCGGCAGAAAAAGGAATTTGCTTCCCAAGAACCAACATGGAATCTGAAGCTCTTGGCCACCCCAGCCCCAACAGCTCCTCAACCCCACACTGCTGCCCCTGGGGCTCTTTGTGGTCGCTTCTGCTCTCCTCTTCTACAGTACACACTCCCTTTCTTGTGCTGGAGTGCTGCCACCCCTCCTCTATGTCTCTGCACCTTGGGCTCCATGGAAACACTCCTGGCCTTCCCTGCCAAGGCTGCCGGGGCTTTAAGGCAGGGACTCTGTTCTGTTCACAGACATATGTTAAGCACTCTGCAAAGTAGGCATTCTTAGATGAATACGTGATTGATGGATGTACAAGGACCCTCTGTATATTGAAAAATATTTGTTCATCCCTGAGGATGACCTTTCTATAAATTGAAGAACTCTCTCAAAAGGAGAATAAAATCTGGCTCGACAGGTTGGTCTCTGCATAACTCCTGGAGTGCAAGGTTTTAGAGCAGGGTGCTCCATGTGAAGAGGAGCTGTGTCAACTTGGAACCTGCTGACTAGGTTGTTCAGCCACAGCTTACAGCCCACCAGCCACCTGCAGAGTGTCACAGTGTCTAGTGACTTCTTTGCCAAACTCCCTGAGATTCTCTTGCTGGTCTCTAAATGACATCAGCTGAGTTGCAGCCACTGATGGTGAGGGAGGACTTGCTCAGAGACTTGACCTGGATAGCTGAACAGTGCATGCCCGGGTGATGGTGTCTATGGATTGAGAGAGCGGCATAGCTTGGACATCTCTGGGCCCTATAGGCAAAAGGCTGCTTAGCACTCTGCTTCCTCCCTGGAAGAGGAGATAATGAAGAGAGTGGAGGGAGGGACTGGAGTGTGAGGGAGAGACGCTTGTGGTTCAGTTGTCAGCCCAGGCATGTGAGGTTCTGGAGTTCAGTGGCCATGATGTTGCCAAAGAGAAGAGAGAGCCAGCCCCTGGGTTTGGCATGTGTGGCCAGCCCTGTCCAGGCCAACCTTGGTCACCCTCTCACCCTCACCTCTTCCTCAGTCATACTGTTGCTTTTTAAGCGGAAAACAAGATTTTAAAACATAGTTTTATTCTTACTTATGAAAGTGAGCAGGAATCACTGGAGATTTGGGTGGAGCAGTTGGAAGGGTGTGAAGGTCCCAGTCGGTCCTTCACTCCCACCAGTCCTCTTGTGTGTGCATGCAGGACCACCGGGAGGCAGAAGGAGGCACGTTTGAGGTCAGTGATTCTCCCAGTGTGGACCTGGACCAGCCCCATCAGACTCCCATGAGGAACCATTAGACTGGAAAGCCACAGACCCCATCCCAAACCTGCTCAGTCAGGCTCTGGGTGGCCCAGTGGTCTGTGTCACCCAGCCCAGCAGGTGCCTGGGAGATCTGCTCAGCTGGAGAGAGTTGCTCGGGGCTTGCTCTAATGCTCAGAGTGATGCAATTTCCCTCTAACCCCTGTTTACAAAACAAGCTCCATGCTTTCCCAGTGAAAGCAGCATGGGAAGAAGAGGGGTGTTCCGGCTAACCGATGACAAGCAGTGTGGGTGTTTGTGGCAATGGTTCAGGTTGGGCTCATCTCAGGATACCCATTCCAACTAAGAACACAACCACACATGCTTTCCAGTGGTCGCTGTGGGGTCACCACATGCAGCGATGCCCAGTTTGTAGTTGACTTAGGGAAAGCACTCCTGCAAGACATTCATGCTCCCCTCACCTCCTGCCAAGTTCTCCACTCCCTGCTGGGAGCTGTCCTTGGACACTAGGTGTTCTAGTCCACAAGGTGATGCTGCAGCTACCCCACAGTGTGGCCCACCCTCTGTCTGTTTCTGCTCTTCTTCAGGCTTCTGTCCCTAATGGTCACAGCTGGGGCTTTTCTCCTTCTGACTTTCTCTGCTGTCCTCTTAAGGGCAACATAGCCACCTGGGTGCCATTGTAGCCTGGGGTAAATATCACTGTGAAAGAGATGTAGAGAGCGTAGTTTCAGTGTAATTGATCTCACCCTGGTGGAGCCCATCCAGAGGTGGCTGGTAATTCCTTGCTTTTTTCAGATGGACTGTGGTGGGTGACAGTATGTAGTGCCCTGGAGTCTGAAGCCACAGGCCAGGTGGTGTTGGCTTGTGCTCACTTTCCAAGCCAGCAGAGGTCTGATCAGAAGAGGGAATCCCAGTCAAGGGCACATGCAGTCTGAGCAGCATGGTCAGGTGGGCACGCTCCCCTGTTGCTAAGCCCACAGAGATGGACCAGGAGGACTTGCTGCTGAAGAGAAGCAGTTGTATAACAAATTCACCCCTGCCCAGCACCCAAAGATTGCTGTCTTGGTCTTTTTGCATTTGGAAGAAAAATTAACCCTTTCTAGGAAGTCCAACCTTCCTAGAAACAATTTAGTTTTCCTCCTAATTTATCTTCCTGAAGACTAGTAATTAATGCAGTTAAATTGGGTCACTCCAGAGAGAGGTGGTATTCAATCCATTCATCACTTCATGAATTCATAAATTGTACAAACATAAAATTGTACAATTCATAAATTGTAGCAAACACACTCAAACTTTACCACCATAAACCTAACACAAGTCCTGTGAGTCACACAGGTGTGCCTAGTGAGCCACCAGGCAGCTAGCTGTGAGACCTATACATCCCATTTCATTGGGTGTGGCACCAGTCTCCCTTGGAGATTGGCCTCATGGAAACAGAATTGACAGTGGTTTTCATTTTCTTTTTGTCCATGTTTGACTCAAATGCAGTGATGGTGGTGCAGGGCATTGCCCACTGCTGGTATTGCCAGTGTTGGCAGCATGTGGTGAGCCCTGCACAGGTGCCCCAGCTCCACACCTGCACCTCCCAGCTTGAGCTTCACAGGCGGTTCTCATCAGAAGGGAAAGAGAAAGATGGGAAGATTCAGAGGGGAGAACCCGTGTGGGGTGGAGAGAAAGGCCGTGGGTGTTCAGACATGGCCTGTTCAACTGTAGAGACCTGCGTGTGATGCAGACAAAGGGAACTCTACCCTCAGTGCCTGTCCTGCTCCCCTGCAGACCTCCCAAGCACATGGTCTCTTTCAGGAGCACCAGCTACTGAGGGCTGAGGGACAGGAAAGGCCAGCTCCAGCTGGGCAAGCTGCCAGTGGTCAGGAGTGCAGACGTGGAGACATGATCCCTTTGGGGCCTGCCTGGATACCTGAGTGGGAATGTCCCAGCTCTGACCTGCCCAGTCCCCTTCCCTACCTGGCAGAGAAACCCAATCTGAGCTGGAGGTCTCTGAACAAAGGGGTCTTTCTTGAAACACTTCACCTGTGGCCCTGCTCAGGAGCCCAGCTCCTATCTGCCCAACTGGTGACAGCTGCCTGCAGGTCTTCCCTGAGTTTGCCCTCGGGGGATCGCAGTGACCCGCAGGACAGTGGGATGGCAGGGGAGGCAGGGGAGGGCAGGGTTGGGCTGTGGGCAGAAGGAATATGACTTAGAGGAGCTCTGTCCCCTTTCCAGCAGGAGCTCAGTGGACTCCACCCAGGAAATCTCCCCTCAAGTCTTTTCTTTCCTCACTCTTTAATAATGACCACAGGGCATTCTGCAGGTGCCAGGTGTCCTTGGAACTTCACAGTCACCCAGAAGGCTGTGTGGGCAGGCAGAGGGGGAGGAGGGTGGAAGGAGGAGGTCCCCACGCTGTGCCCTTGGACAGGAGACCCCTCCACTGTCCTGGCCTCAGCTACTCCTCTGTAGGAGGATGGCAGTGCATGTCCACCTGTGGAGGTGTGGTGGAGAAGGGCCATGCAGTTGTAGGTGATGCATGTGAGCTGGTGGGTAAGCAGGCTAGTTGATAAGCTGGCTTCTGTGCTCGGCACCAGGGTGCCCTGGTGGGTTTGGACTGGTCAACCACAGGTAGGAGTTGCCTGCCACATAGGCCCTGGGTATGTTGGCGCAGGTTGCTGGGCCTCTCTCAGGCCATGTTTTCTCCTTGGGAGAACAACAAAACTGTCGGTGCTGTGCTGTGGTGGAGGTGAGACCAGTGCTGAGGTGGTGTTTGGGATGTCGGCATTTACTTATTTTTTTCAGGGTCCCTCTCTAGTACTGGGACATAAGAGGTTGTCTCAACCCAGGTACTCAGTGATCTGAGGCTGCTGTTGCCACCCAGGTGTGAGCAGAATCTTTTAGGAGCCTTATGTGACCTGGTCCACCATGTCCTGAACTCTGGGTTCTTGCTTTCCTGTGCAGCTGCAGCCCCAGAACCCTCCCCAGTACCCATGCCGATTCTCCTGATGACACCTCCTCAACAAGAGGACCCCTCCAGGATGCCCAGGAGGCCCTCACCTGTATCCTTACTCTCCAGATGGGCACCCGCTCCTACTCATGCTGACACATTCTCCTGCATCTTTCCAGGCCCCCAAGCTCCCCTGTGGACCCCTGATTCCTGCCTCTGGCTTTCCAGACCTGCTCCCCCACCTGGGTGCCCCTTTCCTCCACTAACTTCTCTGGTGACTTGAGGCTGCTCTTTTCTAACTGGCTGGTTTTCAGTGTTTCCCATATCGGAGGAACTCGCCACATGCTGCCTGTGTTCTTCACTGCCTCCTGCACACCACCCTCCCCAAGCCAGTTTCCTGATCCTTAAGAGCACGGGTCCTTCTTCCACCTGCTCACTGCATAGGGCACAGAGCTGGATGTGCAGAGTTGTGGGGGGAGAGCCCCTTCCCAGGTAGGTCTGCTGGCCACAGATGACCTCCTCCTGGCAAAGCGTCCCCTCTGTCTTCTGTCCAGCCGCCCCTGCTCATCTTATCTCATTCACTTCCAGCACATGTGTCACCTGCCCTGGTGGTCTTCCCCTCCATAGGTGCTGCTGTCTTTCTCTGCTGATCAGCAGGGAGGAGTCCCAGGGTGTCCTTGTGCCTGTCTCACACACGAGTCTCCGTGGAGTGCATGCAAGTGCACAGGTTCCCAGTGTAATATTTTGGGAGCTACAGCTGGTCAGGCAGGAGGAGGCCTCCTTGGAGATCTGTGTGCAAGGCAGCAGCCACATGGATCTTGCCTCCTGAGGTGCTGCACTGTTGCCTCTTGGATTTTTGATGCTTCTTTGAATTCCCCAAGTCCAGGGGCAACACCGTTGATCTTGGAAGAATGGAGTTGTAATCTTGCACTGCAGGGCAGTGGCTGGAAGAGCTCCCTACACCTCCTGCCTCCATAAATTCCTCCCTGCTTTCCCCCTCCCTCCACCCAGAGAGAACCCCAGACCTTTCCTCTGCTCCCCAGCCTGCAGGACATTTATGAGGGTCATTGCATCTGTACCCGCCATTCCTATCTCTGCCCTCCCTGGCTTGAGGGTCTCTTGTCCCCTCCATTGCCCTTGGCAATCTCTTATTTTGGGCTGTGGGGATTTTTCCAACAACCTGAGCTGAATCTACAAGGCCCCACAGGTAGTGCAACCCCATCTCCCAGCCATAAACCATGCTGGGCTTTTGTCCTAGGCGGGTAGGAGGAACAGCAGTGGGGATAGTAGCCTGAGCCATTCCAGCCATTCCTTGTAAAAGAACAAGAAAGGCCCTGAGTGCCAAGCCAATTCACTTCACTCTCATAGGCTGTGTGGAGACCTAATCTCTGGGCTTCCCCTCCAGGAGTCAGATTTATACTAGACATTTGTTGTGGGAGAGCGAAGTGGTGTTCCTTTCATCTCTACTGAGGGGTGTCAGCTTACATTATGAGGCACCACCACAGCCTACACCTGGGTGTGGGAGTCTCTGGCAGTCCCTGCTCTGCCATTTGAAGGGTTTCCTTCATGTTCGGCTCATGGCACTCCTGCAGGCTTTCAAGAGCTTTCCTTTCTCCTGGACAAGTTGCACAGCCTGAATTTTTGTGGAGAAATGGGAACCTGAGTCCAGCAGGCCTGCCCTGCTGAAAGAGCAGAAGGGCACTCAGAGACCATCCCAGAAGCAGAGTTGGAGGATGTAATAGGCCCCTAATGTTTACACACAGTGACTGGAGCTGGTGAGGGTCAGCAATGGTCAGTTCCTGTTGGCAGCTGGGTGTGGCATCTGCCAGCGTGTGAGAGGTGCCGCATGCTCCTCCACTCTCCGACTTCAGATCCTCTCTCACCCGGACCTGCCAGGACCCCCATAGTCCCTTGGTGACGGTGCAGGCAGAGGTGTTTCCTGTCAAGTGTATGCGTGCTATTGAACAGAAGAACACCTCAAAGCATGCCCAGGAGGGACTCCAAGGGGGCTCAGGATGCATGAACTTCAGTGGAGAGCAGGGATGGAGGGCAGGGGTCAGAAAACTGTTAGATGCCGGTCACTCTGGTCTGAGGTGGGGTCCTCCAGGCGACCTCCTCCTGGCAAATGTCCCCTCTTTCTGTATTGGGCAGTCCCTGTCTATCTCGTGAGTCATTCGCTTTCAGCACAAGTAAACAGCTCTGCTTTCAAGCCTCTGAAGCTGCCCTCTGCCACAGGGCAGAGCCCATAAGACCTGCAAAGACAAAAAGACTCACTCTGGAATTTTATGGAGTCTGGAGACCCCACACCAGGGCTTCTTGAAGGCAAAATGAGGCCTGGAGAAACAAGGGGGGTGAGATGCTAAAGGGAAGAAAAGGATCCCAGAGACGCTCTGCAGTAAGCTTTCCAGGGACAGGCCCCTGTCCCTCTCCTGTTCCTCCCCTCCCCTCCCCCTCCTCCCTCTGGACACAGCCTTGCCATCCTGTCTTCCTACAGGGTGTGGAGGGGGGCTGACCTAGGTGGCTGACTTAGGGAGCCCTTCCTCCTCCTCTCTTCCCTCTGCTCCATGTCAGGATGGTAGCTCTCTGGAAATGGGCGTGGGCCTAGGCAAGGCCGAGCGCAGTGACAGAGGACCCTGCCCTGGACAAGCTTCAGAATTTAGCCTTCCTTTTGCAGCCAGCACTCCCCACCGACTGCTGGGAACACTTGAAGTGGCACTGCACAACACCCACTCTCTGTAGGTGAGGGTCTGTTCTGCGGAGATCAGCACCAGAGTACAGAACTGGAACTCAGCCCTCCTGGAACATGAGACTTCTGGTCACCAAGAACACGTCCTTTGTGTTGAAATAGTAATGGCAAATGTGATTATTGAGTCTCTGTCATATTCTAGGGAGTCCTAAGCCTTTCCATGCATCATTTCATTTAATTTCAACAACAGTTACATTTTTCTTTTCTTTTTCTTCCTCCCTTCCTCCCTCCCTCCCTCCCTCCCACTACCAGGAGAGCCTTTACAAGTCAGTTCCAGGCACGAGGAAGGGAGTCTCTGAGGATGGCAAGGACCACAACTGTGCCAAACACCCCAGAACCATCCTGACCACCCAGCAGAGGAGAGCATTCAAGGCCTCATTTGAAGTGTCCTCCAAGCCCTGCAGGAAGGTACAGGTGGGCAGAAGGGAGTGATGGGGACAGCACGGCCTCTCTGTGTACCTGGGCTTCTCTGGATATTGGCACATGGGGTCAGTGGTAAGGAAGGGTGTCAGCCAGTCTGTGCAAGAGGGCTCCAGCCCTGCTGTGGATGCTGAGGTGCAGATGGGTTCCTTGAGTCTTTGTGTGTGATGCCATTCCACAGCTGTCACCTGTGCAGTGTGATGGGAAAAACAATAAACTGCATCCATTTGGTACAGTCACAAAGAATGCAGGATGCATGACTGGTGGCAGGTGCTCTTCCTCTGGCCTAGTGCTTCCCTCACTGGGTGTGATAGGCTGACAGATCTGACTCCATGAGAATGTTATAGGCCAGACTCTAAGGGAAATGACTAAACAGACTCCATTTTGCTCTGAGACTGCATGTTATATAGGAAATAAGTTTCTCCCATGGGAACACCCCGCCTCTGTACCCATCATCAGTTACTTAGCGTGACATGTTTAGTAATATACAATGGCAACTCCTATGTAGTAAAAATTGCTCTCTTTTGACCTCTATTGCTCTTAACCAATGTACCATGTAAACGGTAATTGTGTGGATGTAGCAACCATTCTTTAGTTTGTACTTAGGTAAGGGTCATTTTGACCCACTTCCCCCTCTGTTGATCATCTCATGATGTTAGTTTGTAATTTCAAATCATAGCAACAGACACTTATGATTGATGGGATTTTTGGTATAAGAATCCCTAAACCCTGTGGTCAGTGCTGTTCTCCCAACAGCCATTTTTTGGAGCATTGTGTGAGACAGTCAGCCGGCCGACTTAATAAAGACTCTCAAATTTGGACTTCTCAGTGGTAATCGGTCTGTTCTTAAGTTGCGCCCCATAATACTGGGTGCCTGGGGGCTCCTCTGAGCATAGACCTTCCCCTGTGGAGTGGTGCAGTGCTGTGTTGATGTGCCATGGCTTTTGAACATCCACCTGTTGTTCCCGTTAGGGGCCATTACCAGCAGGGCTGCCCTGAACCTGGTATAAAGAAATTCGGCCTTAACGAGAGAGGCATTTATTTTCCCCTATGTCCCAGTCCACAGGAGAGCAGGCAGAGACTGACAGCAGCTGTGCTATCACTGGACCTAAGGGCTGTCCAACTGTCACCCTGTTTCCTGCCACCAGGAGGAAAGTAGGCAGGACAGCCCAGGCGCCTGTGCCCCGGTTTGCTGGCCACTCCACTCTATGAGAGGGCGAAGTTCCTGAGACTGCACATCCCATGGGGAAAATTGGTGACTGAGCCCACCTGGTGACCATGTGCCCATTACACTGGCTTCCACCATGGAAGGAAGGTGAAGGAGGTGGCTGCTGGGAGAGTTTCCTGGCTCTGCTACGATGGCTGTGGCCATCCCTGAGCATTCATGATTGACCAACTGCCTTTACACAGCAAAAAGAAAGAATTCATTCTTTTTTGAAATTATAAAGGAAATACCATTTTTTAAAGGGTTAGAATGTCTTTTTCTGCCTTCCTGATGGAATTCCTCAGTCTTTGCTGTAGGGACGAGATAACCCGAGGTCTTCGTAACCCCCGGCAAACATGTATGTCCTGTTCTGGTCTGTGGCCCAGCAGGGTTCAGTGTAGGCCTGCTCTACTGCTGCTGTTTGAGAGTCCCGCCTGAAGGAGCAGTGGCCCCTGGGACACTGTCTCATGAACGTGGCAGATGGCAAGAATCCAGGGCAGAGAAGGAACCACATGCTCTCACTGGACATGACACTCATTATGTCCTCTGTTTCATGGGCCCAATCAAGGTTGGGGCTTGGCCTCATGGTGCAGAGCAGGGGGCATCAGGGGTCAGAACTGGTGGCACAATAGTGAACTCTGTCACCCAGGTGCCCTTCCTTCCCTGCCCTTGGTACAAAGTGGGATTCCCCAGGTTGGCTTGCACAGGACAACTGTCACCTTCCTCGGCGTGCTTCCCAGCCTCTGGGTGGCAATGTGTTGGGGGCTTGTTCCTGGGCAGTTTTCAGACCAACGCAAGGAGGTGATGGCACCAGGACTGTAACTCCTGGCGTGAACCCTGAGGACTTGGCAAAGGGGCCATGGGGGGTAGGGAAGGGTGTCCACTCTGGAATCAGGTGAGAATTTGTGGAAGAGGTGGCTGCCGAGTTGGACTTCTGAGCAATGGAGAGAGTTTCAGCAGGTACAGGTGCCCCAGCTTAGCAGGAAGGTGTGCCCTGAAAGTCTGACCTGATCCTCCCTAAGTTCAGCCCAGTGCATGAGTAGGGTGAGGCACTTCCCAGGCCTGGGGCTCCTGTCTGCCCTGACCATCAGGGCTCTTCAATCTCATCTTCTCTGGAATCTCCCGAGAAGAGGCCATGTCTCTTGGGCCTCTCTGCACATTTGCTTTATTGGACCCCCATCCTGCCATCTTGCCAGCCCCTTCCCGTGAGCCTGGCTGACTGGCTGGAAGACGTTTAAATACATCTCTTTATTATCTGGACCCCAATATCCTTGTCCCTACCTGGCCCCAGTGCATGTGCCCACACCGGGGCTGCCCACTGACCCCGCTGGGTTCCAGATGGCTCCTTTCTTCTGTCTCGTTCTCTCTGGGAAGGGCTCACTCAGGATAATGGTGTGGAACCTCTTGATCTAGAGGGGCAAAATGGAACACTTAGGGCCATGGATTTGGGTAGAAGGATGACTGACTGTTCTGGGGAAGCAGGCTTCACCCCGTTCCTCCTCCAGTGGGCTGGCGTCCACGCATGGCCTGCAGCTGCAGCATGGGGGAATTTCTAGTGTCTAAGGGACACCTGAGTGCTGATTCCAGGGGAGCAGAAGCCTGGAGGCAGCTCCTGGGAGTGTGTAGATGTTCATGAGTCAGCGGTGTTGGCCAGCTTTTTGTCACTATAACGCAAGTCCCTGACATAACAACTTAAAGGAGGAACAGTTTATTTTGGCTCAAACAGGGTTCCCTGGCACCATTGCTGTGGGCCTGAGGTGAGTCAGAGCATCTTGGTGGGAGAGTGCAGCAAAGGCCACTGACTTGGGAAGCAGAGTGAGAGAGAACACAAGGCGGTGGCAAGATGGAGTTGCCAGGGGCACACCACGAGGACCCACTCCCTCCTACCAGGTCCTTCCCAGTGGTTCATTCAGTCACCAGGGGACTGGTCCACTGATGAGCTCCAAGTTCTGGTGGTCCTTTCAGTCCCCAAAGCCCCAGCTCTGGACACTGCTACACTGGGGACAGACCTTCAGCACCTGGTCTGGGGGGGGGGCTTTGCCTGAATTTCCTTTCTACCTGGAAGGAAGCCTGTTCTTGCCTCTGGCAATCAGTCCTGTAGCCTCTGCACAGGTGAGGCCATAGGCCTCCCCATGACTGCACAGGAAGTGTTCTGCCTTCTACCTGAACTGTCAAGTTCTCAAGAATAACTGTCACTTTTTCCAGGTGAGGGAGACGTTGCTGCAGAGACAGGGCTTATAACACTACCTCTGTGGTGCAGGGGTGATTCCAGAACCAGAGAGCTAAGGTAAGAGCTTCTTGCTTCTGTGTTGCTCTTTCCGAGGCAGGAGCAGAGGGCGGCACTGGCTTCCAGACTCTCTGTCCTGAGCTCCCTGAGAGCAGCTCTCTCCAGTAAAACCCTGCTGTCACAGGGTTTCAGTCACAGCTGAAGGGCAGACCAAAGATCTGTTTTAGTGTCAATGTCTTTATTTCCTAGTGACGTGCCTCTGAATCTGCCAGCCATTGGTACCAATCCAGGTGTTTGGGTTAAGCCATATTCTCTGAATTGACCTTTATTTTTAAATTTATATCTATGTACTCCAAATACCAAATTTTGATGCAAATTTTGCATCTTGGGGCAGCCTTCTCACCAAGGACTGGAGGCATATGCATGCCAGTACAGGAGGGCAGAGTTCCAGTCACCTTCAGTGCATAGATAATGTGCAAGGGCACTGTATGTGAGACCAGGAGTCTCGCTCCAAAGGGGCACTGGTTTCTGTTTTTCTCACCACCTTCATTGTGCAACCTGTCACTCCTGTGGGCTCACCCGTCTGCTCTGGAGTCTTGTGAGGAGAGCGATGAGTCACAGACCAGGCTGGCAGGAGAGACCACAGGAAGCCTTTATCTCACCCCACCCGGGTGGCCTCAGCTCCCAGCTCCAGTTGCCAGGACCTAGTGGTGAACATTTGCTCACAGACACCTGCACATCCTTCAGGACCACTGGCCTGGCCTTCTGAGGAGCCTGCCAGCTGTGTCAGGTATCCATGGGGAGTGGGCCCGTGCTGCCACTGCACAGCTGACCCCAGATTTTACAATGCTCAAACACAGTAGAGATGTAGGCCTGGTTCTCAGTGAAGGCCCAGGGGGAGTCTGATAGGGAGCACCTCTCCTCGGGGCACAGATAAGCATTGTACGGGCGTTCCAAGCTCTCCCTGTGAACAGGATGCCTCCTTCTCTCTCCTTTCCCTTTGAACTCTTAGTGAATGTGTCTAGATCTAAGCCCCAACTCCTCCACCTGCGTGCTGTGTGACCCTGGGACAACTGCTTTATTCCCTGAACTGATTTCTGTGTGGGAGCAGGGATGGTCCTGCTCATCCCTCAGAAGACAGTGGATGAGTGTGGGGAGCACCAGCCCTGCCCTGGGGGTGTGCTGTGGGGCAGGTGTGTTCTCAGGTGTGGTCACTGACCACGTGAATGGAAGTCTCAGATCAGGGTAAAGACAAGGAGACCCTGGTTCCCTGAGCTGAGCAGGGCTGTTAGTCCTTATCACCAGTGCCTGGAATCTCTGAGGTTCTCACCCAGCCAGGCCAGTGTGGGATGCTTGTTTAAAGGCATGCGATCTTACACCTTGGCCACTGAAAACCATGCAGGTCAATCCTGCTGCATCTATTTCCTACCACTCCGCACTTGACACAGCTCTGTTGAGGTAGAGGATTAAACACTTGACACCGTTCTGTTGAAAAATCATCCTCAATCTTGGGGGCCATAGGCGTGGCCTGTCTCCATGTGCCAGTTTGCTTTTAATACTAATAATCAATATATACTTAGATTCAGAATATAGAGAATACTGGGGAGATTTCATGGTGCTGGGACACAAAATAACATACATAAAGTTTAATATTAATACTTAGATGAAATTATAAATAGGCAATTATGATTTGCTCAAATTTGTAAGGAGCCTGTGATTTCTTTTAGTATACAAATTCTCTAAAAGTTATATTAATTATGGAGAGTATTCCTCTGAGCTTTGATGTGGTTGTTTTGGTCTTCATTGCTTTCTTGGTGTTTATGATTAAGTTTAAGGATATTTTCCAACTTAATAAATAATGGGTTATCCTAAGTACAATTTGTATTCTTCCTGTGTCTAGGTTAGAGTTGTAGTCCGTCATTGTGTATATGAATAGGAATAATATAAGCATAAGCTGATTCCTCTATCTCTGTTAGTAATAACAAAAACATTCCACTGTTCATAACTACCATTAGAGTTCTTGGTAGGTTAACTGTCTACAGAAACTTAATGTTGTATTCTTTCAGGGAAATTAAAACTAAATGGAGCATGTACCCTCTACCTTGCTGGGAACTGTTTTTCTTTTAAGCTTCATACAGTAAACATAATTTCTTGAATAAGATTATTATTAGACTCTTGAAGATTTTTTACTTAACATTTCCTCTATTAACCATGAGTGATGTAATCATACCAAAGAAAAAACATACAAAAGAACATAAAGATTCAGACTCTGTGAACATTAAAGATTCAGACTCAGCCTCAGAACACTTGGTGTCTCTGTGTGCTGTTTCTCCACTGCGCCGATTCCTCTCATCCACCTCGGAACCCCGACTTCTGCTAGGGCTGGACCCTGGCACAATCCCAGATATGAATCACATCAAAGACTCAGAGCCCTGGGAGAAGAGCTCAGGTCTGGCATCTCTCCAGTCACTGACTCGTCTCCTTCTGCCTGGGGCCTTTGTGGGGAAGGTGCGAGGGCTCGACTGAGAGCAAAGAGCCTGGGGCCAAGGTGGGACTGAGCTGTCCTGGAGAGGTGTGAGCCCCTGTGACAGCCAAAGGGGAGGAAAGATGGAGTGAGTGGGTTAGCTCCAAACCCAAAGCAGAAAATGTGACTGCCTCAGGGGTATCAGTGTCTCCCTTCATCTCTGATCTCTCCCCGTGTCCTTCCCTCCCTTTCCCTCACTCTCTCTTTCTCTACCAATTCACTAGAACTATAGTATTTAACTGTGGAAGACTACCAGGGAAGAAAACCCATCAGAACCAAATTAACACATCATTTCCCTGAATCCCCTTTGATCCTGTGGTGCACCAAGTTCATGTCAGGAAGGCCCTGAGAACATCCAACTGAAAGTGCAGCCTCTGCCTGCATATGAGTGACAGGGAGATGGAAGACACCTGGCCTCCAGGAGTGTGTTCCTGTGATGTCCCTTGATGTGCACCGTAAAACCAGGCACTGACCTGCAACTCTTCACCTCTAAAATGGGGTCAATGACTCTTGTCTGTATTACCTGTTGGCACTTGTGACCAGATAAAATCTGGAAGCCTTTTTAGGGCTGCCCTAGGGCACAGCAGAATGACCCTGGGGAGCAGGACCCCACTGAATAGTGCCTCCTTGGGATGCCACAGCAAGGAAGGGTCCCCATCAGAGCACAGGGGACCGGCACCTCTCTCCTTGCTGTGATTGTACTGTCACTGCCTGGAGAACACCCTGCTCTTCAGGGGGGATTCTGGAAAAGGAGCCCTGGTAGATGGTGCTTTTGTCTTCCTTCTTGCCACACCCTGTCCTCAAAAGGATAGGTGGAGCCTGACCCTCTGGGGTGGGGAGGACCTAGTAGGTAACTGGGCAGCTGACCAATTTATTTGGCCCCCCTAGTTCCCTAACCTCTCATTCACTCCTTTCAGTAAGTACTTATTAAGCACCTGGAATATGTGAGATTTGGGGACAAGAAGTAGAAACACAGGTGAGCAGAAGGGCACTGGCCTGCCCAGGGAGTGATTACAACTTATAGAAGAGATGGCCAAAAATACTCTGCAGAGATTTAACCTGACAGCACTAGAGCCACAGAGGCAGAGTCCTAGCCTTCCATGAGGGTGGAGAGTCTGATGGGCTGAGGCTTCTGAGGGGTTCACCTTAGCACAGCAGTCCGGGAAGCAGCCTGTAGTGACTAGTGGTGTGGATTGTCCTTGGAATCGGGAGTGGGCCTGCCACACAGGCAGTGTCTACCTGCTAACCCTGTGGGACACAGCTGTGTCTGGCCACATGCTCTTCAGCCTGCTCTGACAGGGCCACTGGCTTTATCCTGACCTTTCTCCACATGTGTCTTCATAGAACTATCCATCAGGGTGACCTGGGCTGCTGCCCCCAAGGGCCCAGGGCACATAATCAGCTATTGACACCTCTCTCCCAGAAACAGAGGGAGGACTGCAGATGGAGACATGGTTGCGGAGGGTCATTCCCAGGGATGCACAGGGTGGGAGGGCCAGACAATTCCACTGTCGGATCCCAGGGCTGCCCTGGACCCGTTTACATGCCGAGCTTTTAGGTACTCTTTAACCTGTGGGTTTCTTTTTCTTGAGTCAAGAAACCCTGAGAGAAGTCACACACCTACAACTTTTGTGGTGTTGAGCATTGAACAAAGGGTGTGTGCGTTTGTGCATGCATATGGTGCGTGTGTGCACACAAGTATGTGGAGTTCTCATAACAGCCCCCTGGATTAAGTTAGACAGAATCTCCTTTTTCTTAGAGATGAGAAGCTTGAAGTTCAGGGAAGTTAAGCTCCTTGCCCAAGGCTGTGGAGTGAGGGTAAGAGCAGAATTTCAGAACCTTCTCTCCTGGTTATTGGTCTCTCCATTTCCCCAACCCTGACTCCTAAGTGGCAAGGCACATGGAAGTCACATGCATGCTCAGGTACATTGACATGACAGAGGCATCATGGTTTCTGTCCTGCACTTAAGGAGCCCATGTCCTGGTTGCAGGTAAAAGACAGGTGCATAGCCTGAACACACCTGTTCATGTCTGCTACCTGTCAGTGTGTCCTGCTAAGACTAGAAGAGGATACTGGGAGCAGGGACAAAGGAAGGTGGACTTGACCTCACCTCCACAGCTGGATAGGGGTCAGGAGGTGGAGAAGAGAGAGGACCTTCTAGACTGAGGAGCTTATGTGGGCAAGGACTAGATACCAAGCCTGTTCCTGTGGGAGCAGAGGGGCTGCTGTTTGGAGTGGTGGGTTGACTCTTGGTGGAATGTGAGGCTCAGGCAGAGGCTAATGCTGAAGGTGTTGGTAACAGAAGTGTCTGGCTAGAAATGCCCTGATCCAGATGGAAGGCACCAGTGTCAAGGTGTGGCTGAGCTGCTGGCACTCCACACTGTGCTCACTCAACAATGGCCTGTCTTTCTATCTGGCACAAGGGTGAGAGGGACAAAGCCTGCACTTCCCAGGGCCCTATGCTACTCTGCTCTCCGTGGATAGGCAGAGGTGCCACGAGAACTCACACAGTCACCTCCCTTCAGGGACAGCTAGAATGTGTCCTTTTCTTCTGTCATGTCCTTCTTCCTTGATGGAATGCAGATGTGATGCCCAGAGCTGGCACAACTACGTGAGGACAGGAGGTGAACAGGTGCTCAGAGCCACACACAGGGAATGGCAAGGTGGAAGGGGCCTGGCTTTCTGAGGGATTCAGGGCCAAGGCACCGTTGTAGCCTCAAGCTGTCTTGGCTTATAAACATGAGAAACAAACTTCTCTCTTTAGCCTCTGGGTTCTGTGTTTCTTTGACTCACAGCCTAGTCTTAATTCACACAGCAGCACCTGTAGGAGCTCTCTGTGCTCACATGGGCCCTCATGCTTCTCGGTAAGGTGATGTGTTCCAGGCAAGTGGAGTCAACCAGGCCAGGAGGCTGGAGGGCCTTTAGAGTGTACAGATGATAGGAAGGGCTTGGAATTCATGCTGGGTCCCCTGTCCCTAAAAGAAAGGTCAACCAGGCAGTTGGTTTTCTTGCCCCATCTCAGTGAACTTCTCTGTGTATCTGTCAACAGCAGCCCACCTGGAAGTTCATCAGATTCCTTCTGAAGGAGAAGGAACAGGCAGTTCTATTAACTCTCCCTGTGGGAAGAGGAATGTGTGTGCTGGATGGGCCTGTGGGGTCTTCAGGTCACTCAGCCTGGACAGCAGCTCCTGGGCTGGTGGTTCATGCATGGAAGACCCCTGAGGCAGAAGTGCAGCTTATAGGAGCGTTCCCTTTGAGAGACTGCATTAGGGATCCCAACCAGCCCACAGAGCCGAGCTGCATCTTGTACATTCACGAACAAATCTGATTTTTAAAGAAACAATCTGTTTGGCCAATTCCCTTATAATATTTACCAGTTAGCTCCAATCTTGGGCAAATGACATTGCTTATTTCCCCTAAAACTCCAGTAATTGAATAGCTATTAGGCATAACATAAAACACTGAGCAGTCCTGCGGTGAATCCACACTTACTCATTCATCCATTCAACGTTCAGGATAGATTCTTGGGGACTGTCTTTGCCATCACTGGGGGTGGGGGGTAGTGAGTGTTGAAACTCAGCTTTGGAGTGCCTGTGTCCCTTTGCCTTCAGGCCAGGCTGGGTGCTGGCAGGGTGGCTGGGGTGGGGGAGGGGTTAGAGGGGGCTGTGTGGAGTCAATCACAGTCACCACCAAGGTCTTCACATGCGGCAGCCACCTTCGCCACCCACCTGGCACACCTTCACATGGCTTCTCCTGGATCTTCTGGAAGCCTTGCCAGGAAACCTACGGCTTCCCACCCTCTCCTCCTTGTGGGGCCACAGTTCCTTCCCAATCTGGGAGCTCTCCTTCATCCTATGACTGACCAAGATGTGTCTGTACCCTGACTTCTTTATTCTAACCTTGTTCAGTTCTGAAGTTGGGTAAAAGGGTGTCTTAGAGGCCTCTTTTCCTGTCATCCCAGGTTCTGGAAGTCATCAACCTCACAGAGTGTCATTCTAGTTATTTACAACAGATCTTCAGGACAGAACTGGCTTTTCACAGAAGCATGTGCAGGTTCCAAAGAGGTTCAGGGTGGAGGGCCAGCAGTGACTTGTGGAGGTGTTACACAACCTGGGCTCTAAAAGATGGGAATGCCAAGAATTCAGGGCAGGGAACTACTCAGAAAGGAGAGGTGATCAGGGCTTGAACTAAATAAGCTCTACAGGGGACACAGCCACTGAGGCCAGAACCCTGGGGCATGAGGAAGGACTGGGAGAGGAAAGGCTGAGGTCATGTGACTAGGACTGGCTTGCTGGGTAGGGCCACTCCCTCCCTAACAAATGGGGCTCTTTGCCTAAGGGGCCCAGCTGTCACTTAAGCCATATGCCTTCCCAACCATCTTCCCAGGTTGCAGGACAGATGGGGTTTCTGTCCTCTGCTGGGGGGCTGTGGGCAGATGAGGCCTGCTAGTAATGGTTACAGTGAGTTCATGGAACAAGTGTGTGAGAAACTCCCTACTGAACAAGACAAGGAGATGCAAGATAAAGTCGATCTGGTGAGTCACAGAGACCTAACGCATCCCTACAAGCCAGGCCTCTGGAGTCAGCCAACTGTCACACCTGTCCCATGAGATCCAGAGTCGACATTGAACAAACTCACATGGCTTTGGCCCTTTTCCTCTCAGGACCTCAAACTAGGAAACCAGGCAGAAGAGCATGAGAGTGGACTCAGACACCCCTGGTTAGGACTCTGCACTTTAGACCACACCTTCTTCCTGGGGTCACTGCCTATATCACATGGGTAAGCATGACTTTTGATAGAGGTACAAGAAGCAGAAATGCAGACTTGACAGCTGTCTGGAATGTGGGGGTGATGGCCAGGTCTGCACCTGTGAGGTCGTGACCTGGTGCTGGCACTGGAGCTGGGTGAAGAGCACCAGTGCTAGGAGTCCCAGGGCCACTACTGCACAGGACCCCTGGGTCGATGGACTGAGAAAACAGATGGGAGCAGAAGCTATCCTCAAGATGGAGAGACAGGGAACAAGGAGGAAGTTCTGCCACATCCTGCCCTCCTTTTGTCCAGAAAGATGACCTTTGACAAATAAGGCACAGGACTTGTCTTCACCCCACTGCACTTTACCCCAAGTCAGCCACACTGGTCCAGCTGCTGTGGGTGAATGCCAGTGTCAGCAGTTCCCCAGGGGGTGTTCTCTTGGGGCAGGGCTGCTCTGTGCCAGTTATTGCCCCATGTGTGCCATGAGAACTCTGGCCTGCAGGAAGCTTGGCAGGCGTAGAGAGGAGGGGTCCTCCTGGGGAGGCACTGGCAGGGAGTGAAGGTCTGCTAGGGGCAGAGCATGGAGGAGAGGAGAAAGACTGGATTGGGATTGACTTTCCTAAAGGGTGGAGCTCTGGCCAATGTTATCAGGAGAGGGACAGGCTGGTTCTGAGGGACCTTATGGGGATTACCACATTCTGCAAAGGCCAGCAGAGACCACTGGCTTGGAGAACACACAGGGCTCTGGTTAAGGGAGAGACTGGGCAGGGCAGAGGGATGACTCAAGCGGGTTGCTGCTAACCAAGCTTCAGAGGGTGAACTGAGTGGTTCTAGATCTGTGCTCTCCAAGAAGAAGACAGCCTCAGTCACCAATGCAATTTATAATTTTCTAGTAGCCAAGTTAAAAAAAAAGTTAAAAAATAAATGGTTTTATATTTATTTCAATAATATATTTCATCAAACTCAATACTAACTATTATCCAAAATACTCTTTTTAACATGTTTCTTTAGCCACATTTCAAGGACCCAAGAGCCACTTGCAGGGAGTGGCTACCATTTGGACAGTGCACATTCTGACAACTTGGGTCAAAAAAGAATTTTGAACACTGGGTGAGTGGAAAAAATTAAGTTGGTAGTTTTAGTTTGAAATATATAGACAAGAGGCTCAATTGCCATTTAAGCTCACTAGCACCTGCCTGTCTTTTGTTGGCTAAGCACCTCACAAATTTAATTCTCTAACATTCTAGCAGCCTTCCTGTCTTTTCTTCTCTCTACTTCCTTTTACTCTAGTGACAGCAAGAAAGTGCTAAAAGAAAGAGAAACAACTTGGTCCTGTGTGTGAATAATTATTACAGAGGACTTCTGGTGTCAGTGTTGGGTCTGGACACATCTGGCTATCAGCCTGTGTAGATTAATGTCTGCATTTTATTGCCTGGGTAGCTGTCACCCTGTTTTGTATTAACTAGACAATTGCTCTTTGGCTTACTTATGCCCCAGGATCAGGGTTAAATTTGGAAAGCAGCTGGTTATTCTATATGAACTGACCCTGAATGCCCTTGATTGTGGAGGGCAGACTAGGGGAAAACAGGAAGATGACTAGTTATTTCCTACAAGGCCACCCTGCTCTCACCTTCTCCCTCTAGTACCTAGCACAGTGCCTGCTATGTAGACAATTTTTGTAAAATAGTTGCTTAGTTAAACTAAATGTTCTCAGTACATTTGTTCCCATATAGAGGAAGAAACAGACACATCCACTCAGATGAAGAACCAGTAGGGTAGTCTGGTCCATCCCTGGAAAAGATGACTGTCATGGGATCAGCTGTCCATTTATTCCTTCAACACACATTCCCTGAGCACCAAACACATACCTGGCATTGCCCTTTGTGACAGGTGGTGATGAGTGAGATGAGTCCCTGCCCTCATCATGACAGAAGTAGATACAAAAAATTACAAATGCTGCATTACTCATGTCAAAAGAGAAATTTGCAGCAAGCAGTGTGATAATACAAGGGAGGGTAAACTCAAATCTCTTGGGGGAAGTCAGGGCATGCTTTGTGGAACACGTTGCTGTGTTTTGAGAGGAACAAGGGAGCTGGCCTGGAGACGAGGAGGAGAAGGGAATGCTAGAAGTGACATAGGCACCATGTGACAGACCAGAGAGTGAGGTGGTGAGGCCAGTGGCTCTTAAACCTTTTTTACACACTTAAGACTTATATGGCTGATACACAAATTTAGTGAAGTTTTCAGGATACAAGATCAATATGTGAAAATTAATAGCTCTTCTATGTTCCAATAATGAATACACTGAGAAAGGAATCAAGAATATCGTCCCACCAAAATAACTTCAAAAAATAATAATCTAAGTAAGGAGGTGAAAGACTTCTACAATTAACATTATAAAACACTGAAGAAAAAAAATTAAAGATCTTAGAAGATGGAAAGACCTGTCATGTTCATGGATAGGCAGAATTCATGTCATCAAAATAACTAGATTATCTAAAGCAATCTAGAGTTCAATGAAATTCCCATCAGAACCCAATGATGTTCTTCACAGAAAAATAATCATAAAATTTATAAGGAAGAATGAAAAACCCAGAATAGCAAAATCAATTCTGAGCAACAAGAGTGAGGTCAGAGGCAACCATACTACCTGATCTCAAATTATACCACAGAGCTATAGTCACAAAACAGCATGTTACTGACATCAAAACCTGAAGATCAACACAATAGACTGAAAGACACAGAGCAAACTCCACATATTTACAGTCACATGATTCTTCACACATGTGCTAAGTTGGAAAAAAGTCTTTGAAACACATGGTTCTGGGAAAACTGGAAATCCATATGTAGAAGAATGAAACTAGACCTGTAGCTCTCACCCTGCATAAAAATCAACTCAAAGTAGATCAGAGACCTTGGAATTGGACTGGAAACAGTGAAACTGCTAGAAAGAAGTGGGGACAACGCTCCAATGCATAGGTACAGGCACTGGCTTTCTTAGGCTCCTAAAGTTCAGGAAATAAAATCCAGCATCAATAAATGAGGTAGTATTAAATTAAAAAGCTTCTACAAAGTGAAGGAAATAATTAATATTTAGAAGAGAGAGCCTACAGAATGGGAAACATCTTTGCCAGCTATTTGTCCCATAGGGGATTAATAACCAGAATATGTTTCAAAAAACAAGAAATTTAACACCAAAAGAACTAATAACCCACTCAACAAAAGGATGAAAGACCTCAAGAGCTACTTCCCAAAAGAAGAAATACAAATATTTGGCTAACAAATACCTGAAAAAATATTCAACACCCTTAGCAATCAGTGAGATGCAAATCAAAATTACACTAAGATTTCATTATAATTATAATTTCATTTCATTTATAATTGCTGGCCAAGATGTGGATGAAAGTACACTCATACACTATTGGTAGGACTGAAAATCACAACCAGTTTGGAAAGCAGTGTGGAGGTTCCTCAAAAGACTAGGAATGGAACCACCATAGGACCCATGTATCCCACCCCTGGGTATTTATCCAAAAGATCTAAAATCAGCATATTTTAGGGATGCAGCCTCATCAATGTTTGTAGCAGCACAATTCTCAATAGCCAAATTAGGTAACAGCCCAGGTGCCCATCAACAGACAAATGCATAGAGAAAATGTAGTCTATATATGCAAGGGAGTTCTTTTCAGCCATAAAGAAGAATGATATTATGTCATTTACTAGTAAATAGGTGGAACCAGAGAACATCATGCTGAGTGAAATAAGTCAAACTCAGAAAGACATGGGTCAAATGTTTTCTCTCATATGTGGAAGCTAGAGAGAAAAAAAGGAATTAAAAAGGAGGGATCTTGTGAAAACAGAAGGAAGATCAGTAAAGTAGAAGCAGGAACCTAGGGTGAGGGAGGTGGGAAGGAAAAGGGGAGGAACTGGGTGCTTTAGTAAGCTTTTTCGCTGCTGTGACTAAAAGGATATGACTAGCACAACTGTAGAGGAGGAAGAGTTTATTTGAGGGCTCATGGTTTCAAAGGTCTCAATCCATAGAGAGTTGGTTCCATTCCTCAGGACTAGATATGAGGCTGAATATCATGGCAGAAGACCATGGCAGCTTGCATCATCAGGAAAGGGAGAGAGAGAGAGAGAGAGAGAGAGAGAGAGAGAGAGAGAGAGAGAGAGAGAGAGAGAGAGAGAGGCTGACTCTATAGTCTCCAGATACAAATTATATATCCCATAGTCATGCCCCTAATGAACCACTCCCTCCAGCCACATCCCACCTGCCTCCACTTTCCACTCAGTTAATCCCATCAGGAGGATTAATTCACTAATTAGGTCAAAACTCTCACAACCCAATAAATTCTCCTCTGTGAGACATTGTCTCACACATGCGCTTTTGAAGGACACCTCACATCCATGTCATTACATGGGGGATCAAGTTGACCATATTATGCCATGAGCAGGTATGAATGTATTACAAAGCATTATGATTTTATATGTGACTAATGCACAGTAACATATGTAACTGTAAATGTAGTAATTAAGTAGAAAGAAGACCAATAAAGTAGAGAAAGCAGATCAGGGAAAGGAGTGGGGGAGAAAATTGGGAATTGACTTGGATAAAATTACATTGTGTGCATTTATGAATATGTTAAAATGAACCCCACTATTTTGTCTAACCATAATTCATTAAGAATTAAAATTTTAAAAGGATTAAGGACCCTAAAGAGCTTTTTATGTGAGTTTTATCTATTGGGATTTACCATATAAAAAATTTCAACTAAAAATTTTAGAAATATTTATTTAAAATAGAAACCATTAACTCACGTGAACATTAATGCCACTTTTTAAAGACATAATCTTTACATCTTTTTAAAGATGTAAAACAGAAATCACTTAGTATTATATTGTTCCCCATTATTGCACATCTGTTTAATGTCCAACTTGAGAGAAGACAGTCTCCCCTCTGCTGTACATAAGACTTGCTAAATGTGAGATCTGGCTTTGCATGCTTTCACCCATAGGTGTGGAGGGAGAAGAATTTTAACAGCATTTCATGCATTACCTGGGTATTCATCCTCATCACACAAAACACCAACATGTCTCTTTTTAAAACTCATTTGAGTTTGGAACCATGTTCTCTGGTATATTAAAATTCTAGCGCCTGGGTCTTGGTTCCTATGGCCATTCCTTAAAGAAAGGAGCCAGCTCCTGGGTGAACTGGCTCATTCTTGCAGGGCTGGGCAGGAGACATAGCTGCCTTTCTGCTTATGAAAGGCCAGTTTCCGATTCAACCCACAGTAACGTGAAAAGATGAGAGGTGGACATGGGTTTAATACACTTAACTTGTGGCATTGTAGAACAGTCTGGCTCACCTTGAATGGCTTAGCACTCTACCATCTGCCCACAGCAGGCAAAAACATCTAATGCAAGCGTGCTGTGCTCTGAGGTGTTGGAGAACCTCACATAATGGATTGAAGTCTCCGGAAAGTGAAAAGCAGAGTGGTCTACTGGGACCACATTATTGGTTCTACAGGATGCAGATCTCTTCTGCACCATTATTGTCAAAAAATCATAATGTGACTCACTGTAGTCAGGGGACTGTCTGTATGCAAGATGAGTCCAGAGCATCTTTCTGTAATGAGCTGGTACACCACACCCCCCCACCCCCCCCCCCACCCCACAATGATGGGATCCATCAAAGGGACACATGGTCAGAGCAGGAGCAATTGGAGTACCAGAATGAAGAAAGTATCAGGTCATAACCTGGAGTAGGAAATAAAGATCCGTGCATCTGTATTATTGTGCACCAATGATTAATAGGTAAACTGGGAAAAAGAGATGAATCCATGTGAACATGCACACCCTGCCCTCAAGCAGGTGGGGTTTATGCCCCCTCCTGGAAAGTGAGCTGTGCATCTGGGTTTCCTTCTACAGATCATGGCTAGAGAACTGAGGGAAAGGTAACCTAGCAGAGATGTAACAAACGACACCCATAGGTGACTGGGGTCAACACTGGCAGCTGAAGTCATTTAATAACAATATATCAGAACTGGTTCATTAACTGTAACAAGGTTGCCATGCCAATATGTTAATAATAGGGGAGACTTATGTGGGCTACATGGGACTTCTCCTTACTATCTTCTGATTTTTTCTCCTAATATAAAACTGAATCTGACATTGTTACCCTATGTACATATATGATGGTGTGATTCTACATCATGTACAACCAGAAGAATGAGAAATTATGCTCCATTTAAGTATGATGTATCAAAATGCAATTTACTGTCATGTATAACTAATTAGAACAAATAAAAAAAGTTTATTTTACTGCTTGCCTAGCATGCCTGAGGTACTGGGTTCAATCCCCAGTACTGTGAACAAATAAAAAAAATAAAGTTTTTGTTAAAAAATCCACTGGTAAACCTTGCATTTTGAGGAGGTTTTTTTAGTCATGTTTGACTTGGCAAAATTATCATTGGTCTTTTGGAAAGTATTGTTTCCTTGGGCAGGTATAACCAAAGTTAACACATTACATTTCAGCACATTAAAACTGACTACATCAGCTATTAGAACAGTCTTTGACTAGTGAAGAGCAGCAAGCACACAAACGAATACAAAGTTTGTGAAAGTTTTCCAAAATTCTAATTTTCTTTTTTTGAACAGTTGACTTTTCTCACTGGCAGCAAAAACTGTGGGTTGCTGCGCTCAGACAGGCAGGCTCTCTCTACTCCTTTCTGTAACAATGTCTACCAGAGCTGTAGGCCTGCAGCTGCATAGTGAGCCAACCATCCTTCAGGTAACAAGGGTGATGCCCAAATAGCAGCCAGGTGAGGTCACAGTGACTAGTTACACATGTGGGTTGAAGACAGCCATCCCATTTCTAACTTTGTGTCTGAATATTAAGAGATGTGCCTTCGGGATTGAGACCTGACGTGAGCAGGTGTTCTGTCATCCATTCTTCCAACTGCAAGCAGTCCTTTTGCAGGGAAGCATGTGGAGTGCTGAGCCTGGGACCCGGGGCTTTGCTGCTGCTGCCTTGGTCATGCTCAGGGCTCCAGAGTCTCCCAACTATTGCTCTGGAGATAGTTAAACAGAACAGGGACAAGATAGGTGTGTTTTACACCAGATCTCTCTAACAGCAGTGGGGGTGGACTGGTCAGGAGGAGGCAGCCAATGGTGGTGGTGGTCGCCAGAAGGTTACTGAGCACCAACCACTGGCAATCACTCTGCTGCCACCTGGGCTTGCTCTTGGCCAGGTTGGACCTGCCCGTATGCCCTGTGCACACCTCTGATAAGGGGCACATGGGTCAGTGCAGGGAAGCAGGAGGGTTCTTGGCCAGGATATCTTGCAGAGACACTTGGTCCATCTTGCCTGGGAAGGCATGTGTCTGTGGCAGTCAGAGCCATGGAAGGAGGCTCTGCAGGCATCCTGGATCTCTCAGGTTAGCCACGGAGGGGCTCTTCTGCCACTGTTCTGAGGGTCCCTCTCCCTGGGACTGCAATTCAGTTCAGGCTGCATGATGCTCGAAACTCAGGCTTTTTGGGCTTGGGAAGACCATGGAGGAGACATGAGCCAGTGAGTGGCACAAGTGGAGGTTTACTACTCCTGTGAAGAGTGGTTTGGATTCCAGTGACTTCCCAGTCCCCAGGGCCCTCTTAGGTTCTTGACTTGAGCATTGCTGACCTGGCGTTGCCCCAGGGAAGCAGGTAATTCTTGCCCCTTCAGCCTTTATTCAGTCTTTCAGCAGCATGGCTGTCTGCTCTCACCAGGCAGGTGAAGCTTATTGTCAACACCCTTTCTGTATCTTTGTCTCTGATCACAGGAGAATACTTCACTGATCAAGGGGTTTCAGGCACCAGAAGGAGAGGAAGGGGCTTGTAGTGGTGGGGGATGATGACCCAGAAACTTGTTTACAGGGAGGTCTAAGACCTGGCCAAAGATCCCCTGGAAAACTAACATTTTCATAAAGTTTGACAGACACCTGCCACTCTTCAAGCATGAGTGTCCAGGGTCCTCCCACACCAACATAATGCTCTAGGGTCTGTTCCCCTCTCAGCCAAAGGAAATGTCCAGCACACAGCAGGCTTGCCTGAGGTTCCACAGCTCAGGGCCCCCTGGCTCAGCACAACTCCCTCTCCAGACTCCAGAAAAGGAAACAAGGGACCAGATACAAGATCCAGGATGCACTCTGGGCTCTCTGTCTGTTCCCCCTCCCCAGGCCTCAGTGTCTTCAGGAAGTCCCCGGCCTATAGTGATTTGGTTTATAATTTTTTAACTTTACAATAGTGCAAAACTGAGGCACTTTCAGTAGAAACTACTGTGAATTCTGCTCTTTTTCCATGTTGGAGATATGCAATGTGCAGGCAGAGGTGGGGTGCCACTCCCAGTCGCCTCCTGCTCTGAGATGGGGACTTCCTCAGGTCACCGTGTGGCTGAGAGATGCAGTGGGTTAGATGGATTTGGTATATTTTTGACTTATGGTGGATTTATTGGGACTCAGCCCCACTGGTGTTGAAGAACATGTCTGTGCCTTGGGGTGCTGAGGACACACTCAGGGGAAAGGCTGTCCTGTGGAGTTTCTCTGCTTGGAGGAACCACTGGAGAGTTTCTTTGAGGAGCTCAGTCACTCACACTGCAGTCACTCTGTGACTGTAGAGTCATCTCCCTTTGGTCACCTTCAGGAACCTCAATGAGCTGAGGCCAGTAGGCACTAAATTAGGCACAGACCACATTTGGACATTCTCAATTTACTCTAGAGTACCTCCTTGTTGTGTGATTCCACACTGCATCTGTGTGCTTTACGCTAAAGCTTTTTTATGCAACACTGATCTTCCTGAGATTAGTCACTAGAGTTACATGTAACTGTGGTTTACTCTACTGCTGAATGTTGCCCTAGAAAAATAGAGCCTGTTGTTTTTACTCCTCATTTTGATGGATGTTTAGCAGTTTATTCTCTGGTCCATGGTGAGGTAAAATTTGTGTGTGTCTCCTGGGGCACCTGCAGAGCAGCACCCACAGTGGGTGAAGCCTTGCCCCCTTGCAGACCAGCATAGAATTGATGGTTAGGAGAGGTTTTCCTTTTACACTTTGATCTATGATGTATTTGCGGCTGTTACTGCCAGGGGTTCCACGTAGCTATGTTCCAGTCACTTATCCTCACACTTTCCAGTTTCTGAGGAAGCCCTTTCCCTCCTGCTTCATGTTCTCATGGGATAATTTGACTTGTGTCTTCACCTCTGCCTGCCACCTGCCACTCTGTGGGGCTGTCCTCATGGTGCACAATTCCATGCTAACATGATCATTCCTCACCAAAGTCTTTCTCTCCTCTGGTGCTCTACCTTTGAGCATTCGATGGCTGAGCTGGAGATGGTTATCTGTGGAGTGCATTTGCATCTGCTTGTCAGTCTGGTGCAGTTTCCAGTGCTGGAATTGGTGGAAATAAATTCCTTGCTTCCCTTCAAACCTGGAGTTTGATAAAAATGATTGCATTTCATTGGGAAAATCAATTTACATTTCAAAAATCTCCATCTGATGATCATGTGATCATCACAATAGATGTTAAAAAGCACTTTACAATCTATGCTGAGCCCATGGCCAACATCATTCTAAATGGAGAAAAACCAAAAGCATTCCATCTAAATACTGGAACAAGACAGGGACACCCTCTTTCACCACTTCTATTCAACATCATCCTTAAAACACTAGTCAGAGCAATTAGGCAAACCAAAAGAAATTAATGGGATACAAATAGGAAAAGAAGAACTCAAGTGTCACTATTTGCCAATGACATGATTCTATATTTAGAGGATCCAAAAAACTCCACTAGAAAACTTCTAGAATAAATGAATTCAGTAAAGTAGCAGGATATAAAACCAATATGCATAAATCTAATGCCTTTATATTCATAAGTGATGAATCCTCTGCAAGAGAAATTAGGAAAACCACTCCATTCGCAATAGCCTCAAAAAATAAAATAAAATACTTTGGAATCAATCCAACAAAGGAGGTGAAAGACCTCTACAATGAAAACTACAGAGCACTAAAGAAAGAAATTGAAGAAAACCTTAGAAGATGGAAAGACCTTCCATGTTCTTGGATACGCAAAATCAATATTGTGAAAATGGCCATTAAACCAAAAGTGCTATAGAGATTCAAAGCAATTCTAATTCAAATCCCAATGACATTCCTCATAGAAATAGAGAAATCAATGAACTTTATCTGGAAGAATAAGAGACCTCGAATAGACAAAACAATTCTGAGCAGAAAAAGTGAAGCAGGTGGATTCACAATACCAGAACATAAACTATACTACAGAGCAATAGTAACAAAAACAGCATGGTATTGGCACCAAAATAGACAGGTACACCAGTAGTACAGAATAGAAGACACAGAGACAAACCCACAAAAGTACAGTTGCCTCATAGTAGAAAAAGAAGTCAGAAACATACAATGGAGAAAAGATAGACTCTTAAACAAATGGTCCTGGGAAAACTGGAAATCCATATGCAGTAAAATGAAATTAAACCTCTATCTCTCACCCTGCACAAAACTCAACTCAATATGGATCAAGCACTTAGGAATTAAACCAGAGACCCTGCACCAAATATTAGACAAATGGGCCTGAATCTTCATCATGTTGGCTTAGGATCAGACTCCCTTAAAAAAAAATACTCCCAAAGCAAAAGAAATCAAGCAAGAATCAATAAATGGGATGAATTCAAACCGAAGTGCTTTTTCTCTGCAAAGGATACAATCAATAATGTGAAAAGAGAGCCTACAGAGTAGGAGAAAACCTTTTTCACAAGTACTTCAGATAGAGCACTAATCTCCAAAATTTATAAAGGACTTACCAAGCTTTACACCAAAAATACAAAGAAACCAATCAATAAATGGGCCAAGGAACTGGACAGACACTTTACAGAAGAAGATATACAGGCAATTAATAAACATGAAAAAGGGTTCAACATCTCTAGTAATTAGAGAAATGCAAATTAAAACAATTCTAAGATTTTGTCTTACTCCAATTAGAATGGCCATTATCAAGAACACAAACAATAATAGATGTTGGCATGGATGTGGTGAAAAAGGCACACTTTTATTATGCTGGCAGAGTTGCAAATTGGTACAGGCACTCTGGAAAGCAGTGTAGAGATTCCTCAAAAAACTTGGAATGGACCCACATTTGATCCAGTTATTCCACCCCTCGGTTTATACCCAAAGAACTTAAAATTAACATACTACAGTAACACAGTCACGACAATATTTATAGCAGCTCAATTACAATAGCTAGATTGTGGAACCAACCTAGATGCCCTTCAACAGATGAATGAATCAAGAAACTGTGGTATATGTACACAATGGAATATTATTCAACCATAAAGAAGAATAATATTATGGCATTTGAAGATAAAAGGATAGAATTGTAGAATATCATGCTAAGTGAAATAATCCAATTCCAAAAACGTAAAGGGTACCTATTTTCTCTAATAAGCGAATGATGATATATAATGGGAGTTGAGAGAAGGCAAATGAGAGAAGAATGGGGGAACTTTGGATTACATAGAGGAAAATGAGAGGGAGGAGGGGGCAGGGGTATTAAAAATGGTGGAATAAGACAGACATCATACTACGAATAACCCAATCAACAAATGGGCTAAGGAAATGAACAGACACTTCACAGAAGAAGATATACAAGCAATCAACAAACATATGGAAAAATGTTCAACATTTCTAGTAATAAGAGAAATGCAAATCAAAACCACCCTAAGATTCCATCTCACCCCAATTAGAATGGCGATTATCAAGAATACAAGCAACAACAGGTGTTGGCGAGGATGTGGGGAAAAAGGTACACTCACACATTGCTGGTGGAGTTGCAAATTAGTGCAGCCACTCTGGAAAGCAGTATGGAGATTCCTTAGAAAACTTGGAATGGAACCACCATTTGACCCAGCTATCCCACTCCTTGGCCTATACCCAAAGGACTTACAATCAGCATACTACAGAGATACAACCACATCAATGTTCATTGCTGCTCAATTCACCATAGCCAGATTGTGGAACCAACCTAGATGCCCTTCAGTTGATGAGTGGATAAAGAAACTGTGGCATATATATACAATGGAATATTACTCAGTCATAAAGAATGATAAAATTATGGCATTTGCAGGCAAATGGATGAAATTGGAGAATATCATGCTAAGTGAGATAAGCCAATCTCAAAAAACCAAAGGAAGAATGATCTCGCTGATAAGTGGATGATGATACGTAATGGGGTGTGGGAGGGATTAGTTTTAGGGTTAGAGTTAGGATTAGGGAGGGGGGCAAGAATGGGGGAAGGAAGGACTGTATAGAGGGAAAAGAGGGATGGGAGGGGTGGGTGGAAGGGAAAAAATAACAGAATGAATCAACCAACATTACCCTATGTAAATTTATGATTACACAAATGATATCCCTTTACTCTATGTACAAACAGAGAAACAACATGTATCCCATTTGTTTACAATTAAAAAAAAAGACAGACATCATTTGCCTATGTACATGTACGATTACACAAATGGTATGAATCTACATTGTGCATAACCATAGAAACAAAAAGATGTACCCAATTTGTGTACAATGAATCAAAATGCAGTCTGTAAAAATAAAAATAACTTAAAAAGCACTTAATTTTAACATACAATCATTATATTTTTTAAATGAGTGAAGGAAGCATTCTTATGTGATAGAAAAAATTTTTCAGCAAACATGGCACTTAAGGTTGAACTATTGACAGCTTTTCCCTTGAGATAGGAACAAGTCTAGCAGCCATCAGCAGTTCTATTCAGCAATTTACCTCAGGCCTTATTCAGAGAATGACAGAAAACAGAAAAGAGAAAAAATAGATATATACAAAAACACACACATACATGGTTTAAGATGTAGAAAGAAAATTGTCTTTATTAGTAGATAAAATAATAGTGAACCTAGAAAATAAAAAATATACACTCTTAGCTGTAACAAATAAAATTGTCAAGGCCATTGGATATGAGATTGATTTTTTTTTTCAAATAATTGAATTTTCTATATGCCAACAACAAACAAACACATGTTTTTAAAAAGGGACATTTATAATGGCTGCATAAACCTAGAAAAACCTAGGAAAAGATTTTCAAAACTTCTACACTAAAAGCTACAAATATTACTAAAGATCTCAAGTAATTGAAAAAACTAGAAACCTTAAGAAGATTCTTTGTCAAGTATAAATAATGGTTACATAGGAGACATTATTTCATAATCATAAACTGGAAAGATTTTAAGAGAATTACAATGTTTCTTACTGATAGAAAAACAGGGAAAAGTACTCTCATTTTGCTTCTAGAAATGGAAGTTTAAAATTTGGGGAGAAAAATCTATCAATATTTATTAAAAGGATAAATACATTTTGCTTTAAAAATACAAGTCTCATTCCTAGCTACCTACAGCATAAAATTCAAATCATTCTAAGTAAGGCAATGGGTATGAGAACAAATTTTGCACCACTGTCTTGGTATTTATGTCACTGGATTTGAGAATGGCTACAATCATTATGCATATCCAGGTTAAAGAAATTAAGTAAATAACATGAATTAGGTTGCTTCTACTTCCAGAGAAGACTATCATGGACCAGATTTGAACTTATGATTTCAATAAGAAAAAAAATTCAGAAACATAAAATAATGAATTTCAAATGTAGGATAATAGAAATCATGGAACAGTGATCTCACAGCAGGGAGACACAAACATGCCAAGGCATATGGTTGTAAAGTCTTCCCAGCTCCCTGCCTAGACGGTGTGTCCAGGCTGCTATGAAGGGAGACAGACACAAGAGAAGCGTGTGGTCTGAGATGAAAAGATGGTGTTGGTGCAGTGGGGAGACCCTAGGAGTTGGAGTTCCTAACAGAGAGCAGTTCCCCTATCCAGGTTCTGGAGCTCTCTCCTTTCCGAGCTACAAACAGAGCAAGCTCCAGAGATCCACTGAAATCTCCCCAAATCAGCACCTGAATATTGACCAGTGCTTGACTGAGAGAAAACTAGCTGAGGCTGAGGGGAAAATACATATGAAAGGAGCAGATGTTACAAAACATCACCATGGGCCAGAAATATAATTCTTATACCAACTGGAGTGAAAAATTACACATGGGTATCAGATAGAGTGCTCAAGTCAAATGAGTATGTTCAGACAAAAACACATATGTGAAAGTTATGGTGTTTTTACACATCTTCACCAACATTTGGAACAATTCAAATGCCTTTCCATTGGTAAGTGGACCGGGTCTGCAGGCCAGGGTCCAAGAGGCTCCTCCACCTACCCACGCTCCCGTGTGCTTCCCCGGCCCACACTCGTGCTGGGCCACATGCCCCACCACAGGCACACTCGCACAGCCTTTGTTTGGGGAATTAAAGTATTTACAGTTATTGTTGCATCTGGTGCTTGAGTTTTGCTGAGTCTGCTGCCATTTCTAAAACATGTCCCTCACACTGAGAAGGATGGCTCCCTTCTGTACTTTGTTGAGGCTCCTGTCTGGTGAACGCCTCTTGGACCCCTGACACCAGCGTCTAGCTGCCCACAGACCTGCTTGTGCCTCGGCCCTGGGCTCCCTTCCTGTCTGATCCTCATTACACAGGGCCAGTTCTACTGCATGTGGTCCCTACCAAGGCAGCAGGGAAGGAGGAGCAAGGCGTCCTGCCATCACCAGCACCCTGGGACTTGGGGTGGGGTTGGGGTGAACAACCAAACTTGTGACCTTACAGGGAGCCTCTCACTGTCGGCCAGTTTTAAAAGTTCATCCTCTCCTTCCCGAGTCAGAGCTAAGAGGAGTTCATCTGTAAGCCTGGCGTGGAGTGGCTGGTCAGGGCTGCCAGGAGAGGAGGGCACAGGGCAGCAAGCCTTCCCCAACCTGCTCTGCATCCCACCGGCCTCTCATGCAGCCAAAATTCTTCACACGAGTAGCACCACATCTGCTCTGTGTACCCCGGAGGGCATTTCTCCTTAAGACCCAGTCCGGCTGCTGGACTGCCAGTGCCCCCCTTGGGTCCTTGGTTGGTGACAGGGATTGTACATCTCCCACGTGCCCCTGAGCATTCTCTGACATGGCAATACAGGAATCACGGCAGGACTTGCCACAGCATCACAGCTACATGTCGCCTGTGAGGTTTGGGGCATGTGCATACTAAACCCGCAGAAGGCCTGACAGAGGCACACAGGGCGTGCTGGAAAGGGCACATGCTCCAGAGCCCCTCAGGCCCAGATCCCCCTCACATCTGGTCCCAGTGCCCATGGCGAGGCCATGGAGCCAGCTCCACACTCAGGCAGAGCAACACCCCTGCCACCACAAGCACGAACCCCAAGGCCATTCCATCTGTTTTGAAGTAGGTTTCATCAGTTTCCTAATTTAAGACAAAAGCAGAGTTCAGCCAACAGTCACCCTGAAGGACAGAGCTCTGAGGGACAAGTGCAGAGGGAACACGTTCCTACTGTAATGGGCTGACAGATCTGACTCCATGAGAATGTAATAGGCCAGACTCTAAGGGAAATGACTAAACAGACTCCATTTTGCTCTGAGACTCCATGTTATGTAGGAAATAAGTTTCTCCCATGGGAACACCCCGCCTCTGTGCTCATCATCAGTTACTTGGTCTGACATGTTTAATAATATACAATGGCAACTCCTATGTAGTAAAGAATTGCTCTCTTTTGATTCTTATTGCTCCTAAACAATGTACCATGTGAACGGTGATTGTGTGGATGTTAGTAATCATTCTTTAGTTTGTACTTAGGTAAGGGTCATTTTGACCCACTTCCCCCTCTGTTGATGATCTCATGATATTAGTTTGTAATTTCGAATCATAGCAACAGACACTTATGATTGATGTGATTTTTGGTATAAGAACCCCTACAACCCTGTGGTCGGGGCTGTCCTCCAAATAGCCACTTTTTGGGGCATTGTGTGAGAAAGTCAGCTGGCCAGCTTAATAAATACTCTCATATTTGGACTTCTCAGTGGTGATTGATCTGTTCTTAAACTGCACCCCATAACACTACTTGGGAGCCCAGGGAACCCTTTGCACACACCACTGCTGCCCAGAGGTCCTGGAAAGGCACTGCATGTGGGGTCCTGCTTCAGCTGGGCAGTCAGTGGCCCAGGTCTGGGTGCAGGGCCCAGGAGGACACAGCAGGGACATCTGTCTGCCCCCTCCCTGCACCACTCTCTCCTGGGGTTGGCAGGGCCCCTGCAGGGCTTGATGCCCTCACAGTTTGGGCGAGGTTAGGTTCCCAGACTTGGTGGTGGCCATCCTGGCCCACTGGAGGCCATAAACCATGCTGGTCAGTGCTCCTTTTGCTGGTGACTGTGGCTGCAGTCAGCCATCCTGGTGGACACCCTGATGCAGTACCGGGCCAGCAGGGCAGAGTCAGTGGAGACAGCCCTCCTTCCCCCTGGGCAGGAGGCCCTTTGTGAGGGAGCATCCCCAGGCCAGCAGGCCTCTTGCTATGACCCCTCAAGCATGCACATCCAAGTCAGGCTTGAAAACTGCCCAGGAAGAGCATGGCCAACATGGGGCCTTCCCCAGGCTGCAGGCCCTGGTTGTGCTCAGGCCTGGGCTTCAGCACTGCCCAGCACCTTGCTCAGATACCTGTCTGCACGTGCACAGATCTGTTAGTCACAGAGCAGGGACACGCCACCTTTATGCCAGTGATTCTGTAGCTGATGGCTAGTTGCTAAAAGGCCTGAAAACTCACAGATCATCACCCAAAGTGACCTACAAACACATAGCTGTCAGTCCAGTACCATTGTCTTTGAATCCCAGGGTGCCCAGGCTTTCCTACCTCCCTCAGTCCAGTGCTGAGGACAGTTCCCTTTGCAGTCTCACCACCTGCTTTGAGGACAGCCATTGCCTTTTCCTGGAAGGGAAACAAGGCTCAAAAAGTTAAAAAAATGCACCCAAGCCCATGGCCCAGGCAGGGCTCTGAAGGAACCTGGGCCCAGGCCTTGCCACCCTTCAGTCTGAGTGGCAGGTGGCAGGACGCTCCAAAGGCCACCCACACAAGGACTCGTGTGTTTGAAACACCACATTTGCTTTAATTTTATTAAGCAACTAACAAAGAATACACAAGAGGTGGGGAAGGAACCCCAATGGCTTTCTGAGGAATAACAATTCAGTGCTAGAGACAGAAGCCCGGAGAGAGGTTTAATTTCCATGCCATGCAAAATTGACAGACCGTGAACTCACTGTCCACCAGCCATACAAGGACAAACTTCAAAGGGAACAAATTCCAGGGACTGAGCAACTCTGCTCAGTTCCCGCTTTACCCTGGCCATGCACACGACCAAAGAGGAAATGAACAGAAAGCCCTAAGCATGAGCAGGCCATGAGGGGCTGCTGGTCAGCACAAGGCCACCTGGACTTGCCAAATGTTTATGGAAGCATCTGTCAGCCTCCCTGGCCACAGGGTCCAGATGCGTGGAGGCACACAGCTGGAGGCAGGGCTGGAGGCTGTGCTCCGCTGGGTACCTCCACAGGGCAGCACCACAGGTGCCAGCCGGCCTCACTTCCCGCAGCTCTGCACCCAGGTCACGACATCCAGTAGAAGGTGGTTTCTGTTCTCCTTGGTGACCTCTGGGAGGAAGGAGGGAGCAGACCTCAGACCTCCCTCCTTTCCTTTACCCTGAGAGCTGGGAAGGCTGGGAGGCCAGTAGGAGGTCTGAGACAGGACAGGTGTCTCCAGTCCCACCATCAGCTCTGCAGAGACAGCCCAAGGGACAGCAAGCCAGGTGAGGTGGTGCACACCTGCAATCCCAGCAGCTCGGGAGGCTGAGGCAGGAGGACCCAAGTTCAAAGCCTACCTCAGCAACTTAGTAAGATCCTGTCTCAAAATAAAAAATAAGAAGGGCTGGGGATGTGGCTCAGAGGTTAAGCACCCCTGGGTTCCATCCCTGGTGCCAAAATAAATAAATAAATAAATAAATAAATAAATAAATAAATAAGATAGGACAGCAGCTTTGAGTGCTGATGGATCCTGACTCAGGAAGAATGTGAACCAAGAGCTGTGAGGAAGGCAGGGAGGGGGTAGGGCAGATGACAGTCAACCAGGAGCAGAAGCAGCTACCAGAGCAGCAAATGACTGAGACCCAGGGACACCCAGAATCCAAGTGTGCTCCCAAGGTTAGTACATCTACTTGGCTCACCAGGGGCTTAGAGGACCCAAGTGCTGCAAAGGGCCTTGGCTCACCTGGAGGAGGAGGGGGCTGAGCCAAAGAAGCAAGGGTGACAAGGTGCAGACCATAACTTGGCCTCCTGACCCCAGCATGTTCTCCATAGGCAGTACCCTTACAAAACAAGGACGTCCAACAAGCAAGCATGGGAAGCAATCCCGGGGTCCCTGCCCCTATGATCAGTTCTTCCCTCACCACAAGTCTGGAAGAACAAAAGGGGCAGAAGTTTCAGGGAGAGGGCAGGGCTGATGCTTCCTGCCACTGTGCCTCCCCTGATCCCCACACTCATGGGCACAGGGCTGAGGGTGGGATGCCACAGAAAGGACCCTGACCTCATGGAGGTGGCAGACTAGGGGAGACGTAGCATGAACAAGGATGGGGGAGGTCCAAGACTCCCCAGGAAGGGTCCAGAGAGGTGGCAGGGCCTGGGTGGGAGGCAACAGGGCTCAGAAACGCTTCCACAGCTGGGTCCACCTGTACACAACCCTGACAGGTGGTCAATGGGGAAGGACACCTGGACAGAGGGGGACAGGAGCAAAGCCTCCTGGTACAAGGGAGGGTGCACTGGAGACCTGCAGAGGTCAGCACCGGCAGCGTGAGTGGAGGAGCAGCTGGCCCCAAGCAGGCCTGCTCTGGGTTGACTCTGTCCCCCAGAGGTTCATGTGTTGGGAGCCTGATCCCTCAGTGCATGGCATGTGGGGATAGGGTCTTCAGGAGGCAACCAGCATTAGATAAGTGGCTTTGTGAGAAGGGGAAGCCACCCCAGCTGGCACCATGCTTCTCCCCATGTGAGGCCCTCTGCCATGTTTGGAAGGGATGTGGGTCAATGTCTAAGTGGTGAACAAGTCTTCTAGAAAGGGGAGTGGTGCCACTTCTTCTCCACTTGGCTCTTCTACCTGATTTCTGTGTGTATGTGTGTGTGACAGGGGTGGTTTTATGGAGATGTAATTCATATATCATAGAATTCACATCAAGAGTAGAATTCTAGGGCTGGGAATATAGCTCAGTTGGTAGAGTTCTTGCCTCACAAGCACAGGGCCCTGGGTTCAATCCCCAGCACTGCGTACATTCAGAGTTTGCATTCCTCACCGCTATCTAATATCAGAACGTTTTTATCACAAACAGAAGCCCCTTCCAGTTACCCCCTTCTGCCCTCCCCGGCCTCTGGCAACCACTTCTATCTCCTCTCTCAGTAATGTTGCCTCTCCTGGACATTCTGTGCAAGTGGAATCACAGGTATGTGCCTGGCTTCTTTCACTCAGCACGAGGTGACACTCGTTCACACATATACAGTGAAACCATTGGTACTTCAGTCCTTTGTGTTGCCAATAACACTCACTGTATGAAGGTATCACATTTCTTTTATCCCTTTGCAGAATTGGGGTGATTCCCACGTTCTGGCCATAATGCTGCTGTGATCATTCATTGAAGGTTTTTGTGAACATGTTTTCCATTCATCTGGGTAAATATCTTGGAGTGGAATTGCTAATTTTCAGAGTGACTCAAATTTGATTTTTGAGGAACTGAACCTGTTTTCCAGTTTCAGCACCACTGAGGTCCCACCAGCAGGTGTGAGGGCACCAACACCCACCATCTTCCATTTCTTTCTTTCATTTGTGTTGCAGGCACCCCAAGGGGTGTGCCTTCCCAGCCATCCCTGACACTGCACAGCTTTTCATGGGCTTACCGGTCACCTGTATAGCTTCTGTGGAGAAATACCCATTCAGAGTCTATGTCTATTTTTATGGGTTTATTTTTACTTTATTGTTGAGTTCTTAAAGTTGTCTTTGTGTTCTAGAATTCGGGCTCATCTGATGCATAATTTGCTAGCATCTTCTCCCCTCTGTGTGCTCTTTCCTACTCTTGCTGGGTCCTTTGAAGCACAAAGGTTTAGGGTTTTGGTGTGGTCCGACTTATCTATTTTTTCTTTTGTTGTCTGAGTTCTGGGTGTTCTTTCACAGCAGGCTTTGCCCAATTGCTGTTCACAAAGATTTACTCCTATATTTTCTGCCAAGAGTCCTATAAATTTACCTCTTATATTTGAATCTATAAACCATTTTGAGTTAATTTTGTGCACAAGCACAGGGCCCTGGGTTCAATCCCCAGCACTGCGTACATTCAGAGTGCGTTCTTTTGCATGTGGATATTCAGTTTTCCAGCTACATTTGTGGAAAACACTGCTCTTTTCCCATTATACTGCCCATGCTCCCTATGGAAAATCAAGTGGTCATAGACACAAGAGTCTATTTTTGAACTTCCACTCTCTTCCAATGGTTTACATGTGCACCCTGACACCAGTACGACAGTCTCAACTACTGTGGAGTAAATTTTAAAATCAGAAAGTGTGAGTAGTCCAACCCTGTCCATTTTGCAAATTATTCTGGCTGGGCCCCTTGTATTTTCATGTGAATTTCAGGATTTGCTTCTCAAATTCTGCAAAAAGAACCCACTGCCATTGACTTCTGATCTTGTGGTATCCAGCAGTTGGAGAATGAGCCCCGGCCCTGGTTTTGCATCCACAGAACAAAGGTGTGGGGAACCGGGGACAGTATTGAATTCCTGCTAAGAAGAAAACAGTTTATGTCCTGTTTGTCTAAAATACACATAGCAAGAAGAGCAGGAGGTCTAAAAACTTCCAAATAGAAAGAAGCTGGGACCTAGCATCTAGTATGCTTACGATCCTACAACCCAAAAGTGAGAACTGAAAGAATAAAAATGGCTTTGTGGAAGAAGCAAGTTTAAAGGGCTCTGAATTCTTATTATTAAAGTAGCTTTTGGTTATATTAACATTTTATAAAATAGAAAAATCAAATAACATCTCAGACTTGAGTCACAGAAGAGTCTGCACCCCACTGACAAGCCAGTGCACCTGGCTGCAGGCATGGGTGGATCATGCCCCCACCACATGTGCTGTGAAGGGGCGAGTCTGTGCACCTAGCACCCCACGCACGCCCCCAGCCTGCCAATCTGCTCTGACCAGTTAATTAGAAAACTAGGAAAAGTACACATACCCCTTTCCAGTAATCTTGACCCACAAAAGCTTTCTCCTTTTGCCTCCAAGGCATCAACATGGCCGTTACCTACTGTTTTCACAACTAGCTTCTGTGAGCCAAATACTGAAATAAGTTCAAAACAAAAACAGTTCTTGGAGTTCTTGGTGTTATATTTAGAGAGCAATAGTCTTTAGAAGTCATGAAAAAAATATGGCCAATGTTCTGAAAGAGCAATATAACCTCAGGAAGGCCACAGTCAGTACCCAAGCCATGGCAGTTCCCACGCCTCCAAGACCCTCCTGTGGTCTGGAAGGTCTCCAGTGAGAACCAGCAGGACCAGGAGCTGCAGCAGTGCCCAGCAGGTCAGGGAAGCACCTGGGCAGACCAAGGTGGGATGATGGCTGACATCAGCAGTTCAGCTTCTGCTGGAGCCAAGGGGAGACAGCAGGGGGCAGAGGCAGGAGCATTCTGGGGCAGACAGGCAGCATCGCAGCCTGGACGCCAGACAACACCCCCACTGCAGCCAGGGATGTGAGGCACCAGGCTAGATGCCAGGCTCGTCACACCATGAGCTCCCACTGCAGAAGATGTGACGTGGCTCAGAACCTTGCCAATGCTGTGACGTGGACTAGAAGGCAGAAGACCAAGTCGGTGACTTCTCTCTCAGAAACCAACAGCATGTGATGTCAAAGTCCCTTCTGAGCTCGACAGCAAGTTACAGGAGAAAAACTCTCATCCCAGCTCCACTAGCCTGCTCCTTCTCCTGCCTCAGGCCTGTGCTCAAGTGGCATGTGGAGAGGCCTTCTTCCCACTCCAGAGGGCTGTCCACCCTGCCTGACCTTCCCTTCTACCCAGCCACGGGTGGACACATCCCACGAATGCTCGCCTGGCATGTCCCCTCCATGCAGCAGGGGCGCCTGCCTCATGGGGCAGGGAGCAGCACCAGGCTCACTAAGTGGGGGAGAGGCCAGTCCACAACAGCTCCCCAGCCCCGTCTTCTGGGCAGCAGAGATGTGAGATTAACTTCCTCCTGGAGACTGTCTTTCTTTGTCTACCTACACGTCTGAGTGTCACCATTCCTGCCTCACCTGTCAAACACTACCTCAGGAGCTTGAGATGCTGCCACCAGCATGCAGCTCAACCTCCACAAGGTGCTCTCTCCCCGTGCTCCTGAGGGATCTTATCGCGTTCCCTCTGGCCGCAGAGAGAGACACGACAAACGTCTGAAGCTTTGGAAGTTTATTATGCACAGTCCCTCTCCTACACTTCTCTTACTCCCAGCTTCCGTGCACTCCCAGCTTCTCTTCTCTCAGCTTCTTCTCTCAGCTTCTTCTCTCAGCTTCTGTGCACTCCCAGCTTCTTCCGCCCTCAGCTTCTTCCGCTCTCAGCTTCTTCCGCTCCCAGCTTCCGCGCACTCCCAGCTTCCAGCTCAGCTTCAGCCTCAGCTTCTGCGCACTCCCAGCTTCTTCTGCCCCCGCTTCAGCCTCCGCTTCCTCTACTCTCCCACCCACCAGGCTTATATACACTTCAACCAATCAGGGGAGAGTACACGAGGTAAACGCGCGGACAGCTGCAGGTATAGAATAGGTAAACGAGGGGGGCATGCTCTAATCACATCGTTAACTAGCCAATCATTGGAATTTGCTGGTTGTTTACTGTACAGCTGGCCGCCCTTGGCTCAGTGCCAGGCGCCATCTTGACCGTGCCCAAGGCTGGGGGTCTTAGAAACCCCGACAGATCCCCCTTCTTTATTATTAAACTAAGGCTCAGGGACCGTGTCTGTCTTAGGTTGAGTGGTCAGCATATGTCCTTACCCGTCATCAGAGCCTGCAGAGCATGCTGCAGCTCCTGTCTTAGGTTGGTACATAGCCACCTCCTTCATCACCCGTCTTTGACTACCGGTCCAGCATCAAGAGCCATACTAATGGGGGGCTGTCGGCCTTTAGGGCGGTCATGGCCTGATAAAAGATAATTTGATCTCTCTATTGGCTAGCTTGTAGATGCATGCCAAAACGAATGAAGAGAAGGAGGCCAAGGCAGAGGAGTACCACCATAGCTCCTAAGCCTGCCCGCTGTTTGATAAATCTATAAACAGAAGAAAAACCATATAGCCATATTAAATACAGAAACAATATACATCCCAGTGGAGTTACAACACGGGCAACACAAACAGCTCTCAGGGAATAAACGCATCCCAGTCCCAAAAGTTCTTGCAAGGTATCCACTTGTTCTTATAATGAGTCCACTCTCTGATAGAGTCTCTATGGTCTGCAAGGCTGCAGCTGTATTCTTGGCCAAATGATCGTTGTTATGGTTGTGTCAATGCTGCTACTGCAAGGACTGTGATGGCAGTGATCACGGCTGTTGCAATGTCAAAGCCTCTCCTGTTTCTTGATAATAACACTGGCAATTCTATATCTGCAACAGAAACTAGGACTGGTAGGAAGATAGAAATGTGCAAATTGCACGGGTGGCAAAAGAACCATTCCAGCATTGTGAGAGATAGCACACGGTTAGTGAACAGTTAAGAGGTGTTATTAGAAATGTTAGTTGGTAGAAACATAAAAGGGAGGAAATACACAAGCTGATGTGGGAGGAAAAGCAATATTACAGCTAGGGTCAGCAGAACGAGTTGCTCTACTCTGGGTCTGATTTGTAGTATGATTCCAACGGCAAAGTGCAAAAATTCCTCCTGTTAAAGCAAAGAAAGACTAGAGATATCCTTGTCACCAAAAACAGCACGACCTGAAAAATCATCAGTAGAATTGACAGGCTTGTAGAGGAATTAGTGAAAAACAAGAAAAGGAAGGATAAAAAATGTGTTAGTTAGAAGTGAAAAATATGGCCAGGCTAACAATGGCCCATAGGTTCCGGGTTTGCCTTTCTGTCTGAGTTTTTGTTATTGGAGGAAGGCTCAGGCTCGCCATTGCGAGGAGGAGCAGCATCACTTGCATGCTGCTTTCCCTCAACAGTAACCAATTTGCACTCGTTAGCCCAACGTGTTTCCCTTCTGCGCCTTGGGCAAAGTCCTGGGGCATAAGGTGTAACAGATTTTACTATAGTTATCTCTTATCTTTTGTTAGGGCATTATCTCCTTGCTGCTGATTTTGTGCATCTATTGAAGCATATTGGCCTTCTCATCTCAACATTTCTATCGGGAAACCTTGCCACTATGTTTCTGCAAGCAGTTTCAACAGCTATTTCTTGCCACTGAGCTCTCCAATTAGACATTGTCCTCCAGATAACACTGCTCTGCATAGCTGTCTCCAATAGTCTTAACTGCCTCTTTAAAGTTTTTCTAATGGTTGATGGTATCTCCATTTGCTTCTCAAATACGGGCAGGTTCTACAAATTTTAAAGCTCTTTTTATTAGGCTTAGGTTTCTCCTACCTTTTCCCCTTGTTCTTAAGTTTTCACTACCACTTGGTTATTCCTTTTGGGGTTCTTTGTGTTAGACTTAGTTCCCTTTTTTCCCTTGTTCTTAGATTTCCCGAGCAATTATTCTCTAGGTCACCACCACTCAATTTTTCCTCACTTTATTCTCTTTAAGCGTTCTTTTTTGTTACTATTAGATCCTGTTCATGAAGATCCCCCTTGTGGCACACTGAGCGGCTTTTCTTACTTTAGCTGTTTTTTCCTTTAATGGCATCTCATGGTTTTTTAATAGTTCCCTGAGGGGTTGCTGCATTCAGACCCCATTGTTACTAATTTGAATAGCTTTAGTTATGGCAGTTACAATAACAAACAGTGGCCTAGCTGCCAGGAGCAACGAGATTACTGAAAGGAAAACTATCAAGTGTGCATTAGAATTTTTATAGCGGCTTTTCACGTACTACCTACACCCTAATTGGACCGCTTCAAACGTGTTTCTACTTTCACTTTAATTGGACCGCGTTCCACGCGTCAGGACCGCTGATGGCGTATCCCGATACCTTTTAACCCGCGTTCCACGCGTCAGGACCGCTGATGGCGTATCCCGATACCTTTTAACTTTTTTATAACCGGTTTAACTTATATATAAAAAAAATTTTTTTAGATATCTTACCTTGTTTTCTTTATAAGGTTTTCATCTTCCCGGGTTTCAGCACCAGTTATCGCGTTCCCTCTGGCCGCAGAGAGAGACACAACAAACGTCTGAAGCTTTGGAAGTTTATTATGCACAGTCCCTCTCCTACACTTCTCTTACTCCCAGCTTCCGCACACTCCCAGCTTCTTCTCTCAGCTTCTTCTCTCAGCTTCTTCTCTCAGCTTCTGCACACTCCCAGCTTCTTCCGCCCTCAGCTTCTTCCGCTCTCAGCTTCTTCCGCTCCCAGCTTCCGCGCACTCCCAGCTTCCAGCTCAGCTTCAGCCTCAGCTTCTGCGCACTCCCAGCTTCTTCCGCCCCCGCTTCAGCCTCTGCTTCCTCTACTCTCCCACCCACCAGGCTTATATACACTTCAACCAATCAGGGGAGAGTACACGAGGTAAACGCGCAGACAGCTGCAGGTATAGAATAGGTAAACGAGGGGGGCATGCTCTAATCACATCGTTAACTAGCCAATCATTGGAATTCGCTGGTTGTTTACTGTACAGCTGGCCGCCCTTGGCTCAGTGCCAGGCGCCATCTTGACCGTGCCCAAGGCTGGGGGTCTTGGAAACCCCGACAGGATCTTTACCTGGACGGAGTCCTCTGGGTGCCAGGCCACTGCTCCAACCCTGGGGCCCTGAGCCAATGGTGATCTCTGCTCGCACTTAGGTGTGTCGAGAGTCAGGTGCCACTTCTCCCACGCTGCTCTTGGGACTTGAGTCAGTGCCCACAGGTCTGGTCCTGAGGTTCTTGGCATGGATTTCTTCAGTTTACCCAGCCGTGGTTCACAGTGGGCTTTTGGAATCTGTAGGTTTATGTCTTTAGCAAACAGGGGGAGATCTGGGCTACTGTTTCCCACCCGTCCCCAGGGCTCATTCTTGATGTTTTTATTCTGCCTGCTGCTCTATCTTTGAGTCTGCTAGTTCTTTCTTCTGTCATCCTCAGAAGGTGGGTCCACAGATTAATTTTTAATTTGGTTACTGTACTTCATGACTGTAAAATTTTCCTATGATTCTTCTATTGTCTCTATTTTTGCTGAAGCTTTCACTCTAAGACTTTCAGTTCTTCATTTGCCTCCAGGGACTGTAATGGTCACTGAGATGACACAGGATGCTGGGCCCAGTCCTGCCCTGACTCCAGCACTGTGGTTGGAAGCCCATATCTGCTGGCCACCTCTTCATTCCAGCTGCAGCACACCCAGCTCTCAGGACAAGTGACCTGTGGCCGAGTCTGTCATCCACTAGCTGCTCACCTGGCACAATGTGATGAGCAGATGGCACTGACTGGGTGGCATGCTCCCCACCCTGGTGCTCACTTAGCCAGGCAGGGCTGTGCAGCTCCACCTGGGGCCTGGAGCTGGCTGCCTTCTCTTGTTTCTTCAGGAGCTGTGGATCCTCCCTGCCCCTCTGCTCAGACACCCTCTCCCTGACCCTGCCTGCCTCCCAGTCAGGTCTCCTCACAGGTGCCTGCTCCAGGATGCTGTTGGCAGAGGCCACTCTCAGACAGATCCAGACATCCACTGCCTCTGGGGATCAGAAAGGACCCAAGACACACGTAAGCCAACCGCTCAGTCTGCTGGTAAGGACATGAAGGTCCTCAGTTTTAAGCCAGGACTGCAAGGGTCACACCCAGGGTGGCTGGAGAAGAGCAGGGTGTGTGGCCCCATCCTGGAGTTCTCTCAGAGCTGATGCCTTCTGTGCCCCACTAGGAGCAATGACAGTCCTGCTGGAGGACAGTGTCTCCTCTGGAGTGGGGACATGGCCTCATCTTAAGACACAGCACACACTTCTGGACATGGCCCTCAGCTCCCCTGACCCTCCCTTGACTTTTGGGTCCCTGGTGCTAACAAGGAACCAAGCCCAGCCTTCCAGCATGGAAGTGCCATGTTCTGCTCCTCCAGCACTACTGCCTCCATGTCCATATACACTGTCATCACGAACCTCTACCTTGGAGGTGGTGCACAGAGGGGCAGGTGGTGGCACTTGGCTCTGAGGCCACTGACATGAGGACTAGGCCTTCGCACCTTTCCAGCCTCATTTAGACAACACCTCCTGGGAAAGACCTCCCTTGAGTGCTGCCCACCACCAGACCACCTGGCCACTCTGCCAGGCCTCTTCCCAGTCCTCAGCAGCAGCTGGAACCACCTCCTGCATCTGCCTGCACATGTGGCACTCAGTTTCTGCACTCGGTCCCACGCTCCTGGGGAATGGACCCACCAAGATGTGTACAGTGCCCTACACATAGTAGGTTCTTAGTCAGCACCAGTCAAGGGAGTGCACCCCTGAAGGAGGTGCACATGCCTCCCAGATCTGGCTGGTCCAATCCCACCACAGTCCTTCACTGCCACACACAGGATGCACTGGTGGCAACATCCCAGCAGGGTCAGCATGCCAGGGGACCTTTCAACCAGTGAGGCAGGCGCTTGCTCTGCTCCAACCTGCTGAGGCCCTGCGCCCTCCACTCGCCACCTGCCTCTGGGCAGCTTTTAACTTGGGGTGGGGGCAGCATGAGTGGAGCTCACCAAGGGCACTTGCAGGCACAGAGGAGGGCAGCAGAGAAGATGCAGAGGCACAAGAGGGACCGAGGAGGGCAGCAGGCTGGGACACTTGGGGGCTTCCAAGGTTCGTCAGTGTGTGGAGGATGGTGTCATTCTAAACCCCTAAGATCCAACTCAGTGATGCTGCAGCACAGGGGCATGTAGAGGGCAGAGGAGCAGGTGAGGGCAGGGCACCTGCAGACAGGGTGCACTCATGCTGAACACCTTCACATCAGGCCTGCCCTGGATCTCCCCCACCAGGGCCAGAGACGTTCCCTTCGGTGTTGGGATGGTATCCAGGATGATGGTCGCTGGTGAGGACAGAGTCTGGCACACAGCCTGGATGAAGGGTTGGCTGAAGAGCTCCATCTTCCTGATCTCATCAATGACACACACTCTGGGTCTGAGGCCTCCACAGGAACCCACACAGGGATGGAGACACTCACAGGACACCAGGCTACTTGCAGGGCCCCACATGCCACAGGCTGTCCTCACGTGCAGGCTCATGAGAAGGGCAACCTAGGAACCTGCAGCACCAAGCACTCGGTCCCCAATCCCTGGCTTCTTGCAATATTTTATTCCTCACAATGGTTCCAATAGTGACCACACCTTATGCTTACATGTACCCAGAACATAAAGGGCACCCCAATACCTCAGGTTTAAAGAAAGGAGACAGCAAGGTTGAGTGCCATGGCAATGCTGACCTCTTGACTCCAACTCTGAGTCTTACCCTGAGAGGTCTAGAATAGCACTGGGTGCTCCCACCAAGGCCCAGCAGCAGAGGGTGCTCCACGGCACCCCAGTGTCCCTGTCAGGGCCTGTAGCCAGGTCGAGGCTCCTCCTAGATGTCCTACATGCCCCTCAAGGTCCCATGCACACCATTGCCAAACCCACAACACACAGGTTCTCAGCTGGGAGAGCTGTCCTGGGACTGAGAAGATCCTACCAGCTGACAGGCAGAGGGCACCATAAAGAACCCCTCCTGTGACACAGGCACTGAGAACCAGCCGGGAGGCTTGGGCTGTGAGACCCTGGGACAGATCAACAGCCACTCTGGCCCCTCTCCCTGGCAAATACAGACCCAGCTGTGGAGGGCCCTGCCAGGCACCGCTGCTGCCACCCCAATGCTCCAGGATGACCAGAACCACCCTTCCAAGGAAGCCCCGCAGAGCAGAGCGCCTTCAGGCTGCCCGGCTGCTGCAAGGCAGGTGTGCACACTTTCTCCAGGTGTCCCCCCACTGAGACAGTGAGGAGTCCTGGAGTCCAAAAAGAAGGGCCCTCACTCCAAGGGCCCAGCCACACCCATGTGCCACACACCTGCACACCTTCCCAGGAACCAGGAACTGTGTCCAAGAAACCCCTCTCACCACGAAGAAATTGCTCTCCAGGGGCAGAACACGTGTGCCCCGCAGGCAAGGCACGGGCACGAGCACCACCTTATGGAGCAGGCTCAGCCAGTGGCCTGCTGGGCAGCAGACCTGACCACAGGTGCAGGGGCCACTGTCCTCACCACCAGCAGCATTCAGACTGTTTTCAAAAAGTTTCATATGCTAGTAAAAATTTTACCACTATTTGAACTTTGGAGCAAAGCTCTTATCTCTGCTGCTGGCTGTCCTTCTCTTTATTAGAAACCACCTGGAGTGGGGAGAACAGACTGCCCACTACAGGGAGGTGGTGACAACTGGCAAGTGGCTGGGGGCAAGAGAAGTTCAGCTACAATCCCAGCTGGGGGTTCAGCTCCCCAAGGTGCCACACCTTGGTGGGACGCACATTTCAAGGAGGAGTTAAATCTGCTTGCCCGTAGGGCCTGCAGAGGATACCATGCTGCTCAGAGCCCTGCAAACAGCCTCCCCAGGAAAGATACTAAAAAAGGGAGAGAGAGGAACCCCACTGAGGCCACAGGAAGGAGACTGACTGGAAAATGACCATGTCCTCCACATCAACAGGGCCCTTGCTCCGCACAGTCCCTGTCACCCCATGTGACCTCCAACACAGCCTCAATTCCACAGCTCAGGACAGCTCTGCCTGGAAGACACTGTGCCACCAGGAAGACCTCAGTAAAACAGGAATGCAGAGGCAGTGTTCTGAGGATGGAGTCTCCAGCCGGACAGTCTGTACTCAGTAACGACCAATGCCACCACGCTGCTACCACCAGCACGGGACAATGTGTGAAGACCGACATTTGGGGGGCAATGTTGCATTGGTAATTAAACAGTGTGGTATTGATGCAGGAATTTAGGGCCAGCATCGATGAGGGACGACCCTCAAGCATCACGCACACACATTTAAACAAGACTTATGAAGCAAAATACACTGATTGAATGTGAGTTGTCTGATAAACGGTTTTAGCAAACCAGCCAAGTATCTGGAAGGAAACCAACGTCTCCCATGTTATGTTTGAAATAAATCCAGGTGGACTGACAGCATAAATGCTTTATTAAAAGCACAGGGAAGAAGACAAGTAAAATGTTATGTTAAATTTGAATAGGACTGAACTAAGTGACAAGCAGAAAAATAGAATCAATGAATATAAAAAGGTCATCTGCCTTACAAAGGGGGAATGGGAAGAAGAATCCAACAATAATTTAGACTAAAGAAACCAAACAATGGCAACCCTTAAACCTCATTAGAATCTTAAAAATGCAAATCGAGGCCAGGAAGTGTCTTGGAACTGTGAATCAGGTACCTGCAACATGCCAGACAGTCTCTCCTCACACCACAGAGGACCAGAGTGGCCCTGGGACCAGGCTCCTCACACCATGCTGCCCCTCAGGCCCTGTGGGAGGCCAACCCTGCTGGGGGCAGAGCTCCTGCTTGGTGGCAAGGTCACTTCCTACTGGGAACAAGGTGTCTGACACAAAAGGAACTACAGTAGATCAAAGATGAAATGCCCACTCGGAGAGTCGATCATGAACCTCAGTTCTGAAGATTATTAAGATATGAGACCACATCCAATCACTCAGCCAGCCTGCAGGAAAAACAAACTGGGCCCTTAAACTGGGAGGGGCTGTTTCCCCAGTTCTGGACTGAACAAACAGATTAGGCAGCCAGGCAGGCAAAGCATGCCAGCAGTGGCTATGCCGTGGTAAGACCTGAGTGACTCACATTGTCTTCCCTTTCTTTACAACTCTTTTTTTACCATGGACAGAGAAAATTTCAATATTTAGGAAAACAATGTGTTAGCTCTCAAGGAAGGCAAGGTCAGCCCTGGATGAGTGATCAACCCAGCTGGGCCTGCAGGGGGCTTCCTAGAAGCCCAAGTCCTTTCCCATGGGCACTGGCCTCCCTCCTTCCCCTCCCATGCCCCTGCTCTGCTCCATCTCCACTCTGGTCTGTGGAGTGTGAGAGATACCCATGCTGAGGTGAGCCTACAGACCTGAGCTTCCTGGGCCTCCTCTGCCCCAAGGTGCTGCCAGTTTCTGGCCAGTCCTGCTTCCCTGGGGACCAATGGGCATGCCACACTGGTCCAACCTGAGAATTATTTTCCTTATATTTTTCATAATATTTTTAAAAGGACTCAAACAATCCTTTGCCCACAGTGAGGCTCTTACACATGACAGACATTTCTTAACTTTGTCAGATCTGCTTTCCCAGGTCCTGCAAGCTCAACACTGGCCCTGGATGGAAGGTCTCACCTGTTCTCCTGGGGTTTCTAAAACTTCTAGCCCACCTGTCACCACCTGCCAACAACAAAACCTGTCTCTTCACACACCCCTATTTTGTCACCTAATATGTTTGTTTTTATAAAAGCTAAACTCTAATTCCTTCTCCTTTCTTTATCACAATAATGTTTGGGGGATGGGAGAGACATTTTTGCTCTAGAAAAGAAATCCAAGCCCTAATTGGGTAGGAATGCCCTGTGGGGATCTTGCCCACCTGGCACCTGAAGGTCTGAGCTGCTGATCAGAGCACAGAGTTGTCTTTGTTTCTTAATTAAGAAGACAGATGCGCTCTAGGAGGAAGGCGTGGAGGGGACCCAGGTTCTAACAAGCACTCCTGAGGCCCTAACTACCAGGAGTTTCAAGATGGCGGCCTAGAAGGCGGATGCATTTCACATTGCTCCAGGATGCAGGATTCAAAAGAGGAGATAGTGAGAGACTTGGGACCAACTCAAAGCCACCGGTGAGTCTCTCCCATTGGGGAGGCATCCCGGATGGGGCAGTAGCCCCGGAACGCAGGGAATTTGTGAAGTGGAGTTGCTCAGCAAGACGACCCTCCCCCCACTGGAGCGCTAAACACAGACAACTGGGATCATCGTAGAGGAGGCGGCTCAGCACAGTGCTTGGACTCGGAGCAACCACTGGGGCTCCGGGCGGCTGCTTGAGGAGGAGCTGCGTGGTGAGTTGTTTAGACTCAGAGTAATCGCTTCTGAACACCGGGGGGTTGCCAGGAGGAAGAGGAGAAGCGTGGCGGGTCGCTGGGTCTAGGAGTGACTGCATCAGAGCCACAGGCGGTTGCCAGAGGAGGAGCTGCATCTCGAGCTGTTTGACTCAGAACAACCGCTTCTGAACACCCCGGGGGTTGCCCGGAGGAAGAGGAGAAGCGCAGTGGGTCGCTTGGTCTAGGAGAGACTGCATCAGAGCCACAGGCAGTTGCCAGAGGAGGAGGCGAGTGGTGAGTTAATTGTACTCAAAGCGACCGCTCCTGAACACCGGTGGCCTGCCTGGAGGAGGAGCGCGGTGGGTCACTTGGTCTCAGAGCCACCGCCCCTGAACACCCGGGGGGCTACCACGAGGAGGAGAAGGAGGAACAGGGCGGGTCACTTGGGCTTGGAGTGACTGCCTAGGGCTACGGGAGGTTGGTGGGAGGAGGAGACGTGAAGTGAGTTGCTTGGACTCCTAGTGACTGCATCAGAAACCGGGCTGCTGTCCGGTGGAGGAGGTGTGTGGCGGGTCTCTGGGTATCGGAGCTATTGTACAGGGCTCCAGGTGGTGGCTCAGAGGAGGGGCCGCATAGCCAGGCAATTAGGTGCAGAGTAGGGTCCCAGGAGCTAGGTGGCTTCTTGCTGGAAGAGCCACACAGAGACACGCCTAAGGGCGGAGCGAAGTTCCCAGGACTACGGGCAGATTATCTGGGAGAGGCAGCCTAAAGAGACTCGCCAGCGGAGGGTGAGGCTCCCAGGTCCAGGAGGTAGGTCCAGGCCCCTGGGAACGTTGCAGAGGAAGACAGCCCAGCCCAGGCAGTAGTTGTAGATTGAGGGGAATCTCTAGGAGGGCAACTGACCAGCGAGACGTTCACACCGAGTGAGTCTTCCCTACCGGGAGAGGTTTTCCCACAGGGACGGTTAAACCAGAGACACAGGCTCAAATAGGCCTTGCCTCAGCCCACAGCCTAGTTCCCTTTGGATGACCATTGGTCAACAAGTGGAGACACCTCTGACCACTAGCAGGGAATATACGCCACCTGAGGGTCACCACCCTAGAGAGGCAGCTTCTTCCTGGAGCTCCGCATTATCAACTTCCTCCAAGACTTCAGGCTACTGAAGGATAAGAGGGGATATACTAGCAATCATCAGGGACATTATAAGTCGATAGAGGAAATCTGCAATATCTTAATCACCCACTGATTCCTGAACAATATGAGAAAACAAGGGAAGAAAATGCCCCAAACAAATCTAGATGTTACATCAACAGAATCCAACGACAGCATGGCAGAAGAAATGACAGAAAGGGAGTTCAGAATGTACATAATTAAAATGATTAGGGAAGCAAACAATCAGATGAAAGAGCAAATGCAGGCATTGAATGATGAGATGAAAGAGCAAATGCAGGCATTGAATTATCGCAACAATCGACAGTGAAGAGAGCAAATTCAGGAAGCAAAAGATCATTTCAATAAAGAGTTAGAGATATTGAAAAAAAACAAACAGAAATCCTTGAAATGAAGGAAACAATAAACCAATTTAAGAACTCCATAGAAAGCACAACCAATAGGATAGAACACCTGGAAGACAGAACCTCAGATATTGAAGACAAAATATTTAACCTCAAAAACAAAGTCGAACAAACAGAGAAGATGGTAAGAAATCATGAACAGAATCTCCAAGAACTATGGGATATCATGAAAAGGCCAAATTTGAGAATTATTGGGATTGAGGAAGGCTTAGAGAAACAAACCAAAGGAATGAACAACCTATTCAATGAGATAATTTCAGAAAATTTCCCAAATCTGAAGAACGAAATGGAAAATCAAGTTCAAGAGGCTTATAGGACTCCAAATACACAAAATTACAACAGACCCACACCAAGGCACATTATAATGAAAATACCTAACATACAAAATAAAGACAGAATTTTAAAGGCTGTGAGAGAAAAGAACTAAATTACATTCAGGTGGAAGCCAATACGGATATCAGCAGATTTTTCAATCCAGACCCTAAAAGCTAGAAGGGCCTGGAACAACATTTTTCAAGCTCTGAAAGAAAATGGATGCCAACCAAGAATCTTATACCCAGCAAAACTTACCTTCAAATTTGACAATGAAATAAGATCATTCCATGATAAACAAAAGCTAAAAGAAATTACAAAAAGAAAGCCAGCATTACAGAACATTCTCAGCAAAATATTTCATGAGGAAGAGATAAAAAAAAGGAAGCAAATCAGCAAAGGGAGGAATTATCCTAAAGGAACTGTCAAATAAAGGAGGAACCAAGATGTGTCAAAAATTTTAAATATGAACCAAATGACTGGGAATACAAATCATATCTCAATAATAACCCTGAATGTTAATGGCCTGAATTCATCAATCAAAAGACATAGACTGGCAGATTGGATAAAAAAGAAAGATACAACAATATGTTGCCTGCAAGAGACTCATCTCTTAGAAAGAGACACCCAAAGACTAAAGGTGAAAGGATGGGAAAAAACACCATGCACATGGACCCAGCAAAAAAGCTGGGGTATCCATCCTCATTTCAGATAAAGTGGACTTCAAGCCAAAGTTAGTCAGAAGGGATAAAGAAGGACATTTCATAATGCTTAAGGGAACCATAAATCAGCAAGACATAACAATCATAAACATCTATGCCCCAAAAAGTGGCTCACCCATGTATGTCAAACAAATCCTTCTCAATCTCAGAAACCAAACAGACCACAATACAATAATACTAGGTGATTTTAACATGCCTCTCTCACCACTGGACAGATCTTCCAAACAAAAATTGAACAAAGAAACCATAGATCTCAATAACACAATCAATAATTTAGACTTAACAGACATTTATAGAATATACCATCCAACGAAGAGTGAATACACTTTCTTCTCAGCAGCACATGGATCCTTCTCTAAAATAGACCATATATTATGCCACAAAGCTAATGTTAGCAAATACAAGAAGATAGAGACACTTCCTTATATTTTATCAGACCATAATGGATTGAAACTAGAAATAAATGAAAGAGCAAAACACAGAAACTACTCCAACACCTGGAGATTAAACAATATGCTATTATATGAGGAATGGATAACAGAAGATATTAGGAAGGAAATTAAAAAATTCTTAGAGGTAAATGAGAACAAAGAAACATCGTATCAAAATCTCTGGGACACTATGAAAGCAGTACTTAGAGGAAGATTTATTTCATGGAGCGCATTTAATAAAAGAAGTAAAACTCAAAAAATAAACGACCTAACACTACAGCTCAAAGCCCTAGAAAAAGAAGAACAGACCAACACCAAAAGTAGTAGAAGACAGGAAATAGTTAAACTGAGAGCTGAAATCAACGAAATTGAAACGAAAGAAACAATACAAAAAATTGACAAAATAAATAGTTGGTTCTTCGAAAAAATAAACAAAATTGATAAACCTTTAGCCACACTAACAAAGAGAAGACGAGAGAAAACCCAAATCACTAAAATTCGGAATGAACAAGGAAATATCACAACAGACACGACTGAAATACAAAACATAATTAGAAGCTATTTTGAAAATCTATATTCCAACAAAATAGAAAATTTCGAAGATATCAAAAGGTTTCTAGAGACCTATGAATTGCCCAAACTAAACGAGGAGGACATACACAATTTAAATAGACCAATTTCAAGTAATGAAATAGAAGAAGTCATCAAAAGCCTACCAACAAAGAAAAGTCCAGGACCAGATGGGTTCTCAGCCGAGTTCTACAAAACTTTTAAAGAAGAGCTCATTCCAATACTTCTCAAAGTATTCCATAAAATAGAAGAGGAGGGAACCCTCCCAAACTCATTCTACGAAGCCAACATCACCCTGATACCTAAACCAGACAGAGACACATCGAGGAAAGAAAATTTCAGACCAATATCCTTAATGAACATCGACGCAAAAATTCTCAACAAAATTTTAGCAAATCGCATACAAAAACATATTAAAAAGATAGTACACCATGATCAAGTGGTTTTCATCCCAGGGATGCAAGGTTGGTTCAACATCAGGAAATCAATAAATGTCATTCACCATATCAATAGACTTAAAGTCAAGAATCACATGATTATTTCAATAGACGCAGAAAAAGCATTTGATAAAATACAGCATCCCTTCATGCTCAAAACACTAGAAAAAATAGGGATAGTGGGAACATTCCTTAACATTGTAAAGGGCATCTATGCTAAGCCCATGGCTAATATTATTCTAAATGGTGAAAAACTGAAAGCATTCCCTCTAAAATCTGGAACAAGGCAGGGATGCCCTCTTTCACCACTTCTATTCAATATCATCCTTGAAACTCTAGCCAGAGCAATTAGACAGACCAAAGAAATTAAAGGGATACGAATTGGAAAAGAAGAACTCAAACTATCCCTATTTGCTGATGATATGATTATATACTTAGAGGAACCAGGAAATTTCACCAGAAAACTCTTAGAACTCATAAGTGAATTCAGTAAAGTAGCAGGATACAAGATCAATGCTCATAAATCCAATGCATTTTTATACATAAGTGATGAATCTTCAGAAAGAGAAGTTAGGAAAACTACTCCATTCACAATAGCCTCGAAAAAAATAAAATACTTGGGAATCAATCTCACAAAAGAGGTGAAAGACCTCTACAATGAGAACTACAGAAAACTAAAGAAAGAAATTAAAGAACACCTTAGAAGATGGAAAGATCTCCCATGTTCCTGGATAGGCAGAATTAATATTGTCAAAATGGCCATACTACCAAAAGAGCTATACAGATTCAATGCAATTCCAATTAAAATCCCAACAATGTACCTTACAGAAGTAGAACAAGCAATCATGAAATTCATCTGGAAGAATAAGAAACCCAGAATTGCTAAAGCAGTCCTTCACAGGAAAAATGAAGCAGGGGGTATTGCAATACCTGAACTTCAACTGTAGTACAAAGCAATAGTAACAAAAACGGCATGGTATTGGTACCAAAATAGACAGGTAGATCAATGGTACAGAATAGAGGACACGGACACAAACCCAAATAAAAATAATTTCCTCATACTAGACAAAGGGGCCAAAAATAAGCAATGGAGAAAAGATAGCCTCTTCAATAAATGGTGCTGGGAAAATTGGAAATCCATATGCAACAAAATGAAAATAAACCCATATCTCTCACCGTGCACAAAATTAAACTCAAAATGGATTAAGGACCTCCGAATCAGACCAGAGACCCTGCATCTTATAGAAGAAAAAGTAGGTCCAGATCTTCAACATGTCGGCTTAGGACAAGACTTTCTCAACAGGACACCCGTAGCACAAGAAATAAAAGCAAGAATCAACAACTGGGATAGATTCAAACTAAAAAGCTTTCTCTCAGCAAAGGAAACTATCAGCAATGTGAAGAAAGAGCCTACAGAGTGGGAGAAAATCTTTGCCAATCATACTTCAGATAGAGCACTAATCTCCAGAATCTATAAAGAACTCAAAAAACTCAACACCAAGACTACAAATAACCCAATCGACAAATGGTCTAAGGAAATGAACAGACACTTCACAGAAGAAGACCTACAAACAGTCAAAAAACATATGCAAAAATGTTCAACATTAAAAAAAGTAATAAAAGAAATGCAAATCAAAACCACCCTAAGATTCCATCTCACCCCAATCAGAATGGCGATTATCAAGAACACAAGCAACAACAGGTGTTGGCGAGGATGTGGGGAAATAGGTACACTCATACATTGCTGGTGGGGTTGCAAATTAGTGCAACCACTCTGGAAGGCAGTATGGAGATTCCTTAGAAAACTTGGAATGGAACTACCATTTGACCCAGCTATCCCACTCCTTGGCCTATACCCAAAGGATTTAAAATCAGCATATTACAGAGATACAGCCACATCAATGTTCATTGCTGCTCAATTCACCATAGCCAGATTGAGGAACCAACCTAGATGCCCTTCAGTTGATGAATGAATAAAGAAACTGTGGCACATATTTACAATGGAATATTACTCAGCCATAAAGAATGATAAAATTATGGCATTTGCAAGCAAATGGATGAAATTGGAGAATATCATGCTAAGTGAGATAAGCCAATCTCAAAAAACCAAAGGAAGAATGATCTCGCTGATAAGTGGATGATGATACATAATGGGGCGTGGGAGGGGTTAGTTTTAGGGTTCGAGTGAGGGTTAGGGAGGGGCCGAGAATGGGGGAAGGAAGGACTGTATTAGAGGGAAAAGAGGGATGGGAGGGGTGGGGGGAAGGGGAAAAAATAACAGAATGAATCAACCAACATCACCCTATGTAAACGTATGATTACACAAATGGTATGCCTTTACTCTATGTACAAACAGAGAAAGAACATGTATCCCATTTGTTCACAATAAAAAAAAAAAAAGAATCTTATACCCAGCAAAGCTTACCTTCAAATTTGATGATGAAATAAAATCTTTCCATGATATACAAAAGCTAAAAAAATTTACAAAAAGAAAGCCAGCATTACAGAACATTCTCAGCAAAATATTTCATGAGGAAGAGATAAAAGACAAAGAAGCAAATCAGCAAAGGGAGGAATTATCCTAAAGGAACTGTCAAATAAAGGAGGAACCAAGATGTGTCAAAAATTTTAAATATGAACCAAATGACTGGGAATACAAATCATATCTCAATAATAACCCTGAATGTTAATGGCCTAAATTCATCAATCAAAAGACATAGACTGGCAGATTGGATTAAAAAGAAAGATCCAACAATATGTTGCCTGCAAGAGACTCACCTCATAGAAAGAGACACCCATAGACTAAAGGTGAAAGGATGGGGAAAAACATACCATGCACATGGACTCAGCAAAAAAGCTGGAGTATCCATCCTCATTTCAGATAATGTGGACTTCAAGCCAATGTCAGTCAGAAGGGATAAGGAAGGACATTTCATACTGCTTAAGGGAAGCATAAATCAGCAAGATATAACAATCATAAACATCTATGCCCCAAACAGTGGCTCATCCATGTATGTTAAACAAATCCTTCTCAATTTTAGAAACCAAATAGACCATAACACAATAATACTAGGTGATTTTAACACACCTCTCTCACCACTGGACAGATCTTCCAAACAAAAATTGAACAAAGAAACCATAGATCTCAATAACACAATCAATAATTTAGACTTAACAGACATTTATAGAATATACCATCCAACCAAGAGCGAATACACTTTCTTCTCAGCAGCACATGGATCCTTCTCTAAAATAGACCATATATTATGCCACAAAGTTAATGTCAGTAAATACAAGAAGATAGAGACACTACCTTGTATTCTTTCAGACCATAATGGATTGAAGTTACAAATTAATGAAAGAGTAAAAAACAGAAACTACTCCAACACCTGGAGATTAAACAATATGCTACTGTATGATGAATGGAAAACAGAAGATATTAGGAAGGAAATTAAAAAATTCTTAGAGGTAAATGAGAACAAAGAAACATCATATCAAAATCTCTGGGACACTATGAAAGCAGTACTTAGAGGAAGATTTATTTCATGGAGCGCATTTAATAAAAGAAGTAAAACTCAAAAAATAAATGACCTAACACTACAGCTCAAAGCCCTAGAAAAAGAAGAACAGATCAACACCAAAAGTAGTAGAAGACAGGAAATAGTTAAACTGAGAGCTGAAATCAACGAAATTGAAACGAAAGAAACAATACAAAAAATTGACAAAATAAATAGTTGGTTCTTCGAAAAAATAAACAAAATTGATAAACCTTTAGCCACACTAACAAAGAGAAGACGAGAGAAAACCCAAATCACTAAAATTCGGAATGAACAAGGAAATATCACAACAGACACGACTGAAATACAAAACATAATTAGAAGCTATTTTGAAAATCTATATTCCAACAAACTAGAAAATTTCAAAGACATCAACAGGTTTCTAGAGACCTATGAATTGCCCAAACTGAACGAGGAGGACATACACAATTTAAATAGACCAATTTCAAGTAATGAAATAGAAGAAGTCATCAAAAGCCTACCAACAAAGAAAAGTCCAGGACCAGATGGGTTCTCAGCCGAGTTCTACAAAACTTTTAAAGAAGAGCTCATTCCAATACTTCTCAAAGTATTCCATAAAATAGAAGAGGAGGGAACCCTCCCAAACTCATTCTATGAAGCCAATATCACCCTGATACCTAAACCAGACAGAGACACATCGAGGAAAGAAAATTTCAGACCAATATCCTTAATGAACATCGACGCAAAAATTCTCAACAAAATTTTAGCAAATCGCATACAAAAACATATTAAAAAGATAGTATACCATGATCAAGTGATTTTCATCCCAGGGATGCAAGGTTGGTTCAACATCAGGAAATCAATAAATGTCATTCACCATATCAATAGACTTAAAGTCAAGAATCACATGATTATTTCAATAGACGCAGAAAAAGCATTTGATAAAATACAGCATCCCTTCATGCTCAAAACACTAGAAAAAATAGGGATAGTGGGAACATTCCTTAACATTGTAAAGGGCATCTATGCTAAGCCCATGGCTAACATTATTCTAAATGGTGAAAAACTGAAAGCATTCCCTCTAAAATCTGGAACAAGGCAGGGATGCCCTCTTTCACCACTTCTATTCAATATCATCCTTGAAACTCTAGCCAGAGCAATTAGACAGACCAAAGAAATTAAAGGGATGCAAATAGGAAAAGAAGAACTCAAACTATCCCTATTTGCTGATGATATGATTGTAGACTTAGAGGAACCAGGAAATTCCACCAGAAAACTCTTAGAACTCATAAGTGAATTCAGTAACGTAGCGGAATATTATATCAATGCACATAAATTTAAGGCATTTCTATACATAAGTGATGAATCTTCAGAAAGAGAAATTAGGAAAACTACCCCATTCACAATAGCTTTGAAAAAAATAAAATACTTGGGAATCAATCTTACAAAAGAGGTGAAAGACCTCTACAATGAGAACTACAGAACACTACAGAAAGAAATTAAAGAAAACCTTAGAAGATGGAAAGATATCCCATGTTCTTGGATAGGAAGAATTAATATTGTCAAAATGGCCATACTACCAAAAGTACTATACAGATTCAATGCAATTCCAATTAAAATCCCAATGATGTACCTTAGAGAAATAGAGCAAGCAATTATGAAATTCATCTGGAAGAATAAAAAACCCAGAATAGCTAAAGCAATCCTTGGCATAAAGAGTGAAGCAGCGGGTATCGCAATACCAGGTCTTCAACTCTACTACAAAGCAATAGTAACAAAAACGGCATGGTATTGGTACCAAAATAGAAAGGTTGATCAATGGTACAGAATGGAGTACACAGACACAAACCCAAAATAAATACAATTTTCTCATACTAGACAAAGGGGCCAAAAATAAGCAATGGAGAAAAGATAGCCTCTTCAACAAATGGTGCTGGGAAAATTGGAAATCCATATGCAACAGAATGAAACTAAACCCATATCTCTCACCATGCACGAAACTAAACTCAAAATGGATTAAGGATCTCAGAATCAGACTAGAGACCTTGCATCTTATAGAAGAAAAAATAGGTCCAGAGCTTCAACAGGTCGGCTTAGGACCAGACTTCCTCAACAGGACTCCCATAGCACAAGAAATAAAAGCAAGAATTAATAACTGGGATAGATTCAAACTAAAAAGCTTTCTCTCAGCAAAGGAAACTATCAGCAATGCGAAGAAAGAGCCTACAGAGTGGGAGAAAATATTTGCCAATCATACTTCAGATAGAGCGCTAATCTCCAGAATCTATAAAGAACTCAAAAAACTCTACACCAAGAATGCAAGTAATCCAATCAACAAATGGGCTAAGGAAATGAACAGCCACTTCACAGAAGAAGATCTACAAGCAATCAACAAACATATGGAAAAATGTTCAACATCTCTAGTAATAAGAGAAATGCAAATCAAAACCACCCTAAGATTCCATCTCACCCCAATTAGAATGGCGATTATCAAGAATACAAGCAACAACAGGTGTTGGCGAGGATGTGGGGAGAAATGTACACTCATACATTGCTCGTGGGGCTGCAAATTAGTGCAGCCACTCTGAAAAGCAGTATGGAGACTCCTTAGAAAACTTGGAATGGAACCACCATTTGACCCAGCTATCCCACTCCTTGGCCTATACCCAAAGGATTTAAAATCAGCATATTACAGAGATACATCTACATCAATGTTCATAGCTGCTCAGTTCACAATAGCCAGATTGTGGAACCAACCTAGATATCCTTCAATTGATGAATGGATAAAGAAACTGTGATATATATATACAATAGAATATTACTCTGCCATAAAGAATGATAAAATTATGGCATTTGCAGGCAAATGGATGAAACTGGAGAATATCATGCTAAGTGAGATAAGCCAATCTCAAAGAACCAAAGGAAGAATGATATTGCTAATAAGTGGATGAGGACACATAATGTGGGGTGGGAAGAGTTAGTGTTAGGGTTAGAGTTATGTTTAGGGAAGGGGGCAAGAATGGAGGAAGGAAGGACTGTATAGAGGGAAAAGAGGAGTGGGAGGGGTGGGGGGAAGGGAAAAAAATAACAGAATGAATCAAACATTACCCTATATAAATTTATGATTATACAAATGGTATGCCTTTACACCATGTACAAACAGAGAAACAACATGTATCCCATTTGTGTACAATAATAAAAAAAAAAAAGAAGACACATGCAAGCTCTTGATGTGGTCAGTACAGGAGTGCTTATGTAACCCTGCAGCTAGACATCAGGCATGCACCCTCTTCTCCCAGAACTCTGTCTGCTGAAAGGAATTAAAAATCAATTCTATGTATTGATCCAATGCTCAAAGTCAGACTCTTCCCTTGGAATTTCATTAAAGCATCTCACTTGCTGTTTGGACATGTATATGGAGGAATCTTGTGGAAAAGCGCCACATTCTCTGACTGCTCCCGTGAAACTCAGGAGGGATAGATTTCCAGGGGAAGGAGTGTGAGGAGGGGGGAGGTGAGTGCAGCAGAGGTAGAGAACTAACTCGTGGGCTGGGGAGCTGCAGCCCCACCAACAGGGGAGAAGACTCCACCAAATCGAGTGTCCTCAGCAGCTGGCTCTGGACTCCAGTGGTCTTGGCAACCACCAATCCCCTGTGCTGTTAAACTGCGCTCTGGTGCTCAGGGGCAGAGGCATGACCTGGGAAGACAGTGTGCCAGCAACCAAGATGGAAGGTGCTGATAACCTGGGACGGGATGGCCCTGGCAACTGTGGGCTGGAGCACAGCAGGATGACCTCAGAGGCAGCAGGGTCAGCTGGCACAGGGCCTTCCAGTCCACTGGAGGCATGCTGGACCTCAGTCCTGGTGCAGTGGAAAGCCCTTGAGACAAGTTCACACCACTCCATTTCCCTAAGTCACTCTGTAAGATCCTCAACAGGGCCCCAGAGCCCTGCACCTGTGTCCCCAGCACACCTTCCTCTCCTCCTCACTCCTGCCATCTAGAAGATTCTCCCTGGACCACCCCTCCCCAGTCACCCCCATACTCTCCTCTTCTCCGCCCTTCATTGTGAACATCAGCTCCTCAGAGCCCCTTCCTGGCCTCCTGGGCCCAGCCGTCCCCACACTGCTCTCACAGCACTGCTGGAGGGATCCCTGTCCTCATCTCCCATCTGTGTTCACGCTAGACTGAGAGTCTCCAGAGATGAGCTTATGTATGTTCTATTCAGGATCCTGAACTTGATCCAGGACTTGATGATATGTGATAAACAGATGCAAAGAGTAGGTAATAGGTAATCAATAAAACCAAAAGCTGGTTCTTTGAAAAGATCCTCTAAATTGAAAAAGCTTTCAGTAGACTGATTAAGAAAAAAAAAGGGAAAAGAGCTAAATGAAGAAATGAAACTTTAGTTAACACAATCAAGCTTACGAAATAAAATTAATATATAACTTAGATGAAATGGACAAAATGCAAAAAGGCACAAATATCACAGTTGATCCAGTAAGAAATCAAAAACCAGCAGACATATAAAAAAGAGATTAAACCAGTAATTGAAAAGCTTCTAATAAAAAGCTTTTTAGGCCTGTATGGCTTCCATACATTAAAAAAAAATGAATACCAACTATTCCCAAACTCTTCCAAAACTTAGAGAAGAGAGACAGTATTACCCTAAGACCAAAGTCAGACAAAGATCCCCAGGAAATAAAGTGAGAGCACATTCCTCAGAACACAGATGCAGAAACCCTTGGTGCCAGCAATGAACACAGCCACAGAGAAGGGAGGGCAGTGCTGTCTTTGGTGTGCAGGCAACTGGACTCAGGAGCCTTCCTGCTCTCCCTAATGTGGAACATCGACATGTACCAACCAAGAGGCAAGGACTTCGTGTGCAGCCCAGGGTATCACGCTGCATCTCCTTAGCTCAACTGCTTGAAGTGTTTAAACCACAAAATGCAAATCTGAACTCCCTGGAAGAGCAAATGCCATTCTGTTCCCATCTCAACTCCCATGATGCAAAGCACAGGCAGGCTCAGGAGACAGGAACCATATACTCACATTCCTCAAAATGGGAAGTGCAAACTGCTCGAAAGGAGTCACGTCAACCACTTACTGCTTGACCCCGCATCCATGCTTCCCTGGCATTGGCTTTGACCTGTGAGAAAAAATGCTGTTTTGAGGAGGGCTCCTGCACTGATTCCTGGTGCTCAGCAGACCCCTGCACTATTGGCCCCCCACACATTCCCCCATCCTCAGTAACCACCCAGTGAAGATGCTCTGTAAGCACTGGCCCCACTGCTGTCCCCTGAACCCCAGGACCCCAAGTGTAATGTACAAAGCTGCCCCACCCATGACCTTTCCAGTACAGCTATTTTCCCCGCCTCCCAACCACTGTCAGTCTGCGAACATCCTAACAAGCTATTGGGTCATCAGTCAGCTTGCAAGTATCCTTCTCTGTTATTGGTCCTCTGTTAGCCTGGCGAAATTCACCTGCTACACAGTAGCTACCCCGCCATCTTTTCTCATCCTCTCTCTCCTACTCGCTTTCTCTATCCTCCTCGCTTTCACACTCTTTCTTGGGCATGCCCTTTCTCTTTCCTTTCCCTTTTCCTCTCATTTTATCTCTTACCCTGCTGGGAGACATTCTGTTTACTTTAGACTCCCTTATGTGATTTCCCATGTCTGGCGTGGTTTCTGTGGGATCCCTTACACCTAACATCAACACCACCACTACACTCTGTCCAGTGACCAGGATCCCAGAGGGGCCCTCTAGAAATCACACTCCCTGGAGTCCGGGAAAGGGACAGCCTCTATGTGGTGGAAGGGAAGATGGCTTGGCACAGTCGCCATGGGTGCAGTGCTCACAGGACCGGTTGGCACTACCTCACCTGGTGATGGTTACACATGCTGGTCCCCTGTGCCCTTTGTGGGAGCCTGTTCTTTGCTGGAGTGCAGGCCATGCCTGGCAAGTGAGGGAGCACCTGTATCTGAGATGCTTCCTTCACCCTAAGGCCAGTGGACAAGTCCATACCAGACTTGGTTGGCTCAGGGCCCAGGTGCATGGTGGGCACACATTGGGGGCCCCATTTTTACAACCCCAGCTACAAAAGTTAGAAGAGACAGAAGCAGGAAGAAGGGACATGGCAGACTTTGCACAGCCTCTAGAAAGAAGCAGCTCTGAGGACTTGTGATTATTTCAGACTGCTCTCGGGACCCAGCAGCACAGGAACCCACACCTCTGCTCTCACTGTCTGAGTGCTCCTGAGGCAGGACAAACCCCAGAGCCCTCTTGCTGAGTGGTAAGACCTCATGACAGAGGTCTGGGCTCTTCCAGTATTCTGAGCTTCTGAGCATTTGCAGAGTGTACAGGGATAAAAATGACCTCAGCACTCATGAACTGAAGCCTGGAGGCCCTCTCAGAAGACTGAAGAGGATCCACCTCATGACCTGCTACTGTAATTGAGAAACAACTTACAATTAATGGCTTCTTGATTAACTTAAAGCATGTTTTGGTGCATTGCAAACTTGGTGCACATTTTGCCTGTCTACCAGGTCTTGCAAATAAGCATTAGTTTTGTTGTACAAACAAACAATTTTAAGTTCAAGAGAAAATCAATCTTCCCTTCTTATCTCATTAAGAGAAGCTATTTTTTTCTTCCTCTCCTGAATTCATTTCTTCTGAACCCTGCCCCCTCCCCCAGTTGCCTTCACAGCTTGGGATTTGGGGCAGTTTTAAGCTGATAGGGACTTTTACAAAGCAGTCACATTCCCTAGCTTGTTTGGTTTCTGTTTGGAGTCAGGTGCTTCTCATCCTCCCCTGGACACGTGTCTGTTACATGTGGGGTTCTGGGCCTATGGCCTTGCAGGCCTTTGATCCACGTAGCAACACATAGAGATGGACACTTTTAGCATTGAAAGTACCCACCCTCCAATCAGTTTGGACAAAGGCCAACAGGGACAGAGAGTATTTCCATCCCCCAAGCACCCCGTGCCCTTCCCAGATGACCCCACACCAAGCAAACCCCACCAGACTCCTATCGCAGCAGGCTGGTGCTGCTAACCAAGATGGTCGTGAGCTGTGCACTCTGGTGTGTGCTGGGCTTCATTCATGACCCTGGTGTTGTTTGTGTGAGCTATGCCCATGAGGATCCATCCACAGGAACCCAGCTACAAACCGGAGAAGACAAGGCGGCAGCTGGGCAAGTCCACTCGGGCTTCAGAAACAACAGCTCTGAGCATTGACTTCCAGGGCCTTTCATTCATTTTTGGGGCCTGTGGAGCACCGTTCCATTCTCTCTGCATGACCTGCCCAGTTCTCTGTCTGTTGCTGGATGCTTGTGCTGTTTCCAGTTTGGGACTATTATTTAAAAGCAGACAACAAAAAACAAACAGAAAAGCTGCTTGAAGCAGTCATGTACCTCTGTGCAGGTATGCATTCTCGTTGCTGATGGTCGACACCTCGGAGCAGAGCCTCCGATCACACAGTTGCTCTGTGCTAACAGCTAATGATTTTAAAATTCTATCCTTGCAAATACTGTCCTGGGAATCACACAAGAAGTGGCAAATGGCTCTCACAGAATGGGAGAAACCAGACTATTTCACACCCCCCAGGCCTGGAGGAGATCAGCACTCCAAAATCCAGACCACCCCTGACCAACTTTTCATGACACTTACAGGCTCTCTAGTGTCATAGATTTTCTAGCCTAAAACAGTACATAATTGGACACAAGATTTCAAAAAACATTAAGTGACTGTGCATGAGGGTCTTGGAGTGGGAACTATTCACAGAAGCAGACTGTGGTAAGGAGCTGGCTCACAAGGTCTTCTGTATCTCCAGCCTTGAACTCGGAACATTCACAGGGGCGGTTACACTTCAAAGGGATGTGGTTAGGTCCCAGGGAGAGTCCTTTACATTCCAAAAGGAGGAGTGAATGGTGCTGATTAGCTGTCCCTCCCTAAGCCCAGCTGGAGGGAACAGGGGCAGAGAACTCTCACTTGCCCAGGCCCTGTTCTTAGAGACCAGGTCCTTGGTTTACTTTATATCCAGGCCTGGTCAGTTACCCACTACAGTACTGGGTGTTGGGAGGGATTTTTTGGTTTGTTTGTTTTTTAGTGTTGCCAGGGACTTAACCCTGGGGCGCTTTACCACTGGGCCACATCCCCACCCCTGTTTATTTTTTATTTGGAGACAGGGTGTCACTAAGTTGCTCAGAGCCTCAATAAGTAGCAGAGGCTGGCCTCAAACTTTTGATCCTCTTCTGCCTCCACCTCCTGAGTTTCTGGGATTACAGGTGTGGGCTCCCATGCCCTGCTATTATGAGGTTTTTAATACTATCCATTAATTGATTATCTTATTGTGTAGTAATTTGCATTTCCTGGTGACTAACAATGTTAAACATCTTCCATACGCTGATTGGCCCTTGTATATTTTCTTCTGAGGATGCCTATTCAGTTTCCCCCATGTTTTAGTGGATTTTTTGTTTTCTGATTGCTGGGTTATGATAGCTCTGTACACATTCTGGATACAAGTCCTTTGTCAGAGATATAGTAGATATTGGCTCTGGCACTTATTAGTTGTGGTAGAATTTAAACAAAGCAAAGTAGACATCCCGGAAACTTGTTGAAATCTTCATGAATTGAACAACACATTCTGGACTGTGGTGGAGGGTGTGGAAGAGGAAGTTGGCCTGATCCTGCTGTGCCAGGAGACCAGAGCCACCTGCATGGCCCCCTGCAGCTGGCTCTGACTCCTGATTCCACCATAACATATCTCAGGCAGCAACACTGTTCTGCAAATGAGTTCTGGTTAAATATGATGCAAGGGAAAGTCACCACCTGAGTTCCAGGCAGGCAGAGTGGAGGAAGGCATCAAGTTCAGAGGGTGGGTGGCTGCTCTGTCTGCCAGAGCAGAGAGACCACCCAGGGCAGCAGAGGTGCCTGTGTAAGTACTTGACCATGGGACACCCACCAGGGGGTCAGTTGGCACATAATAATGCTAAGTCATAAAGAATAGTAAAGAAAAGTAATATTCAAAGTGGTGGAGCGTGGGCACCATCGTGCACACCTGTAATCCCAGCTACTTGGGAGGCTGAGACAGGAGGGTGGCAAAGTTCAAGGCCAGCCTGGGCAACTCAGTTAGGCCCTGTCTCAACATAAAATAATACAAAGGACTGGGGTGCAGCTCAGTGGTAGACCACTTGCCTAGAATCTGGGAGGTGGTGGGTTCTGTCTCCAGAGCTCAAAATAAAAGTGGAGAAGTCACTGTGGAGGTACAGGCACCACCTGTCCTTATACTGACATCCATTTATCTATTTATCTATCTATTTATCTATCTATTTATTGGTACCAGGGATTGAATCTATGGGCTCAACCACTGAGCCCCATCACAGCCTTTTTACTTTTTATTTTGAGACAGGGTCTTGCTAAGTTGCGAGGGTCCTCACTAAGTTACTGAGGCTGGCCTTGAACTTGCAATCCTCCTGCCTCAGTCTCCTAAGCAGCTGGGATTATGGGTGCCTTGCAAAAACAAACTCGCCTTTGAGTGGTGGCTGGCGGGCCCCTGGCCACCACTGCCCTCCTGTTGCTTAGAAGACTGAAGAAGTTGTTAAGGATAACCTGGGCAGGCAACTTTGTTTCCTCACAAGTTGACTTGGCTGTCCAGTGCAGCTTCCCACTGACTTCTCTGTTCCTCTCTGAACCTGCAGGCAGAGCTCAGGCAGATCCAGGAGGCACAAAACCTGGCTCTGTGCACCAGCTGCCTGTCATTCAAAGGGTGTTTTCTGAGTAGTACAGTGCGCTTCCTTCCTCCGTCCTACAGGTGCTCAGGTGTCTGGCTTCCTGGGGATTTGTGTCTGCTCAGTTGAACTGCACAAGACATGAAATCATGAGCGCAGATGGTCAGATGCTGCACGGTCAGCCCATCTTTTGAGGTGGCTGTGTCCTCCTGTCTTGTTTGTCTGTCTCTGGTGCTCCATGCCACTGTCCAGTGCTCCCTATGCCTGTGACTGGCAGTTTTGCAGGGGCTTCTGCACAATGGGGGTGCCGCTGATGGAGGAAGTGGGACATTTACTTCTGCTGAGTATCACAGGGAGGGGACAGGATGTGTCCAGCACCACTGCCCCACGGAAGCTCCGTGCTTCTAGAAGACTTTTCTACACCAGGTTCCTCAGACACCTGGACAGGACAGCTCATCAGCCAAGTTCTGCCCAGTCGCTATGCTCACGCCACAGGCCTGGGAGGTGGCATGTCCCCCATCCTACAGCTGAGGCCACAGGCCTCCACCCCTCCCTGAACCTCAAATGACTGATCTGCCCTCCTTCTGCAATTCTCTGAGCCCAAGGAGACTCTCATCTTTGGACACTGCTTGGTGACCAGACTCCTGGTCTGGTAGGAGGCAGGATGAGAGATAAGTGGAACCTTGACCTTCAGCATCCCCACCCACTCAATAAACTCCTGGTAGAGCCTCCAGCAGGCAGTGTTTTTCTTAATCAATGAGGAATTTATGCTGCCTGTTCACTGGTTCTGTCTGGACAGTACGTGCTCATCACAGACCCTGCACAGATCCTCCATGGGGAGGCAGCCATTACTGTATCATGCTGGGAGCCAAAGAGCTCAGGGAGTGTAGACAGCAAGTGGCCTGAGCTTGGAACTCCTTATCTCCACCCCTCCTGGGAGTCCAGGAGCACATTCTCACAGGGCCTCAGCCAGCCCCACCTGGCTTGCCTGCTGGGCTTCCCTCAGCCTCCTAAACATGGAGCTTCCACCACATGGCAGCTCACCCAGCCTCCAGGTGCTCCCTGAGCAGGCCAGTCTTCCCTGACCAGGTTAAGCTTGGACATCACTCCTCGGGGATACCTGTCATACACCAGGACAGGGACAGGAGCCCCTGGGACCACCTGGTCACCACACAGGGCACAGGGCATTGTCCCAGCCTCCTTCCTTCTGCAGCCCACACTCAGCACTTGCTGAGGTGCTTCTTATGGGCTGCACACCTGTCACAGGGCTGGCCCTCAGTTAAAATACAAATCCCTGAGTGCACAAGGGTTTGGGAAGGGGTGGGATTTTGCTGGCTCTCCCAGGGAAGAAACATGCAAGAGTGCCACCATAAGTGTTCATCTTGTGAGCCCAGAGGGCAGGGCTGGAACCAGGAGAACTGGATTGTACGCTGTGGGGATTCAAGTGGGGAACTCATGGCCATTCTTCTGAGCAACAGGAAGGTGAGCAGAGCCGGCTGTCCAGGAATGGCTGTGGGAAAGACCACGAGCGCTGGTCAGCTGAGCCCATGGCAGCCTGCAGGCCCTTGGGAGCTTTCCCTGCTTTGCTCTGGGCCCATCTGAAGGAACTGTTGTGCAGGAGAGCAGCTCTTTGTCCCTTCACCCAACTCAGGCCTTACTGGTTCACAAAAGAGGGTGCTACCAGGAACAGGTGGCACTGTCTGAGTCCCAGTCAAATGCCTCTTGCAGGAGCCTCCCCAGGGAGGTTGCACCCAGCTGGCCAGCTCTGCACCTGGACCAAGGTGCATGTGGCTGTTCATCCAGCAAATTGCTAATTGACCAGCTTTGTCCTCCCGGGAGCCTTATCTCCACTTGCACATGGAGGGCACACTGTGCACGTGCTGCCAGGCCACCAGGCAAGTCTGTAGGGAGTAGCAGGGAGCAGGTGTCCACCTGCGGCCCCTCTGGAGGTCCCTCAGCACAGGCACCTGTACCCAGGCAGACACAGCCCGAGCTCCTCAGTGACTTCTGATTCCCCGTCCCCACCATGGGCACCATGCTTCCAGCTCATGATTTGGTTACCTAGTCATTCTTTCTCATGATGAGTCACTTGCTGGTGTGACGTGGGGACTCCTGGGCAGACATGAAGGATTTGGCTCTTCTCGTCACATTTCCAGGCTCTGGTGTGGACTCTGTCCAAGGGGCCCTTGGTTGACTCACTTCAAAGCAAGGACTGGCAGTTTACAAAAGCCAGCCATCTAATAACTGCCCCTTGGCACAGCCAAACCAACGTGCACATGGCAGTGAGGTGGCTTCCCTCACCACAACACTGCGCTTCAGGGCCTTCCAAGGGCCATGAAAGCCCGAGCCCTTGATCTCTGACTTTCCCCACAAGAACCAGAGCGGACCCTGCGCCTGGTTCACATTTCAGCCCTCCTACTTAATTAGAACAAACCTCTCTTTATGAGAGGCTTGGCCGGGACCCACATCACAGGCAAGCCTTCAAGCAGCAGCAAGCATCTGTGCTGAGCCTGGTGATAGGCACGTGGCCCTCATGGCCCAGCCCCCCTGGAGAGTGCAGATGTCTATAAAGAGGGACTTTGTGAGATGTTTTGGGTCTGGACTTCTTCTTTGGCTGTTGTTTAATGGAGAACTTAGCAACCTGTGGAGAAAAGGCATTTTGTCCCCATCCTACAGGCCCAAATTGAGTCCTGGCTCCTGCTTCCTGACTAAAGGAGCAAGTCTTGGTCTCTCCACCAGTTAGCAGAATGCCATCAGAGCGGATGACAATGCACCCTGGACCTGTTGTCCCTGGGGGACAGTGTGGTCTCATGGAACACACAGCTGGCTGTGCAGGACCTAGGCTCTTCCCTGCCAGCTATGTCCGCCCTGTTGCCCTGGGTGAGACACATCCTGACTGCACATAATTTTGCATCTGTGAAAGTCAGCAGGGGTCTCTCCCAGCCCTGCAACTGGTGTTTCTCTCCTAGGCACAGCTGTGTGGTAGGGATTATTAGCAAATCCTATCTTCCTATCCTATCAGCCACCCTGAGAAGGCCTCTCTTCTTCAGGGAACAACTTGTTATCTGCAGCTGAAATGCAGACCTCAAATAATTCTGATAAGAGGAACCCAAGTTACGCTGAAAGGAGAGACTTCCGTAACATTTATACAGACCAGATCCTGAAACTCAGGGAGGTGAAGATAATTCCTCCTAACCATGACATCTGTTAGAATTTATGGTTTAGAACACAATTAGAGCCAGTCAGCATGGACCAAGGTGACCTACAATTGCCATGGCAGTGGGGACTTGCAAGCCTGATGTCATCCTGCTGTCAGTCAAAAGTCAAGAGGTGGACCTGGGCAAGACTCTCTGGCAAGTTCTCTGGGATCCCCAATAAAACTGAAGGATGGGAGGGGCACCTTGACCCTCTTCTCTCTGAAGACACCCATTCTCTCCTTGAGAGTGTCCCCTCTCCCTTTTCCTATTCCTTCAATAAACGCATGCCTGAAACTCTGAGTGCATGTGTGATAATGTCTGACTCGATGGCAAGAGTTGGGTTTGAGGGGTCATTGGTGGTCTGTTTCCCGAAGGCCAGCCCTGTAAGAGGTGGGCCTTCCAGCCCCCAGAACCGTGAGTCAGACAGGCCACTTCACCTGGTGCCACAGGTCCTCCTCACAGCAGAGTGGGCTGAGACAGCTCCCTGCTCTGGCACGTACTTTGCAAAGTGCAGTGTCAGTTCGTGAGTTCACAGGGTTGTACATGGTGGCTGATGTCTTGTGTCCTTAAAGGAAGGACGGATTCAGTTCAATAACTGGGGTCAGCAGGTCTTAGTGAGGGCCATTGCCTATGCTTCCTGCCTGGGGTCCAGGCTGCAGGGGGATCGCACACTGCACCATCATTTGGTTTTTCTGCAACTCTGTTACCTGTGCCCAGGTAGCAATAGAGGTGGCAGCTGCTCTCCACCCACTCTGCCACTCACCAACCCGAGCCCGGATCACCCAGGTGGCAGGAGCAGTGACTGCAGCCACCATCCCACCTAGGGGCTCTTTGCCTGGGCAGGAAAAGTGGAGAGAGAAAATCAACTTGGGTGACAGCCTCCTTTTGGCTCCTGACTGGGAAGCGTGGAGACAGGAGACTCCCTTTTCTGAGGAGAAGGAAGCCTCCACTTCCCCCCATGTTCAAACCTCAAATCTACTTGGAACTGTAAAAAGCACAGCTACACATAATAAGCTGTGGAGAAGTAGCCGTGCCCTCCATACCCATGTGCTGTGATGGCTACCATCCAGCAGGGCCAGCATTCCACCAGCAGTGTGACGAGGCTGGCCTGGTTATGGAGCCCTTCACCCCTCATGGAGACCACAGGCCAAGGTGGCTGGGGAGCATTTCTCTGGAGTAATAGAGAAAGAGGAGTGGGGAGACATTCTCAGCCAACCTGATCCACTGGAAGCAAGAAACACATGGAAGTTCCACAAAGGAAAGCGCATGGGGACAGAGTAGCTGCCGGGAAATGGGCTTGTCCTGATGGGCTAGAAATCATCCAATCTGCCAGCATGAGAGAGTGCCTGTGCTGCACCAGGACTGACCCTGGAGGCAGAAAGCTGTCCCTGTAGGCACCAGGGCCACTTCACCTTGCTTTTTGGTGTTGAATGACAAAAGCCTGAAGGGGGACATTAAGTTAGAAAGAATGAAACCCAACTTGTGACTCCTATTCCATGGAATGATCCCCTTCTTCACCCACTGCCCATGTGCTGCCTCCACCCAGGGGTGCTCTGGCTTCAGCTGGGGTTTTCTTGACTGTGACAGAGGAGACATTGCTCCTGGTGAGGGTGCCTTTGTCCTGGGAGTGCAGAGAATCTGGGTGCAGCCCACCTCCCACCGCCTGGCTGTCCTGGAGAGAGCACTGGGTGCAAACTGGGGAAGTTACCTGCAGAAGAGTAGCAGTGGGCAGTCCACTTGCTCCCAGGGGCACCAGGGTCTCAACATGTTGCCAGCAACATGCCAGTGCAGCAGGTGCTGGGCAGACCCCAGGGTGACTGGCATGTCCTGTCTCCCAGACAGGGGAGAGGGACAGGTGTGTAGACAACCAACACAGACACTCAGGGGAGAGCATGTGTCCCACCCAGGAGAGGTGGCTGGAGTACAGACAGGTGTTGGGGGCCTCAACCAGCACAGGCCTAGGTTGTCCTTCTGCTCCTCCAAAGTGACCACATTTTCCAGTCTGGAGATGTGCATGTGGCAGGGCACAGGTCTTACCTTCTACTGTCCCCAGCTCTGGACAGGGGTCATTTCCATTGTGGGTACAACCAACTCTATACAAGGAGCAAAATGGCCCAGGAATGCAGGAAGTCTCACCATGGAACACAAGGCACGCCGTTCACTGTAGTGTTAATCCCAGGCTGTATACACGTGTTTAAGACAGTGTAGGGTGAGCTTGGTCATTCTGCTGTGTTTATAGACGGTTAGGTTAGAGAAACCCTCAAGCTATCAATTATATGTCTCTCTATATATGTCAAATATATGTCTCTATATAGTTGTCTGGACATACACAACAAATAATGAAAAACATCCTTACGATAGTACGAAGCTTACTCCACCCTACACCAGTAGAAAATAGATTCAACTGTAAGTACAGCAAAACCCTGGAAAAGAATAACTTTAAGAAGACAGTTTTTTTTTTTCCCTTTCACATTAGATCTGGAAGTAGGCAGTCTAAATCTGGTGTATTCCTTCTACTTCCTAAAATCCTCAGGGACCCTGACTCTAACTTTGCTACTTCATCAAGTGTGTGACCATTAATCCCAACAACACTACAAGGTCTAATGTGACTGCTCCAGCTTCAGCCATTACACCATGAATTCATTCCAGGCAGCACGAACAAGGGACAGAAGAATAAGGGCATGCCCTGGCATTTTAAGGACCCTTTTGAAGTTGCATACCACTGGAATTCAATAGCATAGCCCACTCCAGGAACTCCTGAATACCACAATCCATGGGTGCTCAGGTCTATACGTGTGCAGTGTTCCCGTGTATCTTCCCGCATGCTTCAAATCACATTAGGTCACTTATGATACCTGGAAAAATGGTGATGTTGCATTAATAGTGTTACACTGTATCATTGGGGAATAATGACAGGAAACCTCAGTGTGCGCATGTGTGGCAGGTGTGATTTGCTCCCTGGAAGACCCCTTGTCTCTGACTCCGCAGACTCAGCACCTGAAGACAAAGTTCTGTTTCCTAAGATTTTCTCTGTGCAAGCAGACAGTACCTCGGTCATTCCCTGACACCTGGGCTGCCCCTGGTTTAAATTCTCCATTCAGAGTGCTGCTGCTGTGGCCTCTGTCTGCAGAGAAATACCTCATGGGTGCCTTTCTTCCGTTTCCCAGCCTTTCTGCACAAGTCCCTGAAAGCCTGTAGATTAACTTCAACCCCACACCAGAGCCGTGTCTTAGTGTGGCTCATATTTTCTGGACCCCAAATCATGATTCATTACCAGTACATGTTGAGACAAAGAATAGTTTATGTGAAGACTGGAAAATCTGGGCATGTGGTTGACAAGCCCCTTGGGTCCAGATAGCCAAGATGCTCTGGCCTGATGGCAACACTCCTGTGTCCCAGGCCCTGGGCTCCACATACAGGCCCTCATTGCTCTCCAAGGGGCTTCGGCAGAACTGCTGGGCCTGACATGGGAGAGGCCCTGTGAGGGAACGGGCGGGAGAAGTAGTCCCAGCCCTCCCTGCGACTGGGGATGACCCTGTGGCAGACTGACCCACAGGACATGAGCTGCACATGCCCACGGCAGAGAACAGGGAGCCTCACCACAGAAGACTCACCTCCAGGCTTCCTCCCTGAGGCATGCAGATGCAAGGCCTGGAGGCAGCAGCTGGAGGCACCACTCAAAGGCCGTAAGAAAACAGCCTGGGAAGAGCAGAGGCCTGGAGCCCCTGAAGCCATTCTTCCATCAGGGCTGCAGTCCCTGGACTCCTGACTGTGTGGTCATGACAGCCTTCCCTCCTGACTGGCTTAACTGAGTGCACCATTAGCTGTAGCCAAATGTAGCCAAGGCCAGCTCTTTGTCACACAAGGAGTCTAGGGTTGGGGTCTGGGTGACTCTGTGCCACACAGCCCAGGTGCACCCATCTTCAGTGCCTGTGTGTGACCAGCATGCTGAGCTCCTAAGATTGAGGGTTCAGGAACCATGGGAACCTTGTCAATTCCCTCCCTGCTCCCCAGTTGTCCTGTGCACTCAACTTCCCCTAAGGAAATGAGGCAGAGTCGCTTTGGGTCCATCCCCATCACTAGATGCTGGAGGAGGCACCTGACCCAGGACACCTGAGGCGTGATAAGGAGGAAAGGAATATCTTACATGGGAGAGATGCAGAGAAGACTGAGCAAATAGGACAGGTGAGCGCTGCCCTCCACCACCTGTTCTGCATCAGACCCAAGCGTAAGGACCCACAGGAGTACTTGGGTCTTTGGCCCTCCATTTCAAAGCCTCCCAGATCCACAAAATGGAATGAGATAACGCCAGTCCCTCCTCACTCTGCCTGGTTACAGAGGTTTTAGCTGTGACCTGCCAACAGGTGGAGAGAGGAAGACTCCCCTGTATTCCACATCCCGACTCTTCCCAGCTCTTCTGCCCCTACTTTCCCTGCACTCTGCTTACAAGTGAAATTTGGTGATGCTGAAGCCAGAGCCTGCAGTGGCAGCTCCGAGGACCACAGCTGGCAAAGCTGGACCCTCCATCACTACTTCCACCTGGAGGCTCCACACAGCAGACACGACCTCCTCCATTGGAGCACACGGCCAACTTCCTGTCTTTGGTTCTGTCTTTGGGGCCTCGTTGCATAGACCAAGGATCGGGATGACAGAAGACAAGATTTGAAGTAGGAACTTGTTCAAGTGTGAAAAATCGAAACAGAGAGGGAAGTCAGCAGCACATTCCCCCAAGTGCTGGTTCAGGGGTTTATATAGCACCTGGGTTGATGCTCTTGGTCCAAGCTTATGCTAATCAGGTCTTCAAAGTCACCTGCCATTGGCTAACCTTGCATTCAGATCTTCAAAGTCAACTGCCATTGGCTAGCCTTGCATTCAGGTCTGCACCACTTTTACTTTCTCACCCCTTGTGGGGAAGCTGGAGGTACCTGATGGGGTGGTGGATGCTGGGGTTCTGGCTACTCTGCTGCAGGTCAGCACCCTACTGGCCTCTCCCTTGGCCTCTCCCAGCCTAAGGGGCCACCATGGCAGGCTTCACGCTCAGCCATGCTTGCTGCTGGTGCTCTAGCCTGCCAGTCCTGCACTCCACAGCTCCACTGCTCCTTAGGGATCAACTTGGGGCCAGGGAGCCATGTCAATGCTTCTATTTAGGAAGGTATCTGAACCTAGATTTTGTGGTAAAGAGTGGTTTGTGAATAAATAAGCACCCACTCACTGGAGAAGCTCACCAATGCCCCTAATCAGATGCTGGCTTCTCCATCCCTAACTTCCCAGACCCACAGCTGGCCACACGCACTATCCAGTCTTATGGGCAGAGACAGTGTCCACTGCTCAGACTAACTGAAGCAGCATCAGCTGAGTCCTAGATCTAGGTGAGGAAATCCAAGGCCTCCTGTCACAGAGAAAGATGGACACAGGTTATGTCAGATGAATTAAGGGTTTTGACAGGCAATTATTTTTCTCAGTCAAGCTATCTGGGACATAGCTTGGCAGCCAGGGTTCCAGGTAGACTCTCCTTCTCTTATCTGTGGGGACTCCACTGCTGCTGACACCTGGGGACTCCAGCCAACAGGACCAGGATCAGAAGTGGAGCTAAACCAGACAGAACCCTCTCGAGCCCAGAAGCTGGCAGCATCACCTGCCAGGTAACCCTGTCATTGAAGTGGCTTTCAAAACGTATGACCATGACTCAAGAATCCACCTAAAAGTTAAACAGGAGGGTTATGGTTTGGATATGAGCAATCCCCCAAAAGTTTCTATATTAATTCATGCAGGAGGTGAAACCCTTCAATTATGAGACCTAATCAGTGGATCAGTCCATTTGATGCATTAATCATTTGAGTGGGTTACTGGGTGGTACCTGTGGGCAGGCTGGGCTTGGTGGGAGCAACTGGGGGAGTGCTTTGGGTAGTGTGTATTTTGTCCCTTGCTCCACAGCTCTCTCTGCTTCCTGACTGTTGTGAACTGAGCAACTTTGCTCCACCACACCCTTCTGCCATGTTCTGCCTGACCTCAGATCCAGAGCAGTGATTTAGCTGACCATGGACTGAGACCTCTGAAACTGAGCCACAATGAACTTTCCGGTCTCTAAGCTGTTTTTTTTTTTTAATATTTTTGTCACAGCAACAAAAAACTGACCAACAGAAGTAGAAATAAGAGCATAGATCTTGTCCTGGTTCCTATTACCCACTGTTTTATTTCAAGAGCACCTCAGCTTTCCTCTGAAAATGGGAATCAAGTTATGTTCCAGGTATTTTGCTTTTCTCTTTCATGAGGGGATCTATTGAGTGACCGAGACCTTGGATAGGATGTAAAAAACATTGTTTGTTTTGACAAGCCACCTGCAGCTATATAAGTACGTTTTAGTATGAATGAACCAGATAGCACATGGTGAAACCTAAGTTCTGAGGTGAAACTTGATTCTCTATGGAATTTCTCTGATTCTGCTGGTGGGTGGGGTAGATAAGAATGCCAGCTTCTGAAAGCAGAAGACTTATGACTGTCAGTGGTGGGCTGTGCCCTCACTTATGCTAAAAAAGCTCTGGAAACATGCTAATGCTGTTGGTGAACTCTCAAGTCTTGACTTCCATTCGATTTTCCCCACTTCCGCTTTCTCCCTCCAGGTCAGGAAGCAGGAGGTTGAAGTCATGGGATGGTCTGTGCTTGTGGGCTCTGGGATGCGCTGCTGCCTGGAGTGGCCTTCTGTAGCAGGCATCACTACCGCACACAGGCCTGGTTGCCGAATGGTCGCTGAAGGGCAACCTGGGCTCACAGCACCTCAAGACCCTTGTGCCTGCACAGCAGGCTCCTTATGGCTGCAGGTCGTTCCTGCCACCACACTCCAATCCCCTTGGGCTGCTGCTCTGCCGCAGGGTTGCTGCTTCTCAGCTGAGACCTTGGTCCATGCAATGGCACATAGTTCCTCTAGGAAGTACTCCTGTGCACTGGGGTTCCAATGGAGTTTGCTGCCCTCTTCTCTTTGCTGACCCCTCAGGCTCTGTGCACGGTGGCTGTAGGAAATGCTGCCCTGAGCTTATCCTGAAGAGTCCTGGGATGGTCAGCACTGCCCTGGGTCCAAGCAGGCACTCCAGCACCTTGGGGAAGAAAACTTGCTTTCTGCTACCCGCCTTTCCTGCCAGATCCCCTTCTCTTTGAGTCTGTGTGTGTGCAAAAGTTGCATCTCCTTAACTTACACAACACTGCAATACATCATCCTAACCATTTAAAAATCACCATGCTTCTGGTTTCTTTTTTCTGTAGTCTGAATTTGGAAGCTCACAGAAGTAGAAGTGCCTGCACCCTCAAAGAAATGCAGAGCACCACCCTCCTGGCAGCTTTCCCTGGAGGCACCCTGCTGCCTGCTCTGCTTGGGTGGCTGCAGAGTGTGGCTTCCACACAGCCCAGGACCAGTGCTGCACATCTCCCAGCTGAGAAGAAAGTCATGCTTAGAGTGCCCCATTCTGTGGAGAAGGCTGGGCAAGAGCATGAAGAGCAATTGGCCTGGTCTCTGAACATTGAGACACTTCATAACTCTTTATCAACTTGTGTCCACCTATACCCTAAAACTGACAAGATCTTAAGGGGCCCATAATTTGGTGATATTCATGACAAAAGAACCCCACACATGTGAAAATCCTTATGACTTGCTTCCGTGAAGTTTCCTTCAGCAGACAAAGCCCTGATGAGAGCCTGAGGAAGCCAGACAGGACCCCGAATGTCAGTCAGCTTCCTGTCACTGCAACAAATGCCAGAGACAATCCATATCAACTTCTTTGTAAGTATGGTAAAGAGACCCGCTCTGTGCGGTGAGCTGGATGCAGTCATGGGCGGAATCTCAGCAGATCATCCTCTTTGTCCAGTACCCATTTGTTTTGTGAAAACCCTTTCTTAATAAAATGTAAGCCATAAGAGAACCAAGCTCAGCCCCAGTGGAGTCACCAGGGATTCCACCCAGTGAAGTCTGAATTACTTGTGCATAAAGTGCTGTGTCATCAGGATGTGCTCTGTCCTCAGCTCTGGGGACCAGAACTGGATGCTGGAGACCCAAGCCCAGTGAACTGGGCCAGAAAAGGATCAGAAGGAGGCAAATGCTGAGGAGAGGGGAGGCCCAGGATCAGCAAGGGAGCTGGACATCTATTCTGCACCGAGGGAGTGACCCTGCAAACAGGCCATGCTACAGATCCCAGGCAGCAAGAGTAACCAACGTCTCCTCTTGAGGATGACCCCAGGGCATATGAGACTGGTAGCCTGGGAAGAGGAATGGCACCTCCAGGCAGGCAGCTTTGTTCTAATGGCCTCCCTGTCCTCTCCAGAACCCCAGCCACCTCTCCAGGTGAGCCCCTCCCACCTGGGCTGGGCCTCCAGCCAGTGTCCCCAACCCTCCCATCATACCAGAGACCTCTAGGCCTTGACTTCCACACTGAAAGTACCTTGTCTGGGAGACCCTGAGATCCAGGGGAACCAGGAGAGGTGGTCAGCTCCCCAGCTCCCCCATTCCAGAACCCCTCATCTGTAAGCCCAGGACTCTGCCCAGGAGAACTTCCACTCTGGGCTTTTCCAGAATCCCCACTGTGAACATTTACTTTGTTTTCTATGCCATTTTTCAAGATGTCCCCAAAGCTAGTTAAAAATATGGTTCACAAGCTCAATTACCAACAAAGCAGGGGAGTCATGTAAGTGGCAGTGTCACCGAGGCCGACTGCAAAAGCTTTCAAGCTGTGCTCTTTCAACGTTCTCTGCTTGCATGGTGACTCCTGTGATCACCCCTCCCTCCCATGAGGTGACTTCATCTTATGTTCAGTGTGACACACAGTGTGTGCAGCAACAGGGAAGGACACTGGGTTCAGTGCTGGGGAGAGACAGAGAGCAGGGTTGCCCCCCTGGGAGAACACTGATCCTGTGGGTCAGGTGTCTGGAGGACCACATCTGCCTTCATTGCTGTAGAAACGTAGGTCTGGGGTGAATGGTTTCTTGATTCTTTGCGATAAGCTAAAATTTGGAAATGTTATATGAAGTCTGCTTGAAATGATAACGTGCAACTGAACATTTTTTAAAAACACAGCTTGGCCCAACTCCATGGGGCAAAAACCAATATATGTCCATAGATCACATTTGACCCCCAGGCTACTGGTTTGAGCCACGTGGATTGAATTCTGCAATAGCTGTGTTTTTCTTCTCTCTCTAATCCCTTAATTGTGGCATTGGTGTCATGACATTTTAAGTCCTGCAGACACCTGCTGGTTTTCAGAATGGACCTCCGTCAACCTTCAAGAAGCAAAGTTGCTGCCCTCAGCTACCTTGGGCTCTCCTGGTCACACTCCTGTCCCCAGGCAGTGCCCACAGCCCTGAGACCGCCTGTACCCCATCCTTCATCCCTTCCAAAGCCACGAGGGAAGAGGAGGAGCAAGGAGCTAAGCATCTGCAGTCCTGGGATTCCCTCCCAGTGACATCCCAACCCTAGCACCCTCAGGGGCCCTGCCACAGTATGGCATCAACCTCCCCTGGGAGCGGCACCTCCAGAGAAACATGAAGCCCTTGTTTCCAGGGCAATGGGCCAGGGGGAGGATCTCGGCAAGCTGGAGCCACACCCTGCAGAGAAGGGATGGAGGGTACTGCTCTTAATGTGGGGAGTGGGAGGCAGTCTTGCCTACATGATATTTAACAATGCTGGTTGAAGGCAGAAGGGGAGGGTACATAGAGAAGACCATGCATTTGAACGGTCAACAGAATTTCCTGCTGGCATGGTCTCTGTCTGTGAAGGTTGCCCTGTCCTCTCTAGCCCATGGCAGTGGCAGCAACAGTGGTCTCCGTCTTCAGTTGCCCTGTGCTAGGCTGGACACCTGCAGATGTAAGATGTCATTCCAAATTCATGTCATCAGTGGCATCGTTGGAAAGGACCGGCTCAGCACGCCTGTTAGCTGGGATCTGTCTCAGGAGTGGCGGCCAGCGGGGGCATGGTGATAGCTGGCAAGTCAGCCACCTGGGGTCCAGAAAGCAGGGTCCCTCCCCTGGGGCATGAACCCGTGCCTGTGGAGACTGCCCCCTTTAGCCAATGGGAGCTAGTTGATCCAGAGAAGATGGCTCTGTCGTGTGACCAGCCTAGTGCAGGAAAGCCCTTCCTTCCAGTGGGGCTCCAGCCACGTGGGCAGTGTGGGGGCCTCTGGGCCATGCAGTCCTGGAGAAAGCCCTCTGGGAGGCATGCCTCCCACTGCCAGGACTGCCTGGATGGATGCTGGTGGTCACCTCAGACTTTCCCTTACATTTAGGTTTCCTTCTTTGATCCCCATTGATCACCAGCTTCTCTCTGTATCAACTATTCCCTGAAATTCATTCCTGACAAATGAGCCCTTCTCCTGTGCTTTTAACATGTGATACAGTCCCTCCCTGGGAACCAGCTCAGGCCTGCAGTACCTGTGGTGGGTGTGATAGTCCAGGACCTACTGAGAGCAGCCAATGTTTCCGCATGGAGAGGTTTCATTTTATGCCACAATGACTGGAAAATTGAGTGGCGGATAAATTGAACATCAGACAAACAGCAGCATCCGGGTCAAGCGACCTCAATTCTGCTCTCTGTTGCCTGCACTGAAATAGTTTTAGAGGAACTAGGAAGGCCTTGGGATCTGCTTTCGTCTGGAGTAGGTCCCCAAACTGAGTCAGGCTGTATGTTGGATTATCTCTGGTCTGGCTGCAGGCTCCTGTGCACACACAGGCACCATGGCACACAGTCAGGACACAGGGGCAGGCTGGCTGGAGAACAGCAGGGGCAGAGGGGCTGGGTGGTGGGGGCTGCACCTCGCATCCTGGGGCCTGTGTGGGCAAAGAGGACAGAGCCGTGGGCTCGGCACTCGGTGCACACAGGTTCCAGATGCAGGGTTCAACTCCACGCAGGTTCCTGACCTCAGATCCACGCACATCCGGTTGTTGTGTTTGGGTCCGGGGGACCCAGGAATGTACATTTTTACTAGTATTGTACCACACGATTCCAATGAAGGTGACTTAAGAAACACTAAAGAACAGAGAGTTCAGAATGCGAGTCCTGAGAGGGATCTTGGGAAGCTGATTTTAATTCTAAATATAGTTTTAAACCTTAGCAAGAAAGGGCAGAACACTTGGAAACAAACACTATATTATTGAAAGACTCAAACAGTGAGCTGGGAGGTCTGTGCTGTGTCTGATCATCATCACTGAAAGCACTGGGCTAGAGCAGAGAGCAGCTATGTCCAGGGCCACTGTGAGTGCTGGCTCTCAAGGCTGTGAGCACCAGGAGCCTTCTGCCTCCGTGTCCTTATCTGCACGTAGGAATGCAGGTCGATTGTGAAGAGGAGACACCAGGCCTTCGAGCACTTTCCAGATGTGGGGTCTTCCTAGCACTCTGCCTTAAAGGCACATCCCCACAGTCACTGCTTCCTTGAGAAATCAAAGGGGAAGAGGGAGTGGCTCTGTCCCACCCCAGCCTCTGCCTCCCTGGTGCCTGCTGATGTCCTGGTGGGAGCAGACCCTGCACCTTGGCCTTATCCCTGTGACCCTGCACCTTGGCCTTATTCCTGTGTGAGAAAGGCATGGGCCTTTCTTTGGACCCCAAGTCCTTAAGGGCAGTGGTCATGTGATCACAAAACCAGACCTGGTTGTGAAATGGAATCACAAAAGTGCTGTGGTAAGAAACAAGTGCTGGGAAGGGTCAGTCCTGCTCCCCTCCCACAGTCTCTCTCCAGGAAACCTCATAACGATGGTCCCTATCCTTTGGATTGTCAGTAGCTGCCCAGGAGTCTGACCGCTTCCTCTTGGAATGCACACACCCTGTTCCAGGCTGGAGGCTGGATGTCACAGAGCCTGTGAGAAGAGCCCTTTCTTCCTGTCTGTAAGTAAGCAAGGCTTCATGCCAGAGGCCCTGCACAGGCCTTTGCTGGGTAGATTAGGAATTTTTTTAAAGAGGAAAAAGCCCCAGTGACAGGATGGGTCTGAGATGATGCCAGATAACCTATAAAGGTGAGACCTGTGGCTGAGAGTTTGGAGTCTGTCCTCTGGGCCTGCTGGTGTAACTAGCCTGATGGGTTCTCCTCCTTTTCAAGTGCTGTCGCCACTGCTCAACTTGTTTCCCAGGACAGTTAGACACCATCTGCACTTGCACCGACCCATTTCCAGTTCAGACAGGGTTGTTGTGTGTCATCTTCATCATTACACAAGTAAAGCCTGTGTCTGAAGGAAATCATTTAGACATAAAGCCCAACTATGGGTAAAGCACCTAGAAAGCACTACTGTGTGTGTGTGTGTGTGTGTGTGTGTGTGTGTGTGTGTGTGGTGCTGGGGATCAAACACACGGCCTGGCATGGGCTGGGAAAGTGCTCTACCACTGCTCAGCCCCAGAGAAACCCTCTCCATGTTTAGGTAAGTGCCTCTGAGATGCATAGATACAGAGGTGTCTAGGTGTACAATGATATTTGCAGCAGGTAAAAATAAAGAAGCACAGAGTAAATAACTACATAGCAATGTTTAACAGGGATGTAGTAGGTAAATCTATATAGGTATACAGTAGAAAGTACATTTTATTGAAAATAAAATTATGTATCTAGCAGGTGTATAATATCTGCAGTAGTAGGTATGCAGTGGTAATAATTCAGTACACATGCTGATTTTAAAATACTGCACAAAGGCAGCGAAAGTCTGGGTAGTGCAACCTTGGGGATGCAGGCTGCTCACCCTCCTCCAGGGCCAGATCTGCGTGATGACTTCCAATGGGGACATGGCCAAAGGGACATTTGGGGCCCGGGATTCTCCACCCCCAGCATGGAAGGCGGTCTCCTCCATGGCCAACCTGTAGTGAGCCTCGAGCTGCTGACTCTGCAACAGGAAGTAGGACTCCGAGTGTTCTGGGTCCACTTTTTGTGCCTACAGTGAAAGGCCAGGCAGGTGACTGACAGGTAAGACAACCCAGCTCACAGGGCCCCTCAGGCTCACTGCCAAATGAGCCCACACACCTGCCCACTCAGAGTCCTGCTCTTGTAACCAACAAGATGGCACATGAGCGCGTGTCCTACCAGGTGAGCACTTCACGTAATTGACCTGACTGGCAGCTGGAGAGTAGACTCCTTCGCATGGGGTTTGTTGTTTTCTTCTGTTTTTTGTTTTGTTTTGGTTTTTTGGTACTGGAAATTGAACCCATGGACACAACCACTAAGCCACATCCCCAGCCCTTTTATGTATTTTTTTAGAGACAGGGTTTTTTTAAATTGCTTAAGACCTTGCTAAGTTGCTAAGGCTGACTTTCAAGGCTGACATTTTTGAGATCCTCCTGTTTCAGCCTCCTGAGTTACTGGGATCACAGGCATATGCCACCGTGCCTGGTTCAGTGCACTTTTAAGGCACTACAGGTCAAGAGGTTGACCCCAGCCTCGTATGCAGGTGAAAGGCTCAGCATACCTATAGGTGGCCACTGACCGCTGACCACTCAGTGCCCTCCTCGATTGGCTAATACGATGACGGTGCCTGCCCTGAGAGAGCAAGGTGGCTGCTGATGTTGCCGGAATTCTTTGTCAGCATTTCAACCATAAAAGAAATACGAATAAACTCTAGGTTTTTCTGGGCTGTACAATAGAAAGAGGAAAGGGAGCCCTCGGGGCCTTTGGTCACAGATAGCCTTTGCCAGCCTGACAGTACCAAGGCCTCTGTGTGCCCAGGCTCAGGCTGTGATACCAGCACCAGATTCACCAAAGGGGCACTGATGTTCTCCTGAACTACAGGAGCTGTCCTGTTGCTAACGTCCCCGCTGTGGGTGGCTCAGCCCACTGACTCCCTGACCCAGGAGGCACCTGGACCTTCAAAGCTCCTCTTGCTTTTGGAGAGTTGGTGCTTCTGCCCTGCTAGGACTCTGGGATCTGTCGGGAAGGGCCATTGTCCAATGTGGTTCCAGGTTTCTTTGTCACCCATGCTCAAGAAATCCAGCAGTGTCCCAGCTGCAGGCTCTTTCTGGTGCCCACTTGGGCCAGGGCGTGAGCTCCCTGGGTCACCCACCACTGTCTGTGTCATCAGTGTTCCCTCTGCCTTTCCCACCACCGCTGTGCCATCCTTGTCTGTGCCACAGGTCATTCCACTTGAAACTCTGTGCCTTCCACATGGTGGTCCTCCCTTCTTTCCAAAGCTGGCATCACCTGGAGAGGCTGAGGAAGGCAGCGCCTGACCCCAGGCAGAGGCCATTTATGCAGGACCTGCTGCCCCAGGTCCTGCTTGCTGCAAATGCTCCCTGGGGGATGCTGGCCTCCGAGCCAGAAGAGCTAGAGACCCTGACAAGGGCCTGCCCTCTGGGGTGGGGACTCACAGGTGCAGCTGCCGACCAGTGTGGGGAAGCCTGCTGACCCACACACTGCAGCCAGGCACTCATGGTCACCTCCCTCAGCACCACACAAGGGGTTTCCACCACACTGGCAAACCTCAACTCCTTCTCAATAGAACAAAAGTGAAGATTATGAAATTATAATCCCTTGGGGTTTTCAGTCATTTCCACTGTGATGGGTACAGGGCTCATTTTGGGGGAACCAACACTCCATGTCTGCACCTCCCCACTAGAGCCTGAGGTGGCAGGTGCCATTCACCACGTGGAGGGAAATGCCCTGTCCGATGGTCTCTGCTGCATTCTGAACCCAAGGTGGCTGCATTTGGGTGGGATTCCAGAGCGCCATTCCCAGTCCTCTGTGGTACTGCCTTCATTATTGTCCCCCCTCCCCCTCCCTCCTACTCTTTTCCCACTATTTTAAAACATTTTCCTTTGGATGGTCTGCAAGGAAGTCCTTGGTCAAGCCTCTCTGCTCCATGGCACTTCTGAGCCTTCCTGCTTCCCGTCTTCTTCCCCAGCAACTGGTTTTCCACTAGAAGTTTCCACCTGCTGTGCCTGTCACCACTGCTTCTTGGAAGCTGAAGGTCTGCTGGGCCCTCACCTGCAGCACAGTCCTGCTTTTCTTTACCAAATATTGGGAAAATAATCTCAAAGGAAGGAGCAGAGAAAGAGAGACAGAGGAAGCCATCTCAGCAAAGTGTGGGAATAAATAATACACAGAGAAAATAAAGTCCAGGTCTCAGTAACTTCCTGCATCCCAGTGGTCCTGTGTTTTAGCATTCCCCAGAAATGGATTCACGCTGAGACAGAGGGACCTATGAGCGTCCTGTGGCTAAAACATTAGAAACTTCATGCATTTCACCAAGGGAAGTAATGGGCCTTCAGACAAATTTGCCCCAGTTCAAATTCCTACATGCCACACACAACTGCCAAGAGTGTGAATTCACACCAGAAGTGGCCATGGGATATGCCTACATCTGCTGGCCAGGGCATGGCCTGGGGTAGATGTGCAGTGCTTCTGAACGAAGAAAGGACAGCAGATGCAGCTTGTCACTGTGTCTTTCAAAGGGAAGCTTACCCTTCTTGGTCTTGTCTTCCTCTCCTTCTTTTTATAAAGGTGATACAAAAACAGAAGAAATGAGGAGGGGGGGAGAGAGAGAGAGAGAGAGAGAGAGAGAGAGAGAGAGAGAGAGAGAGAGAGAGAGAGAGAGGGAAGCTGCTCTACATGGAAAGCTGGAGAGCTGACCTCACAATAACAAACCACAGCAGAGTCCCTCCAGGAGATGGACCAACTCAGGAACCTTGATGGGGACATGTGGCCCACCTGCAGACCCCTCTAGTGAATCCTACCTAGGCTGCTGGATTTGGGTCACTATATCACACAAATTGCTCAGCCAAATTCCAGTGGAGCTGGCATGGCCCCGAGGGTCTGCAGCTGCAGAGAGTGACTTCAAGGAGAGCTCCACTTCACTGTTTGTTTTTTTTTCCCAGAATTGTAGTAAAGAGAAATGGCTTTGGGTTATTTTTAGTTTGCTCTGTTGGAGTGAGAATTCAGCTTCTTTTGGACAACTGTCCACATTACTACTTGAGCAGCTGGAATTCAGGTCTGCAATGAAGATACTAATCACAGTGACAGATCAGAGAGCGAGGACTTTGACCAGAAGTTAGGAAGCACACTTCACAGCTGAAACTACAAACTCATTTGTCCCCCAACTAACAGTGCAGACCCTTGCCTGAGCCTAGCTGATGGTGCCTCAGGCACAGCTGGACTTGCTTGTGGCAACAGTTCCTCAGAGCTGAGCCTTGATCTCTGAGCTGTGAACACGAAGCTTCCAGCAAATCATTAGCAGGGGTGAAATCTGACTTTCATTTCTCTGCTTTTGAGTCCTTCCTCATCTCATACATGATCCACTTCAGTCTCTCCAGCAATAGTGCTGAATCACATGTTAACCAGATGACTCTTGGCATTCCAGTCTACCTTCCATCTGGACATTGCTTTCAAAACAACACCCTTCTTGCACACAGCACCCTTGTCCAGGAGCTGGTGAACAAGCACACTATTTACAAAGAATGTCATCAGAGAACCCCATTCAACTCATTAACTATACACATGCCTGCTCCTCACTCAGGCAGTTCACTGGCCATGGCCTTTCATTTGGGATCTGCCATTGACACTTCCAATAATAAAACTTAAATTGAAATTTTATTTCTCCTCCACCAGATGCCAGCTGAACAGATGGTCTGTAATTATTGGGTCCACATATTTTATGCTGCTGGTTTCACATGCAAGATCACACGATTGCTATCCAGCTGAATGCTGCTCATTTAAGACCTTGCTTTCACATTAAGAACCTTACTGTTTCATAGGGCTGTAAAATCTGTCATTAAAACTAGTTGGTTAAAATTGAAACAATGATTACAACAACCCTACAGAAACTCAAAGAATAGTTAACGATTAAAATATGAGCTGTGTTCCTGAGGCAAGTGGGAGTATTCGTACAGAAACATCTAGTTTCATGTGAGTGTGTAGGAACCCAGGTAGGAGGGCAGAATGTGTGGTGCACGTCATGTGTCCTTCAGCCGTCCAACCTATCTGAGCCTGCAGTCCCGTCTGCACGTACATTGGGTTAACTTGTGTTCCTCATCCACATTCAGCACTTCTTTGATGGCACTTCAATCCCATCTGTACTCTTCTTTACTCTAATTGTGAGCCTGCTGACATTGTATCCAGCACTCTGCACTCAGAACACCAAGAATTATCCCACCCTAAGACTGGGTGGGACAGGGTCTGCAGAACAGAAGGGCAACAGCACTTTACACAGGCAGTCCAGGTCAAGGAGTGTCCTCCCCTAGGCTGCTCATTTGCAGCAGCCTTGGCACACTCATCATCGGTTAACTGTGTTGGTGGAATATCTCAGAGCAACACAGCTGGTGGGGTGGTGGGCTCCATGCAGCCTGAGCCCCCACTCGCTCCTCATGATCCTGGGCTCCTCCATGGCCTCCCCGCCTCCTCCCACACAGCCTCCATTATCTACTACTTGCAGGTCTTCTATCTTTTCCACTCAAAGTCTGTTCTCAGGAAAGGCTCAGATGAACTCACTTTCATATAAAATGTCTTAAAGACTCAAAACAATTTCCCCGGGGAATTTGCAGAGTCCAAAGCCTTCTTAGACAGGAAGTTGTCCTTACACAGGGCCAGGCACAGGGTCCAGTCCTGGAGTCCCTGAGGTCATCCCATCTCCTTGGTGATGCTGTTCCACTTCTGACCCTGCACTTCACCATTCAAAGAGGACCACTGTCGGGCTTTTGTGTGGGACGAGGAAAAACAAAACACTTGGAAAGATGGAGTGATGAGACCACAGAGAATTCTTGGAAGAAGCAGACACCAAGTGACCCAAAGGCAGAGGGGACTTGAGGACTTGTTTGAAGAGGCTGTTGGCCTCCCATGACAACTTGCTGCATGCCAGAACATTCCACTGAGGTTAGGGCAGTGCTCACCTAGAGCAGGTATGAGAGCTCTGGTGACTCCCTTCTCATCCCCGGAAGCCTGACACACTCCTCACCCCATCCCCAGGATGCAGCTCAAGCCATGGTGTTGGGTCCTGCTCAGTACACGTGTGCATGTGAAAAAGCCATCAAAGAATTACGACCCCATAAAAGCACCTCAAAAAGAACAGTTTCCCTTCGTTAGTGTTTTTGTATCTTTTAGGATGTACTTTGGATCTTTAAAGGGTTTCAATCTCATTATTAAAATGATTATTATTGTAATTGCACAGTTCAGAGATTTGGGACATTGAACTAAATCAATACTAATCCAGTCACAGACCAATGCAGTCAACAAATTCTAAAAAAAGAAATCACATTTCCAGACTACAGAGCCAATAAAACTTGCACATATAATTGACAGTTTGCCTGCTATTTCTATGTGACAGAGATACAGAATCTAACCCCAGGTAGAGTCCACTCTGGCTCCAGGAATCTGCTCTTCCAGTGGATTTGTAAGCTGCAGGGCAGGTGATGGGGGCATGGGGTATTCAAACATGTGACCAGGACCAGCTCAGCTCCTTTTCCCCACACTTGTCCTGTGTCCACCCTAGCACTGAGTTTTGGGGCCAAGAGGGAGCAAGAAAAACCTCTGTTTTTGAAGAATCTCAAAGCTGTGAAAACTCCTAATTTCAGAAGAGAGAAAGAATATCCTCTGTGTTTTTAACTGTGTACTTATGAAACTAGGGACTGGGACAGGATGAAATCCTAGCGTCATTCTATCTCAGACACAGAAAACCACATCTCAGGGAGTGAGCTAGATGGGAACAGTCAAGCAAGAACAGCTCAAAGCTCTTTCTATCTCAAGGCAAAGAACCAGACCAAAAAATGCCAAATATTTGTTCTCGGAAGTCTGCAAATTAACCAAAAGCTTTCAATCTTCTGAGGAGCATTTGGTCAAGAAAAATGGTGGGACATCTGCAGAGCCAATAGCCTGTGAGTTGTAATTTCTCAAAACCCTCCCTAGCTCCATGTGGTCTTGAAACCCTACAGATACTCCTCAGGATACACCTGGGGCAATCCTTGATGCCAGCACAGATGGAGGGGTCAGGTGGAGAAGTCCATGACACAGGTGAAGGACTCCATGACACAGGTAGAGGGTGCTGCCAGTATTCTGCACCCCCCACACCATTTTACAACCTAGGTCATCAGTCTGCAAACATCCTAGCCAGCCTGCAAACATTCTCACCAGTAATTGGTCTGTTGTTATTAGTCCACAAAGTTTGACTACTTAAGAATAGCTCTACCACCATTATCTCTCTTTCTCTCTCTCCTTCACTCTCGCTGTTGCATGTGCTCTCTTGCTCTCTCTCTCACTTTCTCTGTCTCTGTCTCTCTCTCCTTTTCCTCACTCTTGCTTGCTTTCTTGCTCGCTTTTGCTCTCACTTTTTCTTTCTCTTCTCCTCACTCTCCCTCACTCTTGATCACTGTCTCTCTCTCACTCTGTGTACAGACACTCTGTGCTTAATAAAATCTCTTGCATGAGTTCTGGCATTTAGAGTGGTTTCTGGGTATTTTCAAAGGAGTCCAAGACATGGGGGGAGGGGTCCATGACATGGATGTGTGGGTTCATGACATCAGTGGAGTGTTCCATGACACAAGTGGGTGGTCCATGATACAGGTGGCTGGGTTTATGACAGAGGGGAAGAGTCCATAACAATAGTGGAGGGGTCCAAGACAAAGGTGAATGGGTTCATGACATGGGAGGAGGTGTCATTGACACTGGTGGAGGATCAATGACAAAGGTGGAGGGATCCATGACACAGGTGGAGAAGTCCATGAAAGAGATGGAGGGGTCCATGACATAGGTGAAGGGGTCCATTACACAGGTCAAGGTGTCTGTTACACAGGTGGAGGGTCCATGACACAGGTGAAGAAGCCATGACATGGGTGGAGGGTCTGTGACATAGCTCATGGGGTCCATGAAAACGGCGTGGGGCTCAAGACACAGTGGGTGGGGTCCATGAAACAGATGTAGGGTCCATGAAACAGGTGGAGAGTACATGACTCAGGTGGAGGGTACCATGACACTTGTGGAGGTGTTGATGACACAGATGGAGGGGTCCATGACACAGGTGGAGGGATCATGACACAGGTGGTATTGTCTATGACACAGGCGGAGGGTCAATGACACAGGGTGAGGTTTCCAAGAAAGAGGTGAAGGGGTCCATGAACTAGGTGGATGGTTCCATAGCATGGGTAGCATGTTCCATGACACAGGTGGAGGGGTACATGACAGGGGTGGAGGAATCCATGAAAAATATGGAGGGGTGCATGACACAGGGGAAGGAGTCCATGAAAATGGTGGGTAGTCCATGATATGGGAGGAGGTGACAATGACATAGGTGGAAGGGTTTATGACACAGATGGAGGGGTCCATGACACAGGTTGAGGGGTCAATGAACAAGTGGAGGAGTCCATGACACAAGTGGAGGAGCTCATGACACAGTTGAACAGGTCCATGACACAGGGGGAGGTGTCATTGACAGGGGTAGAGTGTCAATGACAGAGTTGGAGGTGTCCATGACATGAGTGGAGGGGTCCATGACACAGGTGGAGGGGTGCATGACACAGGTGGAAGCTTCAGTGATACAGGGGAAGGGGTCCAGTGACACAGGTTGAGGGGTCCATGACACAGGTAGAGGATCTATGACACAGGTGGAGGGGGCCAATGACACAGGTGGAGGGGACCATGATAAAAGTGTAGGGATCCATGACATGGGTGAAGAGGTCTATGACATGGCCAGAGGGTCCATGACACAGGTGGAGGGGTCCATGACACAGGTCAAGGGGTCCATGAAACAGGTGGAGGATTCCAGTGATACAGGTCAAATGGTGCATGACACAGGTGGAGGTGTCCATGACACAGGTTGAGGGATCCATGACACAGGTGGAGGGGTTCATGACAGGAGTGGAGGGGTCTATGACATGGGTGCAGGGTTCTAAGCCACAGGAGGAGGGTTCCATGACATGGGTTGATGGGTCCATAACACAGTTGGAGGTGTCCATCACATAAGGTGGAGGGGGTGATTTGACAAAGGTGGAAGGTCCATGACACACATGGGTGGTCTATGACATGGGTGGACATGCCCATGGCAAGGGTGGAAGAGTTCATGACCCAAGCAGTGGGGTGCATGACACAGAGAGTTGATGACACATGAATAGGTGTTCAAGACACAGGTGGAGGGTATATGACATGGAAGGAGGTGTTCATGACACAGGTGGAGATGTCTGTGACACAGGTGAAAGGGTCCATGACATGGGTGGAGGGGTCCCTGACCCTGTGGAGGGGTCCATGACACAAGTGGAGTGATCCATGACACAGATGGAGGTGAAATGGCACAAAGAGAGGGTCCACGACAAGTGAAGAAATCCATGACACAGGTGGAAGAGTCCAACATGGCTAGAGTGTCATGAAACGGGTGAGGGTCAATAACACAGGTGGAGGGATCAAGGACCCAGGTGGAGGCATCCTGGACACGGGTGGTGGGGTCCATGACAGTGTGGAGGGATCCATGATACAGGCTGAGTGGTCCATGACATGGTAGATGGGTCCTTGACACAAGTGGAGGGTTCCATAACACTGGTGTACAGGTGCACAACACTAGTGGAGTGGTCCTTCATACATTTGGAGGGGTCCATGACACAGGTGGAGGGTCCATAACACTGGTGGAAGGGTCCATGACACAGGTGGAGGGGCCTGACACAGGTGGAGGTGTTCATGACTCAGGTGGATGGGTCCATGACATGGGTGAAAGGGTCCATTACACAGGTGCAAGTGTTCTTGACATGGGTTGAGGGGTCCATGACACAAATGAAGGTGTCCATGACACAGGTGGAGGGTTGATGACACATGTGGAGGGGACCATGACATGAGCAGAGGGTCCATGACATAGTTGGAAGGGTCCATGACACAGGTGGAGGGGTCCATGACAGAGTTGGAGGGGTCCATGATACAAGTGGAGGGTCATGAAATGGGTGAGGGGTCATGACACAGATGGAAGGGTCAATGACACAGGTAGAGGGATTCTTGACATAAGTAGCAGGGTCCATGACAGGGTGGAGGGGTTCATGACACAGTTGGCAGGGTACATGACACAGGTAGAGAGGGTCAATGACAGAGTTGGAGGGTCCATGACCCAAATGGAGGGTTCCATGACACAGGTGGATGGGTGCATGACATGGGTGGAGTGGTCCATTATACAGGTGGAGGGATCCATGACACAGTTGGAGGGTCCATGACACAGGTGGAGGGGTCCATGACAGAGATGGAAATGTCCTTGATATGGGTGGAGGGTCCAAAACACAGGTCGAGGATTCCATGACACAAGTGAAGGGGTCCATGACCTAGGTGGAAGGATTCATGGCATGGGTGGCGTGGACCATGCCAGAGATGAGGGGTCCATGACATGGGTAAAGAGATCCATGACACAGGTGATGGTGTCCATGATATGGGTAGAGGGTCAATAACAGTTTGAGGATTCCATGAAACAGGTGAAGGGAACCATAACCTAGGTGGAGGGGTCCATGACACAAGTGGAGTGGTCTGTGACATGGGTAGAAGGGTCCATGACACAGATGGAGTGGTTGGTGACAAAGGTTGAGGGGTCCATGACACAAATGAAGGGATCAATGACACAGGTGGAGGTCCTATGACACATGTGGAGGGGTTCAGAAAGTGTCCATGACACAGTTGTGGGGCCCATGACACAGGTGGACGTGTCTTTGGCACTGGTGGAAAATCCATGACACAAGTGGAGGGGTGCATGACACTGTTGGAGAGTCTATAACACATGAGTAGGGTCCATGACACAGGTGGAGGGGTCCATGACATGGATATAGGGTCTCTGACAGTGTATGGGTCCATGACAGGGATGGAGGGGTCCCTGACACAGGTGGAGGGATCTTTGCATGGGTAGAGGGGTCCATGACACTGGTGGATGGGTGCATGATATGGGTGGAGGGGTCCATGACATGGATGTAGGGTCTATGACACAGGTGGAGAGTCCAAGATTTGGATGGAGGGGAACATAAAACATGTGGAGGTGTTGATGACACAAATGGAGGTGTCAATGACAAATGGAGAAGTCCATAACACAGGTGGAGGTTCCATAACAGCTGGAAAGTCAATGACACAGTTTGAGGCTTCCATAAAACAGGTGAAGGATTCCATGGCACAGATGGCATTGTCCATGACACAAGTGGAGGGGTACATGACAGAGGTTGAGGGATCCATGACACTGGTAAAGAGGTCCATGACAACAGTGGGGGTCCATAACATGGGAGAAGGTGTCCATGGCAAGGGTGTAGGTGTCCATGACAAGGTGGAGGGTCCATGACACAGGTGAAAGGGTTCATGAGACAGGTCGAGGGGTCAATGAACAAGTGGAGGGATTCATGATACACTTGAATGGTTCCATGACACAAGTGGAGGGTCAATGACACAGGTGAGGTGTCCATGACACAGGTGGGGGGGTCCATGACATAGGTGGAGAGGTTTATCACACAGATACCAGGCTCCATGACACAGGTACAGGGGTCCATGACACTGTGGAGGGATCCATGGCACAGGTGGATGTTGTCCATGATGCTTATGGAGGGGTCCATGATGCTTATGGAGGGGTCCATGACATGGGTGAATGGGTCTGTGACATGGTTGGAGGGTCCAACCATGATAGGTGGAGTGGCCATGATGCAGGTTAGGGGTCCATGACACAGGTCAAGGTTTCAAAGACACAGGTGAAGGAGTCCACAACCTAAGTAGAGGGTTCTATGGTATGGGTGGTGTGGTTTATGACACAGGTGGAGTGGTCCATAACACAGTTGGAAGTGTCCATGACATTTGTGGATGGGTTCATGAGACAGATGGAGGGGTTCATGACATTGGTGAATGGGCGAATGACATGGGAAGGGGGGTCCATGACACAGTTGAGGGGTTCATGACACATGTGGAGGGTCCATGACAGAGGTGGGGGGTCCATGACACAGGTAGAGGTGTCCATTAGACATGTGGAGGTGTCAATGACATAGTTGGAGGGTATATGACACAGATCAAAAGATCCATGTCACAGGCTGAAGGTTTCATGACACAGGTAGAGGTTGTCCATGACATAGGAGGAGGGGTCCATGACATGGGTAGAAGAATTCATGACACAGGTGGAGTGGTCCATGACACAGGTGAATGGGTCCAGTGATACAGGTGGACGGGTCATCACTGACACGGGTAGAGGTGTCCATGACACAGGTAGTGGACCCATGACACTGGCGTAAGGGTCCATGTCATGGGTGCAGAGGTCCTGAATACAAGTGGAAATTTCCTGACAGAGGTGGAGAGTCTCTGACACAGGTGGAAGAATCCATGACACAGGTGGAGGGGTCCATGACACTGATGGAGGGGTCCAGTGACACATGTGGAGGGTCCATGACATGAGTGGAGGATCCATGACAAGAGTCAAGGGCTGCATGATACAGGTGGAGGGGTCCATGTTCCAAATGGAGTGAACAATGATACAGATGGAGGGTTCATGACACAGGGGGAGGGTCCATGACAAGGGTGGAGGAATTCATGACACAGGTGGAGTAGTCCATGACACAGTTGGAGGATCCAGTGACACAGATGGTGGGTCCATGACACTGGTGGAAGGGTCCAGGACACAGGTGGCGCATTCAATGACACCAGTTGAGGGGTCCATGACACAAATCGAGGGGTCATGAAACAGTTAAAGGGGTTCATAAAATGGGGAGGGATCCATGACACAGGTAACTGTGTACATGATACAGGTGGAGGGTCCATGACTCAGGTTGAGGGGTCCATGATACATGTGGAGGGGTCTGTGACACAGGTGGAGCGGTCCATGACACAGATGAAAGGGTACAAGACATACATGGAGGGACCCATGACATGGGTTAAGGGTACATGAAATAGGTTAAGAGTCCATGATGCAGGTGGATGGGCCTGGGACACGGGTTGAGAGTTCATGACACGAGTAGAAGTGTTCATGACTGGTGGATGGGTCAAAGACATAGGTGAAGGGTCCATGACATAGATGGAGAGGTCCATTTCATGAGTAGAAAGGTCCATGACACAGGTGGAGGGTCTAGTGACAGACATGGAAGGTCCTTACATGACTGGAGTGGTCCAAGACACAGGTGGATGGGTCTATGACATGGGTGGAAGGGTCAAGTGACAAGGGTGGAGGGGTACATGACACAAGTGGAGGGTCCAGTGACATAGATGGATAGGGTCCATGACATGGATGGAGGGGTACCTGACAAAGGTTGAGTGGTCCATGACACAGGTGAAGGGACCATTGACACAGGCATAGGCATTCATACGCAGGTGGAGGGGTTTATGAAACAGATGGAAGAGTTAATGACACAGGTTGCGGAGTTCATGACAGTTGGAGGCATCCATGACGTGGCTAGAAGGGTCAATGGCACAGGTGGAGGTTTCCAGTTATACAGGTGGAGGGGTCCATGACACCCACGAAAGGCAGAGCCTTCACCTCGATGTCAGCACAGGCGGAGGGGTCCATGACATGGGTGTATGGTCCAGTGACACAGGTGGAGAGGTCCATAACAAAAGTGGAGGGGTCCATAACAAAAGTGGAGGGGTCCATTATGTGGGTGGATGGTCCATGACATGAATGGAGAGACCATGACACAGGTGGTGGGTACAAAATGGCTGGAGGGGTACAAGAGATAGGTGGAAGTGTCCATGAAATGGGTGGAGGACCCATGAAACAGGTAGAGGGTCCATGACACAGGTGGAGGGGTCCATTACACAGGTGGAGTGTCAACAACCTGGGGGGAACGTGTCCATGACATAGGTCGATAGGTCTAGACACAGGTTGAGGGGTTTACGATACTGGTGGAGGGGTCCATGAAATGGGTGGCAGGGTCCATGACACAGGTGGAGGCATGAATGACATGGGTGGAGGGTCCATAACATGAGTGGCATAAGACGGTGGTGCATGACACAGATGGAGGGGTCCCTGACACAAGTGGAGGGTCCATGACTCAGGTGGAGGGTACATGATGTGGGTGGAGGAGTCCATGATGCATGTGGAGGGGTTCATTTCATGGGTGGAGGGGTCCATGACACAGGTTTAGGGCTCATGACACAAGTGGAAGGATCCATGAGAGAAGTGAATGGGTTGATGCCACAGGTTGAGGAGTCCATGACACAAATTGAAAGGTCCATGGCATGTGTAGAGGGGTCCATGACATGGATGAAGGGGTCCATGATATGAGTGGAGGAATTCATGAAACAGGTGAAGGGTTCATGACCTAGGTGGAGGGGTCCATGACACATGGATGTGTCCATGACACAGGTGGAAATCCTTGACAAAGGTGGAGGGTTCATGACAAAGGTGAAGGGGTCCATGACATGGGTGGAGTGTCCATGACATGGGTGGAGGGGTGGGTCTGGGACACAGGTGTAGAGTCCATGACACAGGTCAAAGGGTTCATGACACAGGTGTAGGAGTCCAGTGACACAGAGGGGTCTGTGATACAGGTGTAGCAGTCCATGACACTGGATTAGGGGAGTGACAGAGATGGAAGGTCCATGACATGGCTGGTGGGGTCCATGACACAGGAGGAGGCATGAATGACATGGGTGGAAGGTCCATGACACACGTGGAGGTTCCATGACACAAGTGGGTGAAGCATGACACAGGTGGAGAGGTCCATGATACAGGTGGAGAGGTCCATGACACAAGAGGAGGAGTCTATTGACAGACATGGAGGGTCCATGACAAGGGTAGACGGGTCCATGACACGGGTAGATGGGTAAAATGACAATGGTAAATGGGTTCATGACACAGTTAGAAGGTCCAGTGATGGAGGTGGAGGGGTCCATGACCTGGGTGGAGAGGTCCATGACCTGGGTAGAGAGGTCCATGACACAAATGGAAGGGTCAATGGCACGAGTGGAGGGGTTCATGACACAAGAGGAGGGTCCATGACATGGGTGGAAGGGTCCATGACATGGGTGGAAGGGTCCATGACACATGTGGAGAGGTCCATGACACAGGTTGAGGAGTCAATGACACAGGTAGAGTGTCTGTGACACTGGTGGAGGGTTCATTACTTGGGTAGTGGGGTCCATGACAGGTGGAGGGTTCAAGACATGGGTGAAGGAGTCCATGACACAGGTGGAGGATCCAGTGACACTAGTGGAGGGGTCCACATCAGGTGAAGGGGTCCATGATATAGGTGGAGAGGTCAATGACAAAGGTGGAGGGTTCAGTGACATAGGTGGAGGGGGTTATGACAGTTTAGAGGTTCATTACATGGGTGCAGGGGTCCATGAAATGGGTGAAGTGGTCCATGACATGGGTGGAGGGGTCCATGACACATATGAAGGCATCCATGAATGGGTAGAGGGTACCACGAAATGGGTAGAGGAGTCCAGTGACAAGTGGAGGGATTCAAGACTTGGGAGGAGGGGTCCATGACATGGATGAAGGCATCCATGACTAGGTGGAGAGGCCCAGACACAAGTGGACTGTCCATGACAAAGGTGGAGGTGTCCATGACATGGGTGGAGGGGTCTCTGACACAGGTGGAGGGGGTTATGACAGTTTAGAGGTTCATTACATGGGTGCAGGGGTCCATGAAATGGGTGAAGTGGTCCATGACATGGGTGGAGGGGTCCATGACACATATGAAGGCATCCATGAATGGGTAGAGGGTACCACGAAATGGGTAGAGGAGTCCAGTGACAAGTGGAGGGATTCAAGACTTGGGAGGAGGGGTCCATGACATGGATGAAGGCATCCATGACTAGGTGGAGAGGCCCAGACACAAGTGGACTGTCCATGACACAGGTGGAGGTGTCCATGACATGGGTGGAGGGGTCCCTGACACAGGTGGAGGGATCTTTGCATGGGTAGAGGGGTTCATGACACTGGTGGATGGGTGCATGATATGGGTGGAGGGGTCCATGACACAGATGGATGGTCCAGTGACACAGGTGGAGGGATTCATGACATGGTGGGAAGAGTCTATGGCACAGTTGGAGGGTTCAGTGTCAGAGGTGGAAGGGTCCATGAAAAAGAAGGAAGGGTACATGACATAGGTAAAGGGTTTCATGACAAGGTTGGAGGGTCCATCACACCAGTGGAGGGGTCAATGACATGGGTGGAGTGATTCATGACACTGGTGGAGGGTTCAGTGACATAGGCAGAGGGGTCCATAACAAAATGGAGGGGTGCATGACATAGTTGGAGAGGTCCATGACATGCGTGTAGGGTCCATGACATGGGTGGAGGGTTTGATGAATGGCAGGAGGTGTCCAAGATATGGGTGGAGGGGTCCATGACACATTTAGAGGGGTCCATGACATGGGTAGAGGCATCCATGACACAGGTTGAGGGATCCATGATACAGGTGGAGAGTTTTATGTCACCAGTGGAGGGGTCAATGACACAGGTGGAGGGGTTCATGACATGGCTAGAGGGGTCCATGAAACAAATTCAGTGTCCACAACATGTGTGGAGGGGTCCATGACATGGATGGAGATGTCCATGACACAGGTAGAGAGTCCAAGACACAAGTGGAGTTTTCCATGACACAGGTGGAGTTTTCCATGACACAGGTGGAGGGTTCAGTGACATGGGTGTTGTTGTCCATGACACAGGTGGTGGGGTACATGACAAGGGTGGAGGGTCCATACATAGATAGTCAGGTCCGTGACACATGTAGAGTGGTCCATGACAGAGATGGAGGGTTCATGATATATGTGGAGAGTCCATGAGAGGTGAAGGGGCCCAAGACAGTGGTGGAGTTGTCCAGTGACACAGGTGGAGGGGTCCATTGCATAGGTTAGGGTCCATGACACAGCTGGAGGGGATCATGACACAGTGGAAGGGGTACATCACACAGATGGAGGAGTCCATGACAAGGATGGAGGAATCCATGACACAATTGACACAGATGGAAGGATTAATGACTTGGGTGGAGAAGACCATGACACAGGTGGAGGGATCCAGGGCATAGATGGAGGTGTCCATGATACAGGTGGATGGACCCAGTGACACAGATGGAAGGTACATGACAAGGGTGGTGGGGTACATGACACAGGTGGAGACATGCATGACAGGGGTGGAGGGTCCATGACATGGGTGGAAGGTTCATGACACAGGTGGACGTGTCCATAACACAGGTGGAGGGGTCCATGACACAGGTGTAGCTGTCTAATGACAAGGGTAGATGGGTCCATGACAGGGTATAAGAGGTCATGACACAAGTTAAGGAATCCATGACACAGGTACAGGGGCCCATGACACAGGTGGTGGGGTATATGACATAGGTGGAAGTGTCCATGACACATATGGAGGCATCCATGACATGGCAAACGGGTCCATGACATGGGTGGAGGGATCAATGACACAGGTGGAAGGGTCTATAATATGGGTGCAGGGGTCCATGACACAGCTGTAAGAAGCATCCACAACAGGTGGATGGGTCCATTGACACAGATGGAGAGTTCCTGACATGGGTTGTGGGGACCATGACACAGGTGGAGGCATGCATGACACTCGTGGAGCGTCCATGATTCAAGTGGAAGGTCCATAACACGTGTGGAGGGTTCATGATACAGGTGAAGGAGTCCATGACAGGGGTGGAGCGTTCCATGACATGGGTGAAGGGTTCATTGACACAGCTGGAGTGTCCATGATATAGGTGGAGTGGTCTACAATAGGGGTGGAGGTGTTCATGACATGGGTGGAGGTTTCCAGACAAGGTTAGAGGGTCCATGACAGAGATGGAGGGGTCTTTGACACAGGTGGAAGGATCCATGACACAAGTGGAGGTGTCTATGACACGGGTGGAATGGTCCATGAAAGGATGGAGGCATCCATAACAAGGGTTGAGTGTCCAGTACACAGGTGGAGGGGTACAGAACATGGGTGGAGGTGTCCAGACATGGGTGGAGGGTCACTGACACAGGTAGAGTGTCCATGAAACAGGTGTAGGGGTCCATGACACAGGTGGAGTGGTACAGTGACACAAGTAGAGGGGTCCATGACATGGGTAGAGAGGTTCATGACACAGGTGCAGGGTCCATGACATAGGTGAAGCATCCATGACACATATGGTCCATGACACAGGGGGAGGGTTCATGACATAGGTGGAGAGTCCATGACTCAGGTGGAGGGGTCCATGATGCAGGTGGGCCATGATACAGGTGGAGGGTCCATGACACAGGTAAAAGGTCCAGTGACAGAGGTGGAGGGGTCTATGAGAGAAATGGTTTCATGACAAGTTTGGAGGGTCCATGACACAGGTGGAGGGGTCAATGACACAGGTGGAGTGTCCATGGCTTAGGTGGGGGGTCCATGAAATGAGTGGAAGGGTCCATGATGTGGGTAGATGATCAGTGACACAGGTGGAGGGGTACCTGACAGAGGTGTAGGGTTCATGGCACAAGTGGAAGCATTTATGACACAGGTGGAGGGGTCCATGATCCAGGTCCACGATAAATGTGGATGAGTCCATGACATGTGTGGAAGTGTCCAGACATGGGTGAAGAGTCCATGACACAGATGGAGTGTCCATGACACAAGTGGAGGGTCTGGTGACTTAGGGGGAAGGTTCCATGAAAAAGGTAGGGGGTGCCAGGACACAGGTGGAGAGGTCCATGACACAGGTGGATGGTCCAGTGACACATGTAGATTTTCCATGACACAGGTGGAGGGAGGGCTCCATGACAAAGGTGATGTCATCCAGACATTGGCGGAGGGTACATGACATAGCGAAGCTGTCCAGACATGGGTGGAAGGTCCTGTGACAGAACTGGACGAGTTGATGACACAGGTGGAGGTGTCCATAAACAGGTGGAATGTTCCATGACACAGGTGGAGATGTCCATGACATGAGTGGATGGGTCCACGACAAATGTGGAGGGTCCATGACATGGGTGGAAATGTCCAGACATGAGTAGAGGGTTCATGGTTGGGGTGGAGGGGTTCATGACATGGGTAGAGGGTATAATGACACAGGTGGAGGGGTACCTGACAGAGATGGAGGGTCCATGACCCAGATGGAGATGTCCATGACACATGTGGAGGATCCATGTCAGGTGGAGGTGTCCATTACACTGACAGAGGGGTTCATAACACTAGTGGAGGTTTTTATGACATGGGTGTAGGGGTCCATTACACATATAGAGTGTCCATGATGCAGGTGGAGAGCTCCATGACAAAGGTGGAGGTGTCCAGACATGGGTGGAGTGTCCATGACAAGAATGGAGGTGTCCAGACACAGGTGAAGGGTCTATGACACAGCTAGAAGTGACATAAGTGAACAGGTTGATGACAAAGGTTAGGGTCCCTGACTCAAGTGGAGGGCTCCATGACAAAGGTGGAGGGATCCATGACTTGGGTGGAGGGGACCATGACATGGGTAGAGGGATCCAGGGTACAGATAGAGGCATCCATGATACAGGTGAATGGGTCCAGTGACACAGAGGGTACATGACACGGGTGGTGGGTTCCATGACACAGGTGTAGGCATGCATGACAGGGGAGGAGGGTTCATGATACGGGTAGAGGCATTCATGACACGGGTGGAGGAGTCCATGACATTGGTGGAGTGGTCCAGTGACACAGGTGGAGGGTCCATGACACAGATGGTTGGTCCATGACAAGGTGGAGGGTTCATGACATGGGTAGAAGAGTCCATGACACAGGTGGAGGGGTCCATGCCTTGGGTGGAGACATCCAGACATGAGGGGAGGTCCTTGACACAGGTGGAGGGGTGAATGACATGAGTGGAAGGATGTATGACACAGGCTAAGGGGTCTGACATGGGTAGAGGGGTTCCTGATAGAAGTGGAGGGTCCATGACATGCATGGACAGGTCCATTACACAGGTGGAAGGGTCCATGACGTGGGTGGAGGTGTCCAGACACGAGTGGAGGGTCTATGACACAGGTGTAATCGGTCTATGACACAGGTGAAGTAGTCCATGATGGGGGGGATGGTCCCTGAAATGGGTGGAGGCATCCTTGACACAAGTAGTGGGTTCCATTATACAGGTTAAGGGGTCCATGACACAGGTGAAGTGTCAATGACAAGGGTGGAGGGTCCATGACACAAGTAGAAGACCAGTGACACAGGTGAATGGGTCCATAATGTGGGTGGAGGTGACCACGAGACAGGTGGGGGGGTTGATGATACATGTGGTATGGTCGATGACATGGGGGGATGGGTCAGTGACATGGGTGGAGGGTCCAGTGACACAGGTGGATAGGCCTATGACAAAGGTGAAGTGTCCATGACACAGGTGGAGGGGTTCATGACAAGGGTGGAAGGGTCCATGACACAGATGGAGTGTCCATGACACAGGAGGAGGATTCATGTCACAGGCGGTAGTGTCCATTACACTGATGGAGGGGGTCCATAACACTGGTGGAGGTTTTCAAAACATGGGTATAGGGGTCCATGACATGGGTGGAGGGGCACAGTGATACAAGTAGAGGGGTCCATGACATGGGTATACAGGTCCATGACATGGGTGGAGGGGTTCATGACACAGGTGCGGTGTCATGGACATAGGTGCAGGGTTCATGACACAGGTGAAGGGGTCCATGGCATAGGTGGAGAGTACATGACAAAGGTGGAGAGGTCCATGTCACAGGTGGAAGTATTCAGTGACCAGGTGGAGGATCCATGACACACATGGAGTGTCCATGACAGAGGGTGAGGGGTCCATGATACAGGTGGAGGGTTCCTTGACACAGGTGGAGGGGTGCATGACAAAGGTGGAGGTGTCCAGGCATGGGTGGAGGGTTCATGACATGAGTGGACGTGCCCAGACATGGGTGCAAAGTCCATGACATGAGTGGAGGTGTCCAGATACAGGTGAAGGGTCTGTGACATGGGTAGAAGGTTCAGTGACAGAGGTGGATGGGTTGAAGACACAGGTGGAGGTGTCCAGACATGAGTGGAGGGTCCATGAGTCAGGTGGAAGTCTCCATGACAAAGGTGGAGGTGTCCAGACATGAGTAGAGGGCTCATGACTCAGGTGGGGAGATCCATGACACAGGTGGAGGGGTCAGTGTCACAAGTGGAGTGAGCCATGATATAGGTGGATGGTCCACAACACAGATGGAAGGGACCCTGACCTGGATGGAGGAGCCATAACACAGGTTGAGGTGTCTGTGACACAGGTGGAGGGGTCCATGTCCTGGGTGGAGGGGTCCATGACATAACTGGAGTGTCTATGACACAAATGTAGGGAATCATGACCTGTGTGCAGGGGTCCATGACATGGCTAGACACAGTGACACAGGTAGAGGGGTACTTGACACAGGTAGAGGGTCTAGTGACACAGGTGGAGGGTTCTGTGACATGGGTGGAAGGGACCATGTCATGGGTGAAAGGATCCATGATCAGAAAGAGGGGTCCATGACACACATGGTGGGGTCCATGAAACAATTGGGGGGGTCCAGTTACAAGGATGGAGGGGTCCATGACACAGGTGGAGAGGTCCATAATGGTGGAGGTGTCCAGAAATGGGTGAAGTTTACAAGACATGGGAACATGGTCCAGTGACACAGGTGGATGGGTGTATGTCACAAGTGAAGGGGTCCATGACATGGGTGGAGTAGTCCATGACAGGGGGGTCAGGTCCATGAAATGGGTGGTGGATTCATGACACTGGTGGACAAGTCCATCACATGGGCGGAGGGCACCATGACATGGGTGGAGGGGTCCATGACACAGGTGGAGTGTCCATGACACAGGTGAAGGGGTTCATGACACAAGTGAAGGTGTCCAGACATGGGTGGAGTGACCATGACATGGGTAGAAGGTCTAGGGACACAGGTGGATGGATCCATGACACAGGTGGACTGTTCATGACATAGGTGGAGGGGTCCATGAAAAGTGTGTAGGGGTCCATGACATGAGTAGAGGATTGAGTGACACAGGTGAAGGATCCATGACACAAGTGGAGGGGCCCATTGCACAGGTGTAGGGGTCTATGACCTGGGTGGAAAGGTCCATGACACACGTGGATGCGTCAATGGCATGTGTGGAGGTGTCCAGACATGGATGCAGGGTCCATGACACTGGTGGAGTGTGCACAACACAAATGGAGGGGTTCATGTCATGGGTGGATGTATTCATGACACTGATGGAGGGATTCTTGATCCTGGTGGTAGGGTCCATGACACAGGTAAAGGGTCCAGTGACACAGGTAGAGGGATTCTTGACACAGGTGGAGGGGTCCATGACACAGGTAGAGTGGTCCATAACACAGGAGGAGGGTCCATGACATGGACAGAAGTGTCCATGATCTGTGTGGAGGGGTCCATGTTATAAATGGAGTGGTCCATGATACAGGTGGAGGGTCCAGTGACACAGGTGGAGTGGTCCATGACACAGGTGTAGGAGTTCATGACTTGGTTGGAGGGATTCATGTCACAAGTGGAGTAGTCCATGTCATGGGTGGATGGGTCCGTGACATGGCAGGAAGAGCCCATGACATGGGTGAATGGTTCTATGACAAAGTGGAGTGTTTATAACACAGGTGGAGGGGTCTATGACACTGCTAGAGATGTCCAGATAAGGGTGAAGGGTTCATAACACGGACAGAAGGTTCAGTGGCACAGGTGGACAGGTCCATGACATGGGTGGAAGTGCTCATGAGACAGGTGGAGGGTTTCATGACAAGGGTGGAGGAATCCATGACACAGGTGGAGGGAACCATGACACATGTGGAGGAGTACATGACAAAAGTAGAAGGGTTCATGACACCTGTGCAGGGGTCTATGATATGACTGGAGTGTTCCATGACAGGGGTGGAGGGGCTCATGACACAGGTAGAGGGGTCTGTGATATGGTGGATGGTCCATGACAGGGGTAGAGGGTTCCATTACACGGGTGAAGGGGTCCATGACAGGGGTTAATGCGTCCATTACACAGGTGGAGGGTTCTGTGACACTAGTAGAGTGGTCCATTGACAGGTGGAGGGATCCCATGACATGGGAAGAGGGATCCATGACATGGGTGAAGGTATCCAGACATGGGTGGAGTGTCCATTGACACAGATGTACTGGTCTATGACATGAGTAGAGGGGTACAAGACATGGGTGGAGTGATCCATGACACGGGTAAAAGGAACCATGACATTAGTGGAGGTGTCCAGACACAAGTGGAGGGTCCATGACACGGGTGGATGGGTCCATGACATGGGTGCAGAGGTCCTAGGCACGGCTAGAGAATTCCCTGACAGAGGTGGAGAGTCCCTGACACAGGTGGAAGAATCCATGACACAAAGTGGAGGGGTCCAGTGACACAGGTGGAGGGGTCCATGTCCCAAATGGAGTGGACGTGATACAGGTGGAGGGGTCTGTGACAAGGGTGGGCTAGTCCAGTGACACAGGTGGAGGGATCCATGACACAGGTGGAGGGGTCAATGACTCAGGTAGAGGAGTTGATGACATGGGTGAAGGGGTGCATGAGATAGGTGGAGGGGCCCATGACAGGGGTGGAGGGTTTCTTGACACAGGTGGAAGGGTCCATGACAGGGGTGGAGGGTTTCTTGACACAGGTGGAGGGGTCCATGACAAGGGTGGAGAAATTCATGACACAGGTGGAGTGGTCCATGACACAGTTGGATGGTCCAGTGATACAGGTGGAGGTGTCACTGATATGGGTTGAGGAATCCATGACAGGTGGAGGGGCCCATGACACAAGTTGAGGGGTCATGAAACAGGTGAAGGGGTCCATAAAATGGGAAGGGATCCATGACACAGGTAACTGTGTACATGATACAGGTTGAGGGGTCCATGATACATGTGGAGGGGTCTGTGACACAGGTGGAGCAGTCCATGACACAGGTCAAGTGATCCATGACACAGGTCGAGGGTTCCATGACACAGATGAAGGGGTCCAAGACATATGTGGAGGGATCCATGACACAAGTGGAGGGATCCATGACATGGGTCAAGGGTCCATGATGCAGGTGGATGGGTCTAGACACAGGTAGAGAGTCCATGAAACAGGTAGAGGGGTCCATGACACAGGTGGAGGGTCAACAACATGGGGGGAATGTGTCCATGACACAGGTCAAATGTCCATGACACAGGTCAATAGGTCCAGGACACAGGTTGAGGGGTTTATGATACCGGAGAAGGGGTCCATGACACAGGTGGAGGGATCTGTTACAGGGGTTAGAGGGGTCCATGACAGGGGTGAATGGATCCATGATACAAGTGAAGTGGTCCATGACAGGGGTGAATGGATCCATGACACAGGTGGAGGTTTCATGACAATGATGGAGGGGTCTGTGACACACATGGAGAGTCCATAACATAGGTCAAGGGGTCCGTGACACAGGTGGAGGGTCCATGACATGGTGAAGGGGTCCAGTTACACAGGTGGAGGGTCCATGACACAGATGGAGGGGTCCATGACACTGGTGAGGGAATTCAGTGACAGAAATGGAGGGTCTATGACATGGGTGTAGGGGACCATGACATGGGTGGCTGTGTCCACAGATGACTAAAGGGGTCCATGACACAGGTGGAGGGGTCCATGACACAGGTGGAGGGGTCCATGACATGGGTGGATGGGTCCATGCCATGGGTGCAGAGGTCCTGGACATGGCTGGAGAATTCCCTGACAGAGGTGGAGAGTCCTTGACACAGGTGGAAGAATCCATGACACAGGTGGAGGGGTCCATGACACTGATGGAGGCATCTAGTGACACAGGTGGAGAGTCCATGACACGAGTGGAGGGTCCATGACAAGAGTGGAGGGCTGTATGACACAGGTGAAGGGGTCCATGTCCCAAATGGAGTGAACCATGATACAGGTGAAGGATTCATGACACAGGTGGAGGGGTCCATGACAAGGGTGGGCCAGTCCAGTGACACAGGTGGAGGGATCCATGACACAGGTGGAGGGATCAATGACTCAGAGGAGTCCATGACATGGGTGGAGGGGTGCATGACAGGGGTGGAAGGTTTCTTGACACAGGTAGATGGGGCCATCACATGGGTGGAGCTGTCCAGACCCAGGTGGACGGTCCACAATACAGGTGGAACATCCATGACACAGGTAAGGGGTCCATGACACACATGGAGGGGTACATATCATGGTTACATGACTCAGGTGATGGGGGGCAGTGACAGAGGTGGATGGGTCCATGAGGCTGGTGGAGGGTCCATGACACAGGTGGAGGGTCCAGTGACATAGGTGGAGCTGTCCATGTCCCAGGTGAAGTGGAACATGATACAGGTGGAGGTTCATGACACAAGTGGAGTGGTCCATGACAAGGGTGGAGGGATTCATGACAAAGGTGGAGGGGTGCATGACACAGGTGGAGGGATCAATGACACAATTGGAGGGGTCTATGATAAGGGTGGAGGGTACATGACACAAGTTGTGGGGTCCATGACACAGGTGGAGGATCCATGATATAGGTGGAGGGGGTCCATGACAGTAGGAGGTTCCGGTGACACAGTTGGAGGGGTTCATGACATGGGTGGAAGGGTCCATGACACTGATGATGGTGTCCATGTTCCTAGTGATGGGGTCCTTGACTGGGTTAAAGGGTCCAGTGACACAGGTGAAGGGGTCCATATCCCAGGGAGAGGGTTTGTGACACAGGAGGATGGTCCATGACAAGGATGGAGGAACCATGACTTGGAGGGAAGTGTCCATGGCACAGGTGGAGGGGTCCATGTCACAAGTGGAGGGGACCAAGATATAGGTAGAGGTTCCATGATATATGTGGAGGAGTCCATGACACAGGTGGAGGGAGTCATGACAAAGGTGGTGGAGTCCGTGACATAGTTGGAGGGTCCATTGACACAGGTGAAGGGGTCCATGACACAGGTGGAAAGCTCCATGCCTCAAGTAGAGGGGTCCATGACATGGGAGGAGAGGTACATTTCACAGGTGGAGTGGTCCATGATTCAGGTGGAATTGTCCATGACACAGGTGGAGGGGTACATGACAGGGGTGGAGGGTTTCATGATATGGATGGAGTGGTCCATGACATGGTGGAGGTGTCCTGATCCAGGTGGAATGTCTGTGATACAGATGGAGGGTCCATGACACACTTGGAGTGTACAGTGACACACGTGGAGGGGTCCATGACACAGGTAGGGGGTCCATGATGCATGTGGAGGGGTGCATATCATGGTTTGGAGGGTCCATGACACAGGTGGGGGGGTCAATGACACAGGTGGATGGGTCCATGAGACTGTTTGAGGGTCCATGACACAGGTAGAGGGGTCTATGACACAGGTTGGGGGGTCCATGACATGAGTGGAGGTGTCCAGACATGTGTGACAGGTCCATGGTAAGGGTAGAAGATCCAGTGACACAGGTGGAGGGTCCATGACACAGGTGGAGGGGTCCATGACACAGGTGGAGGGGTCCGTGACAAAGGTGGAAGGGTCCATGACACATGTGTAGGGGTCTATTACATGGATGGGAGGTTCCATGACAGGGGTGGAGGGGTCCAGTCACATATGGAGGGGTAACACAGGTGGAGGGGTCCATGACTTGGGTGGATGGGCCCAAGATACAGGTGGAAGTGTCTACGACATGGGTACAGAGGTTCAGGACATGACTGGAGAGTTCACTGACAGAGGTGGAGATTCTCTGACACAGGTTGAGGGATCAGGTGGAGGGGTCCATGATACTGGTGGAGGGCTTTAGTGACACAGGTTGAGTGTCCACGACACAGTTGGTTGGTCCATGACACAGGTGGAGGGTCCATGACATGAGTGGAGGGGTCCAAGTCACAAGTAGAGTGGTCCATGATACAGATGGAGGGGGCAATGACATGGATGGATGGGTCCATGACATGAGTAGAGGGTCCATGACAAGTAGATGGGTATATGACAAGGGTGGAGAGGTTCATGACACAGGTGGATGGGTTCATGGCACTTATGGACGTGTCCAGACGTGGGCGGAGGATCCATGGCATGGGTAGAAGGTTCAGTGACACAGTTGGATGGGTCCAGTGACACAGGAGGAGGTGTCATGTCTCAAGTGGAGTGGTCCAAAATACAGATGGAGGGTCCATGACACAGGTGGAGGGGTCCATGTCACAGTTGGAGGGTCTAGTGACACCAGTGGAGGGGTTCATGACAGGGGTGGAGGGGGGAATGACACAGGTGGATGGGTCAACGATATGGGTAGATGGTTCCATGACATGTGTAGAAGATCCATAATACTGATGGAGGAGTCCATGACATGGGAGAAGAGGTCCATGTCACAAATGGAGTGGTCCATTATACTGGTGGAGGGGTCCATGACACAGGTGGAGGGGTCTACAACACAGGTGAAGGGATTCATGATACAGGTGCAGGGATCCATGACAGAGTTGGAGGGCCCATTGACACAGGTGGAGGTGTCCATGTTCCAGATGGAGTGGTTCATGACACAAGTGGAGGGGCCCATGACATGGGTGGAGGGATTCATGACACAGGTGGAGGGATTCATGGCACATTTGGAGAGTCCAGTGACACAAGTGGAGGGGTCCTTGACACAGCTGGTTGGTCCATGATACAGCTGGAAGGGTCCATGACACAGGTGGAGGGGTCCATGACACAGGTGGAGGGGTCCATGACACAGGTGGAGGGGTCCAATGACACAGATAGTGGGGTCCATGACCCAGTTGGAGGATCCAGTGACACTAGTGGAGGATCCATGACACAGATAGAGAGGTCCATGACATAGGTGGAGGGTCCATGACACCAGTGGAAGAGTTATGACTCTTATGTAAGATAGAGACCTACCTTAATGTCAGCACAGCTGCAGGATCCATGACACTGGTGGATGGGTCCATGTCACGGGTGGAGTGGTCCATGGCACAGGTCAAGGGGTCTATGGCATGGGTGGATGCTCCAGTTTCACAGGTGGAGGGGTCCATGACAACTGCACTCCTCCTCAGCATGCCTGTTCATGTGACAGTGATCACCATCTTCAGTCTCCACCTGGATGTGGGTTTTCTGTGCTGGTTAAGTAAACACCACAATCAGTTAGTGACTGTACTGAGCATGTGCTGCCCCTCACCTCCTGGGAAGCTCTGCATGGGGCTTTTTACTGGGCAGATCCCTGCCCTTCCTCTGAGGGTCTGGTTTTCATGATCTTGTCCTTTGACTCCTTGGTGTCTCTGCTGACCACATGGTTTGAAGGTTGAACTGCATTCCCAACCTTCCCACTCCTCATGTGTTAGTTGATATTATATCTTTGAAGATGGCTCTACTTTTTAACACCCTGCTTTCTGGCACATTTGTCAACCCCATCAGACCAAGGCGAGCTTAGCTGTCTCCACTGTACACCTCCAGCAAGCCCAGAGCACAGGACATGCAAGGCTGGCTCAGCACATACAATTCATCAAGGTAATAAAGGGTGGCAGCCTGTGGCTACCTAACTGGAGACAGGACAAGGACAGACAACCTACACAGCTTTGATTGAGGAAAACGCTGAATGTCCTAGAAACAGTAGCTGGCTTCCTGACAGAGGCCCCTGTGGAAGCCTGCTGACCTTGCACTGGTGGTGAGACAGAGCACCCCCTCCCAAGGTCACTAAGGTCATCAAGCAGACCAGGGCTCCTGGTCTTGCCATTCTAGTCAGCACTGTATGGGGGATCTGACCCAAGGAAAGTAGGCAAGAGAATAAGATCAAAGAGTGTGAGTGAGAAGAGGCTGGCGGTACCTGTGCACAGTGTTCTGGTTAATAACATGTAACTAGTCCTACGGAACTCCTGAAAACCTAAGCCATATTAACTAATAAATGAGTTATGCAGGTACAGGATCTATTTACAAGAATCAGCTCTATCTCTATACACCAGCAATGAACAATCCAAAAATAAAATTAAGTGAGAAATTCCATTTATAATAGCCTCAAAAATATAATAAATTTTAAGATAAATTTTTAAAATGAAGCATGACACTTACACACTGAAATTTTCAATACATCCCTGAAAGAAATTAAAGATTTATATAAGTGCAAAGATACACCATGTTAATGCACTGGAAGGGATAATACTGTAAGTTGGCACCAGTCTCCAATTCATCTATGGATTCAAAGCACTTCCTAAAAAGATACCAGCTGAATTCCTTGTAGAAATTGATTAAGATGATTTTACATTTCATATGGAAATGCAGGGGAACAGTAGTAAAGCTCTCTTGAAAAATAACAAAGCTGGAGAACTCAAACTCCCTGATGTCAAACTCTATAGAGCTGTATGCCCAAGAGAGCACCTAATGACATCAGGGTAGACATGTGGATCCACTGGGTAGAACTGGGCATCCAGAAAGAAAAACAGTTCAGTCAATTGATTAGTGGCAAGGGAGCAAAGAAAGGGCAGTCTTTTCAACAAATAGTGCTGGGACAACTAGATGTCCATGTGCAGAAGAATGAAGATAGACCATTTCCTTACACCACACACACACACACACACACACACACACACACAAAATATAAGAACTTCAGCTGTAAAACGTTTTTATGCTATCAAACCTTTCAAACAAAATACAGGATTAAATCTTCATGATGTTGGTTTGAACAGCAGTTTTCCATATACTGTCATATGTAGAAGTTATAGGTATGGGGATTGAAACCAGGGCCTTGTGTTTGCGAGGCAAGCACTCTACCAACTGAGCTATCTCCCCAGCCCGCATATGTAGAATTTATAAAAGAAAAAAATGCAAATATAGAAGTCATAAAAGGAAAAAAAAGGATACATGCCATTCATTAAGATTAAAAACCTTTGTGTTTCAAAGAATATCACCAAGAAAGTCAAAGGTTATCCAAAGAATGAAGGAAAATATTTGCAAATTATATATTTGACAAGGGATTTATATTCAGCATGAGTAAAGAACACTTAGGATTTAAAAATAATAAAAAAAAAACCCAATTTTTAAATGGACAAAAGATTGCATAGACATTTCTTCAAAGAAGATATTCCAATGGTCAACAAGCACATGAAAGGCTTCTCAACATCATTAGTCACTAAAGCGATGCAATCAAAACTACAACTCTAGTCTCAATTCCTGTTGCTGAGGTTGGCTTGAACTTGTAGCCCTCCTGCTTCAGCCTCCCAAGTCACTGGGATTACAGGTGTGCACTACTGCACCTGTTAAGGACTATCTTTAACTATTTCTTATAGAGCAGGTGTGCCATAAGTTGATTCTTTGTTTAGTTTTGTTTTTGCCTAAAAACATCTGTTTGTTTTTCCTTTTAAAGTTACTTTTAACTAGGCACATGTTTCTGCATTGACACATTTTTCTTTCAATACTTTAAAACTGCCACTCTATTGCCTTCTGACTTGCATAGTTTCTTACAAGATATTGACTGTAATTCTTGGTTTTTTCCCCCTTTGGTGTATGTAATTTGTTTTATTTTATTTTGTTGTCCTCAAGGCCTTCTCTTTATTTTTCTCTTTTTGGCCATTTGAATGTGCCATATCTAGGGGTGTGTGTGTATGTGTGTGTGTGTGTGTGTGTGTGTGTGTGTGTGTGTGTTGTATTTATACTGAATGATTTTCTGTAGGTTGTTTGGATTTTTATCTTATATCTTTCATTTGATGTAGAAATTTCTCATCCATTTTCTCTTCAAATGTATATTCTCTCTTCTCTCTCTTCTCATCCTGTGATTCAAATTGCATCAAAACCAGACTGTTCAATATTGTTCAACAGCTCTTGGATGTGCATTATTTTGTTATATTACATTTTATTATTTGGGGGACAAGGTTTTGTTGTCTTGTTAAGTTGCCCAGGCTGGCCTCAAACTTGTGATCCTCCTGCATTATTGTCTCAGGTAGCTGGGATTACAGGTATGCAGTAATGTGCCTGGGCTATCTTTTATATTTTTAACTCTTAGTTTCTTTTACTTGGCATTATTTTAATTTTATTTTATTCTCATTATTTCCTTGACTATGTCATGTTTATTAATGAGCCCATTGAAGGCATCTCTGTGACTATTTTTGGTGCTAAACTTTTTTCATTCCATGCCTCCTTATAAGCTCTATTGCTCTGCTGAAATTCCCCATCTGTTCATGCATGTGGTCTACCTTTTTAATAATCACATCAATCACTCTCATTTTAAATTCTGTCTGATAGTTTCAATGTCATGTTCATTTCTACGTCTTGCTCTGATTGATTGATTTGCCTCTTGACAGCAGGTTGTTTTTCTTTGCTATTCTATGTATCTTCATAACTTTTCACTGAAAACCAGATATCATCTCCACACAGATGCTGAGACCTATAGAGGTCACACCTGGAATTGGGTTCTTTACAGTTGGGATTGCTAGCCAAGTCTATTGATCACCTGAGTTTGGTTTCCTTGCTCTGAATGCCATCAGTGCAGCACAGATATTAAAATCTAGTATCAGTCTATGTTTAGGATGGGGCTTGGGCTGCTGGAACACTGTTCTCCATGCTCTCTTCTACTCTCATCTCCTGGATTCCCTGTGTGCCCTGTCCTTCACTCCCTGTTCTTGCTCCCTCCCTGGTGTACACTGCTGTTATTGCTTGATATTTGCTTGACTGGCCACCATGGTGGATCTCTGTTATCCTGGTTCATCTTGGTCCAAGTTGGACCCCATGCCATGGGGTTTCAGTGGTGGAAATTCAAGTGATGTTGAACTTCTTCCTGGGACAGTCAACTCTACTGGTTTTGTCATATCTCATATGAAGCTACCTGCACCAGTCACAGTGGTAGGAGATTCTTACCCATCTGAACTTGTGGGGGAGCCTTTCCTTGCTCTCAACAGTACATATCTGTTGTCTTCCATCTATCCAAACTGAGATGACTCTTCACCTCTGTGTTGGGGACAAGAACTTTGTTGTCCTTTCCCTAGTAGCTTGGTCTTCTGTTCCATAGGAAAACTAGGAAAGAGGGGTCTGGGAGAGTATACTGGGGGAAGAGGCCTAGGAAGAGGAGGGGGGAGGAGCCAGGAAAAGGTGCACTGGGAGGGAGGGATGGGAAAAGGCATCAGGGTGTTGGGGTCTCCCGGACAGGGTCAAGAGAGGTTGATTCTAGGTTACCTGACTTCTCGTTACTGTAGTGACAGCAGCTCTGGTTTCTAGGTCTCTGGGTCCTCATCTGAAGGCCAGCATCTATCCACACTTCTGTGAGCCACCCCCACACTTCTGTGAGCCACCTCCAATCCTTTTGGAATGAGGACTATATAAAATAAAACTGTGAACAAGGTAATACTGCTATGAAAGATACAAGAATGTAAGATTGGATATATTTATAAATTACAGAAAGTAGAAACTGTTCTAAAAGTTTTACATATGTAGTATAATTGAGTAAAAGTATAAAATATGAGAAAAGCAAAAACATTTTTTAAGTTAAGATGGATCTCATCCTATTAATTTAAAAGTGTATAAAGCTACAGATTTCTAGAGCAGACTCTTTAACAGGATGGAAGAATGGCAATCCCCAGCCAGGACCACAGAATCAGGCTGAAAGCCCTGGCCTCCAAGGCAAAACACAGGCAGAAATAAAGCAGATTCATTCCAAGCACAGCTCCTTCCCTGTCCAGCTCCTGGCCTTTGAAACTCAAGTTTGAGTCACAACTAATGTTCTTTAAGTTACTCAAAGTGGCTTTTCAACTGCTGCAAGCATAGAAAAACAAAGGGCTGCTGTGCACTGCATGTCCACTGGGGCTGGACCAGTGTTTCTCAGGCACTGGTGTCCATCAGAACCATGTGGGGAGGCTGCTCAGAGGCCCTAAAGGGAGGCCCTGATCTGCCCAAGTCCTGAGGCCTGATTGTCCTCAGCCTAGGTGGTTGTGATGAACTGCCTAGTGTGAGGGCTGTGGTGCCTGGCACCTGGTATTCACCAGCTCATCTGACCCTTATCATACCAGACAGTGCCACATGGATGTGACAGGTGGAAAGACTGAGGCTCAGGGTGCCTGTGGAGCCTACCCAAGGGCACAAAGCAAGAAGTGGAAGACCCTGTGTTAAAACCCAGACATGTCCTCTACAGCTCTGTCCCTCTCTCCTCCAGCACATGGGACCTGAACGTCCCCTTTTCTTCTTAGAAAAGAGTAGCCAAGGATCATCTGTCTCTCCACTGAGCCTGTAAAGCAAACCTGTGCTGCTTCCAAGACTTACAAAGATGGCTTTGTTTTGCCTTTAAAGAAAATACAAACCCAGTGGTTTGTGAAGCCTTCTTCCCTGGAGGACCCATTCACTGAAGTCCCACTTCATTACCACCTGCAAGTCCATGAGACAGTCCAAGACTTTTCAGAAACACATAATCAAGACCCAGAGGGGAGCCTGCATTTGGAAGAGAACTTCCAGAGGTCACTCTCTTGGGGGTGGTAGAGGGTCACACCTCAGGACCCCATGTACAGGGGCAGTGCCCTCAGGCTGGGCCTCCAGAGGTGCCAGGTTCTTCCCATCCTTGGAGTGCAGCCCCACTCCTGCCTGCCCTGGGGGGCTGTGGTCATTTTATCGACACTGATGTCAGAGTTCGGACCCACAATGTCTCTCAAAGACTCGTGTGCTAAGTGCTTTGTTCCACACAGCCAAGTTCAGAGTTGGGACTTTGGGGAAGTGACTATATGGTCAGGGCACTGACCTCATCAGTGGATCATCACAGTGGTAGCTGAATGGACCCAGGGAGGAGGTGGAATCTTCAGGCAATGGGACATGGTCAGAGGGAGCAGGTCCAGGTGGTGTGCCCTCGGGGACTCTATCTTGCCCTGCCCCTTCCTCGCTCCCTGCTCCCGCCACCGTGAGCTGACAGGCTTCCTTCTACTGTGTCCTTCCCTCATGCTGTTCAGTCTCACCTCAGGCCCAGGGCAGTACAGCAGGCCAGGCAGAACCTCTGAAGCTTCAAGCCAAACAGATCTTCCCCCTCTGAGTTACTTCTCTCAGGCGTTTGTCACAGCAACAGAGGGATGGCCGACATAGTATCTGCAGTTCACCAAGGTGGATGATTGCGGCCAACATCAAGGGCTCGTTGGTGTGTCTACCTTCTCGCTACTCTGCACTCAGCTTTGAAGGCAGGAGGTGACTGTGCATCTCTGCAGCTCTAGTGCACACAGTAGTGTAGCCCACACTGCCGGCTGAAAAATTATTAAGTAGAGGAGAGCAAAGCAGGCAGGGGCAGCAGGTGAGGTTACCAGACACTTGCGTGTGAGATGCAGAGAAGGAAGAGAGAGGAGAGGGGAAGAAACCATTGCCATAACTGCTCTCCTGAAGCTGGTGAGAAAAGGTGTATTCAGAGATGCCTGAGGGGCACCATCACAGTGTCCCAGAGGCGACATATGAACAGAAGCAAAGGAAAGGGCAGTGGAGGCATGCTTGGGCAGGGTGAGCCGCAGGAAAAAGAGACCCCACGTCCACCACCTGGGTCCAAAGCTGAAGTTCACAGAAAGGAAGCAAACAAAACCACAAACCTCCACCCTAATAAAGCAAAAGAAACATAAGCCACATTTTTAGAACTTCAGTTATTTTAGGCAACACTCTGTAGAATGTGCAGAAAGTATTGGAGTTTCATCAGGAATGTGACAGACTAAGATTGGGACATAGTCAATGAGTGACTGTCCCTGATAAGCTGCAGTGTGATTTCTCTACTCTTGAGATTCCTGACCCCAGAACAAAACTGGCTGCTCCAGTCAGGTCCCACCCAGACCAAGTCCCACACCTCATGCTTGGGGAGCTGTGATCAGTAGGAGGAGGACAACAGCAAAAGTGGCCTTGCCCTCCTTGCTGAATCCCCCCAGTAATGCTCCTCCTCAGCCAATGTGAGCAGATCACTCAGAGGGGTCAAGAAGAGGGAGGAAGGAGAGAACAGAAGCCCCTGGGATCTGAGTTTGCAGCTAGTGCAGTTAGGCTCTGCTCCCCTTCATGAGAGCGACCCCAGGAAAACCCCTGGGGCATCTCTAGGACAGAAGTCAGTGCACTGCAGCCTGTGGGCCAGCCCAGCCCCCACCTGCTTTTGTAAATAAAGCTTTATTGATACACAGCCATGCTCATTCATCTTCAGACTGTCTGTGACTGCTTTCCCATCATGGTGGCAGAGTTGACTAGTCAAAACAAAGACCATGGGATTGAAAGGTGAACTACCTGGTCCTATAGGAAAAATGTGCCTGCAGAGTCACTCACAGAACTGGTGGTGTTGGTGAGGGCAAAACTGACTTCCTCTCCTGTCAGAGCAGGACTCTGCTGGTGAGATCCAAGTGCTCTGCAGGACCATCTGTGCAGTGCGGCTGAGAAGTCTCTCTTTTATTTTTTATTATTTACTATTATTTATTTATGTAGTGTACTGGGGAACAAACCCAAAGTTTTGCACATGCCAGGCAAGTGCTCTAGCACTTGACAACATCCCCAGCCCAGTATCACGTTTTTTTTATTGTAAACAAATGGGATACATGTTGTTTCTCTGTTTGTACATGGCATAAAGGCATACCATTTGTGTAATCATAAATTTACATAGGGTAATGTTGTTTGATTCATTATGTTATTTTTTCCCTTCCACCCACCCCTCCCACCCCTGTTTTCCCTCTATACAGTCCTTCCTTCCTCCATTCTTGTCCCCCTCCCTAACCCTAACTCTAACCCTAACACTAACCCCTCCCACCCCCCATTATGTGTCATCATCCACTTATTAGCGATATCATTCGTCCTTTGGTTTTTTGAGATTGGCTTATCTCACTTAGCATGATATTCTCCAATTTCATCCATTTGCCTGAAAATGTCATAATTTTATCATTCTTTATGGCTGAGTAATATTCCATTGTATATATATATACCACAGTTTCTTTATCCATTCATCAGTTGAAGGACATCTAGGTTGGTTCCAAAATCTGGCTATTGTGAACTGAGCAGCTATGAACATTGATGTGGCTGTATCTCTGTAATATGCTGATTTTAAGTCCTTTGGGTATAGGCCAAGGAGTGGGATAGCTGGGTCAAATGGTGGGTCCGTTCCGAGTTTTCTAAGGAATCTCCATAGGGCTTTCGAGAGTGGTTGCACCAATTCGCAGCCCCACGAGCAATGTATGAGTGTACCTTTCTCCCCACATCCTCAACAACACCTGTTGTTGCTTGTATTCTTGATAATCGCCATTCTAATTGGGGTGAGATGGAATCTTAGGGTGGTTTTGATTTGCATTTCTCTTATTACTAGAGATGTTGAACATTTTTCCATATGTTTGTTGATTGCTTGTAGATCTTCTTCTGTGAAGTGTCTATTCATTTCCTTAGCCCATTTGTCGATTGGATAATTTGATTTCTTGGTGTAGAGTTTTTTGAGTTCTTTATAGATTCTGGAGATTAGTGCTCTATCTGAAGTATGATTGGCAAAGATTTTCTCCCACTCTGTAGGCTCTTTCTTCACATTGCTGATAGTTTCCTTTGCTGAGAGTAAGCTTTTTAGTTTGAATCTATCCCAGTTATTGATTCTTGCTTTTATTTCTTGTGCTATGGGAGTCCTGTTGAGGAAGTCTGGTCCTAAGCCGACATGTTGAAGCTCTGGACCTACTATTTCTTCTATAAGATGCAAGGTCTCTGGTCTAATTCTGAGGTCCTTAATCCATTTTGAGTTTAGTTTCGTGCTTGGTGAGAGATATGGGTTTAGTTTCATTCTGTTGCATATGGATTTCCAATTCTCCCAGCACCATTTGTTGAAGAGGTTATCTTTTCTCCATTGCATATTTTTGGCCTCTTAGTCTAGTATGAGAAAATTGTATTTATTGGGGTTTGTGTCCATGTCCTCTATTCTATACTATTGATCCACCTTTCTATTTTGATACCAAGACCATGCCGATTTTGTTACCATTGCTTTGTAGTAGAGTTGAAGATCTGGTATTGTGATACCCCCTGCTTCACTCTTTATGCCAAGGATTGCTTTAGCTATTCTGGGTTTTTATTCTTCCAGATGAATTTCATAATTGCTTGCTCTATTTCTGTAAGGTACATCATTGGGATTTTAATTGGAATTGCATTGAATCTGTATAGTACTTTTGGTAGTATGGCCATTTTGACAATATTAATTCTTCCTATCCAAGAACATGAGAGATCTTTCCATCTTCTAAGGTTTTCTTTAATTTCTTTATTTAGTGTTCTGTAGTTCTCATTGTAGAGGTCTTTCACCTCTTTTGTGAGACTGATTTCCAAGCATTTTATTTTTTTCGATGCTATTGTGAATGGGGTAGTTTTCCTAATTTCTCTCTCTGAAGACTCATCACTTATGTATAAAAATGCATTAGATTTATGTGCATTGATCTTATATCCCGCTACTTTACTGAATTCACTTATGAGATCTAAAAGTTTTCTGGTGGAATTTCCTGGTTCCTCTAAGTATATAATCATATCATCAGCAAATAGGGATAGTTTGAGTTCTTTTCCTATTCACATCCCTTTAATTTCTTTTTTTTATTATTATTGTATACAAATGGGATATATGTTGTTTCTCTATTTGTACATGGAGTCAAGACATACCATTTGTGTAATCATACATTTACATAGGGCAATGATGTTTGATTCATTCTTTTTTCCCTTCCCCCCCACCACTCCCAACCCTCTTTTCCCACTCTACAGTCCTTCTTTCCTTCATTCTTACCACACTCCTTATCCCTAAACCTAAACTTAACCCTAACCCTAATGCTAACCCCTCTCACCCCCATTATATGTCCTCATCTGCTTATCAGTGAGATCATTCGTCCTTTAGTTTTTTTGAGATTGGCTTATCTCACTTAGCATGATATTCTCCAATTTCATCCATTTGCCTACAAATGCCATAATTTTATCATATTTCATGGTGGAGTAATATTCCATTGTATATATATGCCACAGTTTCTTTATCCATTCATCAACTGAAGGGCATCTAGGTTGGTTCCACAATCTGGTTATGGTGAATAGAGCAGCAATGAACATTGATGTGACTGTATCTCTGTAGAATGCTCATTTTAAGTCCTTTGGGTATAGGCCAAGGAGTGGGATAGCTGGCTCAAATGGTGGTTCCATTCCAAGTTTTCTGAGGAATCTCCATAGTGCTTTCCAGAGTAGCTGCACTAATTTGCAACCCCACCAGCAATGTATGAGTGTTCCTTTTTCACCACATCCTCGCCAACACCTATTGTTGCTTGTGTTCTTGATAATCACCATTCTAATTGGGGTGAGATGAAATCTTAGGGTGGTTTGATTTGCATTTCCCTTATTACTAGAGGTGCTGAACATTTTTTCATATATCTGTTGATTACTTGTACATCTTCTTCCGTGAAGTGTCTGTTCATTTCCTTAGCCCATTTGTTGATTGGATTATTGGTATTCTTGGTGTAGAGTTTTTTGAGTTCTTTATAGATTCTGGAAATTAGCGCTCTATCTGAAATATAAGTGGCAAAGATATTCTCCCACTCTGTAGGCTCTTTCTTCACATTCCTGATAGTTTCCTTTGCTGAGAGAAAGCTTTTTAGTTTGAATCTATCCCAGTTGTTGATTCTTGCTTTTATTTCTGGTGCTATGGGAGTCCTGTTAAGGAAGTCTGATCCTAAACCAATGAGTTGAAGATTTGGACCTACTTTTTCTTCTATAAGATGCAGGGTCTCGGGTCGGACTCTGAGGTCCTTGATCCATTTTGAGTTGAGTTTTGTGTAGGGTGAGAGATAGGGGTTTAATTTCATTCTCTTGCATATAGTTTTCCAGTTTTTCCAGTACCATTTGTTGAAGAGGCTATCTTTTCTCCATTGCATATTTTTGGACCCTTTTTCTAGTATGAGAAAATTGTATTTATTTAGGTTTGTGTCCATGTCCTCTATTCTGTACCATTGATCTACCTGTCTATTTTGGTACCAATACCATGTCATTTTTGTTACTATTTCTTTGTAGTAGAGTTGAAGATCTGGTATTGTGATACCCCCTGCTTCGCTCTTGCTACTGAGGATTGCATTAGCTATCCTAGGTTTTTTATTCTTCCAGATGAATTTCATAATTGCTTGCTCTCTTTCTGCAAGGTACATCTTTGGGATTTTAATTGGAATTGCATTGAATCTGTATAGCACTTTAGGTAGTATAGCCATTTTGACAATATTAATTCTGCCTATCCAGGAACATGGGAGATCTTTCCATCTTCTAAGGTTTCCTTTAATTTCTTTCTTTAGTGTTCTGTAGTTCTCATTGTAGAGGTCTTTCACCTCTTTTGTGAGATTGATTCCCAAGCATTTTATTTTTTTCGATGCTATTGTGAATGGGGTAGTTTTTCTAATTTCTCTTTCTGAAGATTCATCACTTATGTATAAAAATGCATTGGATTTATGATCATTGATCTTGTAACCTGCTACTTTACTGAATTCACTTATGAGTTCTAAAAGTTTTCTGGTGGAATTTCCTGGTTCCTCTAAATATATAATCATGTCATCAGCGAACAGGGATAGTTTGAGTTCTTCTTTTCCAATTTGTATTCCTTTAATTTCTTTGGTTTTCTAATTGCTCTGGCTAGAGTCTCAAGGATGATGTTGAATAGAAGTGGTGAAAGAGGGCATCCCTGCCTTGTTCCAGTTTTTAGAGGGAATGCTTTCAGTTTTTCACCATTTAGAATGATATTGTCCATGGGCTCAGCGTAGATGGCCTTTATAATGTTATTGAATGTTCTGACTACCCAATTTTTTCTAGTGTTTTGAGCATGAAGGGATGCTGTATTTTATCGAATGCTTTCTCTGCATCTATTGAATTAATCATGTGATTCTTAACTTTAAGTCTGTTGATATGGTGAATGACATTTATTGATTTCCGAATGTTGAACCAACCTTGCATCCCTGGGATGAAACCCACTTGATCATGGTGCACTATGTTTTTAATATGTTTTTGTATGCGATTTGCTAAAATTTTGTTGAGAATTTTTGCGTTGATGTTCATTAAGGATATTGCTGTGAAATTTTCTTTCCTCGATGTCTCTGTCTGGTTTAGGTATCAGGGTGATATTGGCTTCATAGAATGAGTTTGGGAGGGTTCCCTCCTCTTCTATTTTATGGAATACTTTGAGAAGTATTGGAATGAGCTCTTCTTTAAAGGTTTTATAGAACTTGACTGAGAACCCATCTGGTCCCGGACTTTTCTTTCTTGGTAGGCTATGATGACCTCTTCTATTTCATTGCTTGAAATTGATTTATTTAAGTTGTGTATGTCCTCCTCGTTCAGTTTAGGTAATTCATATGTGTCTAGAAACTTGTTTATGTCCTCGAGGTTTTCTGTTTTGTTGGAGTATAGATTTTCAACATAGCTTCTAATTATGTTTTGTATTTCAGTCGTGTCTGTTGTGATGTTTCCTTGTTCATTCCGAATTTTAGTAATTTGAGTTTTCTCCCTCTTTCTCTTTGTTAGTGTGGCTAAGGGTTTATCAATTTTGTTTATTTTTTCAAAGAACCAACTATTTATTTTGTTAATTTTTCCAATTGTATCTTTTGTTTCAATTTCATTGATTTCGGCTCTGATTTTAACTATTTCCTGTCTTCTACTACTTTTGATATTGGTCTGCTCTTCTTTTTCTAGGGCTTTGAGCTGTAGTATTAAGTCGTTTATTTGTTGATTTCTACTTCTTTTTTTGAATGTGCCCCATGAAATAAATCTTCCTCTAAGTACTGCTTTCATAGTGTCCCAGAGATTTTGATATGATGTGTCTTTGTTCTCGTTTACTTCTAAGAATTTTTTTATTTTCTCTCTTGATGTCCTCTGTTATCCATTCATGATATAATAGTGTATTATTTAATCTCCAGGTATTGGAGAAGTTTCTGTTTTTTATTCTGTGAATTATTTCTAATTTCAATCCATTATGATCTAATAGAGTACAAGGTAGTATCTCTATCTTCTTGTATTTGCTAACAGTAGCTTTGTGGCATAAAATATGATCTATTTTAGAGAAGGATCCATGTGCTGCTGAGAAGAAAGTGTATTCGTTCTTTGTTGGATGGTATATTCTATATATGTCAGTTAAGTCTAAATTGTTGATTGTGTTATTGAGATCTATGGTTTCTTTACTCAATTTTTGTTTGGAATATCTATCCAGTGGTGAGAGAGGTGTGTTAAAATCGCCTAGTATTATTGTGTTGTGGTCTATTTGATTTCTGGAATTGAGAAGGATTTGTTTGACGTATGTGGATGAGCCAATGTTTGGGGCATAGATATTTATGATTGTTATGTCTTGCTGATTTATGCTTCCCTAAAGCAGCATGTAATGTACTGCTTTATCTTTTCTGACTAGTTTTGGCTTGAAGTCCACATTATCTGAAATGAGGATGGATAGTCAAGCTTTTTTGCTGTGTGCATGTGCATGGTATGTTTTTCCCCATCCTTTCACCTTTAGTCTATGGGTATCTATTTCTATGAGGTGAGTCTCTTGCAGGCAGCATATTGTTGGATTTTTCTTTTTAATCCAATCTGCCAGTCTATGTCTTTGATTGATGAGTTCAGGGCATTAACATTCAGGGTTATTATTGCGATATGATTTGTATTCCCAGTCATTTGACTCATTTCTGTTTTTTGACATGATTTGGTTTCTCCTTTATTTGGCTATTCCTTTAGGCTAGTGCCTCCTGTTGCTGATCTGCATCGTTGTTTGCATCTCTTCCTCATGGAATATTTTGCTGAGAATGTTCTGTAATGCCAGCTTTCTTTTTGTAAATTCCTTTAGCTTTTGTTTATCATGGAAGGATCTTATTTTATTGTCAAATTTGAAGGTAAGTTTTGTTGGGTATAAGATTCTTGGTTGGCATCCATTTCCTTTTAGGGCTTGGTAAATGTTTTTCCAGTCCCTTCTAGCTTTAGGGTCTGGATTGAAAAATCTGCTGATATTTATATTGGTTTCCCCCAGAATGTAATTTGGTGCTTTTCTCTCACAGCCTTTAAAATTCTGTCTTTATTTTGTACATTACGTATTTTCATAATAATGTGCCCTGGTGTGGGTCTGTTGTAATTTTGTATATTTGGAGTCCTGTAAGCCTCTTGTACTTGGTTTTCCATTTCACTCTTCAGATTTGGGATATTTTCTGATATTATTTCATTGAATAGATTGTTCATTCCTTTGGTTTGTTTCTCTAAGCCTTCCTCAATCCCAATAATTCTTAAATTTGGCCTTTTCATGATATCCCATAGTTCTTGTAGATTCTGTTCATGATTTCTTACCATCCTCTCTGTTTGGCCAACTTTGTTTTCAAGGTTAAATATTTTGTCTTCAATGTCTGAGGTTCTGTCTTCCAGGTGTTCTATCCTATTGGTTATGCTTTCTATGGAGTTTTTAACTTGGTTTATTGTTTCCTTCATTTCAAGGATTTCAGTTTGTTTTTTTTTCAGTATCTCTAACTCTTTATTGAAATGATCTCTTGCTTCCCGTATTTGGTCTTTTAACTGTTGATTGGTGTGATCATTTAATGCCTGCATTTGCTCTTTCATCTCCTCATTTGCTACCCTGATTGTTTTAATTATGTACATTCTGAACTCCCTTTCTGACATTTCTTCTGCTGTGCTGTCATTGGGTTTTATTGATGTAGTATCTAGGTTTGTTTAGGACATTTTCTTCCCTTGTTTTCTCATATTGGTCAGTTGTCAGTGGGACCCTGAGATATTGCAGATTTCCTCTGTTGGCTTATAGTGTCCCGGTAGATTTCCAGTGTATCACCTCCCAGCCTTCAATAGCCTGAAGTCTTGGAGGAACTTGATAATGCAGTGCTTCTGAAGAAAGCTGCCCCTAGCCCCCTACTGGTTCTAGGGCTTGGAGCTGGCTCTGTGGGGAAAGGCTCTCACTGGGGACCTGCACTGTGCAGCTGACCATGTGGGAGGAGCCCACCACCGGAGTGTGGAAGGCTACCTCTGGAAGACTCTAGCTGCCCTGCCCTGCTCTGATAAGCCACCCCTATCTGTGCCTGCCTCCCAGGCCAATTTTCACCCAATGGGGGAGACTCACCCCGTGACTCTATTTTTGTCCAAGTCTGTCAATGCCTCCCCTTCTTGAGTCCTGGGTTCTGGAGTGACTGGAGATGCAGTCACCCTCTAGGCCACCATCTTGGATCGTCCCGTGGAAAGAGCCTGCATCTGGAGTGGGCAGAGCCACCTGGAGAAGTCTCTGGCTGCCCTGCCCTGATCCCAGAGGTTGCTTGCAGATCGAAGCTCTCTGTTGGCTCAGGGACTTGTGGCTGGCTCTGTGTAGAAAGGCTCTCACTGGGCGGTCTGCTACAAGAAGCTAGCCTTGAAAGGCACCTCCCACCGCAGGGGGCTGGACTGCTTGGGGAAGTCTCTGGCTGCCCTGTCCTGGTCCCTGAAGCTGCTTGCAGGCCAGAGCTTGCCGCTCTGGCTCCAGGACTTGGAGCTTGTTCTGATCAGAAAGGTTTTCACTATGGGGCCTGCTCCGAGAACCTGGAGAAGCTGGCTGTGTGGGAGGGGCCAATCGCTGGAGTGTGCAGGGCTCCCTGTGGAAGACTCTAGTTGCCCTGCCCTGCTCTGATAAGCCACCTCTATCTGGGCCTGCCACCCGTGCCGATCTTTACCCAGTGGGCAGATTCACGCGTGGCTCTATTTTAGTCTGAGTCTCTCAATGCCTCCCCTTCTTGACTCCTGGGCTCTTGAGCGACTGGGGATGCAGTCACCCTCTAGTCTGCCATCTTGGATTGCTCCCCTTTAATTTCTTTGGTCTGTCTAATTGCTCTGACTAGAGTTTCAAGGACAATATTGAAAAGAAGTGGTGAAAGATGGCATCCCTGCCTTGTTCCAGTTTTTAGAGTGAATGCTTTCAGTTTTTCACCATTTAGAATGATATTAGCCATGGGCTTAGCATAGATGGCCTTTACAATGTTAAGGAATGTTCCCACTATCCCTATTTTTTCTAGTGTTTTGACCATGTAGGGGTGCTGTAGTTTATCAAATGCTTTTTCTGCATCTATTGAAATAATCATGTGATTCTTGACTTTAAGTCTATTGATATGGTGAATTACATTTATTGATTTCCTGATGTTGAAACAACCTTGCATCCCTGGGATGAAACCCACTTGATCGTGGTGCACTATGTTTTTAATATGTTTTTGTATGCGATTTGCTAAAATTTTGTTGAGAATTTTTGCATCGATGTTTATTAAGGATATTGGTGTGAAATTTTCTTTCCTTGATGTGTCTCTGTCTGGTTTAGGTATCAGGGTAATATTGGCTTCATAGAATGAGTTTGGGAGGGTTCCCTCCTCTTCTATTTTATGGAATACTTTGAGAAGTATTGGAATGAGCTCTTCTTTAAAGGTTTTGTAGAACTTGGCTGAAAACCCATCTGGTCCTGGGCTATTCTTTGTTGGTAGGATTTTGATGACTTCTTCTATTTCATTACTTGAAATTGGTCTATTTAAATTGTGTATGTCCTCCTCGTTCAGGTTAGGGAATTCATATGTCTCTAGAAACCTGTTGATGTCTTCAAAATTTTCTATTTTGTTGGAGTATAGATTTTCAAAATAGCTTCTAATTATGTTTTGTATTTCAATCGTGTCTGTTGTGATATTTCCTTGTTCATTCCAAATTTTAGTGATTTGGGTTTTCTCTCATCTTCTCCTTGTTAGTGTGGCTAAGGGTTTATCAATTTTGTTTATTTTTTCGAAGAACCAAGTATTTATTTTGTCAATTTTTTGTATTGTTTCTTTTGCTTCAATTTTGTTGATTTCAGCTCTGAGTTCAACTATTTCCTGTCTTCTACTACTTTCGGTGTTGGTCTGTTCTTCTTTTTCTAGGGCTTTGAGCTGTAGTGTTAGGTCGTTTATTTGTTGATTTTTACTTCTTTTATTAAATGCGCTCCATGAAATAAATTTTCCTCTAAGTCCTGCTTTCATAGTGTCCCAGAGATTTTGATATGATGTTTCTTTGTTCTCATTTACCTCTAAGAATTTTTTAATTTCCTTCCTAATATCTTCTGTTATCCATTCATCATATCCAAGAATTGGAGTAGTTTCTCTGTTTTACTCTTTCATTTATTTCTAACTTCAATCCATTATGATCTGATAGAATACAAGGTAGTGTCTCTATCTTCTTGTATTTGCTAACATTAGCTTTGTGGCATAATATATGGTCTATTTTAGAGAAGGATCCATGTGCTGCTGAGAAGAAAGTGTATTCGCTCTTGGTTGGATGGTATATTCTATAAATGTCTGTTAAGTCTAAATTATTGATTGTGTTATTGAGATCTATGGTTTCTTTGTTCAATTTTTGTTTGGAATATCTGTCCAGTGGTGAGAGAGACGTGTTAAAATCACCTAGTATTATTGTGTTATGGTCTATTTGGTTTCTAAAATTGAGAAGGATTTGTTTGACATACATGGATGAGCCACTGTTTGGGGCATAGATGTTTATGTTTGTTATATCTTGCTGATTTATGCTTCCCTTAAGCAGTATGAAATGTCCTTCCTTATCCCTTCTGACTAGTTTTGGGTTGAAGTCCACATTATCTGAAATGAGGATGGATACTCCAGCTTTTTTGATGAGTCCATGTGCATGGTATGTTTTTCCCCATCATTTCATCTTTAGTCAATGGGTATCTCTTTCTATGAGGTGAGTCTCTTGCAGGCAACATATTGTTGGATCTTTCTTTTTAATCCAATCTGCCAGTCTATGTCTTTTGATTGATGAATTCAGGCCATTAACATTTAGGGTTATTATTGAGTTATGATTTGTATTCTTGGTTATTTGGTTCATTTTTTAAATTTTATTTATTTTTTTGACACAACTTGGTTCCTCCTTTATTTGACTGTTCTTTTAGGTAATTCTCCCTTTGCTGATTTGCTTCTTTGTCTTTTATCTCTTCCTCATGGAATATTTTGCTGAGAATGTTCTGTAATGCTGCCTTTCATTCTGTAAATTCTTTTAGTTTTTGTTTATCATGGAAGGATTTTATTTCATCGTCAAATTTGAAGGTAAGCTTTGCTGGGTATAAGATTCTTGGTTGACATCCATTTTCTTTCAGAGCTTGAAAAATGTTGTTCCAGGCCCTTCTAGCTTTTAGGGTCTGGATTGAAAAATCTGCTGATATCCATGTTGGTTTTCCCCTGAATGTAATTTGGTTCTTTTCTCTGAGAACCTTTAAAATTCTGTCTTTATTTTGTATGTTAGGTATTTTCATTATAATGTGCCTTGGTGTGGGTCTGTTGTAATTTTGTGTATTTGGAGTCCTATAAGCCTCTTGGACTTGATTTTCCATTTCATTCTTCAGATTTGGAAAATTTTCTGATATTATTTCATTGAATAGATTGTTCCTTCCTTTGGTTTGTTTTTCTAAGCCTTCCTCAATCCCAATAATTCTTCTTAAATTTGGCCTTTTCATGATATCCCATAGTTCTTGGAGATTCTGTTCATGATTTCTTACCATCTTCTTTGTTTGTTCAACTTTGTTTTCAAGGTTAAATATTTTTTCTTCAATATCTGAGGTTCTGTTTTCCAGGTGTTCTATCCTATTGGTTATGCTTTCTATGGAGTTCTTAATTTTGTTTATTGTTTCCTTCATTTCAAGGATTTCTGTTTGTTTTTTTCAATATTTCTAACTCTTTATTGAAATGATCTTTTACTTCCTGTATTTGCTCTTTTAACTGTCAATTGGTGTGATCATTCAATGCCTGCATTTGCTCTTTCATCTCATCATTTGCTTCCCTGATCATTTTAATTATGTACATTCTGAACTCCCTTTCTGTCATTTCTTCTGCCATGCTGTCATTGAATTTTATTGATGTAACATCTAGATTTGTTTGGGGCATTTTCTTCCCTTGTTTTCTCATATTGTTCAGGAATCAGTGGATCATTAAGATATTGCAGATTTCCTCTATTGACTTATAATGTCCCTGAAGATTCCTAGTATATCCCCTCTTATCCTTCAGTAGCCTGACATCTTGGAGGAAGTTGATTATGCGGTGCTCCACAAGGAAGTTGCCTCTGTAGGGGTGGTGACCCTCAGGTGGGGTATATTCCCTGCTAGTGGGCAGAGGTGCCTCCACTTGTTGACCAATGGTCATCCAAAGGGGAACTAGACTGTGGGCTGAGGCAAGGCCTGTTTGGGCCTGTGTCTCTGGTTTTACCGTCTTTGTGGGAAAACCTCATGCAGCAAGGAAGACTCACTCGGTGGGGAGGTCTCGCTTGTCAGTTCCCCTCCTAGAGGTTCCCCTCAATCTACAACTACTGCCTGGGTTGGGTTGTCTTCCTCTGCAACGTTCCCAGGGGCCCGGACCTACCTCCTAGGCCTGGGAGCCTCACCCTTCGCAGACGAGTCTCCTTAGGCTGCCTCTCCTCAGAGAATCTGCCCGCAGTCCTGGAAACTTCGCTCCGCCTCTAGGCGTGTCTCTGTGTGGCTCTTCCACCAAGAAGCTGCCAAGGTCCTGGGACCCTGCTCTGCACCTAATTGCCTGGCTATGCGGGCCCTCCTCTGAGCTGCCACCTGGAGCCTTATACAATAGCTCTGATACCCAGAGACCCGCCGCACACCTCTTCCTCTGTACAGCCATTCGGTTTTCCGATGTAGTCACTAGGAGTCCAAGCAACTCACTTCGCATCTCCTCCTCCTGCCAACCACCCGTAGCCCTAGGCAGCCACTCCGAGTCCAAGTGACCCGCCCTGTTCCTCCTCCTCCTTGGGGTATCCCCCCGGGTGTTCAGGAGCAGTCGCTCAGAGACCACGTGACCCACCCTGCTCCTCCTCCAGGCAGGCCACTGGTGTTCAGGAGCGGTTGCTTTGAGTCCAAACAACTCACCACTCACCTCCTCCTCTGGCAACCGCCTGTACCTCTGATGCAGTCACTCCTAGATCAAGCGACCCGCTGCACTCCTCCTCTTCCTCTGGGCAGCCCCCCAGTGTTCAGAAGCAGTCACTCTGAGTTCAAACAGCTCGCCACGCAGCTCCTCCCTAAGCAGCCACCCGGAGCCCAAGTGGTTGCTCTGAGTCCAAGCGCTGTGGTGAGCAGCCACCTCTACGATGTTCCCAGTTGTTCATGTTTACCACTCCAGTGGGGGGAGGGGTGTCTCGCCGGGCAACTCTACTTCACAAAGTTCCCTGCATTCTGGGACTACCGCCCCATCCAGGATGCTTCCCCAACAGAAGAGACTCACCTGGCGGCTTTGAGTTGGTCCCAAGTCTCTCACTATCTCCTCTTTTGAATCCTGCATCCTGGAGCAATATGAAATGCAGCCACCCTCTAGTCCGCCATCTTGAAACCTCCCTGAGAAGTCTTAAGAAGCATGAAAGGAGGCTCTGTCTCACATGGATGAACACAGGGACAGGAAAAGTAAAACCATTTGAGGTTCATACCTGTCCCCACTGTCCTCTGGGAATTAAACTGGTTCATTAACTTTAGTCTTGTTGCATGATATTTTATACATTCTTATTTGTTTCCTTTCCTAGTATTTTTGTTTGTTTTCTTATTGGGTTAAAATAAACTACTTTTATTCAGAAACTAGCAATTTTCTGCTCTGCATACCTAACCTAATTTTTAGCTTGTAGTTGCCAAATACTTCACACCTAGGGAGTGCACCAGCTGAATAAAGTCTAAGTTTCCACTTCACAAGCTAAGATATAAAGAAAGATTAGAATTCCAGCAATGTTTCAAAACTGCAGCAGAGAGTCCTTGGTGGCTAACTGCTGCCCAACAGCACTGGCGCACCTGCAAGAGTGCAAGTGTGGCTGCGGGTTCTCACATTAGGAGCAGCAAGGACCTCAGGGTTAGCTTTACTACTGGAGATGAAACTCAAGGAAAGTGACTGCCTTCTCAGAAGGTATATGCTCAAAGCCCACAGTACAGAAAAGACATTGGAGGAAGGTCATTTTGCACTGAGTTTCTCAAAATGGACTTCCAAACTGTAAGCAGGCTGTAAGGTCACGCTGACCTTTGCTCCAGATGGTTCACTGTGTCCTGGCCAGGATTTCCCAACATTACATCCAGGTGCCTCTGATAAAGAAGAAACACCATGGCACTAAGACACAGGAACCTCCTGAATGCTGGGGCCTTCCAGGTTCTAGAGGGTACTGAGGACACAAGGCAGATGCATCGACCCATGAGGGAAGTCCTAGCACACTCCATATCATCCCCCAAAGCTATAAAAAGAGAATTGACTTCTAAACTGAGATATTTTTCTGTGGTTAATTTCCAACATTTCCAAAAGGTGTGTGTGCCTTCCAGACTCCCCCTGAGGGAGGCATTCTGAGCTGTCCTCAGAGATGTGAGCAGACCTTGTGGTCAGAGTTGCTGTGGTCCCTGCCCTTGCAATAAGGCTTTGCTGTCCAGTCTCTCCTTACCTGAGGCTGACTTATGTTTTATTTGACAGCTCACCCAGAGCTTTGATGAATTTACTCTCCATTTTAGGAAAGTTGGAGCCTTGCCAGTGTGGAGTCTTTGAGTCTCAAGACAGACCCACTTGTTCACACCACAACTTCCTTCTTAATTGTCCATCTCCCAGGGGATGGCAAACTGGGTGACCACGGTAGCTCTCATAGGATGTGTGGGCTCCCCACTCCACATGGGCTGCACAAAGGAGTGATTTCTAGAAACATAAAGGCAAGAGACCATGTCTAGAGATAGCTGCATTTTTTAAAAACTTGCAATTTACCCACACTGCCAAAGAAATTAATGTAGATAAAAAAAATTGACCTGGTTATTTGATCATCTCCATCCCCACCCCTTTTTATAGTGGTGCTGGGGATCAAACTCATGTAAAGTGAGCATCTACCACTGACTGAGCTACATCCCCAGGTACCATGTATCTTCCTCTGATTGCCCTTTCAATAAGAAGAGTCTCACATTAAAAATTGGATATTTGTATTATTAGTATCCAGGTTTTGTTTTCATTCTGAAGGACTCTTTACTGAGCACAACATATGTTTGCAAAATAAAAGTATTTTAAAGCCCTGGGTTCAATTACCAGTACCATGAAAATAAATAGATAAATTAAATAATTAAAAGTCCTTCAACCCCAGGACCTCAGCACTAAAAATATTAGGAAAAAAAATTTTAAGGAAATTTCCTAGACATCATACCAGGAAATTTTGATTGCAGGAAAAGCTTCCCCCCATAGGACAGTATACTATTACCAGAAGCTGAAAATAGTGAGCAAATTAAATAATAAGTGCACATCAATGGAAGGCACTTCATTCAGCAACTCCAGAATTCAAAGCATGTATAGGAAGACATGATACGGGTTGAGTCCATGGATCAACTTTAAGGAGTCTTAGGAATAATGAATTTGGAAAACCCGCTCTTGGATCAGCCTGAGTAAAGACTGGTGGGACAAAAAAGGATACTTTTACTGACTCAAGAGACAGATGGAGAAATAAACCTGTCATGGACTACCAGTCACATTGAAAAAAGTTTGAATACTTTGAAAACTATGAATGTGATGAAAAGAACTGGACAGTCTAGCTCTGACATACTATCTACAGAATGCCTAGGAGCTGCTCTTTCCTCTTGTCTGCACCCTTTGCAAGGTGAGCCCATCCATCCTGCCACCAGCTGGGAGTTGTCTCCTTAGTCAGCTGGTCCAGAAGTTGCTGGGTTAAATAGCAGACAGGTGGGAGGCATCACTGCTCACCAGGGTCAAGAGGCTGGTGCCTTCTGCTCATTCTCGGGGAACTGGCCTCTCCCTGGAACCAGGGTGGGCATCCCCGCTGAGTGCAGGTGCACATGGGCAGAGCTGGCTGAGCTAGAGGCACCCAGCCACCTGCAGGGAGCCCACCAGCAACCCAGCTGCCCAGCTGGCATCTCAAGCAGGAACCTGTGACTTCCCCTTTTCAGCAATAAAAACTGATAGTTTGCCTATAAAAAAAAAGTTTCATTCAGTAGTTATGAAAGAAATTCCAGTGGTGAGACAGGACCATTGCCACCTACGGGTGGGCACAGTAGTCAAGGATGCTCCTCTACAGGCACCTGACTCCATGCAGAACCCAAGTGTGGGCTTTGGAAGGCTGTTGGGTGAGCAGCACTGCAGTACAACCTACAAGCTGCTCTGCTCCCCTCCTTGGACTGTATTCCTAGAATGATAGAGCTGGGAGTGGTGGCACACACCTTCAATCCCAGAGCTTGGGAAGCTGAGGCAGGAGGATCATGAGTTCAAAGTCAGCCTTAGCAAATTAGTGAGGCCCTAAGCAACTCAGTGAGGCCCTGTCTCTAAAAAAAATACAAAATAGGGCTGGGGATGTGGCTCAGTGGTCCAGTGCTCCTGAGTACAATCCCTACAACCCCCCCCCCAAAAAAAAAAGGAATGATAGAAATGTCAGGATTATTCATCACATTTTAATATGTGCTCACATTAGGGAATTGGCACAGGGTGGGTGTCCTTCACCTAGTGGTTTCCATTTACACAGCAGTCATTTAGTCTTAAGTACAAATATTTGTGGCATTTACTTTTTTTTTGTACTGGAGATTGAACCCAGGGGTGCTCAGCCACTGAGCCACATCCACAGCCCTTTTTATTTTTTGAGGCAGGGTCTCACTAAGTTGCTTAGGGCCTGGCCAAATTGCTGAGGCTGTCCTTGAATTTGCTATCCTGCTTCAGTCACATTTAAATTCTGAGAAATGTATTATATCTTTTAAATAGTTTTAAATTCCTTAATTATGTACAGCATTAAGCTAAATTGAACTGTTCGGTTGCAAATATAGCTGTTGACAAAAATGAAGAAATGTTTTCTTCAGAATGAATAAATGAATTCTAATTTTAAATCAGCACAAACTTCAGAGATTCACTTGTTTTTCAGAAGTGTGGGGGTTCTCTTGTCATGTCCAGCATGGATGAGATAAAGGGTTTCTGTAGGAGGGGGTTCTCCTGTCAAGTCCAGCATGGATGAGATAAAGGGTTTCTGTAGGAGGATGGTGCCAGCTGTTGATTAATCACTAAGAAACTTATCTAATTAAAGAAACACGAGAGCCAATAATCTTTTCAAATGGGAAGGGGTGTGATGGATTCAACCATGCCAAGATCTGGTCTCAAAACAAGATGGAGAAGCCCACCTTCCCTTTGTTTATAGTCACACAGGTAAAAGGAGACTTCAGGAGGGGCTTCTTCTGTGAGGAACAGGATGGGGTAGAGTGAGGGAAGTCATTTGCTTAGAGAATTAGCATTTCCTCAGGGGTGAGTCAACTCTTTACAGGGTCTCCTACCCCAGGCTGTCTGAATCCATCTCTCATGACTGCCAGTTCCTGGGAGTCAGACCTCTGTATCCCATGGCTCAGTCAAGTCTGATTCTGCTAAACATGGATGGTTTCCCACACAGAAGGCCAAAGGGAAAGTCTTCCAGACAGCAGGAATGACCTGGAAATAGTTATAATTAATAAACAACTTTGGTCTTTTGAACAGAATTGCTTGGCCCAGAAACATTCAGGAAACTTCATTAGGACAGGGGTTTGTGTTCTTACTCATTTCCATCAAGGGAGTCTTCTAGCTCTTTCACGGGGCTCAACACAAAGGCCAAAATGGTGGAAATCAGTGCTTACTATATTCAAGAATTATTTTGTTTCCATTGAGAGACCCCCCAATCCAAAACAGTATTTATAATTTAAAAGTGAATTTCTCACTAATGTAATGCACCAGTCCAAGAACTAACCCTTTTTGGATGTGTGGTCCAGACCCAACTGTGGCCAGGACCCAGTGTTCCTATTCTTCTCTCCAAGTTGGCCCCTCTCCAGACAGACCCTCAGATCTGTGAGGCAGGAGGGCTTACCTAGGGCAGTCTCCTGGCAGCTCATCATGTGGAAGTGTGTGCTGAGTGCATTTGCCGGGAGAGGAGGAGGTGTTTCAAATGAGAAGTGGGACTAGGTGCATCTAGTCGCAGAGCTCAAGAAGTAAGGAGTGAGAGTCTTCCCCAGAGGAAAATCAGGTGAACTGTTTTTCCAAAGACAATGGATTTGTGGTAGCAAGATTCAAAGATGCTACTACAGCCCTCTAGAAGATTATTTAGACTGTGAAAAGAAGCTTAAAACACAAAAGTTATCACACAGTGGTAAGGAATAAACCAGATACCTGAAAAATAATTGCAACCAAAGACTCAGAATGTTAAGTGGCTGGGTGGCTGTGGACGCAAACGGATCTCAATCAGAAAACACTGCTGCCTGAGGTGGCATGAACTGGACCTCAGCCCTTCACTTAATGGTTCTGATCAGAGCAGGGTGACTTAAAACATTCCTGCTCAGGCTGAGCTGTTTGGAATTATGGAGTTAAACCACATCATTGAGGGATTAGTCTTCAGGTCTCAGACCAAAGATCTGAGGCTTTGAGATAATTTTCCTGGGATTGTAATAGTCATTTGATTAGTGTTTGAAATGTTTTTCCATTGGGTTTTCATGCCGATCTTTCCTTTTTCTTCTTTTCTTCTTGAACATATATAAAGGAAAACATTGTTGTAATTATTCCCAAGTGCTGCAACTTTAATCTCCCCTGTGTAATTGAAACTTCTTCTGCAGTGAGTGGTGTTTCTAGATCTGCAACAGATGAACAGTTGTCATCCCCTGGGGTGGGGATGGATACACGTGTACATATGTAAAATCCTCTCCTCAGTTTCGCTGCTACTTCTTGTGAACCTTTTAAGTACTAGTGTTTGTTTCTCCACTTCTTGAATATTTAAGCCTCTGTGCATTGAACAAATGTTTACTGAATGTCAGCAACTGTGCGTCCACAGCAAGCACTGTGTTACAGCTGGATCTACAGTGGTGGGTCAGACGGTCCTTGCCATCAGAGACTTACAGACTAGTGAAGAAGACAAAAAATGAGCAAGAAAGGACTGTAAACAAGCATAAAAATTACTGATATGCATAATTACATGTTGCATATGCTGTAGGAGACTATAGGAGTTGACCAGATGCAATACAGAAGATAGCAGGTAGGGAAGTTGGGATGAGAAACCAAATTTGACATGACTGTCCTAAGGCCTCTCCAAAGAGGTGACAAGAAGGAGCATGAAAAATCCTGAGGTGTGAAAGCAACAGCAGGCAGGTGGCTTGCCTGCAGAAGGGCAGAGGGAACAGTGGTCCAAGCACAGAAGCCTGTGGGCCTGCAGAGAGGGATTTGGATTTTACTCTGAAAGTCCTAATGAATTTTAAGCAGAGAAAGAATGTGGCCTGATTTCTGTTTTTAAGAGATCACGTAGTTATGCAGTGAGTGGATTGGATGAGCCAAGACCAGTAAAGGGCCAGCAGGGGAGGAGAAAGGCAGTTTGACTCTGACTGCAGGAAGTGGCATCAATGGGGTGATGGGATATGGAGCAGGCAGGGGAGGGTGCTACCAGCCCTTTGCCTCAGCAGCCTACTGGTGCTGGTGCTGAGCTGGGAAGGGGTGCAGTCAGGCCCTTGATAAGATGATGCACTGCAGCAGGCTCATGAGGGCACTGTAGAGGGTGGGCAGAGTCAGGAAGACCAAATCAGAATGGTACAGGGCCACAGGATCAGCACCCAGGGAACCAAGGGAGAGGGGCTGGTCAGTCCCAGAGCTGAGGGCTGCTGCAGTGACCACAGCCATAAAGGACTGTCCCACAAGAGACATGACTGTCTCAGTAGGACTGTCACATGATCTACCCAAGGCTGGCCACAGGAGGGGGCCGGGGACTCAGGCCCACTGCCCTCTCCTGCCCTCCACCCTCCTGCCAGTGCCTCCGCCAACAAACCCCAGGGAGAAGCCAGAATCCATAGTTGGCTACTGATGCCACCCACAGGGGTCACCCCATGCACAGTGAAGTCAGCCACAGTGTAGATGGCTGGGGTGCAAAGGGAGAGCCCTCGGCTCAGGAAGCCCAGAGCGTGCTGCTGTGTGGATGGGAATCAAGCCACAGTGTGCACCGCCACCTTCAGACACTTGTGGCAGGCAACTGACACTTCAGGTAGAGAAGTCTGCACCTTGAGAGAGGGTTGTGTTGGGGAGCAAAGATGCCTTAGTTGCTTTTGAAGCAATGAGGTGAGCTGAGTGAGGTCGTGAGAAGCATCATAGAGCAGAAGCAAGAGCTGGAGGGCAGTGTTAGGATGCAGAGCAGGGACAGGGAGCCTGGAGAACAGTTCTGGAGAAAACCAGAAGAGAGCAAAGCTGAGGACATCTGAGGAGAAGAAGCGGAGAACCATAGAGGGCCATGGAGAATTCAGATGAAGAGTATGGACTGTCCACTGACTCCAAGGCACAGAACATGATCCCAACACCTTCACTTTTCAAACTCATGTTTAAAAAGCTTTAAACAGTATATGTTTTACAACAGCTATAGAGGACTCTAAACCTTTAAAACTAGCAAACTACAATCTGCTTGGCAGTTTTAATCATGTAAAATCAGATCTGCAATCAATCTGGGCAACAAGTTCTACCACAAAGACCCACAGGGTGGCAAGGCTGGGGAAGTGACCATCTTGAGAGCTCCGCCCTCAGGAAAGAGAGGTGTCCTATGGAAGGGCTTGTGAGGGAGTCACCTCTCTTGCCCTGTTCCTTCTGCCATGAGGACACATTTCTCCTCTTTGGAAGTGTTATGGGGCACAACTTAAGCACAGACCCATCACCACTGAGAAGGTCAAATTTGAGAGCTTTTTTAACCAGCTGGCTCTCACACAACACCCCAAAAATGGCTATTGGGAGACTAGCCCCAACCATAGGGTTTCAGGGGTTTTTATACCATAAGTCATTACATCAAATTTAAGTGTTTGTTGCTATGACTCAAAATTACAAGCTAACATCATGAGATCTGAAATCATCAGCAGAGAGGGAAGTTTAGGTACAAGCTAAAGAATGGTTACTAACATCCACATAATCACTATTGATGTCACCGTTAACATGGTGCATTGCTTAGGAAACATAGGAACCAAAAAAGAAAGATTTTTTATCATATAAGAACTGTCATTTTATCATTTTGTATTGCTAAGTAACTGATGATGGGTACAAAGGCAGGGTATTCCCATGGGAGAAGCTAAGCAACTATTGATGGGTACAGAGTGGGGCATTTCCATGGGGGAAGGATTTCCTATATAACATGAAGTCTCAGAGCAAAATGGCGTCTGTGTAGTCATTGCCCATGTAAACTGGTCTGTAACATTTCCATGGAGTCAAATCTCAACCTGTCACATTCCCCAGTGGTTTTATGTACATAATCAAATCATTGATTCATTATTAGTGTAGAGGTGATTGTAGTGGGTGTGTAACACCATTAGTTTAACAGATTGGATTCTATCTCTAACATATTTAAATAGTTTATATAATACATGGCCTGACTAAAAGTAACATCATAATTAAAATGAAAGATTCTGCCATTGTGGTTATTAAATTAGTTAACCAGGGGGAACAAGAGAACAGATTTTGGTACTAATTTCTATTTTGGCTTTTCCTCCCTTTTCTTGAGTCTTTTCCTAATCAAAGATAAACTATCATGAATGACACCTGAGTGGTTAGTATAGAAACAACAGGTCTCCCCTAAGGCCAAACATAATCCTTTTTATTTTAAAAACAGCATATTTAACCCTCTTCTGTTTTTTAAAACTACCTTAGCAAGTGAATCAAGGGAATTTTTTAAAGTGACTTATAGAGTTTTTAAAATTTACTTAAGTTTATATCTATTCATCTACTTAGTGTTAAAATTTTGGTCTCCTGTAGTGAATGCAGTGGTGCCTACAGCAGTGGCGCCAGCTCTACCTAATCCCATTAGGAGGGGAACTAAGACAGGGGCTGCTCATTTAGATGGTTGTATTAGCCCCAGATAATCCCTTTCTCCCTCTCCATAATAGTGAACAGTAACCCAGAATTCATCCCATTTGTTAATCTCAAAATGTTGAAGCGCCAGGCATGGAGTTACTCCTGACATACAAGCAAACCATGTTCCCTCAGGGCCCACAAATGGTTGTCATAAGGGCCTGAGGAATTCCCAAGTAGCATAGTAGAGGTGTGAGAATCCTTGATTTATCTTTTAAATTAAGTAAGGGGTTGTAGTGGCCATGTATATACATTAATTTGATGGATGAAGAATGTTGTTTTAGTAGCCCGGGCCTTATAACATAGTCTAAGCAAGAAGAAAAACATGATTAACATTTTTCAGTCTTATCTTTACAGGGTGATTGGGGTCTCTAAGGGCTGTCCACTTTTCTGTTGTCTTGACTCAGATGTGATGACTCCATGTTAAGTAAGGTCGCCTCCATTTCAGGTGGGTATTAGTCCTTCTTTGTGGAACCAGTTGACAATAGACGTAGACTTCTGACTGGAATGGGTGTTGGAAATCAGTGGTCTCTTGGGGCTGGTTCTCATAAGTTGAACCTGTTGGAGAGACTTAATGACACATTGGAGCAGGGGCAGGTTATCTTGCTACGGGAGGAGGAAGGGCTCTGGAAGCATTAACATTTTCATCTCTCAGAGGTTTCTTTGCCTCCAAATTTTGGGACCCAAGCTAGCCTTTATTTTTGTGATTCAACTCAATTACCTATCTATATTGACTGTCTTTTAAATTTTTTTAATTACCCCTTTCATTTTAGGGACTTCTTACTGCTGTAAAGAAAAAGGGCAAATGACCCTCTTGTTGCTTATAGTTGAGAGGGGGCCACATAAGTTACCACAAGCAGTTTGAAGTCCCTTTTCAGAATTTGGTTCTATCTAGGGGTAAAATTCTGATTCTATGAAAGAAACAAGAAAACATGAGCACAAAATAAATAGCATCTGGAACATGTCAATGAATAGCATGAAGATGACAGAAATCAATAATTTCTTACCAGGAGGTGGAATTGCTGAGATGTTGTCCACATAACAAGGCCTAACAAAGCCTAACAAGGCTGGAGAGGATAAGACGTTAATTGTAAATCTTTAACATTGTGGGCATTATCAGGAATGTAAACACAACATTTAGTTAAGTTACCTAATGTCACCTGATTTTTGAAAATATCTCAAGTCACATTAAAATAACTATTTTGTTGCTTTTTAAAATGTCCATGAAATTTTAAAATGTCATAACAGTTTTGGTTTTAACTGTTTTTGCTAGGTGTTTAAGATCAAGTTGGTCAAATTGACCTTGTTTCTTTCTGTTGTTAAGAGTCAGCTAAGTTCCCATAGGGGTCACTCGTGGGGAATTTGAGAGCAGCTCCTTAGCTCCTTTTGCTAGGTAGGGTATCCTTGATGAGGTGGCTTTCTTTGGAAGCATAAGGGATGTCTCCCTTTTCCAAAGAACCTCCTCTGCAGCAGGTGCACTGATTGGCTTTTCATCCTCTAATGGTCTCAACAATCTCTCTGATCAGGCAGTCATGTGGCCCAGAGTTATAAAGCTCCTTAGAGATGTTCTTTTGTTCCCTGGATACAGACTGGCTGAGGGTAAGAGACAATTTTTTTTTTTGGCCCTTTTATCTTAATTTTAATTTTTAAGTCTTGGTGTTAAACATCCAGCAAACCAGTCTTATCAGTCTTAATGTAAGAGGCTTTAACTTTAATGTTCATAATTTTATAGTTATTTTTACCCCTTTTTTTTACCTGTCTATAGATGATGGCCTAATATACTTTTGTTAAGGCACTAACAGGTAGCAGTTAAAGTACATATTATATCCCCTGTTTGAGATCACAGTAATTTTGCAATAACAACAGAAAAACAATCTTTTGAATATAACTTTAAATGAACTGAATTCTGGCTTATTTTGGGGTCACTATAACATGTAGTAATGTGGGAGGCAGAGCCTTATCTTAGGTAAGGTGGGGTTGTTCACAATTCTTAGGAAAAGTGGTCTAGTTCTGAAATTGATCTTTGTCTTCTTTTTAAAATGTCATTTTACAAAGTTTATATATATTGTTTCCTAAGTCTACATGAATGTTAGTTAACACAATAAATTACATCTAAAACATGAATTAAAGAAAGCTGAGAGAACTTTTAATTTTTCTTTTGTGTAGTAACGTGGCAAAATGTTTTTATGTTTCACAACATTAACCTGTAAACAAATCAGTCTCTCATTAACTTTTAGAAATATATTTACATTTTTAACCCAATGTAGAAGGCAACATAAGGTTCAGGTCCAGTTACAGAACATTAAATGATAAATCCCCAATAAAATTTGCTATTCTTATAAGTATAAAATTACCATTACAACTTTAGGTTGGAGAACACCAGCTTGATAAAATGTTCTTTCAAACCTTCATTTTAAAGACTTGTATACCTGGAAGACATAATACATTTAATATATAAAGAAGAGTAATAGAATCATAATTACATTGATGTTTTTATATTAACCAAGTTTAATTTTTTTTTAAATTAGACTTTGTAATATAGTACAATACTCTAAAATAACAGTTGCTGTTTGACCAGTTGTATAAACCCCTTTTAAGACTAGTTGTTCTAGAGAATAAAACTTAACAGACATAATGTTAAGAGTAAATTAATATTTCAAGAATTATTTGTTTTTTTAGCATATAGACTGAACTTTGGTTTATATCAGGGCATTAATATTTGACCTTAGGGAAAAACCTTGAGTAGTTTTAACTATTGTGCTAGTTATATGTACACATAAGGCTTTTAAAATTTACCCTTAATTTACACTTTTTTAAATCACTTAATTAGACCCTCTTCTTATTTACTTAGGTGTATTATAGCTTTATTTTATCACATACTTTTTCTAAATCTAGAAACATGTTTTTACTAAATATATTTTTATGTCTAGAATCTTTTAATTTAATCTGTTGATCCCCTCTTTTTAAAAAAACATTATACTCTGAAACAACTCTTGTAAATTTCTAAATTTAGATAAATTACTCCATTTTAAAAAGATGAAATACTTTGTTATTTATAGAAATTTATTTAAAATGTAGTTGAAACTTTTGGTCCCTTCATATAGAATTATACCTGTTGAGACTTTTAGTAACCTTGTTTTTCGTGATGACATAAAGTACTTTTCAACCTTTTTTATTTATTAATTTATAAAAACACCAATAATGTTTTAAGTATGTTACCCTATGGAATTTAAGGAGCTAAGAGTATTTGATGTTATATTTAACAGTTAGCATTTTAACTCTGTAAATCAATCAGATATCTCTAACAAACATATCCATGATCAATCCCATGTAAGTCAAATCTAATTTAGTTTTTTTTTTAAACCAGATACCAGATACCAGAGAAATGGGCAGCATCAGTCATTTCTTCCCCAATGAAGAAAAATCTAGAAACAATGGATATTAGACATTTTATAAAATTAACATTTTTATCATTTTTGACCACCTAGAAACAAAACTGTTAGCAAATTGAAAGCCATACTTTTGTACACCCGATTTAAAAACCTTTTAAATCATGTGAACCAAAAGCATTTGGATCCATTTTTTAAATTTTAATTCTTGAGCTCATATGTCAATTTTGGTACTAAACATATGTAGATGTGACAATACACTGGTGTACATATACATAAAATAAAGAGATGGAGAAAGGCCTTGTGGCTTATTTTTTAAAATCATTATATTGTTAACCCTGAACACAGGCCTCTGATTGAAACAGAGCATTAGAAAGACTTTATAGTTGGATAGAATAGGTCTGATCAAAAAATTAACCTAGGTGCACCAGATCAAAATGATGAACTTAAAAAATAGAATTTTAAAGGTCTCTTAGGCCACCATCCTGATGTGGTTCAGCTCATCAGAGATGAAAATAATTCAAAGAATATAGACAGAGGTTATGCCCCATTCCTCCCTGAATGAGTTTCCCAAAAAGACAGCAAGGGAGCTGTTTCCATTGTTCTCCTTGGCAGAGCCCCCTCAGGTTGGGGTCTCGTTCTAAACTGTTTTTTTCTGGTCTCTTGTATAGCAGCCATCAAAATGTCAGCCTGGCATTTTGGTGTACCAGTTTCAATAGTTGGGAGTTCCTGTTGGCACCAGTTTACATTTCAATGTAAGTTTTACTGAATCTGGTTAAAAACTTTTTTAACCATTTTTTTAATTGAATATAAGACATTTGATCAGGATATCCAGGCAGCTCAAAGACAATTTGGTGGTTCCCTAAAGGGGCCATCTGACAGTGAAAGTTGGCAATTCTCTTGCATAGCATTTAGAGAGAGAATAGATGTCATACCAGGTCCTGTTGTCAGTGGCTCTTCTCTAGAATTCCTGGAAATTGATCAATATGCATTGAAGGGAGTACATGACGAACATAAGGGACACCAACCCTGCTCACACTCAAGGGCAGCAAAAAAACCAGAAAAAGACAAACAAACAAAGAACAGGTAAGACGCCAAAGACAATGATAGGTGGCCACTCCTGATTTCTGACCTGAGGGCCTGGGCAACATCTTTCCACAGTCCCAGACTCAGAAAGCAATGCTGTGTCCAGTCTTCCTCAGAGTCTCCAGACACAGATCCACAAGAAACAGACTTACCAGGCCCCCAGAGGCACAGAAACAGGTGACTCTCAGAGAACTTAATTCAGTCCTGGGGCGGGGCTCCACAGACCATGCAGCCTGGGGCTGAGGAACGTCTCTCAGAGGCCTTCCCCTATCAGCAACATTGTGGCCTCTCCCCTTCACAGGAATTTTCAGGTCAGTGGTGAGCAGTGGTTACCCCCCAGGCAGCGAGGATCTCGCTGGGCCCTTCAAATGTTGTGGGGCTCATCTTACAGACTGATCACCACTGAGAAGTCCAAATTTGAGAGACTTTATTAGCCAGCCAGCTGATTGTCTCACACAATGACCCAAAAATGGCAATTGGTAGAACAACCCTGACCATAGGGTTGCAGGGATTTTTATACCAAAAATCAGTACATCAATTATAAGTGTTGTTGCTATGATTCAAAATACAAGCTAACATCATGAAATCATCAGCAAAGGGGGAAGTGGGTCAAAATGACCCTTATCTAGGTATAAACTAAAGAGTGGTTACTAACATCCACACAATCACTGTTGACATCACTGTTAACATGGTGCATTGTTTACAAAAACTAGGAATGAACAAAGAACAGTTTTTTATCATATAAGAATTATCATTTTGTGTTGCTAAGAAACTGTTGATGGGTACAGAGGGGGGCGTTCCCATGGGAGAAGCATTTCATAAATAACATGGGAGTCTCAGAGCAAAATGGAGTCTGTTCAGTCATTGTCCATATAGCCTGGCCTATTAACTTTCCCATGGAGTCAAATCTGTCAGCCTGTTACAGGAGGACAAGGGCACTAAGGTGCTAACTTGGAAGTGGATTAGGTCCTTAACAGATGCTGAGCCTGCTGGCACCTCCAGCAGCCTCCATGTTGATGAGAAAAAAATTTCTCTTCCATATATGTTCCCCAGTTTGTGGCATTTTGTTACAGTAGCACAAATTAACTGAGAAAATATATTTTATGGGAAGTACTGTGGTAGGCTCCTTGTGGTGACTGGGGGAAGAAAACAAGTAAGACATGCTCTGCATACACACTTGCAGAGGTGCCTGGGGCAGGTAAGGCTAACTGGCTCATGTTAGGTTAGTGCTGCCAGCTCTTCTCCCATGGGAATGAACATAAAGAGACACAGAAAACTCTTCAGGAAAAAATTCTTGTACTCTTCCTACAAACTACGAAAGTCACTTTAGGTTGTGTAAATACAAGAATCATATTCATCAATGGTAAGAATCTGAAATCATGGCACAGTGGCACATGCCTGTAAGCCCAGAGCCTTGGAAGGCTGAGGGAGGAGGATCACAAGTTTAAGGCCAGCCTCAGCAACTTAGACCCTACGCAATTGAGTTAGAACCTGTCTCAAAATTAAAAAAAGAAAAAAAGATTAAAAAGGGTTGCAGATGTAACTCAGTGGTTAAGTACCCTTGGTTTCAATTCCTGGTACCAAAAAAAAAAAAAAAAAAAAAAAAAAAGAACCTAAAATCCTTTCTGTTACTGGATAAAGACCAAGAAAAGAAAAGAAAGGTAAATTATACAGGCCTAGGAAGACTTCAGAGGGGAGCAAGATCAAGCCCATGGCCCCTTTCCATTAGGTGCTCAGAACTATGAGGCATGCTGATGAGGCATGCTGCTGATGCTGATGTCTTCAGATACTCAGAGTTCTCTGGTGGGCATGGACCTTAAGGAGCCCAAGGAACACTTGGAAAACAGAACCTGCAATAGGACCCTTGTTCCACACGTCTCCAGGTCCCCCACCTCATGAAGGTGAGCTCCCAAGTAAAATCCCAAATCACACCTGCCCCGGTGCCTTGTGTAGGAATCATGACTGGTGTGAAAGGTCTTCAAAAGCAGCACTGTCACAGCAGTGGAAGCCACAGAATTTGAAAGTCAAGAAAACTGATGGGCAGGTCACATGACCTGTCACCAGTAAGCACTAAGCAGGCAGCCATGTGGCAGTGGAGTTCAGAACTGGTGCTGGGCTTCCTGCCAACGTGGAAGTGTGAGCAAGAGCATCTTTTGGAGTGAAAAGGGGTGTCTTTATATGTGTGCCTCAACAGTGAAGTGCGCCAGACTGTTATACATGCACATGCCCAGAACACCAGCCAAAAAAACCATGTGAGGATGCAGTCCAACTGCAGAAGTCTGAAACTAGTGTAGACAAACATTCCAGAGACGGTCTTCATGAACTCCACAGAAACAACCTTAATTGACAGAATAAAAAAATAGTTAAATGGTTGTTTTTCTTTTTTTTTTCTTTTTTTTTTTTTTTTACATAGGGCAATGATGTTTATTTTTTTTCCTTCCCCTCACCCCTCCCACCCCTCTTTTCCCTCTATACAGTCCTTCTTTCCTTCATTCTTACCGCTCTCCTTATCCCTAACCCTAAACCTAACCCTAACCCTAATGCTAACCCCTCCCACCCCCCATTATATGTCCTCATCCACTTATCAGCGAGATCATTCGTCCTTTAGTTTTTTGAGATTGGCTTATCTCACTTAGCATGATATTCTCCAATTTCATCCATTTGCCTACAAATGCCATAATTTTATCATTCTTCATTGCGGAGTAATATTCCATTGTATATATATGCCACAGTTTCTTTATCCATTCATCAACTGAAGGGCATCTAGGTTGGTTCCACAATCTGGCTATGGTGAATTGAGCAGCAATGAACATTGTAGTGGCTATATCTCTGTAGTATGCTGATTTTAAGTCCTTTGGATATAGGCCAAGGAGTGGGATAGCTGGGTCAAATGGTGTTTCCATTCCAAGATTTCTGAGGAATCTCCACACTGCTTTCCAGAGTGGCTGCACTAATTTGCAACCCCACCAGCAATGTATGAGTGTTCCTTTTTCACCACATCCTCGCCAACACCTATTGTTGCTTGTATTCTTGATAATCACCATTCTAATTGGGGTGAGATGAAATCTTAAGGTAGTTTTGATTTGCATTTCCCTTATTACTAGGGATGTTGAACATTTTTTCATATATCTATTGATTACTTGTACATCTTCTGTGAAGTGTCTGTTCATTTCCTTAGCCCATTTGTTGATTGGATTATTGGTATTCTTGGTGTAGAGTTTTTTGAGTTCTTTATAGATTCTGGAAATTAGCGCTCTATCTGAGGTATAAGTGGCAAAGATATTCTCCCACTCTGTAGGCTCTCTCTTCACATTTCTGATAGTTTCCTTTGCTGAGAGAAAGCATTTTAGTTTGAATCTATCCCAGTTGTTGATTCTTGCTTTTATTTCTGGTGCTATGGGAGTCCTGTTAAGGAAGTCTGATCCTAAGCCAACAAGTTGAAGATTTGGACCTACTTTTTCTTCTATAAGATGCAGGGTCTCTGGTCTGATTCCGAGGTCCTTGATCCATTTTGAGTTGAGTTTTGTGTAGGGTGAGAGATAGGGGTTTAATTTTATTCTATTGCATATGGTTCTCCAATTTTCCCAGCACCATTTGTTGAAGAGGCTATCTTTTCTCCATTGCATATTGTTGGACCCTTTGTCTAGTATGAGAAAATTGTATTTATTTGGGTTTGTGTCCATGTTCTTTATTCTGTACCATTGATCTACCTGTCTATTTTGGTACCAATACCTTGCCATTTTTGTTACTATTGCTTTGTAGTAGAGTTGAAGATCTGGTATTGTGATACCCCCTGCTTCGCTCTTGCTACTGAGGATTGCTTTAGCTATCCTAGGTTTTTTATTCTTCCAGATAAATTTTGTAATTGCTTGCTCTCTTTCTGCAAGGTACATCATTGGGATTTTAATTGGAATTGCATTGAATCTGTATAGCACTTTAGGTAGTATAGCCATTTTGACAATATTAATTCTGCCTATCCAGGAACATGGGAGATCTTTCCATCTTCTAAGGTTTTCTTTAATTTCTTTCTTTAGTGTTTTGTAGTTCTCATTGTAGAGGCCTTTCACCTCTTTTGTGAGATTGATTCCCAAGTATTTTATTTTTTTCGATGCTATTGTGAATGGGGTAGTTTTCCTAATTTCTCTTTCTGAGGATTCATCACTTATGTATAAAAATGCATTGGATTTATGAGCATTGATCTTGTAACCTGCTACTTTACTGAATTCACTTATGAGTTCTAAAAGTTTTCTGGTGGAATTTCCTGGTTCCTCTAAATATATAATCATGTCATCAGCGAAGAGGGATAGTTTGAGTTCTTCTTTTCCTATTCGTATCCCTTTAATTTCTTTGGTTTGTCTGATTGCTCTGGCTAGAGTCTCAAGGATGATGTTGAATAGAAGTGGTGAAAGAGGGCATCCCTGCCTTGTTCCAGTTTTTAGGGGGAACGCTTTCAGTTTTTCACCATTTAGAATGATATTAGCCATGGGCTTAGTGTAGATGGCCTTTATAGTGTTAAGGAATGTTCCCACTACCCCAATTTTTTCTAGTGTTTTGAGCATGAAGGGATGCTGTATTTTATCGAATGCTTTTTCTGCATCTATTGAAATAATCATGTGATTCTTAACTTTAAGTCTGTTGATATGGTGAATGACATTTATTGATTTCCGGATGTTGAACCAACCTTGCATCCCTGGGATAAAACCCACTTGATCGTGGTGCGCTATCTTTTTAATATATATTTTTATGTGATTTGCTAAAATTTTGTTGAGAATTTTTGTGTCGATGTTCATTAGGGATATTGGTCTGAAATTTTCTTTCCTCGATGTGTCTCTGTCTGGTTTAGGTATCAGGGTGATATTCGCTTCATAGAACGAGTTTGGGAGAGTTCCCTTCTCTTCTATTTCATGGAATAGTTTGAGGAGTATTGGAATGAGCTCTTCTTTAAAGGTTTTGTAGAACTCAGCTGAGAACCCATCTGGTCCTGGACTTTTCTTTGTTGGTAGGCTTTTGATGACCTCTTCTATTTCATTGCTTGAAATTGGTTTATTTAAGTTGTGTATGTCCTCCTCATTCAGTTTAGGTAATTCATATGTCTCTAGAAATTTGTTGATGTCTTCGAGGTTTTCTGTTTTGTTGGAGTATAGATTTTCGAAATAGCTTCTAATTATGTTTTGTATTTCACTCGTGTCTGTTGTGATGTTTCCTTGTTCATTCCGAATTTTAGTAATTTGAGTTTTCTCCCTCTTTCTCTTTGTTAGTGTGGCTAAGGGTTTATCAATTTTATTTTTTCAAAGAACCAAATATTTATTTTGTTAATTTTTCCAATTGTTTCTTTTGTTTCGATTTCATTGATTTTGGCTCTGATTTTAACTATTTCCTGTCTTCTACTACTTTTGGTATTGGTCTGCTCTTCTTTTTCTAGCACTTTGAGCTGTAGTGTTAAGTTGTTTATTTGTTGATTTCTACTTCTTTTTTTGAATGTGCCCCATGAAATCAATCTTCCTCTAAGTACTGCTTTCATAGTGTCCCAGAGATTTTGATATGATGTGTCTTTGTTCTCGTTTACTTCTAAGAATTTTTTATTTCCCTCCTGATGTCTTCTGTTATCCATTCATCATATAATAGTGTATTATTTAATCTCCAGGTATTGGAGAAGTTTCTGTTTTTAATTCTGTCATTTATTTCTAATTTCAATCCATTATGATCTGATAGAGTACAAGGTAGTATCTCTATCTTCTTGTATTTGCTAACAGTAGCTTTGTGGCATAAAATATGGTCTATTTTAGAGAAGGATCCATGTGCTGCTGAGAAGAAAGTGTATTCATTCTTTGTTGGATGGTATATTCTATATATGTCCGTTAAGTCTAAATTGTTGATTGTGTTGTTGAGATCTATAGTTTCTTTATTCAATTTTTGTTTAGATGATCTATCCAGTGGTGAGAGAGGTGTGTTAAAATCGCCTAGTATTATTGTGTTGTGGTCTATTTGATTTCTGGAATTGAGAAGGATTTGTTTGACGTACGTGGATGAGCCAATGTACGGGGCATAGATGTTTATGATTGTTATGTCTTGCTGATTTATGCTTCCCTTAAGCATCATGTAATGTCCTTCTTTATCCCTTCTGACTAGTTTTGGTTTGAAGTCCACATTATCTGAAATGAGGATGGATACTCCAGCTTTTTTGCTCTGGCCGTGTGCATGGTATGTTTTTCCCCATCATTTTACCTTTAGTCTATGGGTGTCTCTTTCTATGAGATGAGTCTCTTGCAGGCAGCATATTGTTGGATTTTTCTTTTTAATCCAATCTGCCCGTTTGTGTCTTTTGATTGATGAATTCAGGCCATTAACATTCAGGGTTATTATTGTGATATGATTTGTATTCCCAGTCAAATGACTCATATTTTTTTTGACATGATTTGGTTTCTCCTTTATTTGGCTATTCCTTTAGGCTAATGCCTCCTGTTGCTGATTTGCATCGTTGTTTTTCATCTCTTCCTCATGGAATATTTTGCTGAGAATGTTCTGTAATACTGGCTTTCTTTTTGTAATTTCCTTTAGGTTTTGTTTATCATGGAAGGATCTTATTTCATCGTCAAATTTGAAGGTAAGTTTTGCTGGGTATAAGATTCTTGGTTGGCATCCGTTTTCTTTCAGGGCTTGGTATATGTTGTTCCAGGCTCTTCTAGCTTTTAGGGTCTGGACTGAAAAATCTGCTGATATTCTTATTGGTTTCCCTCTGAATGTAATTTGATTCTTTTCTCTCGCGGCCTTTAAAATTCTGTCTTTATTTTGTATGTTAGTTATTTTCATAATAATGTGCCTTGGTGTGGGTCTGTTGTAATTTTGTATGTTTGGAGTTCTATAAGCCTCTTGTACTTGGTTTTCCATTTCATTCTTCAGATTTGGGAAATTTTCTGATATTATTTCATTGAATCGATTGTTCATTCCTTTGGTTTGTTTCTCTAAGCCTTCCTCAATCCCAATAATTCTTAAATTTGGCCTTTTCATGATATCCCATAATTCTTGTAGATTCTGTTCATGATTTCTTACCATCTTTTCTGTTTGGCCAACTTTGCTTTCAAGATTAAATAATTTTTCTTCAATGTCTGAGGTTCTGTCTTCCAGGTGTTCTATCCTATTGGTTATGCTTCTATGGAGTTTTTAACTTGGTTTATTGTTTCCTTCATTTCAAGTATTTTAGTTTGTTTTTTTTTTTTTTCAGTATCTCTAACTCTTTATTGAAATGTTCTCTTGTTCCCGTATTTGGTCTCTTAACTGTTGATTGGTGCGATGATTTAATGCCTGCATTTGCTCTTTCATCTCCTCCTTCAATGTCTGCATTTGCTCTTTCATCTCCTCATTAGCTTCTCTGATCGCTTTAATTATGTACATTCTGAACTCCCTTTCTGACATTTCTTCTGCTGTGGTGTCATTGGGTTTTATTGATGTAGTATCTAGGTTTGTTTGGGACATTTTCTTCCCTTGTTTTCTCATATTGGTCAGGTGTCAGTGGGACTCTGAGATATTGCAGTTTTCCGCTATTGGCTTATAGTGTCCCGGTAGATTTCCAGTGTATCACCTCCCAGCCTTCAGTAGCCTGATGTCTTGGAGGAATCTGATAATGCAGTGCATCTGAAGAAAACTGCCCCTAGCCCCCTACTGGTTCCACGGTTTGGAGCTGGCTCTGTGGGGAAAGGCTCTCACTGTGGGCCTGCACCATGCAGCTGGCCGTGTGGGAGGAGCACACTGCCGGAGTGTGGAAGGCTACCTTGGGAAGACTCTAGCTGCCCTGCCCGGCTCCAATAAGCCACCTCTATCTGTGCCTGCCACCCGGGCCGAGCTTTACCCAGTGGGCAGACTCACCTGTGTCTCTATTTCAGTCCGAGTCTCTCAATGCCTCCCCTTCTTAACTCCTGGGTTCTGGTGCGACTGGGGGTGCAGTCACCCTCTAGGCCGCCATCTTGGATCACCCCGTGAAGAGAGCCTGCGGTCGGAGTGGGCAGAGCTGCCTGAAGAGGTCTCTGGCTGCCCTGCCTTGATCCCAGAGTCTGCTTGCGGATCGAAGCTCTCCATTGGTTCGGGGGCTTGTGGCTGGTTCTATGTAGAAAACCTCTCACTGGGCGGTCTGCTACGAGAAGGTAGCCTTGAAAGGCACCTCCCACCGCAGGGGTCCAGGCTACTTGGGGAAGTCTCTGGCTGCCCTATCCTGGTCCCTGAAGCTGCTTGCATGCCGGAGTACGCTGCGCTGTGCTGGCTCTGGGACTTGGAGCTTGTTCTCAAGAATGGTTGTTTTTCAATAATTCTGTATTCTGCACTGAAAACACTGTAGGTAGAATTACATTAGCTCTGGCAATGAGGTGCTAGGAGTCCCTCCATCTACATTTTAGAAGCCAAATTTATCAGTAGTATGAAATGCAGGCACTTCAGTTTAGATTGTAAAATTGAATTTTAAAAGATAATGTCCAGATTCTAGATAGGAAGCAAGTCACCCCCAAGGCACTATGCCCAAGTATGACACACACCAACTCTGCCCAGAAGGAGTGCTGAATTCTATGTGCACTGGAGGACACAACAGAAGGCCTGTGGGCTCTGCCATGTGCCCCGACCAGCTTAAATGACCATGGCTGGCTAACAGCCTGCAGGACTGGGGTCTTTCCAAACGTGCCACACAGAAAGTCCTCTCCTTTGCTCCAGAGCCTCTCTCTTGATTTGCTGTGCTGTCTTACCAGCTTTATATTTTCCATTGTGCACAACACATCAGCTGTAACTCTTCTATAGTCTCGAGGTAGCCCTGCATGAACAGGAGTCCACACACTGCTTACCTGACCCTCTCCTCAGGTCTCACTGGTTTCAACGTGTGCCAGCCAGGAATCTGGAGAAGAAAGGAGGGCCAGCTTGTTCCAACAGGAACAAGGAATGTGCTGATCCCACCTACAACACACCTCACTCAATCCTGGTAATCCAGAGGTACTACTGTTTCTCCACTTTTCAGGTACAGGTATGGAAGTCTGACCAAGGTGGTTAGGAGGTGAGTGGAGGGAGCCCGCACTCAGTAGGTCGGCCTGACCTTGTCCTGACAGGATGCCCTTCCAGGAACAGAGGATGCATTCCCACATCTCTAAATAAGCTAACTTTCTCTTAATGTTCTCCACATAAGGGGTGCAGAAAGTCTGCCACACACACAATTTAGGTTTACTACATTCCCATTCGACACATGAAATGGTATTTTCTAATGGAAAGAACCTTGAAGTAAGGGGGAAAGACTAAAAACTCCTTTTTCCTGGACTGTGTACTTTATTTATAAAATGAAGGAGTTAAACTAAATGATGTGTATTTTCTAGCTCTGAATTCCTATAAACTCATGTTTTTGTTTCTAACCACCAACTAACTAACAATTTCTGCTCATTTTTAATACTACACCTAGATTTATGATAGTATATATTCTCTGCATGAGATGGATGCCCCCCTCACCCCCAGCACTTAGGGTTGAACCCAGGGCCACTCTACCACTGAGCCACAACCCCAGCTCTTTCTATTAATTTTTAAAATTTTGAGAGAGCGTCTAAGTTGTCAAGTTTGGCCCTGAACTTACAATCCCTCCACCTTAGTCTCTGGAGTCTCTGGGACTACAGATACACACCACTGTACCTGACTTGGATACTTCCTTTTGATGTAGAAAACCATAACAACTGGTTCAATAAAAATGCTTGATTGCTTTAGTTAGAAGATAAAAATAGAAGACAAAAATAAAAGGGAGGGCCACCCCAGGTATTTATCCAAAAGTAAGGGTATTCTGCAATATACAACTGGGTGAACTCTGGGTCACAGAAGATACTACAGATTTGACATTGTGAGGAAACTAAAATGGTGAGATGGGTATAATCAGAGTGGGATGGGTTCTCAGTGTTGGCATGAGGGGAAATGGAAATTGCTGACCAACAGGCATAAAGTTCAGTCAAAAATAGGAACAGGTTCTGGAGACCCCTGTGCAACACTGAGCAAATAGTCAACAAGATGTTTTCTACACAGAAATCAGCCAAGCAGGGAGATTTCATGATGACGGTGCTTGCTTCAGGAAATTAGCATAAAATTGGGATTTTTTGGTGTGTGTTGGGAGGGTACTGAGGATTGAACTTAGGGCACACATTCCCAGTCCTTTTTTGTATTTTATTTAGAGACAGGGTCTCACTGAGTTGCTTGGTGCCTCCCTGTTGCTAACACAGGCTTTGAACTCACTATCTTCCTGCCTCAACCTCCCAAGCCCCTGGGAATATAGGCATGCGCCACTGCATCCAGCTTAAAATTGGGATTTTATCTGTTTATACACTATCCACCCTGCTTGTGGAACTTATGTAAGTATTGAAGGAACATGAATTTTCTGGGTCAGTTCTTTGTGGATGTGAGATAGGCAATGAGTATGGAAATAGCCTCCGTTTCCTCATCTAAGTTCGCTGGACTCTTGTAAAGACAAAACGAGGATATGAAAGGCCTTGTGAGTTTGAAAGTGCTCACCCAGGTAAGGGGGCATTGGTGCCAAAGTACTGACAACAAAGATGACGTCAAGTGACTTTTTTAGTACCTCTCATTTTCATTAAAGAGCAAGGCCATAATTTGAGTAAGAAGCTCTCACACTCATTCTTAGAGGTGACCAGGGAGGCAGGAGAGCAGTCCCAAGAAATCAGACATGCAGAAAAGCAGCTGGAATGGAAGGTTTCACCTGGAAACTTGAGGCCGCCCTCCTGAGTGCTTGGCTGCGGGCAAGGCCACCACTGGGAACAGGGTGCATCGCCAACAAGCAGCACATGTCCACACTCAGGACATTCTCAGATTAAAAAGATCTTTCACCTCAGGCTAATAAATGCTGTCCCAAAGTACCTGCAAACATTTTCACAGATTCTGAATATGCAAGCAACCATTTCCAGAACAATGCAACTGCAGACTCTTCTACATCTACTGCAACCCATTGTTTCATCATCCTGGGTCCAGAAATCTGTCCCAATTCACTCCAGTTGATACTGAAATCACAAGTTCTGAGAGGCAGTTGATGGGTGTTAGACTACAATTGAACAGCTTCCCTCAATAAAAGAAAATGCAAAGCCCTCTAAGGTTTTAGCAGATAGCCGAAGAAGAAATCTCTGGGTAGAAAGGAAGGGCTTCTAAGAGTCCCTGCCTTTTTTTTTTTTTTTTCCCTCAGTATATGAACATGCAGACTCTGGGGGCTTGTGGCTCTTCCTCTAGCATTTCAAATCAATTATGAGCCACGAACAAATCCATTCCCCATTGCTTTTATAGGACTAGATCTTTCAAAAAGAGCTGAATTAAAACCAAGGCGAAGACAAAAAGGAAATGAAATACATGCATATTCTTTCAAGCAGTCATGACCGATTCCTGACTGGGGGCCACTCCATTCCATGCTGTCTCTCCAACATCAATCTTTGGCTGTTGTCTTACTATCACTCAAGAACTGGGAGCTTGTCTAATCTACCCTGTCCTGTTCTGGGATAAACACAGTCTCTCCTCTAAAACCCAGAGTCCTGCTGCCAAGCATTCTTCTACTCAATATCTGATTCAAAGCCAAGTTCCATCATCTCCACCTCATTCTGTAAGCTTCGGACTGCTCTATTATGATGGACTGAGACAGCTCCTTCCCCATGGTCCTCACCATCATCCCAGAGGCACTTAAAGGAAGCGTTCTTGTGTAACTGTCTTGGAAAGACATGATACACAGAAATGACGAAGCCTACAACCGGGCCCTTACCTAGGTTTGCAGGAAAATGTTCGGTGTTCCCTGTGCTGGTACAGTCTCCTCGTATTTTAGAAAACTCTGTCTTCACTCATGCCCTGGCTCAGAGTTCCCTTTCCTCCTGAGTGAAAGGCAGTTATTGTGTCCCCACAGTGCTGACACCCTGCACAAAGCCATACCCAACTTAACTTAGCACTTGGAGAAGCCTCCTGCTGCTGTTGGCTTGGTGGCTGTGCTCTCTGACCCATGGAGTCTTCTTCAGGCAGTCCCCTCCTGGCTATGCTGAAGGGTGGATTTCTAGCCCCATTATTCATCAACTTAGTCCCATCTGCTTTGATCTTCCAGAAGTTCCTCCAACTGTCTTGTCCACCACTGGTATTTTCTGTAAACTTTAGGTTATTATTTTTACACCTCTCTTTTCAGCAGGATTTTGGGAGGAAAGGACCATAATCTTTCCTTAGTACATATTTTAAGGCAAAAGCTCTTACCTGAATTTTCTAGCCTTTTCTAAATGGCTATATCTTATTAGTGTAATAAACCTAGGAACTGTTTGGAAAATAAGAAAATGCATGAAGAGTCAGCACTCCAACCTCAAGATACCCATCCTGAAGTCAGTTTCTGCTTGGCATGACTGATTCCTGAAGAAAGTCAGGAAGAATACCTTGGTCTTGACCACATCAGTTTTTTTTTTTTTTTTTTTTTTTTGTATTTAGGTTAAAAATGAGAAAAGAAAAATCCTGCAAATTTTGGTTCATGTACTGTCATTCTGTACAACTCTCTACATATTTTATCCAAGTTAGAACAAGTAGGATCTGAAACTCACCTATTGGACTGGATGACTGGGGATAGAGTTAGAACTCTCACCAAGCCACCAGTAAGTCTGAATGATGATTAGCCATGGCTATAACTACAGATGAAGGAAGACTCAAAATAATTAAAAGCCCAATTCCTACCTTCGGTAATTTACTCTGGTGCTGGGAACCTTAGTGAGCAAAGTAAAAGGGATTACTCAACATCACTGTGTAGCAGAACCTATTATTCAAATCAAGGTAAAGTTCTCCATCTCCCACGAATTGCATGCTGGTGTCCATTGATCCTTTATGCATGCTGGTCCCCCACACAGAACACCCTCTTCTCTTCTTACCATCTCTCTAAATCTTACCTACCTTTAAGATCATTCAGGAGATAATACCATATAATTAATTACTTATAAAAAAGGAAAATTAGGACCTTCACATATTCAAAGTCAAAAAGTTAGAGGTCAGAAGAAAATATATGCAAATATCTGAACACAGAATAAAGTCAAAGTATAAAATCAATGGAAGAAATTATAAATTATCACTAGACTTGAAAACAAATTTTCACACATTAAAAATAATCACTGAACCTCAACGGACGAGCAATACACTGAACTCCTATTCAAGAAACCACAGAGGAAGACAACTTTTTTTTTTAAACTCCCCTCTCCAGATGCTTCAGAGAACACCTAAAGATTGTTCACATGCAGCAGCAAAACACAGATATTAGTCAAACATGTCTTAATAAGGGTTTTCACAGGTTTCTTTTCATGGTTTCTGCTTGTTATTACTACTATAACTTTTTTTTTCTATAACTTTTCATAAGGTATTTTAAATGCTAGCAATCATTTATTTTGATCAACAAATATTTTCATTGCATTCCAATGACATGCCAAGGACTGTGCTGGGTGCTAAAAATAGACACAGGGTCCTTCTCATCACAACACTTCAGACTAGTGGAAGACAAACATTAATCAAGCAATCATGCAGATTGTGGTTAAATGAAAATATAGAACACTATTAAAAGGGACTCCATCTATTGTGGATCCCAGGATGTGTACCTCTCTGATATTGTATGTGTGTGTGTGTGTGTGTGTGTGTGTGTGTACAATGTATGTGTATTTACATACACACACATGTTGTAAGTTCTTTTAAGAGCAAGAACTATATATTAATTTTTTTTATCTTTCTGCATCTCACAAAATGTCTTATATATTTGTTAAATAACTGAATCCCATTAAAATTTGCAGGCATCCTTATTAACTAACCTTTTTTTCAATGAAGTCAGCTTTAGAATATTCCATATTTCACAAGTTTAGAGACACTTTTATTTTTAACTAACTCATAAAGAAATCTTACTAAGTTATGAGGTGATCTCATGATCAATATTATCAGCTTTAAGGTAGAATATTAGTTAAGCATAAAGGAATGACATTTACTCTTCTTATAAAAACTATTCACATAATTTATGCACTAAAATAATGTAATTAAAATTTTTAACAGTACACATAAATTTTTTAAAGCACATTTTTACACCGTATATCCCAGAAGTCTGTTTATTACTAACTCACAGATATCTTTGTATTGCTTTGAATTCTTAGTGAACCAATGTCATCCTCTTCTTCAAAGTGATCTGATGTATGGCCATCCAGAATGTTGAGTTCCAGTTCTGACAAATTAGAGGGTAGGTAAGAACTCACTTGAGATGTCCACGGTGACGGGCTTTTTTTCTGACCATTTGCAACTAGTTTCTGCTTTAAGTTTCATAGAGAAGTCTTGACCTCTTTTTTTACCCTTAAGAGTTATGCCTACTATTTTGGTCTATCTGGCTTTCTTTTTCCTCAGTCCCGTGGGATGAAGATAAATTACTGGTGGAGTTACTAGATGCCTTCTCCATGATTTTGTCCTGAGTCTTTGAAAGATGCCTTCTCTTTTGTGAGAGTACTGGTGATCCAGTCAGAAAGAGTGGGCTAAGAACAGAACTCTTTTCACTGCTACTTTTCCTTGAGGGTGGTCTTGCTCCACTAGAGCTACTGTTACATGAAATTCCTGCCCCTGGATTGCTATCATGAGTTTGCAAACTCTTGCTCGTCTCCTCTGTGGTGTAGAAGTCTTCTGAATAGCAAGGGCTGGTGAAATCATCTGAATACTTCAGTTCTGAGATGCTTTCATGGCAACTATTTTCACTCATTTCATCAGGAACTTCATAATCTGTGGTTCTGAGCTGCCAATCATCTATTTCTTTATTTACAATTCTGTCAGCAACAGCATCTTGTTAGAAAACACATGGACTTTGGACTCTGGTTTCCAGTTTATCTTCTGAAATATTTGTAGGAGTCAATCTTCTTGGAATAATGGAATATACAGAACTCATAATTCTTCCCAATGAACCACTGCTGGTTCTGTTTTCACCACAATCAGTTGTCTTTTTTCTTTAGTTGTGCTGGGCTCATCAAAGATTTCACTAATTTGCCTTGAGGTATCACTATTTTCAGCAGAAGATGCATCTGAATATAAATACTGATCTCTAGGCAGCTGATGTGGCTTCTGACTTTGTTCTGCAAAGCTTAATACTTTAACTTTAGAGGATGGAATTCTGAATTTTGTACTTGTACCCAACGTTTGTGCTTGCATTTATTTTTCTGTACTATTCTCTTTTCATGTACTATTAATATGTCAGGATTTGTCTGCTTTAAAGGGACTCTGTATTTGTTAGGCCATAAAGTAGATGCCCTCTAGTCACCCTCTTTTGACAGTTGCCACTGTTCTCAAAATATTTACCTTTCTTAAGGTTTTCAACTTTGTTCTTTCTACACTGAAGGCTCACTGACTTTTCATGGTCCCCCACTGAAAACTTATCCTTAGATTCAGACTGACACGTGGATTTGGCATAAGATTCTGGTATCTTCTTATCCTCGGTTCTATACAACCAGGCTATCTGGGGATGCACATGAGTTGGACTCTCCATGGGTTGGTTGTATAAGAAGGACAGCTTAATTAACAAAGCATTCAGCAAAGGAAGCTGCCTTATTGTACTGTCTGTATTTTGCTCAGTTGAGGGCGACATGTAGATTCATTATGGGCTACTACATCCTGACTCCCTGGTGAACTGAAAAGCACCAAAGGAGTCACCTGTGTTGCAGAATCTGTACCTTTTGGAGGGCTCAGATGTGTTGGAGGGTTTACAAGTACTTTTTCCGGCAAGGCATCACCCAGCTCCTCAGGTCCGTCCCTTTGGGGCTCAATGGTGATTTTGACTCCTGCAGGAAGCTTCCTTTCTTGGGTCAAGTGAGTGTAATACAGAGGAGGAGGGCAAAAGGTGTTGGTTTCCAGGTTCAGCTAGGCGTCTTCCTCGCTGGAGGTGCTGATGGTGCTGACACTGCTGTCCGCAGCCTCCGCAGGGCCAGGTTTGCTGTTCTCCGGGGAGCCCGCGCGGACAGGGCCGGGGGCTCCTTCCCGCGCCATGGCGGGGTCGAGGGCAGCTGGGGCCGCGTCCTGGGGGCCGAGCCGGCGGGGTCACGGGCGCGGCCGTCCATGTCCATCTCCGTCAGGCGGCAGAACAGCGCCAGATCCCCAATGCGCCGGCCCGCCGGGTCCAGCAGGACAAAGATGCCCCGGCTGCCGGGTCCGCGGGCTGGGGGCAGCGGGACGTCCCAGGCGCCCAGCAGGCGCGGCGCGGGCCGGATGCGGCTGGCAGCTGCAGCAGCGGGGCACAGTAACCGCGGGCGGCGCAGGGCAGCGCAGGGCGGAAGGGCGCAGGTGGAAGACACAGGCCTTGCCGCACCCGAAGCCCAGGACGCTGCCGGGCAGCACGGTGGGCTTGGCGGGCCCGCGAACCATAAGTGGCGGGAAATCCAGCAGCGGGAAGACAACAGCGGGGCCGGGAGGCGGCGCGGCTTCCAGGCGCACCTAGTCCACCAGCACCTCCAGCGAGAACCGCTCAACCGCCAACCCGGTTGCCAGGCAGCGCCGTCGCCGGAAGTGGCGGGTGCGCGCTCTTGCGAGAGGCGAGGAGGCCACCGGAAGTCTCTGGAGACTGGGTCGGCCGGCTGCCAGGCCCTGGGGCGGAAGGCCGAGGGCGTGGGTTCCGGGTCGCTGGGTGGACGCCGAGGCTCGGGGCAGAGGCAGGTCCCATGTAACCCGGGGTCGGGCCAGACGCTGAAGTGATCAGGGCCCTCCGTGACCCCGCAGGACCAACGGCACACGGCCACCTGCGGACAACCGCCATAGGGGAGCCCCTTCCCACCAGGCCCCACCGCCCGCGCCGCTGCAGCTGGCATCCCGGGTCGGTGTGGGACAGCCATCTGGGTCAGACCTCATGCCCACCCTGAAGTCCGACCAGCGACCTGCGAGGTCTGAGGTCTGTTCAGCCAGCATCCCTCACCCTCCAGGATCCTGCGAGGTCTGTTCGGCTAGCATCCCTTACACTCCACGGGTGCAAACCCACCGCCCTGAGGCAGTCGGGACTGGAAGGGCTTGCTGCCAGGAACTGAGGAAAGAACCTGTGTGGACCTACTTAGGAGGAAATGGAGTTCAATCTCCTTGTTTAGGAATACAATACAGACAGTCCCCAACTTGGAATTTGTCTTGTTTTGTTTTGATCTTACAATAGTGGGAAAGTTTGCCCATCCAACCATTGTTTTATAAAGCATTGAATCAATTACATAAGGTATTTGGTGCTTGATTATAAACTGGGCTTTACCTTAGGGGATTTTGCCCTACTGCGGGCTGCTGTTCTGAGCACGTCTGGGCCAGGCTTGGTAAGCTACAGTGCCGCAGGTTAGGGGTGACATTTTCAGCCTACACTGAGTACCTCAGGAGGTGACTTCATGGTGAGTTGAGGACTGCCTGTTCTCTTGACAGTAGTGCTTCCATTTCCCATATAAAAGTATATAACAAGAAGGTGAGGATGTAATAGCTAAATTAAGACAATTCTAAGAGGAACATTTTTTAAAGATGGAAACAATCTGCAGTTTTAATTTCAAAAACATGAAACAGCAAAGTCAGAGCCCTCAACCATAGTTTAAAACCCGTCAGATGCTGGCTTGCTGTGACAAACTGGGAACCTCACCTCTGAAAATTCCTGGAGAAACAGGCTACAGCAGCTCCCTTGTGCTCCATGGATTCCCAGAGGCTTGCATTTCAAGGCTCCAGACCACATCATATTCCTGGAGTGACGATTTCTGTCAGGAGAAGCAGATACCTCTGGTCTTCATTCAGGATCCCAGATAAAAGCCTGCCCAGAAAGACATCCCTTACCCCAAGACTTGATTGGAGGCTTCTGGAATCTAAGCCACATGTCCCCTTTTCTACCTGGGTTGCACCCTCACACACCTAAACACAGTGAAAACCAGAACCATAATAACATCACCTCATATTCTGTTGTTGGTAAAGATGAGATGACTTTTCCTTAGTTAACATGTCTGGTGTTTAAACGCAGATCTTTTCATTCCAAGTATTTTCCTCCTTTCTGTTTCTTAGTTTCTGGCAAGGAGGAAGTAATAGTTTTTCCATGTGCTGTCATTAAACTAATTTAACATCCCATAACTCTGCCAGAGTTACCATCAGAGCATGATTGCTACTTTCAATATGCATAAGAAATAGCTTTTGAATTCTAACAGAACCAAGGCTCAGCAGTATAGTTTAAATGAGTCTGTAGAAATTGTTACTGGAAATTCATTCACTAAAGAAGGTCAAGAAAAGACTGCCAAGTGGGCAGGAAGGCAGGAGCTGAGGTGGGGGTGGAGAGTAAACAAGAGCTCTGCTACTGACTGGAGGGAAAGAGTGGCTTACACCCTACTGATAAATCTGCCAGAAAGGAAGGGGAGAGTGAAATTGTGCAGCACCTCAAGAGATTGGAAAGCATGGGTTCATCGATAAGCCAAATGGTATGCATGTTTGAAAGGAGGAGCCGTGGAAACAAAGACTCATTGGCAAGAAGTGTAGCATGGTGGAATCAGCACAGGCTTCAAGTTGAACAGTCCTGGGTTAAAATACCAGCTTACTCACTGTTCATAAATGTAATTCCAGCCCAGGTTCACAAACTCTGGGAGCATCCACTCAGATTGTCTCATACTTCCTCAGGGCATGCTGAAAGATTGTTGAGGCCTCCTTCCAGCGATGTCTGTTTACTCAGTCTAAGATCACTGTTACCAAGGGAACCTGTTCTGTTGTTTGAGAATGACCACTCACTTCCTGGCATATTGTCAATGACTAACTTGCTGTTTAACAGCTATCTAGTAAGCAGCATGGTATTGCAATCCTGCCAGCAAATATCAGAAAGGTGTATACATTCACGTAGTCATAGCTCCTTTCACACCTTCAAGGGGAAGTGGAAGAAATGAAGTGGTTGTTGTTAGCTATGAATCACCACTCTCAACATGCGCCATGCCCAGAGATGACAGTGGAGCAGCAGCAGCAGTGACAACCTGCCCCAGGGACTCCAAAGGTTGCAGAGAGCCCCTGGGTGGTTTACTAGAGGTTGCCCTATGGAGCTGAGCCTGCCTGCCATGTTGCCCCAGCCTTTGCTCTGCTTCAGGGAAGACTGGTGCCTTAGACTGTCAAGACTGAAATTAATAGTTCTTCCTCTTAACAGAATTAGGTCTAAGTTGGATTTATTTTAAATTACTACTAATATTATTTATCCTCCCAAAGATAGCTTTTTTTTTTCATAACTTCCAATGTGGGAAATAAACCAAAAGCCTTGATAAGCTTATTAAGCAGACTGGGCCTTTAGGAGAGTTTGACCACAACTTTTCATGGCACCCCATGGGGGTCTCTGGTGCAATCATAATGAAGCAAACAAACCAACTTGAAGAGGTTAAATACAAATTCACATGGCAATGAATGGTAACGCTGCAATAGAATTCAGTTCTGTTTCTTGAAAACACAGGTTGTGTACATCCCACTAGAGGAACATCCTTTGGCTTACTTGCCCATGCCCAAGGAAAATGTTAACATATAGGAAACTGACAATATCCAATTCAAAAATGTATTTTGTGGCACAAAGGAACAATAACACAAGGAAGCAAAGAGGCCAACATAGGAGGTAGTATGTTTTGTAAGAAGAGTGACCCTACTTAAACACCTGGTTAAGGGCATGGCAAGGACTCAAAGAGAGGAGGACTGCTCCAAATTTAGCCTTAACAAGAGACACAACCCCTAAATGTGATGTGTGCACCCTGTTCAAGCTCTTAAGCCATCTGAACAAATGACAAGCTTGCAACAGTGGCGCAGTTTGAGTAGAGACTGATATTAGATGATATGAAGGTATTGTTAAAGGTTGAGCATGTCAGTGTTCTGAAGGTTCTTTAAGAAGACATGCTTGCACCTAAGAGATGCAAACTGAGGTAGGGGGAAGGAAGCAACTGAGCCAGGAGCTGGCTTTATAATGTCTCAGGATAGAAGAGAAAACAGGGAAGGCAGACATGGCCAGGGTTTGATGATTCCTGAATCTGTGAGGGGATGGGGGCCTGTGTTGTTCTCTTCTATACTTGTGTGTATGTGTGTGTGTATGAATCTTTTCATAAAAGGTCATTGCATTTTCTTTCAGAGGTGTCAGATCAGCCATAAAAGACTGAATGTCCAGCATATTGTAGTTCTGACTGTGCACCAACCCGTATCTCTGAGCAGCTGGCTGGTGCATAATGATGCCACCAAGGGAAAAGCCATTTCCCTGATGCAGCTGTGATCTGCAGGTCTACCCAGAGTCCAGTTGTGACAGCTGTCCCAGGTTGCCACTTACAACAAAGGGCATCTGTAAGTGGGCCATCTGTAAATGACATCCCTCCTATTAACAGGTCTTACAGGTCAAGCACATCTGGTGGTCAGTCCTTTGTGCCGGGCACTGGAAGAAGAGGGCCATTCTGCACACATTTTACAGCAAGGAGAGACCCCTCTCTCCTTGTTTTCACATACACATAGTGCCTTTTGATTTACTTCCTAAAGTTTCCACCGACTACATTAGGGTGAAGACCACAAGTTACATTTAGAATAACAATAGCATGAAATAAGTTCCTCCCCAGCAATCCAGAACCTCGAGACCAGATCCCATACACCTCCCTGACTTTTTCCACCACCTGCTGATCCCAGTTCATGCACTGCAGTTCCCTGGTGGGGCTGCTGTTCCAGTTTGCATCCCTCCCAGCATGCCTGCCTTCTGTTTCTCCACAGATCTCAGACCTCCTCTATTTAATGTCCGACTCAAATGCTGTGTCCTTTTTGAAATTCTTTCCTGGTAGTGATCTTTCTTTCCCTGTTGTGCTTCATCTATTTTTCTGTCTTGTATTACTCTTGCACATGAGTTACTTCCCCTAGGTCTAAGTTCCTTGATCACGTCATTTTATTCTTGCATGTCTCCAGCAAGGAGCACAGTGAGTTCTTTCTGTATGTGGTGTTTGTATGTAATGAATTAATAAATGAAGAATAGAACCTCTTATGGCACTTGCTTTTTTAAAGCTCAAGAGTTTGGAAAATATCCTGAGCTAAAACTTAACAAATATTTTAAAGGAAACAGCAATGCCTGTGGTGTTCTTTGTATGGAATTGTGCTTCATAGAAACCCAGGCGAACCTGCTAGAGCAGGTGCACCTTTCAGAGAAACCTGCTGCTCTCAGTTGGCCTTACATTTCACAGTTATGGTAGACTGAATGCGACATCTAGGTGGGAGATTCAAGTAATCAGGATTAAGGGTTTTCTCCCTGTGCCCATTTCTGGATTTCTGATGTGTAGGGCTTCCCTGCAGGTTTCTTCCTTGTTCAGGCACTGGATGAGATGTTCTCTGAAGACTGTTTAGGGTGGTAGGAGAAAAGGGACCCCTGCTGCAGCCCCAGCTGAGGCTGTACTGACACCAGGCAGTCAGAAGCTCTGCTTCTTTTAAGTGATTATTCTCAGTAGATGCAGCCTCTGAAGGGAGCCAGGATCCAGCCCAACTAAAAATAGACTCCACAGCCACTCCTTCAGTTTGCTTTCTGAAATGTGGGTCTTTTGCTATGCCACCCTTCTGCATAGCCTGGCCTACTGGGACAGCACTGTAGCCATAGATAGAGACCAAGCACACACGGGCTGCTCCTCCTACTTCCCAGGTGTAAGCCTGGGGGCAGGGCTAGTGGCCAAATAAAATTGGACAGAAAGTAGCCAAATCAAACTTTATTGGAATTTGGCTCTCAGGCTAAATTCCCAGCCCCCCAGGGTACAGGTGAGGGTAGGGAGCCTGAGAAATCACACATGACTGTGGCTTCCCAGGTTCTTTATAGGCCAGAATGGGAAGGGGTCCTGCTGAGTGATAGGTGATTATAAGGGTCAATGGAGTTTTTCTGCCCATTTGATTGGTCGATGTTTTGGCATACTGCCCTCTGCCTCAGTTGCTCCACTCTCCCTCATATAGTCACTCAAATTCCAACCTAACACCAGGTCCCACGAGAAGGGACACAGTCCCATTTCCCACCTTTTAGAAGGGTTCCCAAAAAAGTACCAGCTAGTACCAAGAATAGAGAGGGTGTGGAGGATCTGGACCCCTAAGGGGCTGCAGAAGGGTGCAGCAGACATGGACAGGAGGTGGTGACATGGTGCTGTCATGCCCTGCACTGTACCCCCAGGTTCACAAGGGGAGTATGAACCTCGACATGGCTGTGCCTGGACATGGCCCTAAGGAGGTGCTTATCATACCACAGGAAGACCCATGAGCCTCCCCCACTGTGCTCTGCTGGTTTGCCTCTGCTTTTTCGGTATCTCCTTAACTACTTTCATAACTCATTTGTTCTACAAAATGCTTACAATTCTTTTTAGTTAACTCATAACTAATTTGGGGGTGTTTGTGTAAATGACGATTATTCCTCTGAAATAGCAATTAAAATACACCTTAACAAAGTATTTAAAAAGCTTCTTCCACAAGGAGAAACAAGTATTGTATTTCTTTTTCTAGGACTGAATGAAATGTCCCTAGACTCACCCTGAAATTTCACTGTTCCTGAGTGTTTTTCTTTGTTCTTTTGAATTCCTGATTTTCCCTGTAGAAAAGTGGATGGCCAGTTTTGGGGTGTTTTGTTTCCAGTAGCATACCTGTCCATAGGAAAATGTTGACTGTGTCTTTGATTCTAATTTAGATTTCTAATGATATTTGATTCCAGATGATATCTGATTAACCCCTAAAACCTCATTACTTACAAATCACTAAATCAATGAATTTGTACTAAGCTGGAAGAGTTAGAGGTAATTTGGAATTTTTGTCTTTCTTAATTTTATTAATTCAACTAATGAATACAATGCTGGGTGCTTGATTGAATAAAAGAAATGACATGTGGCCTGTTCTACATGGTTGCTTCTTTGAAACCCGTAAGTACCTTATAGAAATTTACCATGTATCCAAACACTGAAGTATCTGACACTTCCCACTAAACAGTGCTATTAGGTTTTCATATTTAAATGATAGTCAATGCAAAAAACTTTTGAATTGACACTCGCTGGGACTTGAACTAAAACAAGTATTTAGCATACTGAAAAGCCACTCTGGGAAATTTAAATATGAAAAGTGAACATATTTGCAAAAGTAGAAAGTTGCAGACACCCAGAGGGAACTTCAAAGCTTATGACTGAATTGTTCCCCTAAGTTTCTGCTCTTTTGCACCATCTTCTGATACTCAGAAACTGGGTTTCTGATCTGGGCAACAAGTTTTGTGCAACTATGTAGTTTGGCATTTCTCTAATTGAAATGAGGTCAGGATCCATAATTTCATGCAAGTACTACCATTAATAAAATTTTCAGGATCATGGTCTTTTAAAAAGCCAAATATAATCCCATCCTGTTTTTCCACACACTAGGGAAAAGAATAGTAGATTACGGTTGCAAGAATGTCTGCTGCTCCCCACCCCCTCTGCTTCTCAGTCCTCTTCCCCTGGAATATTACTTTCCAAGGGCTATAGATTAGAGCCCTTAGAGGGCAGAGTTGGTCCCCTTGCCAGAAGCTTCAGGTGCAACAACAGGTTTCCTGTCTGGAATGACGAGAGATCAAAAGCAGACAGAACTTTTTAGCTTCCTTATAGAATGTTTTCTTTCTCCCTCTAAGTAAAACTGCAGGTAATATTTCATCATGCAGCCTAGGACAGAAAATTCCCCAAAGACAGGAGATCATTGGACAGAGTGCTGCTTAGGAGTCCAGGATGTAAGTGCCCCTGACCCCAGGAGCCTAGTGCTCAGGAGCCCACACTGCACATAGCAATGCTCTGGACCCTCTTGCTCCACAGAGATGACGTGAAAGCCAGCCTCCTGAAGGCTGGGAGAGGGTCACAGTCTCTGAGAAAGTGGGGTGAGGAAAGCAGCAGTGGCTGATGATCAGCAGTCCTGCAGGGGCAAGGCCGTAGGCTGAGGACATGGCACCAAGTCAGGGGGTGCTCTTCAATGTTAATTTGGTGAATTAAAGAGGGAGAAAAAAATTTAAAAATCCAACAAATCGACTTAAAGTTTTTGAGATTCAGAAGGATCACACTGTTATTGTTTTCTAAACATGTGCTTGCACAACATCTAGTAAACACCACTTCCAAACTGCTGTGCACTTTCTGGTGGAGCTACTGGTGTCAATTCATCTTTCCCTAAGTCCAATTGTGGTGGCCAGTGAGCATATTAGCTTTTATCTATCCATCCCATGTTCCTGTTGTCTTCCAGGAAGGCCTTGGACCTCAGGACTGATGGATCAGAGTAGATCCTGAGCAACTGGCAGTGGGGAGTCAAGACCCTCATGGAATGAGTGCCTGGGTGGCCCACTCCCCATCTGTCATGGTCAGTATCAGGGAGTCAAAGTGAAGGGAGACAAAGTTGAGACCCATTTAGGCAATTGGTTGAGCTGCAGATCCAACCAAAGTTCTCTCCAGTTTTTAGCAACTAGACCCCACACCAACCAGCACATTTGGGTCTGTGCCTGAGGGAGGTAGCACCCTAAACCAGGAGCTTCACCTTATTTTCCACCCTGGCACTTGCAGCTACCAAATATCCCATGACTAGAGTAGGTCAGTGTGGCCTTTGTGGCCAGCAATGGGCATGCATACTAACAAGAGGGCATCAGAGGGTCCTCACAGGCCTCCCAAAGAGCCCACTCCCACTCCAGGGGCTCTTTTTCTAGAGGACTACCACTAAATCACATAAGCCAGGGGGGAAGGAATGCTAGTGCCTGGAGAAGAAAACAGTGACTCTCAGATGAAAGAGAGATGCCAGCAACTTGGAACTGACCGACATATGCATCCCTTATACAGGAAGAGTAGCGGGGCCTGAAGTCACCTAAATTTAATGCTATGTGTCAGCAAAATATATAAAACATAAAACCTGGTATATAATCACAAAGCTAAAATATTTACCAATTAAATCAAAAAGAGCCTCCACAAAACAAATTCGTAGCGCCAGTCTCACATGTGACTGATGCCACCTGATGGGTCTGCCCATCACTATCAGCGCTGGGGGAATGGCACCGCCACCACAAAGCTGCTGATCTGAAGTTGGCTTGCCACCACTGCCCCAAGAGTCCTTAGCCTGCCACCATTTCTTTCTAGTCAGTCCTGCAAAACTTTAATTAGGCTTCGTGCTGCCATGCCATCTGGAAGCCACTCGGCCCTTGCGTATCACTTCTTAGGCACGTGTGCGCCACTCCTCTTTGCCTTTGTGAAGGACATCAGTTCATTCTTTTCTTGCTGACATTGCTCTGTCTTTCAGATGATGGTCCTTCCCCACATTCTGTGGGGTGATGAGCAGCCAGAGGACCATACCCAGCAAAGGTGTCCTCACGCTGGCTGGACATGGCACTTCACAGTTCACATTCCCTCCAGCCAGGCAGATGGCAAGTGACCCAGCTGGGTCCAGTGGAGTCCCTCCTGTGGTGCTGTAGTTTGGATCTGGAGTGTCTTTCAAAGGTTCAGTGTTTGTTAAAGGCTAATTCCCAGGTGTGGCCCTTTTGGGAGGTGGTGGGACCTTCAGGATATGGGGTCTAGTGGGTGGTCTTGGGGTCACTGGTGGCAGGATGGTGTGAAGAGCACAGTGTGGTCCCAGTCCTCTCCTCTTGGTCTCTCTCTCTTTTGCTTCCTGGTCCTGGGGTGAGAGGTGTTGCTGTACCATGCATCCAGTCATGATGTGCTGCCTTAATGCAGCTGAAAGCAAGTGAAAGCAAATCCAGAAATAACTTCCACAAGAGGAGAAGCATTTGGGGCACAGAAAATGGCTTGTGGAAAAAGTGACTATAGCAGCACTCCTCCACCACCAGGGAAAGAAAGAACTTGTCCTGCCAGAGAACAGTCTTCCAGTGCACCTCATGGCCTGGGAAAGCATCACCAGTGGCACCAGGAAAAGTGATTGCCAGCTGAGTTTCTGCAGCCTGGAAAGTGTGTGCTCAGTGCTACCTGAGAGGGTGGTCATCTGCTGCATTTATATGACCAGGGAATGTATATGCTCATGTGGCCACACTTCCTTCCTGCAAAAGCACCCCAATACCCAGCATGCTCCCAACACCAGGAGATAGGGATCCCTAGCAGCAGAAAATTCCAAGAAGTTGCCTGAATCAGAGAAATTGAAATAAACACAGAAAATTTTGCCTGGACCATTCATGACCTGGATCCCAAGGGAGAAATCTCCCATTGTTGCTGGCAGCTACATGTGAGGATATGTACACCAGGGCAGATATCAGATATTTTATAGTTAAAGCAGTGAAGGTGAAACCTGTCTCAAACACCCACCAAACAGTTCCAAAGTTCCATCCAGACTAAGTTCCAATTACTGAAATCTCCAGTTTATAATTCTGGAATACACCAGCCACAGAAACACAATTTGCCATTACCCAAAATTGTGCTACCACAGTGTATCCCAGGAGCCTGGAGACTGAGATCTCCCTCACCAGTTTTTCCTCCTGGATATCCACATACAGGATCCCCAAATAAACCTGTTCATAAGAAAAGTTCTCCAAGAAACCTTATAATCAAAATGACCATCATAGAGAAAAGAAAAGAGTATTAAAAGATGCAAAAGAGAAACAACAGGTCATATTTACAGGAAAATCAACAAGTCTCACTTCTGATTTCTCAACTCAGAACCTACAAGCAAGAAAGGCCTGGAATGAGATTTTATAAGTTCTTTAAAAAATTTCCAACCAAGATTCTTATATGCGGCAAAGCTCTCTACCATATTCAGTGTGGAAATAAAAACTTTCTATGACAAGAATAAACTAAAAGTATTTATGATAACCAATTCAGCATTATAAAGAAATCTGTTCAGTTTATAAACTGTTCAGTTTATACAGAAAGATAAACTGAACAGAGAGGAACCCAAAAACAAATCCCAAAACTCCCAAATAAATGACAAACAATACATGACTAATCATATAAATGAGAATCAAGGCAGAATTAAACATAGTAAAAAATAAAAATGACAGTACTCCATAATACATATTCATAATAACACTGAATATGAATGATCTCAAATCCTCTACTAAAAGACATAGATTAGCAGAATTAATCAAAAACCAAGATTCAACTACATCCTATTTGAAAAAGTCTCATCTCATAAGCAAAGGCATTCTCAGGAAAATGGTAAAAGGATTGAAAAAATATTCCATGCAAATGGAATCTGTTAACAGTGGGAGTAGCTATTCTCATGTTTGACAAAATTAATTTGAAGCAAAAATTAATCAAAAGAGACAAAGACCATTATATCCTGGTAAATGGAACAATCCAGCAAGGAAATGCAATGACAATAAATAAATATGCCCCAAATGTCAATGCACCCAATTATCCTAAAAAAAAAAAAAAAAAAAAAAAAAAAAAAAAAAAAAAAAATCCTTGGCATTAAATCTCAGATATACCCCCAATAAATAATATGGCATGACTTAAAAATAAACCATATTCTAGGTCACAATGTAATCTGAGCAAATACAAAAAATTTAAAAAATAAGAATTCATATAATCCCAGGCATCCTACCATTCCATAATAAAATTAAACAGAAATCAACAGCCAGAAAAATAATGGAAACCAAACACACATGGAAATTAAACAACACTCTTTTAAATTAAGAATGGATCAAAAAAAGATATGAGAGAAGATATAAAGAAATACTTAGAAACCAATGAAATAAAGATATAAAATGTCAAAATCTCTGGGACAGAATGAAAGAAATAGTAAGAGGAAAATTTACATTGAACATTTACATCAAAAACAACACATCTCAAATAAATAAGCTTATGCTCCAACTCAAGGCCTTAGGAGAAGAACAAACTAACTCCAAAATCAATAGAATACAGGAAATATTAAAGATGAGGTCCATAATTGATAAATCAAGGATTAAAAAAATACACAGAATCAATGCAACAAATAGTTGTTTTAAAAGATAAATAAGATTGATAAACCCCTTGGCACACCACCCCCCATCCAAAAAAAGAGAAGACCCAAATCAACAATATCATAGATGAAAAAGGTGATATCACCACAGACATTTCTGAAATTCAGAGAATTATTAGAAACTATTTTGAAAATTTATATCCCAGTAAACTCCAAAATCAACAAGACTTTTGTGTTGAGGCCCATCTTGGACAAGATGGTGCCTGGCAGTGAGCTAAAGGGCTCTGGCTACCAAAATAAGGAAGTACCCAAAAAGGCTGCTTGCTTACTAGTTCCTTGGAGACTTATGACGTGTTAACACCAAGCTCAAGGATTAGCTATCTAATATCATGCCGTGCGTGGACAGCTAGTGATTTATATAGTGTTATGCTGGCATTCCTCTGCATGCTCTCCTGCATGAGAAAAAACTTTGCTATAATTGACTGATAAGCTAGGAGCTGGGGGGAGGAGAGAGGGAGAGAGAAGAAGAAGGAAGATAGGGAGAGAACAAAGGAGACAGAGAAACAGGGAGGATGCAATAAATCTCATCAACTAAAGATTGGTGGTGTCTTCTTTCTCCGTGCTGGTTCCGCTGGATGGAACAAGTGGTGGCCTGTATGGGGAACTTCTTTCTCCTTCTGTGTCCTCCCAGGTAAGTAACTTAAGGTAAACTATAGGGAAACTAAGTAACTTAAGGTAAGCTATAGGAAAACTGTAGGATAGCCTCCCAGAAATCTCTGGCCAGAATGTATAAGGGGGAGGCCACATAGCCCCGATAAAGGAGGCCACATAGCCCCAGTGAAGGAGGCCACACAGCCCCGGTAAAGGAGGTCACATAGCCCTGATAAAGGAGGCCACATAGCCCCAGTGAAGGAGGCCACATAGCCCCAGTAAAGGAGGCCACATAGCCCCAGTAAAGGAGGCCACATAACTCCAGAATGGGGTCACAAGTGTCAAAAAATCAAATGATAAGATTCATACAAGATGTACCTAAGGCTAATGGGACTGCCATAAAACAATCTACTGTAACAGCATATGTAACCACACTGGCCAAGGTTAGTCCTTGGTTTTTGGAAGAGGGAGTCCTAAATATTCTACAATGGGAACATCATAAAGAGGATCTTCTCAAAGCAGAAAAGCAATCCCCATTACCTAGAGGTACTTTTCCCATGTGGCAGCTCATTAAGGAATGTCTAACATCTGAGAAAGGCAGAATAAAAACTTTAGTAGAAGAAGGAAATATGTGTCTGGAAGAGATAAAGGAACAATTAAGTGTAACTTCTCATAAAGAGGAAGAAGAGGAGGGGCTTACCGGGGAGGAATTAGAAAGAGCATCAGGGACACATTCAGCCCCATCAGTTATGTCAGGAAGGAACACCAATCCCTTCCTGGAGGCAGCAGCTCCCCCCCAAGCAGCCTCCCCCCTATAGCCCCCAAAGTACCCTTGGGAGGAGATAGCTCATGCTATAAATCAGATGAGTTTTTCATCACGGGGAGAAAAAAACCCCATTAAGGAAACCTCAGCAGTCCCACAATTCTTCCCTGTGCTAGAGGACCAAAATAGACAAAGATTCCACCAACCTCTGGATTTCAAAACAGTAAAAAAATTTAAGGAAGCAGTGGCTACATATGGTCCACAGGCCCATTTACGATTAGTATTTTGAATCAGTATCGGGCCTAAATCTAGTGCCGGAAGATTGGAAAAGGCTATGTAAAGCTGTACTATCAGTGGGGCAGTACCTAGTGTGGAAAACTGCATGGCAGGAAGCCTCATTAGAAATGGCACACCATAACACTACCGCAGGCTTTCCCCAAAGAAATGTAGAAATGCTAACAGGAGAAGGAAACTATGAAGATATTCAACAGCAGATTATTTATGATCCTGGGGTGCACAAATTGCTGCTGCTGCCACCACTAAAGCCTGGAAATTAATTCAAGGGTCAGGAGATTTACAGGAGCAGTTGTCCAAGGTGATTCAGGGAAGTAACAAACCATTTGCAGATTTTGTTGATAGATTAATCCAAACTGCTGCTAGAGTATTTGGAGATTCAGAGCAAGCAATGCCCTTGATAAAACAATTAACTTATGAACAAGCAAATAAATGTTGTAAAGAAGCTATAAGATAATGGAAAAATAAAGATTTAAGTACCTATATAAAAGTCTGTAGGGATATCAATGATGCAGTCATTACAGGACAAGTAATAGCTGCTGCTCTTCATGGGCCAAATAAAGGGCCATCAAGAGCTAAAGGAATAATATGCTTTAAATGTAGGCAAGAAGGGCACTTCAAAAAAGATTGCCCTGAAGGACCCACAGGGCTAAAGCACAGGGAAAGATCTAAGACTGGAGAAAAACAAGGGACAAATCAACCTGCCCCAGGTCTATGTCTTCGGTGCCAAAAAGGAAGGCACTGGGTGAGATCTTGTACATCAAGATTTGACATAGAGGGATATCCTATGCCAGCCCAGTCAAAAAACAGCCAGGGGGGCCCAACCCAGGGCCCTCAAATATATGGGGCCTTTCAAAATCCCATAGTACAGATCCCCACTCACAATCCTTTCCGACTATCTCCTCATTGTCCTGAGGAATATCATGGAGCAGGGGATTCGACCTCTGTGCCTCCACCCGACTTGTCTTAACCCCAGAAATGGGAGTACAAGTGGTCCCCATGGGCATACATGGACCACTCCCTGAGGACACAGTAGGATTATTATTAGGACAGAGTTCCACAACTCTGTCAGGATTACAAGTATTGCCAGGAGTCATTGATTCTGATTATACTGGGGAAATAAAGATTATGTTATCTTCCCCTTGAGGGGTATCTGATGTTTTTCCAGGAAATAAAATAGCAGAAATATTGATGTTGTTTAGCCATCATGGGGCCTTTCCCAGTTTACAAAGGACTAGAGGAAACAATGGGTTTGGATCCACAGGATCAGGTGTCTTTTGGGCACAATCAACAAAAAATAAACCTATGCTAAAATTAAAGGTTAATGGTACTCCCATAGAGGGTCTAATAGACACGGGTGCTGACGTCTCTATTATAAGACAGAAGTACTGGAACAAATCATGGCCTATTACAGCATCAAGTACTACCTTAAGGGGACTTGGATTTGCCCAAACCCCATTACAAAGTTCAACTGTATTATCTTGGGAGGACTCTGATGGAAAAAGGGGAACATTCCAACCTTATGTATTAGCTCACCTGCCTGTCACTCTTTGGGGAAGAGACATTTTAACACAGATGGATGTTGTCATTTCTTCCTCAGTTGAACAAAATATTTCCTGTCTAAACCCAACTGTTTTGCCAGTCATGGTGAGACAAGGTTATCTCCCTGGAAAAGGACTAGGCAAAAATTTACAAGGTGTTACCTGCCCCATTCAAGCCGAAGGACAAACAGGGACTAAGGGGCTGGGTTTTCTGGAGGGGCCACTGAACCATTAAAGATAACATGGAAATCCAATAATCCTATCTGGGTCCCCCAGTGGCCCCTTTCTAAAGAAAAAATAGAGGCAGCCCAGGAAATAGTTTATCATCAATTAAAGGAAAACCATATCATTCCTTCCACTTCCCCTTGGAATACACCCATTTTTGTCATAAAAAAGAAGTCTGGGAAATGGCAACTCTTGCAAGATCTGAGAGCCATAAATTCCAGTATGCAGGTTATGGGTCCGGTGCAACTGGGTCTTCCCTCATTAGCTGCTATTCCAAAACATTATCATATCATCTCTATAGACATAAAAGATTGTTTCTTTTCCATTCCTCGATTTGCCTTTCCCATTCCTTCTTTAAATAATGAAGGGCCTAATACTAGATACCAATGGGTGGTCCTTCCCCAGGGAATGGCATATAGTCCCACTATGTGTCAAATATATGTTGGCCAGGCTATATCACAGATTAGACAGAATTATAAAGAACTTTATTGTCTCCATTATATGGATGATATTCTTTTGGTTCATAGGGAACAGGAGACTTTATTAAGGGTATTTGACAATATTATTGAAACCCTGGGAAAAGGGATTGCATGCAGCCCCAGAAAAGGTGCAAACCTGCAGCCCTATTACCTTTCTAGAACATCAAATATTAGATACTTGTGTTAGGCCACAGAAAAGCTTAAGATTCTAAATTATTTCCAAAAATTATTAGGTGATATAAATTGGATAAGGCCAAATTTGGGTCAACTTAAGCCTCTTTTTGATATTCTCCAAGGAGATTCAGACCCTACAATCCCTCAGAAATTTAACTCCTGATGGTAGAAAAGCCTTGAGGTTAGTAGAACAAACTTTAGAAAATGCTCATAGTGATAGAGTTGATCTATCCTTGCCTTTTAATCTCATAGTATTAGATTCTGAATATACTCCTACAGGTAGGTATATTGTGACAAACTGAACCCCTGATATGGATCCACTTGCCAGTGTACCCCAAAAATGTTGTTTCCCCATATCCTGTGATGGTGGCAAATATAGTTGCAGTAGGACTTAAGACAGCCCTTCGAGTTTTCGGAGTTCATCCTCAGACAGTTATTGTCCCATACACAGCAAAACAGATTGAAATACTAGTTAACAATAATGAAAATTGGGCAATTGTCTATTGTTCCACCATGGCCACATTTGATAATCACTTGCCAAGTTCACCTATTGTCAGCTTCTTCAAAAGACATTTTGTTATTTTCCCTCAGGTTGTTAAGGCTCAACCTAACCCAGCAGCAAAAACAATCTTTACAGATGGCTCCTCCTCTGGTACAGCTACAGTAGTTTCTGATAAAGTACAGACTATTATTACTTCTCATAAGTCTGCTAAAAAAACTGAACTAGAAGCAATAATAACTGCCTTACAAACATTTCCTGAGGAACCTTTAAATACTTATACTGACAGTCTCTATATTGCCCAGCTTGTGCCATGGCTTGAGACAGCTGGACCCATTAGTCCTCAATCTACCTTACAACAATTCTTTTATCAAGTACAAACTCTTCTGTGGGCTCACAAAGAACCTTTATATATAGGACATATCAGAGCACATTCAGGTTTACCTGGGCCTTTAGTTCAAGGAAATTCTACTGTGGACTCAGCTACTCGAGATCCTCATGTGTTTGATATTATACAAGAAACAATTAATTTCCATATTTTCATGTCAATGCTACTACTCTCAAAATAAAATATAGCATTACAAAAGAACAAGCCAGAAATATAGTAAAACAGTGCCTGCCTGTGCACCTTATTTATATGTTCCTCATCTTGGAGTCAATCCTAGAGGACTCCTTCCAAATCATATATGGCAGATGGATGTCACCCATATTCCTGAATTTGGTACTTTAAGGTTTGTACATGTAACTGTAGATACCTACTCAGGATATATAATTGCTACCGCCCATACAGGGGAAAAGACAAAAGATGTAATCACTCATTGCCTTCAAGCCTTTGCTACTATGGGAAGGCCAAAATCATTTAAAACAGATAATGGGCCTGCATATGTTTCTTCTTCATTTCAACAGTTTTGCTCAAAGTTTAATATCTATCATTCTACAGGATTGCCCTACAATCCACAAGGACAAGCTATCATGGAAAGGGCTAATCAAACATTAAAAGTCGGCTTAACTAAACAAAAAGGGGAATAGGGCATTAGCCCCTCCCAAGAACAGACTTAACCTTGCTTTATTCACCCTCGATTTTTTAAATTTGGATGCTATGTGCCGTACTGTGGCTGATAGATATTTTAGTGGAAAGTCTGGTGGCCATCCACAAGCAATGTGGAAAGACATCTTGACTGGGTCCTGGAAAGGACATCACCCAGTATTAATTTGGGGGAGAGGATCTGTTTGTGTTTTTCCTCAGGACCAACAACAACCTATCTGGGACCCGGAGCGCTTGGTAAGAACTATCCATAAGAAAGAAAATGGCACTGAAACACAAAATGAAGGTGATGGTGGTAAGCCTGCTATTGTTAACCCTTCCTAAAACTTTTGAGAATACATTCTGGGGACTGCTATTCGCATGGCCTATTCCCTTGCCTATCACTCATGACGCACAAGTTTTCCCTCAATTATTTCCTAGTATAGAACTTCTAGATATCCCTTACCTACCAGCTGATTCTTCTGTAAATCCACTTAATACTTGTCTAAACTTCAAGTTAAGGGGTAGTCTTTGCTTCCTCTGGTTAGCCACCTTAAAAACCGCCAATGGTGTCTTGACCTGTGTGCAGCTTGCTTCCAATTGGAATCTTTCTTATGGTATTATCAAGGAAAGGAATACTATGGCCTTGCTTTAAATATAACCAAGGCCATTGGTAGTGTAAATTATACACAACAGCCTAGATGGGGTCCCACTTGTACACCAATTTCTTATGGCAGTGTTGGATCTATTAAATGGGATAGGTGTCAAAGAGATGTTATGGCTTATAAGGAAACTCCTTACTTTTCCTTTGGGCCATTTGCCATAGATTGGGAAACTGTTAATGAAATATTGAGAAATACAAATGCATCATATAGATATGCCACTGTAGATACTAATTTTGCTACCAATGACTATTCTCCTCTTTCTGTGTGATCTCTTTGTAGTGCATCTGCTTGTATGGACATTAGTCCGATTAGTATGATACAGGGAGGCAGTCTTTCTATCTCTTCACAAAGGTGCAGAATAATGCAAACCTATATAAAGGGAGTTGATACCCCTGCTTATAGTTATACATGGTTTGTGGCCAATTACTCTTCCTTTTATCAATCTTTCCCCCCTACTCCCATATGTGTCACATCTATATTTCTGTTCATTCTGTCTAACAGTTCTAAGTTTAATATTAACATTACTAATAACAATGATAATGATACTGAGGTCCTTAATTGCGCTAACCAAGAGTGTTATCTAGTTGTTGGGATGCTTCATTATTTCCTCTGGCTGTGATTGCCAGGATTCCTAAATTTATTCCAGTCCCAGTGACCTTAAATCATAATGAGTGGAATTTCCTTCCCGTGAGAGCAAAAAGAGATTTTGGTATCTCAGCTATTATAGTCATCTCTGTTGCTGCGGTGGCTGCTGTGGCTGCTGTCACTGCTGCTGGACTCGCCCTAGGAACTGCTATTCCTACTGCTCACATGCTCAACAATCTGTCACAAGCCACTGCCAAAGCATTGACAGCCCAGGAAAACATCAATACACATCTCACCATGGGAATCCTGATTCTAAACCAAAGAGTGAACTTACTACAAGAACAAGAGGACATGTTGACTGTTACCGCACAGACGGGCTGTCTAGTGCATGCCCAAGCACTCTGTGTTACCCCTATACCCTATTCTAATATTACTGCTGCTGCAAATCTGTCCAAAGAGCTTGGAAGTATGCTTAATGGGACATGGACTAAAGAGTTTACTAATTTGACTACCCTATTAAGAAATTCTATATTTGTGGCAAATAGTACTCAGGTCAAGGTCTCAGGTATGCCAGAAGCCATTAGTTTTTTACAGTCAGCATTACAATTTGGTGAACAATGAATGGGAAGATTTGCTATGATGGGATTGTTGTTCCTGCTGTTATTATTTCTGCTCAGATATCTGTTGTCGCTAAGAAGTATCAAAGATGGCAAGCCTTAGTGGTATGGCAAGCCCTTATGGCCATGGACCAAGACTCTGATCCACAGATTTGGCTCTCCCAATTACAGGGCTGGTAGTCAAAGATGGGTAAGCACAGGGTAGACTTTATAACAACCTAAGACAGGGATCAAAGCATGCCAACAGCTCTTTGACTTCCAATGATGGGTAAGGATAAGGTCTGACCCTGGCACCTAAGAAAGACACAGTCACTGTCCTTTTCTTTTTATAACAAAAAGGGGGAGCCTATTGATGGCCATCTTGGACAAGATGGTGCCTGGCAGTGAGCCAAAGGGCACTGGCTTCCAAAATAAGGAAGTACCCAAAAAGGCTGCTTGCTTACTAGTTCCTTGGAGACTTAAGACGTGTTAACGCCAAGTTCAAGGATTGGCTATCTAATATCATGCCGTGTGTGGACAGCTAGTGATTTATATAGTGTTATGTTGGCATTCCTCTGCATGCTCTCCTGCATGAGAGAAAGCTTTGCTATAATTTGTTGATAAGCTAGGAGCTGGGGGAGAAGAGAGGGAGAGAGATGAAGAAGGAAGATAGGGAGAGAACAAAGGAGACAGAGAAACAGGGAGGATGCAATAAATCTCGTCAACTAAAGATTGGTGGTGTCTCCTTTCTCCGTGCTGGTTCTGCTGGATGGAACAGTTTTGAAAATTTTTAGTCACATGTGACCTGCTCACATTGAACCAGGAAGATATAGAAAACACAAGTTGACCAATTCAAGTAATAAAATTTAAAAAGCATTTAAAAGTCTACTAACAAAAAAGTCCAGGAAAAAATGTATTTTCAACTTAGTTCTGCTACCACTTTCAAGAGGAGTCCCAGTCTTCTTCAAGTTATTTCATGTAATTGAAATGGAAAAAACACTCCCAAATACATCCTACAAAACCAGAATAACCCTGATTTTAAGAAAAAGACATATGTAGAAAGAAAACTACAAATCTCCATGATGAACTTAGATTGAAAAATCCTTAATTCAAGCAACATTAGCAAACAATGTCCAAAAACACATTAAGAAGATAATATATCATGACCAACTGGGTTTCCTCCCAGGGATGAAACATTGGTTCAACCTATGCAAATCAATAAATGTATTTAATGAAATAAATAGAATTAAGAACAAGAACCATGTGATCATCTTAATAGAAGCAGAAACAGTCTTTGGAAAAAAAATTCATGTTAAAAACCCTGGAGATACTAGGGGTGGAGGGAATTTACCTTAAAATTATAGAGGCAGCATATGGGAAACCCAAAGTCAATATCATCTGAATGGAGAAAAACTGAAAGCTTTCCCTCTAAAGTCAGTAAAAGTTAAGGATGTACACTCTCCCTGCTTCTATTCAATATAGTTCTCAACCCCAAGCCAGAGCAATCAGGCAAGTGAGTTAAATTAAAGTGATACACATAGGAAAAGAAGACAAACTATGACTGTTTGCTGATGACATGAAACTATATCTAGAAGACCTAAAATATCACCACAAGGCTCCTAGAACTGATAAATGAATTTAGCAAAGTAGCAAGATACAAGAACAAAACTCATAAATTGATAGTTTTTCTATGCTTCAACATTGATTCAGATGAGAAAGAAATCAGGAAAACCACCCCTTTTGCAATCTACTTAACTGGAAATCTATTGCCCCTAAATGTGTTTTTCTTTTCTCAGTTTTGGCTACAGCATTCATAGGATACCACTGTTTCTCAAAGGAAAGTCTTTTCTGTTTATTGACCCAGCCATAAGCACCTACAAACTAACTGTGATTATCTCCTTGGAAATATAAAGCATCATCTGCTCAGTGCCTTGGTCCTCTGTGAACTTTGACAATGTCTAGGCTACCTCATATTTCTCCTAAGCCTGTTGGTGGAGTTTGGCAATATTCATCATCCCCAATATATACCTGACTTCCAAAATATTTTAGGCATGTTTCAGTTTCTTAAGTATGGATTTAGCCAAGGAATTTTTCCGCTGATTCTCCAGGGTATACCTAATTCTCAGAGACACACTTCCCTAACGTAGAAATATTCCAAGGATAAGATGACCACATGTCTGGATTAAGCCAGTGTTGTCCCAGTTTCTTCTTCTTTAAATTTAAGGTAAAATATAAAAAAATATAATCTGTGTTATAAATAAATTGCATTAGTAATAAACAGGCATTTTGATTATTTTGTTGCTTTTGTTTTAATTTTATTTGATTATAAAATAGACCTAATTATGTCTAAACACAGCATGAGCTATGGTGCTATTCACCATTTCAGAAAAAATTTCTCTCAGATCCTATCAGGTAGAGCAATGTTTTCAGATTAAAAGATAACTTTCTCGTACATATTTAACCATGGTAGCATATGGGCACAAGGAAAGAATTTTACTGTGGCAGCTGAGCAAATTTCTAGATCATAGAAATTAAAGTATGAATCCTCAAGTTCAGTTCTCTATAATAAAAGAAAAAAAAAAAAGCTATGTATGGTAAGTGAATGGGGAACATGTCATGTAGTGAGCATGTATTAGATTTTAATGAATATAACTATAAATGTTTTGTTAATATTTATTGAAAACTCATAAGAATCATTGATACCCTAAACTATATAGATGAATACAGTCTTTCTCTTCCCCTTAGAAAATATTTTAGTATTCAACAATTATTTTTTCTAAATGTGAAAGAATTCTAATGACAATACAACAGTTAAAAGTTAAATGCATTGCAGTCACCTGACTTTTCTTTCACTTGAATATTATGCCAATTTCCTTTGTGAAGATTTACAGTTTATACTAGCATTTTAAGTTATCTGAAAGATCTACATATTAAATAAAGCAGTTTCCCACAGAATTTCCCAAATCATTTTGGCTTCAACACAGATCTATCCATCATGCTATCTTTTTTGGATCATAGTGGAAATAACTTATATATAATCTTTTCCATGTATCATTATTGAAAATTGTGTGTGTGTGTGCATGTGCACACACGTGTGTGTGTGTGTGTGTGTGTGTGTGTGTATGTATGTATGAATGTATTTTATTGTGGTGAAATTTACATGACAAAATTTTTCATTTTAAATAATTATAAGTGCAAAGTTTTGTAGCATTAAGTATGTTCACATGGCTGAGAAACCATTCCACCATCCATCTCTAGTTTTTTCATCTCCTCAAGTTGAAAATCCATACCCATTTAACCCCAACTACATCATCCCTTCCCCTCAGTTCAATAGCCACCATCCAACCTCCTGTCTCTATGAAGCTGATTAGTTTAGGTTCCTTATAAAAACACTACCATACACTATTTTCCTTCTGTGTCTGAATTATTTCATTTATTGTGATATATTCAAGGTTCATCTATGTTGTATTATGTGTCTGAAAATTAAATCTATTTCATATGTAAATTATTTATCTGATGTAGACTTTTAGATGTGTTTGGCACATGCTATATTTTAATTATTCTGATAGAAATGTTATAAAATATATGTCACATTCCCTCTATTGAGTTGATCTCAACCAAGCAAATAAGGAAAGTTTTCATTGGACAAGTGAGAGATTATATTATTAGAGACACTTACAGGACCAAGTGAGACTATGTTAAAAAACACAGCTATATGTCCCTCCTTCGCCCAAGGAAATAGAATAGTATTGAGATCTATTCTATTGAAAAAATGCCAGTTTAGCAGTCAATGAAACTTTAATAACAGAAGAGAAGTTGGACACTGTGTCCAAAATCAAGTGCTAAAATCAATTAATACTCCAGACAGGAATTTTAACTAAGAAAACTGTAAAAGGAAGATAACATAGAATCATTTACTACATGGAAAAAAAAAAGGAAAGAAAAAAATTATACATTTTTTCCAATGTATAATTGCAAAGAAATATGTAATTTTTCAGTTGTTTAAATCAAGAAGCTGTCAAAAAGATGAATTTCCCCAACAGAAATGAACCAAAATATCTCTTAAAAATTTAATAAGCATAAAAAGGAATATGACCTATATTAGAGAAATAAACTCTCCTTACTTTATTCTTTTTGAATGAAAGAAGAAAGCTACCTCAAAACTCTACTGAGATCACATAGGTCAGTAGCTTATTTGGTTTAATAAGTGAGGTGTTTAAAGAATAAACTGATTTGCTGGTTATAATCAGGCCAGAAGTATTTCTCCCTTCTTTTCCCATTATCTCCTTGAAGTGTCCCTCTTTACTGCTCTTAATAAAATACTTCCTTCCCCCTCCAGGAGAAGCATTAGGTACAAAGATCTTTTCTTTATAAAGGTGACATTTGTCTTACTGAAATATTTCTTCCTAATCAACAAAATATCTCACTAAAATAAAATGCTGCAGCTAAATAAATGTCAAAATTTTAATATATTTTTCAAAAGCCCTTACTTGTGGTATAGAAAATGTATTCATTTATTTGGAATTCATGGTTGCCTAAAAGACATAAGAATCTGAGTTGTTAAATTACCTCATATGAGAACCTTCATGTAGGTTGTAAAATGAAATTTTATTGTATTTGAAACATGATTGGGTTTGAATAGTAATGGGATCTCTTGTCATCCTTCCTATGAAAGATTCTTTGTAAGACGCCTGAAAAAAAAGTGTTGGTCTATTTTTGCCCTCATCACTGCCAATGTTGTCTGAAGTGATTTCTACAGTCACATTGGCTGCCTTAGAGGCAATGGTAGCCCTTCTCCTCTTTATTCACTCTCTCTCTTCTATTTCCCAGAGGAGAAATTAATAAATAAAATGATAACATTTAATGAAGGCTAACAACCCATAATTTGTGTCTCTAAACTGAAAGTACGAAGAGGTTCCCCCTCACGTCCAATTTTTCTTTAACCAAAGTACATGTGCATGCATGCACACACACACACACACACACAATGACACACTAATTATAACTATTTTTTGAACAAATAGAAAGATTTTGCTACCTTAGCAACCAGCGCCACAACATGAACATAGAGACCACCAAAGGAATAATGCTCATAATTTTAGAGTGAGAATGCACATTCGTCTTATGTCATAAAAATTGGCTTTTCCTTGATAGAAACAAAGGCTATTTGAAATCCAAGAGTTGTGGGGGGAAGGTTGGTCAACAAGTAAGCTATTAGTTGACTTACAGCAAGTTACTGTTCTTTCTTTTCTTTTTCTTTTTCAGTGCTGGGGATTGAACCCAGGGCCTTGTGCTTGTGAGGCAAGCACTCTGCCAACTGAGCTATCTCCCCAGCCCAAATTGCTGGGTTTTTGTCACTCCCATCAAAGCAGTGCTGTATAGTCACAGACTGAATCTTGGGTGATGCACTGGTCACTGGCATGGGTGAATTTCTCTGCAGAGCAAAGCTCCTGGAGAGAGTCCCTCCAAAGGCATAGACCCACAGCTGGTCAAGCCCAATAAAACTTCTCTGGCTCAAAATAACACCTTTGAAAACTATCTGAAGGGAAAAAATGATCAATTTATGAATTTATAATCTCTTTTAAAAGACAAAAACAAAAACTAAAGAAGGATAGCAAAGATGAAATAGTAATTAAGAAAAGCACCTGTTTAAAAAGCAACCAAAATGCAAATGATAACAAAGTTCCAATTTGAGAAATTTGACTCATACTCCTAAGACTAATGGGCTCTACTAAAACCTCTGAAACACCACCTAGGATCACACCAATTCAGCATCTCATTTAACCATCTAAATGTTCTTGACCTGCAAATTTGTTACTTGGGCATCATCTTTACAAACCTTTCTTTCATTTTCAGGGGAAATAAAAGCACTTTCATTACCTATACACAAGAGCTATAACTCTGGGTTTTTTTTTTTTATTGTAAACAAATGGGATACATGTTGTTTCTCTGTTTGTACATGGAGTAAAGGCATACCATTTGTGTAATCATTAATTTACATAGGGTAATGTTGTTTGATTCATTCTGTTATTTTTCCCTTCCCCCCACCCCTCCCACCCCTTTTTTCCCTCTATACAGTCCTTCCTTCCTCCATTCTTGCCCCCTTCCCTAACCCTAACACTAAACCTAACCCTAACACTAACCCCTCCCACTCCCCATTATGTGTAATCATCCACTTATCAGCGAGATCATTCGGTTTTTAACTACTGAAATTAGTATTTTAATGCATGAAGAGAAATATCAAGAAAATTGAAAAAGATAATCTTAAAGAATATAAAAATCAATCTTGCAGAAAAAACACGAGTGATATATATTTATGAATTTCTTTTAGATTGATTTAATTCGAAATTTATTTAGTTTAGAAGATAATGTTGCACTTTAATCATGTTTATTCTTGGTGAAAAGTTTTTTGAGTTCTTTATAGATTCTGGAGATAAGTGCTCTATCTGAAGTATGTGTGGCAAAAATTTTCTCTCACTCTGTAGGCTTTCTCTTCACATTGCTGATAGGCTCCTTTGCTGAGAAAAAGCTTTTTAGTTTGAATCTATCCCTATTATTGATTTCTGCTTTGATTTCTTGAGCTTTGGGAGTCATGTTAAGGAAGTCTGGTCCTAAGCCAACATGACGAAGGTTTGGACCTACATTTTCTTCTATAAGGTGGAGGGTATCTTGTCTGATTAAAAGGTCCTTGATCCATTTTGAGTTAAGTTTTGTGCAGGGTGAGAGATAGGGTTTAGTTTCATTCTGCTGCATATGGATTTCTAGTTTTCCCAGCACCATTTGTTGAACAGGCTATCTTTTCTCCACTGCATGTTTTTGGCACCTTTGTCTAGTATGAGAAAACTGTATTCATTTGGTTTGTCTCTGTGTCCTCTATTCTGTACCATTGATCTAGCTGTCTACTTTGGTGCCAATACCATTTCATTTTTGTTACAATTGCTCTGTAGTATAGTTGAAGTTCTGGTATTGTGATATCCCCTGCTTCACTCTTCCTGTTAAGAATTGTTTTAGCTATTCTGGGTCTCTTATTCTTCCAAATGAATTTCATGATGCTTGCTCTATTTCTATGAGGTACATCATTGGGATTTTAATTGGAATTGCACTGAATTTGTATAGAAATTTTGAAAGTATGGCCATTTTGACAATATTAATTCTGACTATCCAAGAACATGGGAGATCTGTCTGTCTTCTAAGGTTTTCTTTATTTTTAATCATAAGAAAACTTTGTTTACTGCTATACAATTTTCCCTATATATATATGTACACATATATGTTATATATATGATTGAGTTGACAGCTGTGCATTTTCACAGCAATAAAATTCAGATAAGCATAAGTAATAATATTTGTGTTTTCAAAGCTTATAGAGATTAAATGTAAGTCTCAAAAGTCTGCCATTATTGAAAAATACATTTCATATGCATTTAGAAACCTACTATTCCCCAATTTATTTTTCTTACATTTTACTTTTTTACTTTGAGTCAAATAACAAGACAAACTATAATCTTTAGTTTGTGGAAAAGGAATGAAACTCATTGAGTATCTCTTTCAGAAGTTATAAAGATGAAATATCAACTTATAAAAAATTAAAATAGTGTTGAAATATTAACTTAATAGAACCTGAACTTTAAGATGGTCATAAATATGCTATGGTTCTGAAATTCCAAGTTCACAATATATGGGATTCTAAAAGTCTACATAGTAAAATCTCAGTAATTCAGGTATTCATCCCTTTAACACATGGGAAATGTATGAATGTGGTACTACTATGAAGGAATGAAATTGGTTTCTTAAGCTGTACACTCTGATTGTTTTATACTCAACTCCAGTACACAAAATTGCAAGATAACTTTTAAGGGGCTATTCAACAGTCTTTCATTAAGCACATGTATGATGTAGATATATTTTGGTATAGACACAGTCACCCATGTTATAACTCATTGAACTAATATATTCAAAATATATGCATATATTCCACCGATTTTCAATACCAATTGACTATCTGCTTTAAAATGCAATTTTCTTTTCTGGGTACAATGCATGGAGCAGGGGGTGTGGTTGTGGAAATACACAGAGAATGAGAAAGCTTTGATCAAGAGTTGACACTTCCCCGGCACCCCAAAAAAAAAAAAAAATTATTTTCCCCAGCACCAAAAAAAAAAAAAAAAAAAAAAAAAAAGAGTAGACACTTGCTTGGTTTCTCTACTCAAGGGAAATTGACCTACTAAGGCTAGGTCTAATGAAAAGATGAATGCAATTAGTGTCCTCAAATGTGCAAGTCTACCTTTCTAATTTAAGTGCTAATTTAAATTTATCAATGGATGATAAATTCACTACTACAAAGCTAAATGTTAAACTTATGATAAAAATATTTGTTTATTTCCTGTGATACCTTGAATGTCTTAAGCCTTCTGGTATTAACACATCTTCTTTCACCCTTTTGCTGTGAGTTTATGTATTGGACATACAAAATATTTATTCTTTCATTGATTTGAAGAAAAATACATTAATCACTTCCCAAATTCTAGCTTCACATTCATATATGTGGTCTTCTAATTACATTATAATATAGATTTCCTATCTGTATGGTATTAAGTACTAGGAAATTTAAAATATTGGTGGTAAGAAGGAATAAGCAGAATAAAATTTTGGTTTGTGTGATACTGGGGACTGAACCAAGGGCCTTGTGCATGAGAGGCAAGCACTGTACCAACTGAGCTATATCCAAAGCCCCAGAATAACATTTTTTAAAAATCAAGAATGTATTACATGACTATATATTAAAGTTGCTTTTTCATTCAAGAGTATTAACACACAAAAAAATTTTATGGAATTTCAAAAGAAATAAAGTAAACACTTCAAAAATAAAATTCTAAATGGCAATGGATAATATCAGCAATTTAAATGTTGATTTCAATAACATTATTACAGGTTCCAATATTTTCATGAGAGTAGAAAGGAAAGGCATAATGGGCAAACATTTAATGTGAAGGCTAAAAAGTAGTGTTTAGATGAATTTTTGCTTAATCTCAATTTTTCTTTTTCAACGGGAGAATTCAGTCCAAGTTTTGAACAACACAATTATTTTCTGGAGATTGTGTTTCCTACACTGTGACTCTTTTGGACAGTCTATCAAAGGTCTTTCTACCTCTTGTAGAACATGCTATGTTTTGTACTATATAATGGTCATTTTTTAGATTACCTAGTGTGTAAAACTGTACTACACAATTTGAGGTAGGACATTTAATCAAAATCCATAAGGTGCTCCATAATTGTGCTCATGGTTTTGGTTTGTAGGGTTTATGACCATGCTTTTATACTCTGAAATAAATCTGCTTTTCTTTAGATTTTTAGCTAGCATTAGTTTTTTCTTTTTATTTAGTTGTTAATGGACACAGTGTCTATTTATGTGTTCATTTTTATGTGGTGCAAGGATTGAACTCAGTGCCTCACACATATGAGGCAAGTGCTCTATGAATGAGCTACCATCCCAACCCCAGAATGCATTCTGGTATTTGATATTTTCTTGGGAATTATAGACCAATAGGTTACATTTATTTTTTATGTATCAATATGGTGAAAACATGAAGAATAACATACATATATTTCAGAATAAGATTTGATACTGGCCTTACTGGCCTTCTAGTGTGAAATAGAAAACAATCTGGGAGTCGTAATTCAATTGAGTCGTAATTCTAATGACACATGGCATATTTTTTCAGATTCTTGTGTTTACCTCCTCACTCAGCTTCACTCATTTTAGTCACACCCAAGTGTTTCTAAAAAATAATATTTTACTCCTTAGTCCTACACTTTCTGATGTATATTCCAAACTTCCAAGTCCTTAATATTTCAGAATACATTCAGATCCATTCAAGTTCACTTTGTCATTACTCATTTATATCAACTGCTCAAACTTTCAAAGAACAGCAAATCACAAGAGATAGATGTATTTTCAGCTCATGGATGAATCAGTTTAAAAATGTTGAGATATACAACAAGATTCTTTCCAATTATTTCTTACATAACTTCAGTTATTTACCCTCCATGATGCTTTTAGTGACACTGCTTGGCAAACTTTTGAGCAGTTCCCCTAACATTCATTTTACAAGAACAATATAGAGCAGTTCTGATCTATTTCTTCATGATGAATAACTTAGTTCCTCTGTTTTACTTGAAAATGAATATGCATTTACCTTTTAATTTTTAAATGAGCAGTTATTTCCAAATCTGCTTTTTACGTACTGAGTTAAAGGTATATTATGAATGAGATCCGGATTTGTTTTTTTTTCACCATATTCTCCTGTCTTACAACACAGGCAATGATAAACAAAAAGAGTTTTTCACAACTAAAATAGGGCACCTTTCTTTTTATTTCTTTTCCTGTTCTCAAACTATGTAGCTATCTTTAACAGGCATCATTGCAAAAAAAAAAATAATAATAATTCTTAGCCTCCAAAACTTTTCAAGGCTTTTCTAATTTTCTATTATTTTAAAAACAAACAATCTTTAAAAAAAAACTTTTAAAATGTATCTTTGCTCCTCAAGACCAGGATGTATAATGCCGATTAACCTTTTAAGAAAAATGTTTATTACCACATCTCTTAGAGATATCAGCTTATTCTCCCTTATACTGAAGAAATCAAAGCTACCAAATTCAAGGTTGTTGGTTTTTATTTTCTTATCTACTTTTGATTGTATCCATGACAGAACCTTACAGTTTGATAAAGACCTTCTTTCAAAAACATTCATTTTAGTTTTAAGGCTGTGTCATGCAAGAAAGCAAAAGAAAATATTCTAAGGTGTTTTCTTTCCAGTGTAAATCACATTCATCGTCTTTAGCATTGTAAGTGGTACCACAAGCTGCTTACTCCATTATTCATGGCTTATTGGCCAGGAAGCTTTCCTCAAGACAAAGGCTAGGTCATTGCTATGATTATTACTCTATAGATAATGGATAGAGTACTAATGTCAGAATAGCTAAGCAACACAGACTAGAAATGCTGTACACTTCAGCAGACTCTAAAACAGTGAACTGCACTTCACAAAGTGCCTTCACCTGTACTTCCAGCTTCCCATTTCTTCTCTGGAAGGCATAAAAATGACCTTAACCATTGTCTTAAATCCATCTTTGTTCATCTACATATACCTATACTTATTTACAGATACTCAGAGTGGTGAAGAACATTCTATTCATGGAAGATGTAATGTTCATAAATAGAATTTTTTAAATAATATGTTTGGAGATATTTTAAAGTATGTGAAAAAAATCTACCTGTGACTTAAATATACTTTAATGCACATTTTACATCAGTAACCAACATGCCATGTATATGCAGGGCAGCAAATAGGGGATCAGAAGAGAGAATATCTTGTAGAACACTTGGTATACCAATGAGTCAACTCCGCATTAATATTCTAAATTGTGTACCCAGTTGGTTCTGATTAACACACTAGATCAGATGCAGTTGGACTTCTTTCCTTACTATATGAGGCACAAAAATCTTGGTAACTCTATTATATGATATGACATCTGAAGACAATTTGTTTTCAATCTTTTCTTGTATAGCTCCAAAACCACCAGAACAATAATATTGTTCATTTTCAGTACATAACTCTATCATATACATATATTGAAAATTTAAATACCAATCACTGATGTTCAGATTTGATTAAAATTCTTCAAATTAGAACATATATGATTTTGACTTAAATTTGAGGTAATAACTCATTTGGCATGTAAGCAAATATTAATTACTTATGAAAAGCAGTATCATAGGATCATATACTTTAAAGCATCTTTATAATTTAAACTCTACAGAATTATTCTGGATTTTTTCACTATAACTTTGTTGAAGGACTAAATTAGAAATTATAGAAAGTTGATCATGGTGCATAATTCTCATGGCAGATGGCAATATCAGAAGGATTATTGAGGCATGAATGGTATAACATATCCAGATAAAGTTTAATTTGTGGCTTTAGGGGTGATTGTTTAATTTCTATGAAATTATTCCCATTTATATGAAAAGTTTGTAATGCTTCAGAAAGGGTAGGTAGGTGTTGATCCCTTCCATCCCCTCCCCACACACCTGGCCTAAATGATTAAAATGTATCCAATAAATGCATGACAATTGATGGTCAACTACCACTCCAAAAATGTCATAGAATACACAGAATGGTAGTCATTGTGTTTCATAATGAAAGTATTGTGCTATCTAGCAAGACTTCTGGTTCACCTTTATGTCTTAGTACTCTATGAGTATCCCTGAGAAGGCAGAAGAAAGAAGATCAGTTATCATGGAAGTGGTATGAAAAGCAGAAGAAGAGGCAAAGAAAAGGTACTGAATATTTTTTCAATAAGCATTTTGATATTTGAGGATTAATTATGATGACATGCCAAAATGCAGAACAAAAGAGAGCAGAAGAAAATGCTACTAACATGTTTTTAGTGTAATGAATGAGCACAGACAATGAATAAACTTTTGTTGAAAAATGAATCTGGCTCATTAGGAAGTTTCAATTGCATTAACTCCAAGTCTTCTAAGTCAGAGGAAACTCACTTGGATGTTTTCCTGTCTTTCCTCAACAGTCAGAAGTCCTGCAATTATGGCCAAATGTTTTCTATTTGTAGAATGACTGTTATTTACCCCATATCTTGTTTATTTTCTATAAATTCATTATTCTTCACAACAGAATTCCCCACAAGTGTTTCATGTATTTTCACACTTATAGGGGTTGCTTCCTAACCAGTTAAAGTTATATTAAAAGAGCCCAAATTTGTTTATACATTAGTATAATCATTTCAACCTTGCCTCCACATTGTGAAACTTTTTTTAATTCAAATGACTAATTTGTCTGTATTTTATCAGTAACTATCAGTCTTTGAACATGTATCTACTTATACCAAAACAAATAACTTACTTCTAATTACATTTATACTTCTAAATATATAGATCTATAATCCAAAAAAGCCACTTCAGAGCTTCAGTGCAGAGCTAACAATACAGAATCCCAGATATCTCTTTTTAATAGACTAACTATGCTTTCATTAATTTTAAGTTTATAAAATGTTATTCTGCAAATTATCGCATTAACTTTTGTACATAATAGTATTCTATAAAGTGGCATTTTAAACATTCTTTTAAGTAGTATTGTCAAGACAATGTGTACTTAAAGCCTACAACCTTCACAGAAATGAGAAATAGAAGTGCAAGTTAGGTGCCAGGAGTAGATATTTTATTTATTCAATGAATTTGAAATAAGTACTAGCTGCTTCTTACCTCATTATGCTACAGTCCCATTCTCAGGACACTGTTTTCCATGCAGTAATAGAATTGAGAGTGACAGCTCTTGCCCAAGTAGTGACACAGAGAGTTGTTTAAAAAAGCCCTGCTATCTAAATGGCTAAGAGTAAAAGCAAGTGTGGCCCCTACAAACAAAGTAACCTGAAAAACAGAGGGAAGAGAAACAATTTAGGAAAACAATTACTTCCTGCTGAACAAAATGTGGCATTTCTTAAGATGTCAAAACCAGGATTAAAATGTTTTATTTAAGAGTATGTGATGTTTAAAAATAATTATATAAATTACAAATAACAGGTGTTTATTTTCATATGTGATTTAATGAACTATTTCCTAATATAAAAATAGGATGGCAACTTCAATACTGAAATTCAACATTCTTTTTTTTTTTTTTTTTTTTTGCAGTGCTGGGCATTGAACCCAGGGCCTTGTGCTTGCAAGGCAAGCACTCTACCAACTGAGCTATATCCCCAGCCCCAACATTCTTTTTTGTTAAGTTGTTTGTTTGTTTTGGTTCTGGGGATTGAGCCAGGCACACTTAACCACTGAGCCCCCTCCCAGCCCATTTTATTTTTTATTTGGAGACAGAAGTTGCTCAGAGCTTCACTAAATTGCTCAGACTGACTGAACTAGCAATTCTCCTACCTCAGTCTCCCAAGCCTCTGGGATTATAAATAGGCATATATACATACATAGGCATGTATCACTATCCCTGTCCTCAATATCTTTTTAAAAAATCTGTGATAAACCATCAAATCACTATCATTTTCTTTTAAATGTCAAAAGGAGTTCTTTCTGACTCAAGAATTCCTCCTTTTTCTCCCAGAATTTATTCTCTTTTGATTATTTTTTCTACTTTTCAAGTTTAAAAACATCTTTGTAGTTTAAGACAAAACAATTAGGAACTGAAGAAGAAAAAAGAGAAGCAGTGAGGATCACTTGAATAACAGACACTTTCCTGAAGTGATGAAATTATGTAATGAGCACTGAAATAATTAAAAACATCTGCGTTCACCACAGTAAAAATTTCAAACACCAAAAAAGACATTGTAAACAATCCGTTTCAAATTGAAATAGACTAAGTGGACTCAGACTTCTCAATGACAACAGTAACTCTTGGGATAGAGAGGGACAATCAATAGGAACTTAGAAGGAAAATATATTTCATTCTAAAATTGTCTGACCAGATAATTTCTTACCTAAGAGTAAGACCAATTTAAAAATATCTTAAATTTATAAATACTAAGGGAGTTCATCACTATAGATGTTTTCTAAGTGAAAGAACAATTAATAAAAAAAATAAAAGAGCCAAGAGTGACAATAGGAAATTTGAAAAGCAATAACAGTATCCTGGGATGGGACTCAGCTGTTGAGCACTTGCCCATCTGCAGGAGGTCCTGGGTTTGATCCTCAGCCTTCCAAAATTACATTAAAATAAAAAGCAGTAGTGAAGGAAGTAAGCAATAAAATACACAGTGGTAATGATTATAAACAAAAAAAGTAACTTGCTGATTCGAAACTCTTCTGAAAATGCTCAACTATAACTCAAAACCAGAAAAGGGTAAAAGGGTAGTTAAATTGTGTCAAGTTCTTCATCATAGTTAAAAAAAAAACCCACATAAATATATAATACTTTATGTTTGGGTAATAAAATTTAATATTAAAGATAAGTATTAAAATTAAGAAAAGACATAATAGTAAGATGTATAAAGTTTGCAAAACATTGGTAAAAAAATAAACATAGAAGAATAACAACATGGCCCTCTCACCCCCCCAAAATGTCATGTTTCCGGCTCAGTATTCAATGTTTTTTGGCATGATAAAATTTCATCTGTTAAATTTAAAGAATGACAAGATGTGAGTGCAGGAACCCAGAGATGCTCATGTTTTTCTTTTAAATGCTAACATTCTACTATGCACTGTCCACTGAACTCCTCTCTTTTATGGCATCATCGTTCCATAGGCAGCCTTACTTTACACACATACACACACACATACACACACACACACACACACACACACACACACACACATATGTGAGGAGAATAGAGCAACCATGTGGATACCTCTGTATTTCAATCAGAACTTGGTGGTGACTGGCAAGTCCCAAACAAAAGTATCTGACCTGAATTAATTTTGAAACTAAGAGCTTGTTATTATAATTGTTCATGTGTCTGATATAATAGATGGTGTCCTCTAACTGGAAGCTAGATCTGCCTTGCAACTACCTTCTCTGATGTCTTCTTTAAAGTCGTGCTTGCATTTTTTGGGTTGTGGACTTGAAAAGGACATGAGTGGGGATTTGACGTCCTTCTTGCTCCTATTGCTACTTCCAGACAATTCTTGCTCTCACCCCGCTAAATACCAACAAATTTTGACTCTTAATATCAAAGGGCTCCCCTCACTGAACCAGTTTGTTGGAGTCATCTCAGACTTTGGTGCATTACCTCTCAATCCCTGAAGATTTGGGTTTTTAACTCACTTCATTCATTTCAATATTCACTTCCAATTTAATTCCCAGTTTCTTGACTTCTTCTTACTTATGATCTCAAAGGAGAACTTGGATGAAAGGTGACCTGCCGCCACTTCTCTAATTGATTGTCACCACTAATGTTGATGTTTCCTTATCTTATTTTCAAGTAGTCTGTATCTCATTACTCTATATTTCCAGATCATTACTTTTAGTATCTCAACTCTAACAATACAGTTTTGTGCTGCATAAAAACATTTCAATAAATGATAGACAATATATAGGACAGTGGACCTATAAGTTTATATCTCCCAATGATGCCATAGACATCTTAGTCGATATAAGTATGATCCATGATACTTGCACAATGATGAAATTGTATAATGATGCATTTTGTAGAATGTATGCATGTATGTAAGCATACAACTGCACTTTGACAGCACCAGGACCTACAATTTCAATTCCTTTCAACCACTATCACTTTCTTATTTCTTTTATTACAGATGTTAGACAAGAATTCATTTATTGGCCCTTTCCATGGTTTCCCATACTCTCCTGGCAAAAACTCTAGTAAATACAACCCTGCACTGAGACCAGTCTGTATCTGTCACATGGGTGGGAAGAAAGGCCCATGATGAACCTGACTGATGGCTTCATTCCCATGACCACTCACTCCATTGGATCCTACCAATCCCAGTTCTTTCCTTTTCCTCAATTCCTAGAAATCTATTTACAACTTTCTATTCCTTCCTTAAAATTCCAGTGATTCCTATCTTACCATTATTCTCAGCTCTTCATCGTGCTGTATGTTTCACTGGGAAAATGGTAAAAACTAGAAGAAATCTTCCCAGTTTCCATACCTTGTCTTGCCATGCTGTACATGTTCTTTTTCTGTAAAATACCAGTTTGTGCTTCCTTCGGGGTCACTCTTTTCATCTGTACAAAATTGCATCTCCACTTGCTTATTGAAGGATTCATTCCAGCAATTGTCTTCCTTCTCATCTACATCGACATGTACAGTTTCTCTGTGAGATAATGTCTTTCAACACCCAAAGTCAAAATTTTATCTTAAGAAAACCTTCTATTATTAAACCAAAAGCCTTCAACTAATTTCCCATAGCACTATTTATTCTTTGTTCTCCAATTTTTCTCTACTCTTTTGAACATATCCCAATGAATATTTTAAGACAAAATTCATACTATATAAAATTCAATATTTTGACCATTTCACTTTTTGTCATGTGTCTGGTACTGGTGATTGAACCTAGGGTGTTATGCAATTATCACCACCAACTAATCCCAAAACATTTTCATAACCATAAAGTACATTCTCATACTTGTTAGTAGTCACTCTCCATTATGGTCTGGATCTGGCTCATGTGTTGGAGACTTGGTCTACAAACCAGCAATATTCAGATATGGGACTTTGGGGAAGTGATTGGATCATAAGGGCTCTCACCTAATCAGTGGATGTAATGAATACAATGGATGTATTCATTATAATGGATTCATAACTTAGAGGATTACTGGGAGGTAGGAGAAACTGTAGGTGGTGAGACATAGTTAAAGAAAGGGTTTTTGGGGGGTGACTTTGAGGACTACACTTATCTCTGGCTTCTTTATTGTTCTTTCTCTCTCTACTTCCTGGCCACCAAGATGAGTTCTCCACCATTATGCTTGGCCACATCCCAGAACTATAGTAATGGAGCCAACCAACTACGAACTGAAACCCTGAGCCAATATGAACTTTTCTCTTAAGTTGATTTTTCTCATGTATTTTCTTAAAGTGACAGAAAGCTGATTAACACATTTTCCGTTCTCTCCTCTCTTTCAGACCCTGGTAACTACTAATCTTATTTTTGTCACTATGGATTTGCCTACTCTGGGCATTGCATATAAATGGAAACATACTAAGTGAATTTGGGAGTCTAACTTTTTAAATTAGCATAAAGTGTTCAAAGTGCACCCACATTACAATATGAATTAGTATTTTGTTCTTTTTTATTATAATTTTCCCTCTTCTACTCCACTGAAACTACATATATCAAGGTCAACCTCTATATTGCTATATCTAATATTAGGTTTTTCTCTTCAACCTACTTATTTTCCAGCAATATTTGAATATATTTGATTACTCCTCTTGAAATATTTTCTGCTCTGCACCAGCACATAGTTTTTTTTTCTAGTTTATAGTAACAGCTGTTTTTACTCAGTCTCCCTTGCTGGTTGTCCCTCAGCTCCTCAACATCAGATTGCTCCAGAGTTCAGTCCTTGATTCTCTTCCCTTCTCTGCCACTCACATGCTGTCTCATGCCTTTGAACATTTTCCTAAATGCTAATGACTAAAATTATAACTGATATCAGAACTTTTGCTGGTTATCAGCTCAGATATCCTGGATACTAACACTTGGATGGCTATCAGAGACCATGATACAAATCAGATTAAATCTAAACTTCTAATTTTTCTCTGTCCAAACTTTCTCTTACATCATTATTTCCTATCTAATATTCAGCAAATGGCAACACTGTGACACCATCCTTCTAGTTCAGGTAAGAAATTTGGAGTCCTCTGTGACTCATCTCTCACAAAACATTTTTCATGAGAAAATTCTTGCTTATTTGCAAAATGCATTCAAAATCTTATATCTCATCACTTCCACACTAGCCCAGCTCTGCCTCAAGGTAACATCTATTTCTGGATTATAACAATCACTTCTTAATTTGCCTCCTTGTCCTTGGCCCTATTATTATCTTTAGATATGAAAGTTAGATTATGTCTCTTATCCCTTGAAACCCTTCCATAGGATTCCATTCTCTGTGAAGAAAACATCAAAGTCCTTACCATGATCTTCCTTGTGCAAAATAGGTTTACTCTTGCAAGTCTTTGCATGTTGTTTCTTCCAATAAGCACAGGCTTGTTCCCTGAACCCCTTGGGTTTTCTGTTCAGTCTCCTTTAATGGAGACATTCTAATGATTTTATTTTAAACTTCACCATCTCATCCTCACCTTTGGAACTCTATTTCAGTTTTATGTTTTATTGTTTTCAAATATAACCACTGGACACAAAATATACTTCTTATTTATTTCCTATATGTTTCATTTCCTGTTTCAGATGGAAAGTCCGTGAATGTGATGGTTACTATTTGTTTTTTCACTGTTGCTGTTTCCCCTATTGCAGAGAAAAAAATCATGGCAAAATGTAGGTGCTAAATATAAATTTAACTAATGAATAAATAAATGACCTAAGAAAACTAAGCAGAAAAAATTTTTAAAATATTTTAGATTCTATATAAATCATTTAGATTTTCTTTGTGATAACACTGAAGCAATTGGTTATGAAAGTGATTCATTAAGACATTCATAATCTGGTTTCTCATTACAGGAGCTTAAAAATAATGAATATGCAAATTCTGCAATGTAAAAATACAGCAAAAATACAACTGCATAGGCAATTAAAGCAATGTTGGCTTTAATTGAAGCTACGATCGTAATAACAAATATGAAGTATTTAAAACTGTGATTTTTGTAGGTTTGTATAAGAGCTACAGATCTTTTTCCCTTCAGAGATACATAATTAAATATTGGTTGTAGTTCAACTAAATTTTGTATATCATCTCTAATTTGTCACTATACAAAATTAAAAAGTGGCATAAACAAAAATAGCAAAATACTAAAGGACAAATTGCATGGAATTAAAATGTATCTTGTGCCAATTGGTATTAAATATATTTTTCCAGTATCAACTACTTTTAGTACCATTGGCCCCCAAACTGGAAATTATAATCCAAAAAACATGGCATGTGTTATGGTATGGTATACATAAATAATAAATCTCCCAGGCATATCTTTTTATTTGAATGCATTCAATCCCAAAGTCTGAAGCTTTTTAAACATATCACTTTTTTATATTTATATTCATATTCATTCATATATTGTCTCTTTCTCTCCGTCTTCCTCTCTCAATCATTCTTACATTGAATCGTGGTTTAAGAAAATATTTGGAGGGTGTGGTTAAAATCCTTCATCAATGATACATAGGAGGAAGCTTTGCCAACCATTTTGAGGTCACCATACCAATGAAGTCACACCTAAGGGCTTTCCTCCTTCAAATCTTATCTTGTACACACAGATTGTGTGAAACTGGTCAGAAACTGAGATGTTACAGAATGAAGTCCAAATCTCAAGGCTATAGCAATAAAAGTTATAATTGACACCCACTTTTGACCGCTGAGTTTACAGAATTTCTTTGTCAATTTTTAAAAATTGATAATAGATTTTGATAAATACTTATTGGGTTTTCAAATTTAACCAAAAATTAAGGAAAAAGGTAATAAGGTCTTTAGTTATTTAACTAGATAATATATATATGTCATATATCTTATATGATATCATTATCTTATAAGATATCATTATCTTATAAGATATCATTATCTTATATCTTAAATGAAGATTCTCATTAAAGGATGACATATATATGGGTATCATTGTACAAATGACTGGCTTTCTAGGACCATGCCTCAATCTAAAAATATTCACAGAATTTCACAATATTCTGATTATGAGCCACGGGAGGCAATCTTTATAAAAATTATAATCAGCAATTTATTCAAGAATCAGTGTTAATCAAGAATCACTGATTAAACATTCTTATTTCATCACAGTCACAAATCTTGATTTCATTTTTACACTTGAAACCTTGATAGAGTCTAAAGCAATTCACTTTCCAATAAATGCAAAATGAATTCTTACATCTTGGGAGGGGCAGAGGCTACAGTTGTAGTATTTGAAGGTGTGGAAATAGTCTAAAATATTTCTCTAATATTATAAAAAAAACTTAATTTTCTCAACTTGCAAAGCATTCATACACCATGAAAATAACCTATAAATAAGCACTTTAAAGTCATTTACATTTTCATAGTAAACAAATACACATATATACCTACATATATACTTATGTATACTAAAATTTTTTTTCTCAAAATAGCACATGAATTAAGCAATCATAAGCTTCTCACCTCAGTATTTCTTCAATTTTAAAAAGTTACCTTTGCTTCTTAAAATAAATTTCTAAATTTACCTACAGTAAAATTAATATTTGGTTCTTCTCAATGTCTTTCATCAGTGTTTTGTAGTGTCCCAAATGCTGATCTAGTATATTTTGTTAGATTCATAAGAATTAACTATATTTTATTATATGTGATGCCATTTTCCTTATTTTCATTCTAATCATTCATTGATGTGTGAAAATAAATTTGGTTTTATATTGATATTCACATCCTGCTACCATGATAAATTTACTAGTTTTAGAAATTTTATAAAAATAAATATGTGCTCACTTTAGCAGCACATGTACTAAAACTTTAATAATACAAGGGAGATTAGTTTAGCTCCTGAATAATGGTCACATGCAAAATATAGTGCTCTGCATTTTAAAATTAAGTAAATTCCATAAGATGTTATGTTTAGAGACATTTCCTCCTTTTGTTCCTATTAATTGCCATTAATTAAGAATATCACCAGATTTCCAGTGTGTTGTTGAATGGAAATGATGAGTGGATCCCAAATTTAGGAGCAAAGTATGATCCTGTCATCACTGGGTGTGATGTTAGTTGTAGGGTTTTTGTACATTAACTTTATCAAGTTAAAGAAGCTCATAGTTTTGCTGAAGTTTTTGACCATGAATGTATTTTGAATTTTGTCAAATGCTTTTACGGCATCACATGATCTTTCTACAGACTGTTAATATGGTGAATTATGTTGATTAATTTCCCAAATGTTGTAACAGCTTTTTATTCCCTGGATGGTTGCATATATTATCTTTTTATATATTTCTGGAACTTTGATAATATTTTGTAGAAGACTTGAAACCTGAAATTTTCTTGTATTTTGGTCTGAATTTTGTGTTAGGACAAAGTTGTTCTAGAAGAATAAAGTGGTGAGTGTTTCCATCATTTCTGTTTTTTTTTTTTTTTTTTTCTAAAAAACTATCTGGTTTTTATAAGTTTCACACATGCTTTAAAGAAATACAAATTCTACAATGCAGTACTACAGCCTGTGTTTGGACAAACTAAAAACAATCCATTCTGTAAGTCTCTTGGCTCTCACGGATCCCAGCAGATTTTCTTGATGGAGTACGTAAGGAGCACTGGAATGAAAACTGTGCCAACTCAGCTGCCAGGATGTGAATCCAAGAAGGAATGGAGATCAAGGGCGAAGCAGGGAGCACGAAAAACCCATCTCACGTACACCACAAACAGGAATGTGGTGGCCAGGTCCTCTGGAGTCACAGCGGGGCAGCCCAGTGCTGCTAAAGGTAAAACTGCAGGTGGGCTAAGGCTAGGGAAATGACCACATCCTAAGTCGACCTCCATGACACCCACTAGTACAAGACGGACCTTCCCCAAGAGCATCGCTGACCTAGCAACAGCAAGGACGAAAGCTTCCACACTGCTGGAGCCTGTTCTGCTGGTGACTGTGTGGAAATTTGAGACTAATCTCTGAATTCCTGATCGAGACTTGCTCTAACTGAAATTCTGATGTAGACTTTTTGTGGCCTCTGAGCCAAAGGCTAACAACAACACAGTTCTGTGGTCCCTGGGGGTCACAAGAGGGTCTGGCCAGGCAGCCCTAACTGCACAGTGGGGCCTGGGCCTGCAGGCAGCAAGGGACACGGCAGAGTTCTGCTGCCAAGCATAATCCTGGCTGAAGTAGGCATGTGCCAATGGGGTGATGTGTGACCAGAGAGGATTTGAGGCCAGGAACTGAGTCACAGCCTTTTCCAACTAAGTCACTGCTCTCAGACTCCAGACTGGGGATCCACCCAGCACATGAACAACTGCCAGCCAGCAGAGCCAGCCTCCTGAGCATGGGGGTTGCTGTCCCCTGTGGGCCTGCACAGTGCTCTTCTCTGCTAGGACAGGCACGCCTCTACCCAACACAACAAGGTTTGCCAGGTAACACAAAATGCAGAATTCACCCAGCCTGGCCTGTTTCAACTAGAGGAGGCTTGGGTATGCTTAAGGAAGGATGGACTCCTCCTGAAGGTCTCCTATCAGATGACCTAGCAAATGACATAGGTAAACGTCAATCAGCTCAATACACAGGCCTGAGTCCTTCTGAGTAACAATGTGTGGGGGCACCACCCCCTGGGGGAGCCCTCTTGCCCAGAGGGCAGTCTGTGTCCCAGGACTGAGCACACATTCCAGGGGCCAAATGAATGGGACGACAGCCATCAATTAACACCTACTGTGGATGAGCAGGGCAAGGTGGGGTGGTCTGTGGCCCTGCACCCACCAGGGCGATCCTGGAGGGCCTCGAGCTTCACGTGGCACTCAGCTGTAGCTGCCTCCTGAAGGCAGAGTGCAGCGCGTGCAGCTGCCCCACCTCCTGCGAGCTGAAGCAGGGCTGCTGCTCCACGAAGTGCTGGAGCGCCTCAAAGGCTGCGGCTGCCTGTTCCCAGGCCACTTGGGACTCAGCGTCCTCCACAGCCTCTTTCTCCACTTGGTCTGCATCCCCGTCAGCCTCAGCCAGCAGGACAGCAGCGGGTGCCTCCTCTACTGCCCTCTCTGTGCCAGGGCAGATGCCTGTGGCCCGGGCAGAAGAGGCCCTTTCTCGCGAGCTCGAGGATGTGAGTGAAAGCCTTGTTTTGTGGCTTGGTGCTGCAGCGCTCGGCCTCCTCTTCCTCCTCACCCTCAAAAGAGCCTCTGGCAAACATGACCACTGGCCACAGCTTCCCCAAGGCCCTCCTGAAGACGTAGCTGGGCACAGCGTTCCAGGCACAGGTCACGCTGAGTATGGCATCGTTCATGCTGTAATGTGGGTGGAAGCCCTGCAGGCTCACAGGAGGGTTGATAAAGTGCCTCATGAAGTCTCTTTGGATGCCCTGCTCCATGGGCTGAATCAATGACGTCACACTGGCAGGCAAGAAGATGGTGAAAATGTCATCAGACGCCAGCTCGGACTCCTGGGGGTGGGCCCAGGAGTTGTCTAGCAACAGAATGGCCTTGCTGTCTTTGGGCAGACCTATTGTTCTAAAGTGTTCTCTCACCGAGGGGACAAAGAAGCCATGAAACCAATCTGAGAAGATCTCCTTGTCCACCCAGGCATTACCCTGGGCCTTGTAGGCCATGGGCAGGTGTTGGATGCCTGTGGAAGCCCTGGGACCGTGACACTTCCTAATGGCCAAGGGCTTGATTCTATGGGAACCTGTGGCATTGGCGCACATCAGGACAATTAGTCTGTCCTTGCCCTGCTTGAGGCCGGGCACTGCCCCACCTCAGTCGGATTTGGCAAGCACCACCAGAAGAGGCCGGTCTTATTGGCACTGTAAACCTGCTTAGGAGACAGCTTATGCTTAGTGGTCAAGCTCCTGAAGAAGCCACAGAACTGCTCAGCCACCTGGTGGTCAGCTACCTGCTTCTCACTGGATGTGTCTAGCTTTTAAATGCCTTGCCTGGCCTGAAAGTGCCAAAGCCACCCTCCAGAAAACACGCAGGGCTCAGTCAGCTGCATCTGCTCATAGAAGTCCTTGGCCTCAATGAGCATGAGACCCGACATGGGGAAACCCTTGCCTGCTTTACCAGGAACCACTCATACAGCACCTGGTCCAGGTGCTCAAGCTTGGGTGTGTGGAGTGTGCACCACCACTCCAGCACCTGGTTGGAGTCAGAATTGGTGAAGAACCGGAGCAGTTGGGCCTTGTGGGCCTTGAAGTCGTACAGGGTGGTCATGCCCACGTTGTACTCCTGCATTAGCGCCTTCCTTCTCTCACCTTGCTCCAGGTGTGTGCGGATGTCAATCTTATCCTTCACAGTCAGCACCACCTGCTTCCACTTTCCCTCCTCTGCCCTTCATAGTAGCCTGCTTAGAGGCCATGGGAGGGGTAGACTGGCCTGTTGCCTCTCCTTCTCACCTTGGCTTCCCCTCCTTGCCTCACATTCTCACTCTCTTCTCTGCTAATCCTGGACTCAAGCCCAGTCCTTCCTTGGCTCTACCCTTTACCTGCAACAGCCTCTTGCCTCAGCTTCCCCTAGGCATCCAGGTTCTGGACTGCTCAGGTGTCAGCTACTGACAAAGTGGTCAGCTGCTGGTCCTCTTTGCAGGGGAAATGTCCAGAATCAGTCTGCCCCAGACTGCTTGGTGTGGCTGGATCCTTGGCCTTTGTCTCAGGGATAGTAGCAGAACTTCCTCAAACAATGCCTGGTCTCAGGTTAATGAAGGTTTTGTGGTATAAGTGAGGTGCTTTTCTCCAGGGTATGCTCATTGAGAAGGCCAAGGACTTCTATGAGCACAATGGTATCTCACCCACAGTACTTCAGGAACTCTAGGCAAGTCCTTCCCCATCTGAGTTGGCCTCTTGGTCTGCTCCTGGTAGTACTGGTGCTTTGCACTGCGGTAGAGTGTGACTGTGCACCCTGCCTTGCACAGCACACACAGTACCGTAGGCACCTCTCACTGTGGGAACAGGCGGCAATCAAGGCTGCAGTCCAGCCTCAGGAGGATTTTTAAAATGAAACTGGGGGAGATGTGGAGTCACACAGGAACATGTGAGGGGCCAACAAATTTCTGGAGGAGGCTCAGCACCAGAAATGGGCTATCATGAATGTGTCTTAGTGCTTGGTGTGCAGAAGTGTGCAGGCCATACGAGGTGACAGGAAACACTGCTGTCTGGCTTGCAAGATAAAATGCTTCCTTCAGAAATGAAATTCAGGTATTATTTATGAAACTTTAAGCTCAAGGCAACAAGGCGTGGCAAGAGATGTTCAGGTGGCTTCTAGCTTTGCAGCTTCAAAGGAAGCACTGACACCATGAGGCCAGTGACCAAGGACTTCCAAGTATCCGCCTGAGCCCAAGGGTGGGCAACACACTGGGGGCTGGTGGACAGGACAGAGCTGAGGCAGGAGAGAGGGGCTCCTGCACACTCAGCTCCCGTCCTGCATGTGTGGAAGTACACTGCCTTAGAAAAGTCCCTAAGGCATTCAGGCCGAGGATGTTAAGAAAGGTCCTTAACGCGGAGGGACTGTGCTTGTCTGCGGGCAAGGGCGGAATCAGGGAGAAAGATGCGAAAGACTAGTATCCTGGAGACTGGGCAGGAGAGGAAAGGGAGTCCCAGGAGGATGGGGTCCCGGGACAGACTGCGGCGAGGGGCGCGGAGGCGGCCGAGGGGCACCGCTTGTCCCGAGAGGCTGGGATGAGAGCGACTGCATCCCGGGACCACAAGCCAGAGCAACTCCGTGTGTGCGAGGCAAGTGGCAGCGAAGCCCCATTCAGGCTCCGGGCGTGGCCCGGCCGCCGGGGGGCGCCAACCCAGCTGGGCACGCAGGGAGCGCTCCGGGGTCGCGCAGACCCAGTCCCTGGAGGGCGGCGGGAGGCAGGCCCGGCCCGCAAGCTGCGAGGGCGCCTTGGCCGCCCAACCGCGCCCCGCCGGCCGCCCGCACCCGGGCCCCTCATCTGTGTCCGGGCCGACACAGTGACGGGAAGTGCCGCCACACTGTTTTCTGGAATGAAATGTACAGTACTGGTGGCAGTTCAGCCCTACATATTTGATACAACTTGCCAGTGAAACCATACAGTTCTGGAATTTTCTTTAATGAAAGTTTTTATTATGAGTCTTATTCAACAAACTTGAAACTTTAGGTTGTTGCTTTCTTAGTGATTTTATACTCGGACTTTCAAGAAATTTGTCCATTTCATTTAAATTGTTGAATTCATGGGCATAGTTATTTTTAGATTTCCCTTATTATTATTATCATTTTAATATTTGTAGCATTAGCTCTTATTACATTTCTGATATTGATAATGTGTTTCCTTTCTCCTTGTTCTTGGTCAGTTCAGCTAGAACGTCACCAATTTTATTTATCTTTTAAAATGATCAAATTCTTCAATAATTTATTACTATATATGTGTGTCATTTTCCTACTGCTTAAGTCAGCTTTACCTTAATCTTTCTACTTTCTTTAGATAGATAAATTACTAATTGGAGACGTTTCTTCTTTCTTAACAGAAACATATATGTATATACATATATATTAATTTATTTGTAAGTACGGCTATAGCTGTATTATACTATAATACAAAGTTTAATAAATTATATTTTCGTCTTCATTTGGTTCAAAATCCTTGGTTATTTTAAAGTATGATATTTAATTTCCAAATAATGGTGGATTTCCCAACTTTGCAATTTGACTTCATTATAGTCAGAATACCTATTTTGTATAATTTCAGTACTTTTGAGATTCTTAAAATTTGTTTTGTGGCCCAAGTTTTACGATTCTAAGTCATATTGGAGCCTGATAAAATTTAATAATACTGATCCCATCTGCAACATTCTAATATTTTGTTTACCATTGATTTTTTATTAGTTTTGATTTTTTAAAATGTTACATCTAAATATCCTTCATCTCCATTAGTAAGTCTGCCAAGACTGCCATAAAAAAATACCACAGACTAGGTGGCTTCAACAAAATTTTTATTCCCAAAATGTCTGGAGGGTGAAAGCTTGAGATGAGGGGTCTGTGAAGGCTTTCTTCCAGGCTTCCACATGGCTGCCATACTCATTGTTCTCACACAAAGACACATGAGACACACACAGCAAGAAAGAGAGCGTCTTTCTTTTCTTATAAAAAAACTAGTAACCTGACCAAAGGTGTTTATAGCAGCTCAACTCACAACAGCCAAACAATGGAACCAACCTGTGTGTTCTTAAACAGATGAATGGATAAAGAAAATGTGGAATATTATGATGGAATATTACTCAGCTTTAAAGAAGAATAAAATTATGGCATTTGCTGGTAAGTAGATGTAGTTGGAGAATATCATGCTAAGTAAAATAATCCAATCCCCAGAAAACAAAGGCCAAATGTTTTCTCTGATATGCACATGCTAATTCACAATAAGGGGGGTTGTTAGGGAAGAATAGAGGTACTTTCGGTAGAAGTGAGTGAAGGGAGAGGAAGGGGTAAGGGAGTAGGAAGGATAGTAGAGTGAAACAGACATTATTACCACATGCACACACATGACTGCATGGTCGATGTGATCTTACAACATGTACTGTCAGAAAAATGAGAAAGTATATTCTACTTATGAGTTATCAAAATGCATAAATGCACTCTATTGTCTTTTATAACTAATTAGAACAAATAAAAATTTAAGACACTGTAGGAGCAAGTGAGACTCCACCCTTAGGATCTCACTAATTACCTCGTAAAAATCTGACCTTCCCCTTACAGTTTTCCCTTACAGTCACAGGGTGACTTCAACACAGGAATTTGGTGGGGATGAGGAATACAATGTAGTCTCCAGCAGTAAACTTTTAGTGCCTCCTTAAATTTTGTCCTTCCCCTTTATTGCTCTGCCCTTGAACACCTGCTGCTGACTCTCAATGGCTAATGTTCCATTTACACATTCTTTGCTATTTGTTCTAATATGTATTATTTGAATAAATGACAATTTTATCAAATTAGTGGATATTTTATTCAAATTTTCTATACGTTTGCTGATTTTTATGTATTTTACTGATTAGAAACAAATATTTGTCAATAATATATTCATGTCTCCTGGTATAATTGTGAGTTTATATAATTCTTTTTTGAATTCTAATGGTTTTGACACATTTTGGTGCACTACTTTTAGTTGTGTACAGGTTTAGGATTATATTTTCTTGGTGAATTTACCCTTTATTACTATATAATATTCCTATTTATCCCTATTAATTTTCCTTGTTCTGAACAACAGTTTTGACATGAATATTGTCACTCTCTTTCTTTGATTTGTATCACATGGTACAACTTTCTGCACCTCTTTATTTATAATTAACCTTTATAATGCTTAAAATGGATTTTTATAGTCAGAATAAAGATGGTTCTAATTGTTGATTCAATCCAATACCATCTGAGTTCAAAGAGGAATGCTGAGACAACTTATATTCAATGTAATAATTTTATGAATATAATTCATTTAGAGACTTTATTTTTTAGTTGTCTTCTTTGCTTTGATTATCCTTTGTTCCCTTACCACCCTCATTCCATATTTCTCTTTTTCATCTAATTCTCTTTGCCTTTAGCGTATTATTTCAACATTTGAATAGTCTGATATGTTCAATTTTGTCATTAACTTGTGTTTTGTGTTCATTCTAAGGATATGCATCTCTTAGTTTAACGCTCAGTTGGTTAGCATTTCAAGTGAAATATACAAGTGCTACAGCCACAGAATTTTACATTTCTCAGTTTATTCTATAACTATATATGTACACAATATGTACTATTGTATGCTATAAATACTATGTACTATTGTGTACTATAAATATATACATGTATATATATATATATTATATATAAACACATACACAATCTTTAGGAGAGAAAAGTATTCTATTTATTTAGATATTTGTAGTTTCAGTTGTTTTTCCTTTGTTCTTGAAGCTGCAAGTTTTCCTCTGGTAATACATTTTGATTTTGTTTGTTTTCCACCTGAGAAATTTCCCTAGTATTTATTTTAGAGTAGGTCTTCTGGTGATGAATATCCCAATGACTAAAAGAGGGAATGTAGGAAAGGAAACAGATTTTGGGGGAAAAAATTATAATTTACTTCTAAACATGCTGATTTTGAGTTTCCATAGCAAACACATTTGCCCATGCAATTCATAAACCTGTTCTCCATGCCTTTTTTCCAGAGCATAAAAGCTCAATATTAACTTTTATTGCCTTATCTAGTAACTAAGGTCATCCAAGTAAGAATTGTCTAGTCAATGACATGGCCAAAAACATAAAACAAACAAAATTTGAAATGTAAGAGCTCTGATGATCATTTTATGATCATCAGCTAATATGCATAAGGCAAATGCCAGAAAAATCACTTAGTCCTTGACTTTAATAGAGTTGGAGTAGAAGAACCTATGCCCCAGAACTGTCTCTTTCCTCCTTTATTTTTTTAGGTCACTTAAGCAAACCTGTCTGTTTTCTTACATCTAAATGCATTCTTGACCTTATCCTTTATTGGAATAGGGTTTATGATGGAAATGAACAGATTGGTTTGATTTTGCCTGCAGGCCTGTTTCTTCACCAACCAGTACTGCATGAGACTGAAATTGCAGATTCTAGTCAGTTGGGACTCTGCTCCAAGGCAGTCAATGTGAAGTCTGACAATCAACAAGGAATTAGGACTCAAGGTTTCTAAATTCTAGTCCTGTTCTTTGAACTTGGTGTTGCCCTTTTTACAAAACTCTTCTCAGAACCTTATTTAAAATGCAAGCCACATGGTTTGTGATTCCTATGTAGCAGGTCTGGAGGGAAGCCCAGAATCAATCATTCCCCCCATGTACTTCTGATGATTAAATAGGTTTGTTCTGCTATGATAGTGCCTGAACTGAACTAGAGATTCCCACTTGGAAATTTAATGCTACTTAATTTTACGTCTCTCACATTCTTGTCATTTACAAAATGTTACAGCATCCAAATGCCAATGCTATCCTATAATGCTTTATGGTTTTTCTCCATTATTAATATTCCATAATGATGTTTTTCTTCTAAAAGTTGAAGTATAATCCCAATTTTTTTTTTTTACTTTTTTGGGGGGGATTAAAATCTCCCTGCACCCTCACCTCTAAAGAACACAATAGGTGATCTCACCTAAATCTTGCCTTTCTCCAAAAGAAGACCACTTTTGCAGCATTTCCAAGACATGGCATGCTTTTCTAGTGTTCCATAAAACACAGGGCCTAAAATTAAGTTTGTTATTTTTCTAGATACCTAATTTTATTCTACACAATTATTTATACTTCCATGTGCAACACATCTTGGTTCATGACATCCACTTTATCATCACTTGTATCCATGCAGTTCTACCTTTCACACTCTTTGTGTTCAGTCTTGGATTTCAGGATTCTCTAATCCTGACTCTTCTCATATGGTATGACTTTAACATTCACATGAAAGGCAGAGTCAATCAAATTAGTCTTAAAATTCACTGATGCCTCATCTCTTTAGTAAATTTCATTTTCACATGATCTCAAACACCTTATAATAATGTCTAGAATTATTGTCTTAGAAACTGTAAACCTTGACATTCTTCAATTTGACCACGACATTCCTTTGAATGTTCAAATTTCCTGATGTTTATACTCCAAGTACAATTTTTTTTTGTTTTTTTTCTATTTTACCTTCAGTGGTGAATTTTTAGAGGTCTTTTAAGTGCTTTCTACAAAATCTGGCATTTGTCTTCTGAATATTTATTATGACCAATCTAAGTTGGCCTTTATCCCAGTATGTGAATTGTGGGTAATTAGGGAAATGACTTGGTTCTCAGGGCCAAAGATGGAAAGAAAGTTCATGTCAGAAATGATGGTCTTATTATGGGTGATGTCAACTCCCAATCTCCACCCAAGAATGTTCCTGTGTAAATTTGAAATTTAAATACAGTTTCAATGACATCAACCCACTGGTGAAGAAAACCCAGCTGCTAGCTGATTTCATTGCCTGGTATTCTTTTGAGGGTGATTAACTAGATTGGTCAATGAACAGAGCTAGTTTCACAGACCCAAATTTCTGCATAAACTGTAAAACTGAGAAGTATAAAAATATTGCTAAAGTGATCAGGGTCAGAAATTAAATGTCTCATTAAGTATTAAGCACAGGCTGGGTATGTTCTGGATCCAGGAAAGCACACTGGGTAACAGAAGGGGGAGTATTAGGGGAGATGTTAACTTAAGAGCAGTTAGCAATTGAGTTAGCTTTGCCTACAGCTAACACTATATTTTACACTGTTAAATTGCATCTCTTCTGATAAATCTAAGTTTCTTTTAGTGAGAAGGCATTGTGGTTGATACTTCAATTATTTGCTTCTAAAAATGAAAGGAATCTGCCTTCTGTTCCCCTGAAGTTCTCTATTTCAATGATCTATGTCTCAGTTTATCATATTGTGATTTCTTACCTGATATACACTGATAATACAAAGATGAAAAGCACCTTGACATGCTCCAGTTTTAGAAGGGGCTGTCACCAGGCCCAACCTTGGTCTGGATGACAGGATACACATATCTGTAACCTCTAACCTGCCAGCAAGAGTGCTGTTTAAAAATCCAAGCAAGATACAGATACAGAGATCTTTGCTGTGTCTCAGGAATACAACCTATCTCTTTCTGGTTCTGAAATATCATTTACCACAACAGTCATATTTTCATATCAAATTAGAACTTGGAATCCCTCTTGACAAAATAGCTACAATGATTTGGAAATTGTTTGATAGTGTACCCAAGGGTACATGTGTTGGAAGCTTGGTCCCTAGTGTATCAATATTAAGAGGTGACAAGACCTTAAAAGGTTTGATTCAGTGGGAGGTTATTGGATCATTGGGGCATTACCTTTGGCAGGAGTAGATGTAGATATTGTGGAATCCTGGTTAGTTCTCGTGAGAGGGTTGTTTTAAGAGAGCAAGCCTGCCCCTCCCCATCATTCTTTCTTCCTCTTTCACCATATGACTCTCTTCCTCTTACATACATTCCTGCTATTATACATTCACCATGAAGTGGTTTTTCCTTAGGACCCTTACCAGAGTCAGATAGTGGCATCATTCCCTTGAATCTCTGGAACTATGAGATAAATTAACCTCTTTTTATTATAAAATGCCCTATTACAGGTATTTCATTATCATAACAGAAAATGGATTAAAATAATAGCTAACTTTGTTCTACTGCATTATACCACAATATAGTAAAATTTTCAGGAGAAACACCTGTAGTATGTGTAGACACATACACACATATGCTTTTGTGATTAAATTCTTATTCTTGCTTGCTAGATTAAATTTTTTATACTAGCCAAATTATAATTTTAGTAAAAAATTTTTCCTTTGGAAACTAGGTAAATGGGGAATTGATATTATTCAGTAAGGTCAATAAAAATA